>NW_027185799.1:5226481-5295006 GCF_028583685.1 Petaurus breviceps papuanus
CGGTACCCTCTGTATGCACCGCCCCCCCCCCCCCCGGGTGAAACGCATGCCGTGCTCCGAGCTGCATCCAATCAGAGCTGCAGCAGTGAGCGCGTCATCCTGTTCTTCCCCAGTGATTTGCTTATTGAATAAAGGTACATTTTTTTGTTCACATTTACCTGTTTATTAAAATTGCTGTCAATGTTCATTAAAATAAGCCCTCCCCTGAAAATAAGCCCTCTGGTGTTTTTCTGTCCAAAAAATTAATAAGAGAGTGTCTTATTATCGGGGAAACACGGTATATTTCCTTCCATCCTATCCTGTCCCCCATTTATTCTATTTTCTCCTTTGACCCTGTCCCTTTTCAAAATGTTTTCTTCTAACTACCCTCTCTCCCAATCTGCCCTCTCTTCTATCATCCCTCCTCTTATCCCCTTCCCCCCTACTTTCCTGTAAGGTAAGATACCCTATTGAGTGTGTATGTTATTTCTTCCTTAAGCTAAATTCAAGGAGAGTAAGGTTGACCCACTCCCTTTCACCTTCCTGTTCTTCCCCTCCATTGTAACAGTTTTCTCTTGCCTTTTTTACATGAGATAATTTACCCTATTCTATCTCTCCCTATCTCCTCTCCATTTATTCCTCTCTCACCCAGTTCCAACAGAGTTTCCCACTGACCTTTTATTTTCTCTTTGCCCTTTATGGGTTGAGAAGCCTGGAAACTGCCACAGTTGCTGGTGATTCACCCTCGTGAAGTCTGCTCTTGCTGGTCTGTGCCGCTGATTGGGGCCACTCTGGGTCTGGCCACATGCAGCTCACATAAGACTGGGCTTGGCTCCCAGTCTGATATGATAGACCCTTTCTGTCAGCCTGCCAGGCTGCCTTCAGGAGGAGATTTATTTCTCTCTGTCACTTTTTGGGTTCTGTAGCTCTAAAACTTATTTAGAGTCATATTTTACAGGTATTGGAGGTGGTTGGTATAGGCGTTCATGCAAGTTTCTGCTTTTACTCTGCCATCTTCACTCTGTCCCCTAAAATTCAGATTATTTTAAGGAAAGTAAGCTTATTCCAACCCTGGAATTTAGAAACTGGAAATATTATCTGACCTTGTAATCTATCTCTCTGTTTAAATATTTCTTCTACACCCCAATTTGAAAAGTGTATCCAGATCAGTCATGTCTCATTCTTTCCACATTGCTGTCTGGAATTCTTCTCCTTCATCATTGCATACCATATTCTTACCCCAAGCACCTTTCAGCTTCCTTTTACATGTTAACCTCCTTCATTAGAGTGTAAACTCTTTGTGGTCAGACTTTCTCCTTGTATTTATATTCCCAGTGCTTAACACAGTACCTGGCATGTATTATGTGTTCTCCCTTTCTATCTCAAATGTCTTGCTCCCATTCTCTGGAATGCCTGTCTGTGATAGTAATGGAATGTGGAGATTCCCCTGTATTGGGCTTGGTTTTCAAATTGATTGTATTAAAACCCAGAGCTTGTTAATCCCACCTGTGGGATGGACTTTTTGATGTGAAAAGAAAGTCCTGAACTGGGAGGAGCTGGTGATGTAGATTTGGAGAGACACTAGAGAGAGGCGGAAGATCTTTTTTGGTAGCAGCACCTCGTGGAGAGAGAGAGACTAAGAGAATTGCTGGTGGCCGCTTTGAATTGCCCTGGACTTTTGAGACCTGCCCCCTGAGCTGCCAAGGACTGAGGAGACATGGCTGTTTTGCTGGTACTTTGTCTGTCTGTTTTGATGTTATTTTGCCAGATTTGTCCACTGGTGAAAGACTGTCCTTCTGTTGAAGAAGTCCTGGAACCTGGCTGTTCGCTAAGAAGGCCTGAGACTGTCCTGCAGACAGAGAGTGAATACTGTCCACTGGTGAGGGACAGTACTGTTGTTGCGGGGGTCTGGAGACTGTCCTGCAGACAGAGTGAATACTGTCCACTGGTGAGGGACAGTGCTGTTGTTGCAGGGGTCTGGGAGCCTTTCTGTTGGTTCAGAAGCCCTGAAGAAGGATTTTCTTGTTGTATGTTTACAGAAATCCTGGGAGAGGGCTTTGCTAATGTGTTCAGGGGTTCTAGGACTGTTCTACAGACAGAGGATAAATTCATGAAGGGACTGGCAATGTATCTTATGGCCTTGCTAAGCCTTGTCTCCCCAGGAACTAAGATTGCTGAGAACTTGCCTCGTGTCAAGATGAAGAAAAGACCTCCATTTGGGTATTAAGTGCTGTGTTTAAACTTGATGTAACTCTGGGGTAGATTCAATTGTGATCCTGGGGGTGGGGAACTTTTGACCTTATTGTGCTCTGTGATTGACAAATGAAGGTACTTTACCTATGTTTGGAAACTAATCTCCATTTGAGAAGAGGGGTTTTGTGGTGGACTTAATTAAGGTATAGCCTAGGGATGGAGTAGTATTTAGAACAGGGACTTTGTAATTGATTGAATGATTGGAAGATCCTGGGGTGGGGTAGTACTTGGAGATTATTTAATCACACTTAGTAAATGCTGTATTTTGAATGATGTCATGTTTTGATCTTCTCTGTTCTTGGTTTGTCACTGAATAAAATAGAGAGCACCTATGCTGGTATTTTGAACCTGGGAAGTTGCCTTTGCTTGGTATTACATTACACTGTCTTGGGCAAACAAAGAAAAATGCCTTAAGATATGATTAATACTAATTTAATACTGACCAACTTTAGCATCTTTAGCACCACTCAAAATTATATAAAGGTTGTTTTTGGACTTCTTGTGGCTAATAACATTAACTATAGAAAAGCAATTATGCTTTCATAGGAAAGGAAACTTGACAAATGGTATTCCATTTTCAAGACAGGTTTCCCTGTTTGTATTTTCATCTAATGTTTAATCTATACCTACTAATGTATTCATCTTTAACAGCATAAAACAGCAACATCTTTATTTATCCTTCATCTTCAGCATGGTCTTAACTTTAAAAGTGCCCCAAGAATGATTGATATTCAGAAAAATGAATAGGTATCAAACAAGAAGAAGAAACAAAAGACTTACCCCTTTTTATCTACACTCCATTATTAGGTATTTTTATGGTTTTTTTAAGAAAATAAATTATTTCATTTGCCATTTTATTCTCAGTATTGAGGACAGTTTTTTATACATAGCCGGTCATGAGAACTGTTTATTGAATTAGGTTTAGTCCAAAGTAGATGGATGGAATGACTATAAGCCATGTGACAGGAAAATACAATTACTTCTTGGTATTACTTTCCACAGATGAAGCATTAGCTCATATCTATATTACAATTAAAATTCAGACTCATATTTACATTGTCCAGGTCTTCTTAGAGATGTTCATTTCCATAATTCCAGGATCCATGATATTGTTAGTATTGAGAATCTCTCAACTATGCATATGTAACAGTTCTTTCTATTTGGGCAAAGGGGACCAAGTTGTTAAAAATGTTATGTTAGGGGCAGCCAGGTGGCACAGTGAGTAAGAGTGCCGGCCCCAGAGTCAGGAGTCCTGGGATCGAATCCGGGCTCAGATACTTAGCACCACACCCAGAAATAACTGGCCGTGTAACCTTGAGCAGGTTATTTAACTCCAATAGCTTTAAAAAAAATGCTATGTTAAAAATAAAGAGCTGTATTTCCCCCAAGGAAGAAGAGAAAAGATTTTTAAGCCAGGATCAGGGTGAAAGGACGATTCTGGAATAGGATTAGGAGAGATAGAGACATGGAGAGAGGGAAAAAGAGAGATAGAGACAGAAATAGAAACAGAGACAGAGAGAGCAATTTTATCAGTAGTAAGGGTGGTAGGTTAGCAGTAGTGACAGATGAAGGACTCTTCCCAGATTTAATCTAAACATAGTAGCTTTCTAGAACCTTTCTTATGCTTTTCCTGCCTAACAATTCAGTCTATTAAGAGAATCCAGCTAAGTGACTGAATTCTGGCTACTCAAAAAAAAAAAAGTTGGAATAATGGCTAATCCACAACAATCTCCACAGCTTATTTTCCTTAGCAATTATTGACAAAGCTAAATACTAAAACTTTTTTGGTATTTAAAAGTTTTTCTCACTGATTGTTTAAATTTTCAAACAATGCTTTACTAGATAATGACGAGATAATTGAAACTGCATCCCAAATTTTTTTTGTTTATTATATAAGATTTGAAAGAAGGATAACAAGCTTTTGGTGATTTAAATTCAACTGGCTGGAAGGTCATTCTATATATAGTCTTGCCAATGAACAGATTGCCTTTGAGCACAACACACATTATGACACTTATCTGTGCTTTGTATTTTAAAGCTATTTTAGCTTACCTAAGACAAAAGAGGTACATAGAGTATCTATCAAGCTTCAACCTAGACTAAAACTTTCATCAGCTAATCTCATTACTTCAATGCAGACAGGTCCTTTTATATTGCTGCTCTTGGTTTTTCTTCCATTAACTAAAGAGAAAGGGAGAGAGGAGCAGAGACCTCAAGAGAAAAGCCTCCCTCGGAGTCAGTCACAATGATCTCTGCTGGCTAATGTATCTAACTGTATTAGTAAATTGTTCACTGATCATAAAAGGCATCACTGCATTGATGCACTCCACTTTAGTCAATTTGACTGATCCTTGCAAAATAGGCATAAACTGTCCCCAGATTCATAATCATAGCATTTCCAAAGTAGCAAGGATTTTTTTTATTTGTTTGTCTGTTCCAAATATTTTAATAAGAATTCTTTGCAAGGCATTTAAAACATCAACTGCTTCAGGAAAACAATGTAGTAATTTTTTTTCTCACAAAATATTTGTACAATCATTAATTATAAAATTAGTCTATATATATATGTACATACTCAAATTAACTTCATTAAACAATATATTGAACGTGCCAAATGTATTTTACTTCGAATATATTTTGATACTAAATATCTTATTTTTTTTCCCATGGGGTTTATATTAGTCATAATATTCTGTTTAAAGTAAACATTAGACATTTTATGTTGACCTTATTCAAATTTGTATGTACATATAGGTTTGTGTATGTATGTATGTAGGTATAACTTATATATCTGTAACTTTGCATATAACTATATCTATATGTATATAACTTTGAGTATGGTCAATGTGAGATTTCTATATGAGCGCACATGTGTGTATGGGTGTGTGTGTGTGTGTGTGTGTGATTTGTCACAACTGCAGAAAACCTAGGGCTAGTAGAGCAGATCACATCAACTATGCAACAGCAACAAGTTGGGGATGTTCAAAAGGATCAGAACCAATAATATAGCTAGTGAAGTCAAGAGGTTTCAAAGACTCAAATGCATGGCATCAAGAACCCTAGGATATTTTTGAGTTCCAGAGGACTCTGCTGACCTAAAGCATTGCTCAGTGTCCTGAAAAGCAGAAAGGTTAGTGATTATATGAAGTTCCAAATAAGCAACATGGAGAACTTTTATTCTAAAGCAAAGAATGTTTAAATATGGAGCTCCAAGGACCCATATGTTTTTGTTACAATCAGAAGAAATTCAAAACAAAGGAAGTGGGCCCTGATTCTAATGTTGTCAGGGAAAGAAGTGTTAAAAGTCAATATAAAGTCCTTACATAATAACCCCAAAAGGGAAATATTAGCCTACCCTTTCAGTGTCCTGTCTCAGTCTCCCCCTTCAATGTAGGGCCATGAATCAGTCATCTGTGACCCAAGAACTTGGAGGAGGTTGTGGCCAATTTGGCCTCAATAGAGACCCCTTTTCTGAACTAAGGAGGTAGCACTGTTTCTTTTGTTCTCCTTCGAGAATTTCTGAGCTGAGTAATATGAGAAGAATGCCTTGACAAATGTAGGTCATTCTCAGGTATCTGGGACTTTTTAAAAGGTTGAGGAGATATCCCCTTCCTAGAATGGGGATTACTGGAAAGTGCTGAACTTCCTATTAAGAGCACAATTCAATTCTGAGTTAGCAAAATTCTCATTCTTAGGAGACATCCAGGTTGTTTCTTTCAATCCTAGCTTGGTTTTCTTCTCCAAATCTCTGTTTCTCCAGTTCTAATCTGGCCCATTGATTACTGTTTATACCCTTGCATACCTTTCATCCTCAGGAATAGAATAATGACAAATATCATCAATCCAACTTAATTAGGATGGGTAACATTAACCAGAGTATCAATCTGTTGTAATAGGATTGAGATGATAATTTTCTGTTGTTGAATGGGTAGATCTATTTCATTCAAAACTTATTTATTCATTGAGAAACAGAGGCTATGGAAAAAGATAGGAAGATTTCCACACAATCTCAGTTTTGACAGATATCTTAGAATACAAAAGGTACAGTATTTCTACCAAAGCTCAAGAAGTGTGTTTAAAGAGGCACAGATATGAAATGAATATCATGCCATATCACGTGACTGAAAATGCTGTGTGAATATCAAATAGTTATTCATTTCTTTTGTTTTTGTGATTCTTTTATCTTCTCTCTCTCTGTCTCTGTCTCTTCTTTTCTCCTTTTTGTCTGGTGAGTGGAACAGTGGCTTATAGCAGTGTTCCTCAAAGAAAGCAAAAGAAAGTCAGACAATGTCTCTTCTTTCTCCTTCTTTCTTTCTCCCTCCTCCCACCCTGGGAAACCTACAATGTCTGTAGTCAAGGCCAGTCCAACAAGGCCCAGGAAAGAGAATTTAATTCCATCCTCTGTGAATGCATTTAAAAAAATTTGGCATCATTAGGGTTACTTTTATTACCTTCTTATTTTTATAAGTCATACATAATGCATATACACATTCGTTAGCGAGTCAGAAATTTCCCTAAAAGTTCACGCACTAGCTACTGTTCACCAAATGTCTGTTTTCATTCATTTTGAACAAAACACTCCATTTACCAGTTATCTTAGAAGCAAGATTCAAGTCCAGGTCATCCATCCTTCAATATATTGCCCTTTTCAGTGATAAATATACTGTCATGGATTGACCTGGTAGAAAGAGGAAAGCAGGTAAGTTCATTACTTTTGCTTGATGAAAATAGTTATGAGGGATCTTTCTCTTCATCCATACCCCTCATTCTTTATTATACACACTTGATTTACAGAACTACCCTCTGAGAAACAAATATAGCCAAACAAAGGAAAGGCTAATTTTCAACAATAGTAGCTGTCCCTTGTAAATAGGTTTGTTCTGACCAGCCTAACTGCTTCTGTTACCCGTTGACAAATCACATAGAATATATGGGCACTAACCATCAGTTTATGATCTTTTAGGAGCACAAATGATAACACTCATCTTTCCCTCAACTTGTGTCTAAGATTCTGAGCAAGGGAAAAGGGCATACACACACACACACAAACACACACACACACACAAAATAAGAATCAGCTAACCATCAGTTATTTCAGATGTAGATTTCCTTGGAATATCAGGTTATATGCTAGTTCCCTTATTTTATAACCATCATTCTACCATCAGTCCTAAGGGAAGGGGTCAATCAGAATCACATCTCCACCTTCTGGTTTCCCCACTTTCTTTGAAGTCTCAGTCAAAATCCTACTAATTGTAAGAAGACTTTCTCATTCCCCCTTAATTCTATTGCCTTTCTTTTGCAAACATTTCCTATTCATTCTGCCTATATGTCGTATACACAGAATTGTTTTCATTTTGTCTCCAAAATTAGACTGTGAACTCCTTGAGAGCAGAGTCCTTTGTATCCCCATTACTTAGCATGGTGCATGAGAAGTAGTAGGTACTTAGTAAAGGCTAATTACCTTATTTGATTGCCAATGCTTAGGGATACCTCTAATGCTTTATGGTGTACAAATCTTAATCCTCCAAGAAAGGGATTATGACTAATCTCCAGGGATGTATACTCAAAGATAACTTTCAGGCAATGGGTCATATCAGCATCCCTGTATCTTGAGTATTCATGTATGAACTAGTTTCTTCTACCTTCTCTGATACATCTTTCACCTCCCACTAAGAAGTAACTTCTGGAGATTGACTTGAGAATTTACTTCAAATTTAAATGAATTTGGGAGCCTCAGTTGTTTTCTGGGAACTGAGAGACATGTTATACAAACTTAGTCTCTATCCATCTGCTTCATTTAAAGATGGAATGTTCTATAGCAACATTTTATTCCTGGGGCAGTGTCAGAATGGAACTAGATCCTAGATCCTAGATCATGGATCAATAGTGTGAGGTCCATGACCTTAAAAAATATTTTGATAATTATGTCTCTCATTGTTGTTCAGTTATGTCTGCCTCTACATGACCCCAAGACTTTCATCCACAGGGTTTACTTGGTAAAGACACTGGAGTGGTTTGCCATTCCTTTCTCCTGTGTGTCTCCATTTTACAGATGAGTGACTGAGACAAATTGAGGATAAGTGATTTTCCCAGGGTCCCATATCTAGTGTCTGAGGGCAGATTTGAACTCAGATCTCCCTGACTTCAGGCCTGGTGCTCTTTTCACTGCACTACCTAACTGCCCTTTGATAAATATTTCAATATAATTAGTTTCCTTTGAAATGCTACATATTTTATTATATGTATTTAAAAACATCATTCTCAGAAAGGGGGGCCCATACCTTTCACCAGACTGCCAAAAGAATACATGGTATTTTTAAAAAGTTAAGATGATATAGATAATGGGACAAAAGGAAAAGGGAAAAGTGCATGAGGGTGAGATGGAGTAACCTTCAACTCACAGATAGATCCTCACCAGAAATTTGGCCCTGAGGAATTTTACCTCGTGTATACTATTTAAATTCGTTTAACATTAGTGCCAAGTAAAACCACACTGTGCAAGATATAACCTGATTAGAACCAAACATCTGCTGAGTTGATCCTATGGGAACAAAGCCTCCCAGCATTAATGTTAGTCTCTTCATCATAATCCATAAACATGCTGAATTATTTATTAATGAATATCACAGATGTCAACGAGTGTGAAAAAATAATAGCTTTCGGTGCTTTCATTTTGGTGATTTACACTTATTGTCTGAGACAACCTTTCTGGAGGAACATACAATAATTAAGCTCTTGTCAGAATACCTAAATGTCACTGTAAAAATAAACGAGCAGTCTAAATCTCAGGGGACAGTTTTGATATGTCTCCAGTTCTTATGGGAGGGGAGGCTTTTGAAGCATCATGTTTGTGACACCAAATGAATGCAGCTGGTTAGTAGAATCAATAGCTTTCTCTTAGGGAGTAGACTTGTATAACAGGAAAGCAAGAGAAATCGTCTAAGCACAAATCCAAGGTAGCCAGAGAAGTCTCCAAAGGACTCAGGAGTTCAGAGAAAAGAATGATGGTTATTTTACAAGACAGTCTATAATTCACCCATTTACTTCATTTGCTTTCTTACACCAATCCTCTATTTTTATTCTTTTCAACAATAACAAAAAAGAAACTGAGATATTTAACTTCTGCTACTGGCTAAACTAGGGTCACATATTTAGAACTGTAAGGAACCTAAGAAGTATTCTACTGAAACCCCTTTATTTTATAAATGAAAAAATTGAAGTTTCTAGTTTAAATAACTTGTCCAAAGTCACTTATGTAGTAATCAGCAGAGTCATTTTTCTGAACTATGGCCTTTGACAAAAAAGCAATCCTTCTTTTCACTGTACCTTCTTATTTCTTCTTTTTTTTTGCATTAACCCCACACACATACCTCCCTCCCTGTCCAACACTCACACCCTTGTTTTCTATCCATGCTTGCTTTTATATTAGTTGATTTGGAGTCAAGGAGACATTCAATCAAAGCCCGACCCTGATGCATACTAGTTGTGTAACCAAGGGCAAGTAATTTAACCTTTCTGTTCCACAATTAAAAAAAAAAAATAAAATGAGGAGGGGTTTACTTGTAGGCTTCTAAGGTCCCTTACAAATCTACATTTATGATCTTATTACTGTAAGACTCTTACTTATTTTCTCTCCATTGATTGTATCTGCATAATGATGTTGTGGCAAGAAAACTCTATCTTTTAATATGGATAAGCAACTATTCCCTAAATTATAGCCTTAGAACACTGGCTGATATGCTGAATTATTGAGTGATTTGACCACTGTTCTCTATCCAGTATGTGTCAAAAGACAGGTGTTGAATTCAGGTTTTCTTGACTTCTTAGTTTTCTCTCTTATGTGCTCTATTCATTACCCACCTGAAAGCAGGCACTATTATTCACAGTGATTTAAAGAATTTAGTAAGAGCACCGGCTCCAGGGTTGGGATGACCTGGGGATTGAATCCGGGCTCAGATACTTAGCACAACACCCAGAAATAACTGTCCATGTAACTTTGAGCAAGTTATTTAACCCTGATTGCTTAAACAACAACAACAAAAAAAAAAACAGACAAAAAAAAAGAACTGTTATTGCCTTTTTTCCCCTTATTTCTAGATTTTTCCCTTGGTTGATTATTTCAAATTTATTGACTGTGTTAATAAATACATATTAATTGATTGATTTTGTCTTTATTAGTAACGATCTACTTTGATGCACCAAGAGAAATATTACCCCTTTATAATTCAGAACATTGTCTTTAACAAATACTATATCCACAACATTTATCACCATTGTTCAACCTATCAATAAGCTTTTCTAAAGTTATATCGGATCTTGAACAACAGATATACAATCTGTCACTGGTTTTACATTCAAAGTCTTTCCAACTTAGTACTACCATGTGGAGGTGATAACTCTCAGCATAGTCCTTGAGAAAGAATTACCACCACAAGAAGACATTTTGAAAGAAGTTTTGTAGATATAAAATGATTATGTAAAGAAGAAAATTTGAATACTTAGTTTGGTACTTTTTAAACTTTCTGATTCATGTCTATACTGTTATATTTTATTTAAAATAATTTAATATCCAATAACATACATTTCTATAGACTTGTATTATAATGTCAAAGATCCTTTTTTATTTATTAAACTGACTTTTAACAGAGAGTGTCTCTAACACCTGTGAATTAAATAAATATTTGAAAATACAAGGAGGGAAGACCATTCTTAAAAGAATACTTTTTAAAACCAAAAATATCTCCTGTAATGTAAAGGGATATTCCTAATTCACTTCAATTCATAATTATAATCTCCTGTGATTCATGATTAACTCCAGAATGAAAAATAAAGTCCTTTGTTTGGAATTTAATGTCTTTTCAATTTCTTACCTTTTCCTCCCTCTTATACCTTCTAAAAGCAAGCTAAACTGACCCACCTGCTGTTACTTTGATGTGGCACGCCATCTCTTGTCTCCATTTCCTTTCTCTGACTGTTCCCCATGATTGAAATGCTCTTGCTTTGATCTCCAAATTTGGGAGTCTCTAGTTTTATTTAATACTCAGCTTAGATCCCACTTTCACCAGAAGACATTGCTTGTTTCCCCCAGCTCCTAGAGCCATTCCCTCTAAGGGCAGAACCTTCCCTTTATTCTGCAATTGCCATATGTACTCTGACTTACATTTGTTGAAAGAATGGACTGTTTACATTTTCTTTGTATCTCCAGGGCTTATCACACTTCCTGGCACATAAAAAGCAGTTAATAAACATGTGTTGATTGTCTGTAAGCCCTAAACTGTCATGGGTATATGTACCAGCATCACTGGGGCTTCCCAAAGTACAGCAAAGCAAGGACCTTTGAATGCAGCTAACATATCTTGGCATATATATTGGAACAGTTCCTAGGATTAGAAATCTTGGGAAATTGCTTGCTACATTTTGCCAGGAAAATAGAACCAGCTGTTATATCTCACACATTTCTCATTTTCTCAGATGTAGCCATGTATGTTCAAACACCCCAAAATGTGCAAGGACAAATTTACTCAAACCCAGAATAATTTAAACAACTCATTTTACTTCTAATGGATACTGGAAGGTTTAGGTCGTTTTAATTTTCCACACTTCCCACATTCCCTGCCTTGTCTGAATATGTCAGTCAAATTCCTTCTCTGGAATGCAAATGAAAGCATCGAATTATTTTCATCTACTCAATATGAAGTAGAAAGTAAGAAATATTATCAAACCAGAAGCTCAGCAGTGTAGCTATTTAGAAAGCTTTTAAGAAATGATAAGAGAAAAATAATTGGGCATCCTGATCTAAGTACATTCATCGTTTTCAATGTATATAGATAGATTGTATGGGAAAATAATGTCAGGACTAGGCTTTGGTGCAGTATGGACAAGGTTTGAAATTCTAACCTTTTCACTTTAAGAAATCCCTCCTTCATGTTACTGCTCAGAAAAACATGTGAGCTTTCACTATATGTGACATGGAAAAAATGAGTACTATGTTCTGTGGTAGGTGGAATTTTGTGGCTTTGTATATATATATATATATATATATATATATATTCATTCATTTATGTATTTATTTGTTTGTTCGTTCGTTCATTTATTTATTTATTTATAAAAAAGAATGTAAATGCCCATCTAGCTATCATGAGATAAAACAGTAAGAGGTAATTTAGGGCTCTGGCTTTTTTTGTTGTTGTTGTTGTTTTTTACCACAATCAAATAAACATGGAAAATATACTTAACAACAATTCATTATGGAAGGAAGAAAATCAAAAGCATCCATTAAAAGGAAATTCTCATAGAAAGAAAAATAAAAATGGAAGATCAGATTATATATTTAGTATTTTTGGCTCCCCTAGATCTATGTCCCTCTCTAATTCCCTATCCCATTGCTACCATGGTAGGAGAAGCCCTATGTTCCTCCTATCCCTTCTGAAGGCTGAAATTTTAATTAACCATATATTTTGAAGATTAGCTCTTTAGTAACATCTCAGGGAAGATTCCCTGTACAGCAGCTTAAGATCAGTTCATCACTGAGTGAAGTGAGCAGAACCAGGACAACATTGTACACAGCAACAACAATGTTGTGTGATAATCAACTTTGATAGACTTTGCTCTTCTCAGCAATACAACGATCCAAGACAATTCCCAAAGATTCACACCAGAAAATGCTATCCATGCCTAGAGAAAGACATATGGAGCCTGAATACAGATTGAAGCATAATATTTTCATTTTTTTCTCCTTTTGTTCTGATTCTTCTTTTACAACATTACTATTGTGGAGACATGTGCAACATTGCCCATGTATAACCTATATCAGATTGCTTGCTATCTTGGGAAAGAGGAAGGAAGTAAGGGAGGGAGAAATATTTGGAACTCAAAACCTTACAAAAATGAATATTGAAAACTATATTTATTGAAAATATATATGCATGTATATACATATACAAACACACACATCTATATCTATATATGTATATACTATTTAAAAAAAATATCAGTGCACCTGAGGGTCAGTAGGAGAGAAAGGTGAGAATTTGTAGGATTATGAAACTTTAGCAAAGTTCTAGTTATCACTATGTAATACTATGTATATATGTGTGTGAATGTGTGTGTGACTCTGCATGTGTGTGAAGTATTAGAGAGTTGAAATAAGGAAAGAGGGAAAAAAGAGAGCTTTATTTGCAAATGCTTCTCAGAGTTTCCCTTCAGCAGTGTCCAAGGGGAAACTCAACTTATCTTTGCAACCAGCCAACTTTTCTTCATATGATAAAGTCAATCAGAGAATCTGGTAATTATCCCACAATGAGTGCCACACAGGTCGGTGATCTGAGAAAGAATAGAACTGGCAGATGATAGGGAGCATGTTTATAGAAAGACGCTGTACATGAAATGTGGATTGTTATGGGGATACTCTTAAGTCAAAGATAATAATTAGAAGAAAACTGCCTAAACTACAGTGGGTGTGCCTGGCACATAGTAGGTGCTTAAGAAATGATTATTAATTAATAAATAGTATAAAGAAGTCAGATATTGGGGCAACTATGTGGTGCAGTGAATGGAGCACTGGCCCTGGAGTCAGGAGGACCTAAGTTCAAGTCCAGCCCCAGACACTTAATACTTACTAGATATGTGACTTTGGGTAAATCACTTAACACAAATTGCCCTGCCCTCCCCCCTCCAAAAGAAAGACAGAAAAAGAAAGTAGTCAGATATGAGACATAGTGTAAATTTAGAAATGGGGGAATATGGCAACTGATCAAATGTGAAAAGGTGAGTAAAATATCAAGGTTACAGATAAAAGTAATGAGTTCCTATTCAGAAGAGGTATTGGTTTTAGGGAAAAGATAAGGAGGACTATTTTGGCAATACTGATATTTTGGATTAATGATATGTAAAACCTCCTACCTGTTAAAACAATGATGGTGAATTAAAGGTGAACAATAAGATTCTTCCCTCAAGCCCATGTCCAATATTTTTACTTTTTTGGTTTGACTATCTGTATCTCTTTTATAAGAGAGCACAATTTTCTGGGTAAGGAGATAGTAGTATATGGTGGTAGAGATTTTTTTAAAGTGTTAATAAAACATTTTAAAGTACACCAAAAAAAGTTCTGAAGGTGATACAAACAGGATGAGTTTCATATAATTATTGCTACACTTAATTTTGTTGAGGTGTTCAGTTGCGTCTGACTCTTCATGACCTCATGGACCATAGCATTTCAATACTATGCATGGGGTTTTCTTGGCAAAGACAGTGGAATGATTTTGCTATTTTCTTTGCCAGCGTATTGAGGCAAAAACATTGACTTGGGCTATCAGGGAGGAATAGCACCTCTAGTGTGAGCATTTGCCATGACCTTTTCAGTTCTGCCTTTGGTGTCTATCTGTCATCCAATTCTCACCTGTAACTCCAAGAAGCTACTGAGTATCTGAGCTTACATTTGAACTTGGGCCTTCTTGGTTCCAGACCCAGCATTCTATCTACTGAGTTACCTACCTGCCTATATTTATGTTCACTTTTTCTTATTAAATTGTTAATTTATGATTATTAAGAAAAATACATCAAAAAATATAGCTGAAAGAAAAATAGCAAGTTTTGAAAAAATTCATTGCTTGCAAAACAAGAATATAAGCCAACTTTCATATCATCATCTCAGAGCTCAGTTAATCAAACAGCAATATTAAAAAAGAAGGTTTTTTGGAATTATAAATTTGACTTGGAAACTATTCTGATATGGAATATTAAAAACATGCATATTTATTTGGTACCTTTATACAAACTGATCAAAAGAGAGAATAATAACTAATATTAAACAAACATAAATAAATCTTCCATTGCAATACAAATGATAATTAATAGAGAGAATGTCAGCAAATGTTTCAGACCTAAATGAAATGTAAGCTATAATCTCTGTAATAACGAATGGGTCAATGAACAAATTATAAGAGCAAAGAATAATCATGTTAAAGAAAGTGTTGACAATTAGACAATATATATTTAGAGGATGTAGTTCTCCCCATGCTCAGAGGAATAATTATATCCCTGAAAACATATTAGCAAAAGAAAAAAAATAGGAATGGTGATTATACTTATTATCCAAAGTAAAACACTAGAAAATAAACAAAATGGGAACCCTGAACTAGTATTACAGAAGAAAATTGGAAAATTATATGTGAAACAGACAAACTTGAAAAGAAGAAAAAATTGCCAAAAAAACCTGAACTTGCCTAAAAAGAGAAAAAAAGAGAGAGAAAAATAAATTACCAAATTAATTCTTCCTCCTTTATGTGAAACTGATGAAATAAGTAGAATTTTCAGAAAGTATTATACATAAAAAGACTGAAGCAAAACTTATAATTAAAAAAGTAGCATCTATAAAGGTATATATAAGCTCAAAATAAGAAATAGATATCCTAAATTGCCTAATGTAAGAAAATAAGATAGCAAGTTAGCCAAAAATGGTTACTAAGGGGATTGAGGGTAGGGTGGCTAAGCTTTGGCCTGTTGGCTTCCAAATGAATTCTATCTAACATTGAAAATAGAATTTTATTAACATCACTCATTTTTCAGCACTATATTTTCTCCCAGTACTCCTCACCCTTTTGTTTCCCATAGGAATCTCCCATTTAAAAATAATATTTTAAAGAAAAAAAAACAGATGAATAAGAGAAAAAGAGCAAAATATCAATGTTTTAAAAAATCTGAAAAGAGATTCAATTTACCACACTCACAGACTTCTCATTGCTATGAAGGATTTAGGAATAGGGAGCCTTCCCACACATCTTCTTTGGGATCACACTTATTCTTTGTATTTTGTCATTCATATTTAAATTTTTTGGTGATTATACTTTCCATTGACATGGTAGGTAGATAGAGAATATACATGTGTGTATAGATAGATAACTAGATATATATAGATGTCTGTGTACACATACATATTTCTATTTCACTATAGATAAGATTATTCTTTCCATGGTTCTCTCTGTAATCATTATTTGTCATTTTTTTAAAGCACAGTAATTAATATTCCATTTCATTTACATGCCATGATTTATTTATTCATACCACCATTGATAGGTACCTAATTTGTTTCTGTTTTTTGCGATCACAAAAAGTGCTGCCATAAATATTTTTGTTTTTATTAAACAATTAAAGAAAAATTAGTAAGAATGCTGAAAGAGCACGTGTCATGTGCCAAGGAAGTCATACCACCTCTGCCACCTTCACTACATCTTCACATCTCCTCAGACACAGCTGGAGTTAGGCTAAGACCTGAAGAACTGAGCCCCAAAACAACAGAAATAATGGATTTACCTAGAACATTAACCTTGCTTCCAGCCTAGCTACCACAGACATCATCCAAAAAGAAATATCTCTTAGTAGACAGATGCAACCAGACAATTGCTTTTGCATGTGCTACAGTTACTGTATTCCCAGTAGCTACAGTTATTGAAGAAATTGAAAAGAGATTTCTTGACACCAGAGTTCTTGTCTTGGTCCAGTGGATCATCCCCATGAAACTGTATAGTTTTATCAATGGAAGTAATATTAAATGAGATTTATTATCATTTTCTTTCATACTTTACCATAAGGATCATGACATATTTCTATCTGGTACCTCTTATATGCTATCTCTCCTTATTAGAATGTGAATTCTTTGATATTCGTCATTATTTTACTTTTCTAATTGCATTCCTAGTGGTTAGCACCTCATTTTGTATCATCTAATCAATAAATAACATTTAATTAATTCATTAATTTATTCATATAATTCTAAAAAAATCCCTATTCTCAGGAATTGACAGAAGGGAATTTACCATTTTTTTAAATCAGACAATCGTGACCCTAATATACAAACCAACAAAAGAGAAAGAGAAACAGAACCATGTATAAATTTCTTTAATGGAAATTAATGTAACACTTTAAATAGCTGCAAGGAGACTACAGAAATATCCAGAAAATAATTAACTATGACAAAATTGAACAGGGATACCAGTACCATTCAATTAGTCAAATAATAAGATTAATTTCACAAATTGCAAAAAATAATAAAAAAATAATGACTTAATAGATGCAGTCAAAGCCTTTGACAAAATTGAGTGCTCATTTTTAAAAGGTAAAAATAATGCAAAAAAATTAGTAAGTATAACCATCAAAGGGTACTGTTTAGAGTTCAGCTGAAGCAGGGAAGAATTTGTTGCAACTCCTTATTTCTACCCTATATGAATCTTCATGTTTCTTTAAACTACATGTTGTTGGGTTATGCTTTCACATTTATTTTTCTATCCTCTTCTGTTTTAGTTAGGTTCATATGTTGTATATTCAGAGTTAAGTTTGCCAATTGTGTACTTCATTACATTTTATTTTCCTGTATGTTTTCCTCTGTACACTTCTTAACAAAGAAAAGCCTGACAAGAGAGGAGTGATTAACACCAAAATGTTAATGGCAACCTCTCCCCCTTTTTTTGCAATAGCAAAAAAAAATAAAAGGAAGGAGAAAGCACAGAAAATTTTATCTGATCTGTAGAGTATTGATAATCAAATATTAATATAATAGAGAAAAGTTTCAGGAGATAAGTAATTAGAAATATAGATTATGTTTCAGTATTATAGTTTTGCTACACAGAGATATACTAGTGAAGGCAAAGGCAAAACATTCAAAATCGTATCTATTAAAAATTCTGTAGGTAATTTCATATCCAACTCCTACTATAGAACTGTTCCTGACATTTTACATAATAATTGTTTGTTGAACAGTAAAATATCTATGTAGAAACTCATCTACATAATTTTACATAATTTCAATAGTGAGCTTCCTATATCATAAGAGGTGTCCCTCCCCGCCCAGGCAGCTCTAATTTGTAACTTTAAAAGTTTATCCTTATGTTAAAAAAAATATATATATATATCCTTAAAACTTCTTGAGCCACGTTCTTGAGCTCTAACTTAAGAGTTTGAATTCAATTTGGAGGAATAGCCTGGAAAAGTTGGGACATGTAGATTAAGGAGATCAGAATGAATTACATACCAGTATGTAAAGGCTTTATGGAAGAGAGCTTTCTCATTGCCTCCATATGTATGTGTATGTGTATGTTGTAATGGAAATGCAAATTTAAAGATCTTCCCTGCCCCTAGGCCCTTTGATAGGCTTAAGAGACTCTGAGAACCTTCCTTGATTTGAAAACATACTCTGCCTCCTAATAGTCTGAATGTGGTCACATGGAGCCTGTGGCAGGAGGCTTGGTTTTCAGGAATGCCCACACTTTGATGCTGTGTGATTGGGCAGTGGGTCAAGAGGGTGGTTACATTCTCTGACCCAGGAGAAGGCTATATAATCCCTGATGCGAGGCTTTGCTTTGAGAATTTTGAGAAGTATTTTCTGTGATTTGATCAGATGACACTCTGGGAAGCTTTGAAAAACCCAGATGTTGATTTGTTATGGATGTAATGGTTGGACAGTTTGGAAACCTGTCTACTTGATCTGTTTCTCTGTCTTGATAATTCTGTCTGTATACTCTGAAGTTCTTGGTGCTGACCTTTTTCCCCTCAACTATGTAAACGATATATATATTTGACTGATTAAAGTAAGCTTGTTAACCAATTTTGAGTTGCTTTCCTTTAACAAAGCAGATCTAAGAACCTGTGTTGGCAGCCACCCTGGGGAAGCTGAGGTGCTTGCTGCTACATATGTGTG
Organism: Petaurus breviceps papuanus; assembly: GCF_028583685.1. Taxonomy (NCBI): domain Eukaryota; kingdom Metazoa; phylum Chordata; class Mammalia; order Diprotodontia; family Petauridae; genus Petaurus; species Petaurus breviceps. Next base: position 5,245,407 of record NW_027185799.1, read on the forward strand.
TGTGCATACTCACAAATATATACACACACACACACACATATACATTGCACACATACATATGTACACATGCATGCATCTATCTATATACACAGAGATAGAGATATATAGCTATACATGTATTTTATGTATATGGACATGTGTGTGTATGCCTATAAATATGTGCACATATGTGTGTCTGTATGTGTATATATTCACATATAAATATGTATGAATATATATATATATAATATGAAATGAACAAAATGTATACATGAGAGAATAAAAGTAATTTAACAGTGGGGATAAAACTCTATAATGTTAAAAGTTCTCATTTCCATTACATATGCAAATTCTCTTATCTGAGTGAATTAGACACAAACATCCATCTTACAGTATGCCACAGTTATACTTATCTGCTTAAGCTTCACTTTCATCATCACTCACCCATTCCTTTCAAACACTTTCAGTTGCTACTTCTGCTTACATCAAATATAGAATATTTTGAGTGGACTTCAAATCCCTTTATTATCTACCACTGATCCAATTTTTGTAATTTCATTTCCCACAGTTCAATGGAAATATCTTTTGCTCCCAACATCCTAGTTCCTTGCTGTCCTCTGAATACATCAAAATCATTCCTACTGTTATAGTTGAATCTATCACTCCTTTGGCAACCTCCACTGTAAAGGAGAATTGAAGTCAGAAATTAAGGTCCAGCTACAGTAAAACTGAATCTTCTGGACAAATCTTTGCCACCTCAAAAAAGGCTGATATAAATCTTTTTGCACATATGGGTTCTTTTCCTTTTATCTCTTTGGGATATCAACCCAATAGTGGGTCAAAGGGCATACACAGTTTTATAGTTCAGTAGGCATATTTCCCAATTGTTCTGTAGAATGAATGGTTGGACAAATTCATTACTCCATCAATAATTTATGAGTGTAGCTATTTTACTTCTTCTCCTCTAGCATTTGTCATTTCTGATAGACGTGAGGCTTTAATTTGCATTTTTTTTTGGAGGGGGAAAGGTAGGGCAATTGGGGTTAAGTGAATTGCCCAAGTTCACGTGGCTAGTTTTGTGTTAAGTGTCTCAGCCCATATTTGAACTCAGGTCCTCCTGACTCGAGGGCCTGTGCTGTATTCACTGCACCACCTAGCCATCCCTTTAATTTGCATTTCTTTAATTAATAGTGATTTACAGCACTTTTACATATAACTACAGAGAGATTTAATTTCATCTTCTGAAAGCTGCATGTTCATATCCTTTGACCACTTAACAACTGGGCAATGGATATTATTTTTTATGAATTTGACTTTATTCTCTGTATTTAAGAAGAAAAACTTGGAGACATTTTTTTTTTTACATATTGCTTCATTGTCTATGGTACCTTTTAGCAAAATGGAATTTTCCTGTTTATTTTATTAGATTTACTTTTGCTTTTGCATTGTCTGAAATCCAGATCACTACCCCTGCCATTTTTATCGCTTTAGCTAAAGAATATTAGATACTGTTTAAGCCCTTTATTTTACTTCTGTGTGTGTCTTTCTGTTTCAAGTGTGTCTCTCGTAAACAACATATTGTTGGATTCTGGTTTCTAATCCATTCTGCCATCTGCTTCAGTTTTATGAATGAGATCATCCCATTCAGATTCACAGTTAAATCTTTTCTCCACTTAAAAGTATTTTAGTAGGTAGGCCTGCTCTTCCCTTTTCTAAGTTATATAATTTCAAGTCATTTAACAACTCCCACTTTCTCCATGACCATTCCAGACTTTATTGGTCTATTTCTCTAATGAATCTATTTTCTTAATCTCTCTGATAAAGAGATTAAAATAAATTATCTCTAAAGTGCTCAGAAGTGAAATATTTTTGCTCTTCTGTGGGTCTAGACTTCATAATAATGTTGTATACAATACTCTCTAAAGTCCTTAAAATGGTTAATATTTTGGATAGAAAAATGGCACCAATCATAGAATTCAAGGAGATAGTGTATAATATTTTACCAATATTAAAGCACTATATAAATAAATATTAATTCTTATATTAATTTCAAGCCTATTGTTATGTTCATATCCTATTTTTTCCATTTGAAAGTGACTATTGGTCTTATATTATTGTGTTCATTCCTCACATATCATGGTGGCTATTATATTTTTATCAGAGATATTCAATGCAAAGAATTTATCACAATTAAGTTTCCCATTATTTTCTAGATACAGTAATTTTTGTCAAAAGCTTTTGAAAAAAAATTTCAATATCATGCAATCTATATTATTTATTGTATATGTTATTACCTTTTTCCTATATTACTTCTTTGGTTAAAGATTTCCCTTTACCCAGAGTTGTTCAACAAATCTTATTCTATTTTCTCCTTTTTTACATTGTTAGTTTTAATATCTCTTGGGATTTTGTCATGGTTTATGATATAGGATGTTATTCTATGGCAACCACCCATAAACTGAGGGTCTATGAATTCATTTAAAAAAAAATTTAGCTAACTACCTTACAAAATAATTGATTTTCTTTGTAATGCTACATATTTTGTGAATTTATGAGGACAGATCCATAAGCTTCCCCAGAATGTCAAAGGGGCCTATGATACAAAATGTAAAAAAAAAAAAAACAACAACACTCTCCTTTACATTGACTTTCTAATACATTAAAAGTTGTCACTGATAAATCACAGTTAATCTGAAGGAATACAGACTAAGACCTCGGAACTTTTTCTTTTTTTTTTCTTTTTCTATTTTTTTTGCTTTTTGGACAGCAATTTGGGGTTAAGTGACTTGCCCAAGGTCACAAGGCTAGTTTTTATGTTAAGTGTCTGAGGCCATATTTGAACTCAGGTGCTCCTGACTCTAGGACTGGTGCTCTATTCACTGCACCACTTAGCTGCCTCCTGTGAACTTTTTCTAAGCCCTTTTTAGAGAATCACAATTTTGAGTCCAAGTGCAGATTTACATTTCTGTAGGTAAATGTATATGCCTTTTTTTCAAAGTGTCTTGCCAGATACTTGCCTACATTTAAACTTAATTAAAAACAACCTTCATCTCCAAATGTGATTCAAACTAGAGGGAAGAAAGTGCAGTGAATTCATTTTTAAGCTGATTGTTATCTATTCCATAGCAGCATTTAAATGTCAGCTCATCAACATTTCAAAGAATGGTACACAGAGAACTTCAGAGAAAATGCAGGAATTCAAATGGAACTTTTATTGCCAAAAAGATATTGCCTTGGCTTTAGGCTAGTGCTGAAACACCCACACTAAACAAGCTTTCAATCTGTCAGCCATTTCAAGAGAACTTCATTCATTTTGCATTTTGATAGCAAAGGTTAAAATGAGGAAATTTACAGTAAAGTCAGCCTGCTGCAGCTGTCCACAGTACAACCTGTGCACTGAGCACTGTCTCCCTTGAGAATTTTCATTTCTTCAAATGCCATAATTAGAATTTCATCTCTAGTGACTACTAATGGAAATCAGGCAGCAGGAGACATCACAGGTCAAGTTTTAATTAAGAATGTGTCCTTCACTTCTAAAGGGGCCAGGAGCTTGTTGCTAATCATGTCACACCAGTCCTTGCCTACCATCCATAATTGAGGACCTTTACAGTAGGTAGTAGTTGTTTCCTTAGGGGTCAGTGTTATTTATCAGAGTAGCAAATGCTGTGTGATAGGCAGACACACCTCAATGACAATTAACAATTACAAAGTAGGTGGTAAGGAATAAGAAAGTATATGTTATATAATATCAAGAGTACAGGACTAGGAGTTAGGAAATCTTGATTTGTTTGGGCCTCAATTTCCTCATCTTGTTCAATTAAGGGATTGGCCTAGATGGACTCTTGGGAGAATTTTGGGGGTTCTAACTTGGTGATTTTTATCATTCTACTTCCAGGAAATCAGATATTAAAAAGGAAACATAATGTACAAACACATTTGCTCTTCTGCTATCCTGGTAAATGGTACACATAGACAAAGGACAATTATGAATCTGTATATCATACAAACATAATATATCAAAGCTAAAAATATCCTCATAGGTCAGGGAGTTGAATCTGTGCTTGAAGATTATATTACTTCTAAAACATTCTCTGCTTGAAAACCTCTAGTAATGACATCATAGCTTCCTATATTCACTCCCTCCATTACAGATTTAGATATTTATAATTGCCAAGAATTTTTATTTTTTTTCTTTGAGCTAAAATATTACTCCCTGTAACTCCTTTGCATTTAGATGCATTCTTTGACAAAGTAGAAAACAAACAAACAATTGATTCTTCTTCCAAACTGACAAGTCTTCCAAATTACATTCCTCATATATCTTCTCTTCTTTGGGCTAAAAACCCCTATTCCTTTAATGCATCCTCACTCCAAACAGTATTGAGTCATTATTACCTTTTTAACTTTTCTAGATGTCCTCCATTGACTTTTATCAGCCAAAAGGTGGTTTCCCCAAATCCCTATGAATGATAAAAGAGAAAGTAATGCCTAAGCATAGATTGCTAGATGGAATTTTGAAAGGCAGAATGATAGGGTGAAAAAAAAATGAAGAAACTAATGAGATAAGGAACAACAAATTAATAGTGCCCCTGGGTGTAGCATGTAAAGGCCATGTATCTTTCAGGGAACTAGACACTGAAGGGCAAGGGCAGTGCTAATATTTTTATGTTAGTGCTCTTTCTTTCCTTAGTTTTAACTTTTTGAATCCCCCTCATTTTCTCTTCTCCATACCCCATCTTTCAATCAATACTTACCCAATATTTTTTTTAATCAGAGTCAAGATAGTTCAAGGGTGATCTAGTTTCTTCTACAGCATCCCCAACAAGAAGTCATCTGGTTTTCTATTGAAGAAATTAAGTGACAGGGGACCTAATCATTCCTAAGGCAATTGATTCCAATTTTTAAACAACTCTAATTATTTAGAAGGTTTTCACTATGTTGTAGTGGCAAGCACCCCAAGCGTCCTCAGGGTGGCTGCCCATACAGGTTCTTAGACTGCTTTGTTAAAGGAAAGCAACTCAAAATGGGTTAACAAACTTACTTTAATCAGTCAGACATATATCATTTACCTTGTTCAGGGGAAAAGGTCAGCACCCCGAACTTCAAAGTACACAGGCAGAATTATCAAGACAGAAACAGATCAAGTAGACAGCTTTCCAAACTGTCCAGCCATTACATCAATACCCAGTCAACATCTGGGTTTCAACATCTGGGTTTTTCAAAGCCGGGGGGGCTCTGGACAACGGCTTCCCCGAATCCAGATCAAATCACAGAACACTTCTCAAAGTGAGCCCCCAAAACAAAGCCTCACATCAGGGCTTATATAGCCTTCTCCTGGCTCAGAGAATGTAACAATCTTTTGGACCCACTGGCCAATCAAAAAGTATCTACTGAAAAACAAGCCTCCCACCCCAGGCTTCAGGTGCACTTTAGCCTAGGGGCAGGGAAGATCTTAAATTTGCATTTCCATTACATATGTCCAACTCTCCTCCATGGCCACACAGAAATATATGGGTATACGTATTCATATATAAAATAACTAACAATGTAATGAATTAAGTGTGGAAAGCATATTGTTCACACCTAATTGATCCTCTCAATATCCCTACAAAATTGAGGTATCAGTCATTATCAACAGTTTAAAGATCAGCGTCAAAGATGTTTAGGAATTTGTCCTCAATCATAAATCTAGTACAAGGTTTGAAGCCATATGTGAGATAATGGTCTCAGTTAACTCTGAGTTTAATGTGTTATTTTTTTCCTTTGCCATCATATCTTATATAATATTTGTGTGTGTGTGTGTGTGTATGCATGCATATGTGTGTGTCTGTGTGTATATTTCCTATTAAATGAAGGGAAAGGGGTCATTACCAAAACTAATTCATCTCCATTTACTCCTGCTGGCAACACCTGAGGGCTGTTTTTTGTCACTTTTAAGAAACTGAGACCAAAAGATATCTAGTGATTTATTAGGTATCAAAAACAAATAAATTTTTTAAGATTATAAATTTATTTTTAACAATTTTTTTCAGATTTTGAATTCCACAGTTTCTTTCTTTCTCTGGCCCCTCTTCCACCTACAGAGAAGGAAAGCAACATTATATCAACAATATATGTGAAATTACACAAACATTCCCCTATTAACTATGTCACAACAAGCAAGAAAAATAAAGTGAAAAAATGTACTTCAGTTTTCACTCAGAGTTGATCAGTTCTATCTCAGAGTAGATAACATTTTTCATCATTAGTCCTTTGGATTGATCTTGGATGACTGTATTTATTAGAATAGCTGTCTTTCACAATTGATGGTCATTACAATATTGTTATTACTACGTTAATGATCTCCTGCTTCTGCTCACCTACCTTTGCATTGATTCATATAGGTCTTCCCAAGTTTTTCTGAAACCATCCTACTCATTATTTCTTAGAGCATAATAGTATTTCATCACAATCATATGCCAAAACTTCCCATAAATCATGGTCATCCCCTCAGTTTGCAATTCTTTGCAACCACAAAGAGAGCTACTACGTTTTCCTTTTTCTTTCTCTTTGGGATACAAAGTGGTATTGCTGTACACTTTTATAGTCCTTTAGTTATAATTCCAAAATATTCTTCAAAATGGTTGATTAATTTATATCTACACCCATAGACACTTTTTCCACATCTACTCTAAAATTTTTTATATTTCTTTCCTATTATGTTCATTATTCTGATAAGTATGAGGTGGTACCTCAAAGCTGTTTTAATGTAAATTTCTCTTGATAAGCTTTTATCATTTATCAATTGGAGAATGGATCTTATTTTTATAATTTCGACTAAATTCCCTACATATTTGAAAAATAAGTCCTTTACCAGAGAAACTCTAATTGCTTTTTTTTTCATCTCACTTCACTGTCTATTGCACCTTTTAGCAAATTGTAATTTCCATGATTATTTCTTTTAGTTAGATCTATTTATGCTTTGTTTTGTATGAGATCATGACTGCTACCCTTGCCATTAAAAAAAAAAAAAACTTTAGCTGGAGTATATTAAATTTTGCTGTAGCCCCTTATTTTAACTCTGTGTATACCTTTCTGTTCCAAGTATCTTTTTTATAAACAACATATTGTTGGATTCTTGTTTCTAATTCATATTGCTGCTTCTGTTTTATAGGTGAGTTCATCCCATTCACATTCAGTTATGTTTACTAACTTGTATTTCTCTCCATACTATTTATCTTCTGTTTATCCTTCTCTCTCTCTCTCTCTCTCTCTCTCTCTCTCTCTCTCTCTCTCTCTCTCTCTCTCTCTCTCTCTCTCTGTCTCTCTTTATCCTGCCCTCCCAATAGCTTTTTGTTGTTGTTCCTGAACACAATATCCCAAAATTCATTCTCCCTTTTAGCACCCTTCTTCCCCTATCACCCTCCATTTTATCATTTCCCTATTCTCCTTATCTCCTATTTCTCTGTTTGATAAAAGGGATTTCTCTACTCAATGGAGTGTGAATATATAGTCTTCTGTGCTTGAAAGAACCCTGATGAGAGGCTAAAGCACTGCCTGCCTCCCACCCCATTTTGTCCCCACTGTTAAAGCTCTTCCTTACATACTTTCATGTGACAATTTCCCCTATTCTTCCTTACTCTTCCCTATTCCAGGACAAACTCTACCTATTTATTTTTAGATCATACCAACACGATCCATTCACTCTCAATGTGCTCTGTCCATGTAGAATCCTTCTACCTACCCTAATAATGATAATGTTTTTAGGAATTGCATGTATAATTTGCCCATATAGGAACATAATCAGTTTACAATTATTGAATTCCTCATTTCTCTTTCAGGTTTACTTTTTATGGTTCTCTTGAGTCTTCTGTTTAAATTTAGAATTTTCTATATAGCTCTGATATTTTTTATCTAGAATACTTAGAAGTCCTCCTTTCATTAAATATCCATTTCCCCCAATAATATTCAGTTTTGCTGGGTAGGTTGTTTGTGGTTATAATTCTAGGCCCTTTACATTCCAGAATATCATATTATAAGCCCTCCAAAACTTTAACAAGGAAGCTGTTACAGTTTGTGTAATTTGGACTGAAACTTCATGATATTTTAACTTTCTCCTTGACCTGGGAGCTCTGGAATTTGGCTATACAAAACTGAGAATTTTCATTTTGGATTCTGCTGAAAGAGGAAGTGAATTCTTTCAATTTCTTTTTTTACCTTCCACATTTAATATATCAGGGAAATTGTTCTTAATTTCTTGAAATATGATGTCCAAGCTAAATTTTGATATGGCATTTAATATTCAAATAATTCTTAAATTACATTTCCTTGATCTATTCCTTTTCTTTTCTTAATATCATTCTCTTTTTCCCCAATTATATGTAAAGGTAGTTTTTAATATTCATTTTTTTTCAAAATTATACGTTCCAAATTATTCTCCCTACATCCCATCCCTCCCACCTCCCCAAGACAGAAAGCAATCTGATATAGGTAATACATCTACAATCACATGAAACATCTTGCAACATTAGTCATATCGTGAAATAAGAATCAGAACAAAAAAAATAATGAGAAAGAAAAAAAGTAGTATGTTACCATCTGCATGTAGATTCTATAGTATTTTCTTTGGATGTGATTAGCATTTTTTATCATGAGACTTTTGGAATTGGGTCACTGAGTTGCTGAGAAGAGCTAAGGATACAATAATTTATTACCATACTATGTTTTGTTGTTGCGGACAATGCTTTCCTGGTTCTGCTCACTTCACTCAGTATCATGTCATATTTCTTTTCATTTTTTTTTCTGAATTTTGCCTGCTCATCATTTCTTATAGCACAGTCGTATTCCATTATATTCATTTACCACAATTGGCTCAATCATTCTCCAATAAAAAGATTTGCTAAAAATATTTTTGTACATGTGGGACCCTTTCCCTTTTTTATGATCTCTTTGGGATATAGACCTAGTAGTGGTATTTCTGGGTCAAAGGGTATACTCAGTTTTATAGTCCTTTAGACATAGTTTCAAATTGCTCCCCAGAATGGTTAGATCAGTTCACAATTTCACCCAAAATTCATTAGGGTTCAATTTTTTCCCCAATGTAAAGCAAAGCATGAGCATCTTTCCAGAGGACTGCTGCTGTGAACAGCTTCAAAGTTCTGATTACATAATATAGTGAACTCTCTATATATCCAGCAATAAATTAAAGCAAAACATTCACAGAAATCAAGGTACAGCATTCACAATGACATATTAACTTATCACTAAATTGGCCACATAATTTTCACCAAAGTGTTCACATAATTTTAAACAAAGTACATTAATTCAGTCATTTAGTAAGTCCTTAATTCAATCATCCTTAAGGAGGCCACCTTAAGGGACACAAAGTACAAAGGTCAAAGTTCTCCACCCCTAGGTCACAGTAAATCACATTCTCAGACAGTACACAGTATCCAAGTAAAGTCTTCTTTCATTTTGACTTGAGGCTGGCTCTCAGCTTCCATGGTTCCTCTTCTATTGTCCCAGCTCCAACTGTCACCTGGGTTCAAAGGCAGGAAGCTCCCAATTCCTTGTCCAGTTCCCATTCCATATTGAATCTCACAGTGACTAGTCCACCTCAAGTCCTTATTCAAATAACAGCAAACCAAGTTCCAGAATCAGAAATTCAAGGTCATTACAGTATCCATGAAGTTGGCACACATGGTTAATGCAGTAAACACCCACATTCCCAAGCCTTCACAACAGAACAGGTTGCCTTAAACAGAAATCCTCCAATCTCATTCAGGGTAGTTCCTCAGCCTGGTTCTCAGAAGCTCTCAGAAACTTCTCAGTTTCTCTCAGAAACTCAGAAGTTCCCCAAAGAAAACGCTCAGCAGAAGCTCCAGGTGGCTTTTAGAAGAAAATCCACCACCATAAGCTCAGTTCTCAAAATTAAAATCACTCTCTCCAGCCTGGGCCTCTCCTCCTCAGCCTCCATCTGGTTTGCTCCAAGAAGTTCTGACTCTCCAGCTTGTGCTTTTCCTTATATGTGGTATTAGCTCCTCCCTGTTTAGTTATGTAAGTAACAGGGATTCATACATTCTGTTTCTTAACAGAGGTTTGATATAATTAACTTGAAACTAAGTGCTAAGTATCGGTTAGCTTGCCAATACAAGGGCATCTTCAAATTCCATTTCTATTACACCCATATCTTCTCCAACATTTATCGTATTTCTTATTTGTCATGTTAGCCAATTTAATGGTTGTGACGTGGTACCAAAGAGTTGTTTTAATTTCTATTCCAGTAATCAGTAGTGACCTAGAGCATTTTTTCATGATTATGCATGGTGTTAATTTCTTTAAATGAAACCTACCTGTTCATCTTCTTTGATCATTTATCAATTGATGAATCACTTATATTCTTATACATTTGACTCTGTTCTCTATATATTTGAGAAATAAGCTTTATCAGAGACACTTTCATTAAAAAATTCCAGCTTTCTGCTGTCCTTTTAATCTTGTTTTACATTGGTTTTGCTTGTACAAAAGCTTTTTTATATTAATGTAATCAAAATTTTCCATTTTGCATTTCATAATGTCCTCTATCACTTGATTGGTCATAAAGCCTTCCCTTCTCCATAGATCTGACAAGTATGCTTTGCTCTCCTAATCTGCTTATGATATTGGCTTGTATGTCTAAATCATGTACCCATTTTGACCTTATCCTGATATATGGTGTGAGATGTTGTTCTATGCCTAGTTTTTGCCTTAATATTTTCCAATTTTCCCAGCAGATTTTGTGAAATAATGATTTATTATCTCAGAAGCTGGAGCCTTTGGTTTCAAAAGTAGATTACTCTAGTCATTGACTACTGTGTCTTGTATACCTAATCTATTCCACTGATCCATCAATCTATTTTTTAGCCAGTAACAAGTAATTTGGATGATTGTTGCTTTATAATATAGTTGTAGATCTGGTATGGCTAGGCCACCATCTTTACCTTTTCTTTTGTTAATTCTTTTGATATTCTTGACCTTTTGCTCTTCCAGATGAATATGCTTATTTTTTGTAGCTCTATAAAAATAATTTTGGTCATTTGATTGATATGGAACTAAATAAGTAAATGGATTTTAGTAGAAATTTCATTTTTATTATAATAGCTCAGCCTTCCCATGAGTAAGTGATATTTTTCTAATTGTTTAGATCTGATTTCATTTTTGTTAAAAGTGTTTTGTAATTTTGTTCATATAGTTCCTGGGTTTCTCTTGAAGTCAGACTTCCAAATATTTTATATTGTCTACACTTATTTTAAATAGAATTACTCTCTCTCTTTTACTCTTGGGCTTTGTTGGCAATATATAGAAATGCTGATGATTTGTATTGGTTTATTTTACATCCTGCATCATTGCTAAAGTTGTTAATTATTTCATGTAGATTTTTTACTTGATTCTCTAGGGATTCTCTAACTATACCATCATATCATCTGCAAAGAGTAACATTTTTGTTTCCTCATAGCCTATTCTAATTCCTTTCATTTCTTTTTCTCCTCTTATTGCTAAATGTAGCAGCATTTCTAGTACAATATTAAATAATAGTGCTGATAATGGGCATCATTGTTTCACCTTGATCTTATTAGAAATGTTTCTACCTTATCCACATTAAATATAATGCTTTATGATAGTTTTAGATAGATACCACATATCATTTTAAGAAAAGCTCCATTTATTTCCATATTTTCTAGTGTTCTTAATTGGAATTGGTGCTGTATTTTTTCCAAAGCTTTTTCTGTACCTGTTGAGATAATTATATGATTTCTGTTACTTTTGTTATTGATATGGTCAATTATGCTGATAGTTTTCCTAATATTAAACCAGTCCTGCATTCCTGGTATGAATCCCACCTGGGCATAGTATATTATGCTAATGATATATTCCTGTAATCTTTTTGCTACCACTTTAATTTCTTTGCATTAATATCCATTGAGAAAATTGGTCTACAACTTAGCCTATTCTGTCTTTTCCTTTTCAACTTCTCCCAGCACAATCTTTTTTTTCCCCTTTATTTTTTTTTTGCATCATCACATCAAAGTCAACTTATACCTCTACCCTTTTCTATGTATATTTCTTCTTACTGCCCTAAGACAGATATCACTCTCAAGAGTTACAAATATTATCTTCCTGCATAGGGAAATAAGTTTAAATATTATTGAATAACATGATCCTATGCTTTGGCTTTTAAGGGGATGGTATAGGGTCTTCAGAACCAAGTTAAAAGACAAGCACAATCTGAGGCTTCAGTTTATTTTTCATGGGTTTCCCATTCCCTAACTGGAAACTATGTCAAAGAGGATTGACAACTGCTATATACATACATGCATGCATGTATGCATATAAATCTGCATGTATATATACACATACACGTAAATGTATATTTGTAGTATATGTATGTATGCATATACAAATATACATAATTTTATGTATATATGTGTGTGTATTTGTGTGTGCATGTGTGTGTGTGTGCATGTGTGTCTGAAAAGTCTGGTCTGTCTTAAAAGTCTGTTTCTGATACAGATTCCTGTTGGAGTTATCCAAATTGTTTTAGTTCTGACATTTGCATTTGTATTATTGTGTTATTACTATTGGAGTTCTCTGTTTGGTTAAGTTCTGATAGATGAATATCTGTTCACTGGATCAAAATGGCTCAAGAGGAGAAAGTGAAGCTGGTGACCCTGCACAGCCCTCCCTCCCTCAAATCAAAATCAACTGCAATTCATGTCATCATTTCACTGATGCCATAGTCCTCTTCAAAAATGAAGGACAGAGGCAGTTAGGTAGCACAGTGAATAGAGCACTGGCCCTGGAGTCAAGAGGACCTGAGTTCAAATCCGCCCTCAGACACTTAATACTTACTAGCCGTGTGACCTTGGGAAAGTCACTTAACCCCAATTGCCCTGCCCTCCCCCCTCCAAAAAGAAAAAAAACACAAACAAAAAAAGGAAGGACAAACAAAACATGAGAGTAGCCTGAGCTGTTGAATGGGGACTCAGCTAGTAGGGAAATCATGTCATCTTCTCCCTTTCCTTCTCTTTTCCAAAGGAAGGCAAATTTTGATGGGCAGAAGCTGCCCACTTAACTTGGAGTTTACTGGCTAGGTTTCTTCCTTCCTTCCTTCCTTCCTTCCTTCCTTCCTTTCTTTCTCTCTTTTTTCTTTCTTTCTTTCTTTCTTTCTCTTTCTTTTTTCTTTCTTGCTTGTTTTCTCTCTCTCTCTCTCTCTCTCTCTCTCTCTCTCTCTCTCTCTCTCTGTCTCTCTCTGTCTCTGTCTCTCTCTGTCTCTGTCTCTCTCTCTGTCTCTTATTTCTTCCTTCCTCTCACAAAACTTTAAACCCAGTTCACTATGAAGCACATGGATTGAACCACAATACATCCCTGCACAAGCTCCACTTAATCACTATATTTTTGGGACCTCCTGGTTTAGAGGGAATGTCAATAATAACTGTTTCTCTTTGTAACAGTGACCCTGAAGTCCCCTCCCAGCTTGATATTTTTAGTTTTTCTTCTAATTAAAGGGGCCATCCCTTGACTCATTTCTTTCTTCTTCTTTTTTTTTTTTTTTGTAAAGCAATCGGGGTTAAGTAACTTGCTCAAGGTTACACAGCCAGTTATTTCTGGGTGTGATGCTGAGTATCTGAGCCCGGATATGATCCAGCTAGAGGCATATTATGCATAACAAATGTCTCACTTCCTTGATTCTGCTCCTATACAACCTCAAGCTTGAAAGAGAAAACAAATGGGACCCATGACGGCAGAATACTCACCTGGACTCAGCTAAACTCCTTCAATATTCCCCTCCAAAAACTTTAAAATTACACCTCAAATTAAATTTTGGAGTAGTAGATACAACAAAATGGAAGAAAGAATTTTTTTTTCCAGTGTAAGACAACTTAGGAGGTGAGCAGGAGAGGTTTGCAATGTGGAGGTGGGGATAAGTTGAGGAACATGAACTTGGAGTGTAGCAGGAGCACCAGAGGTGGACCTCAGCATTGGTTTCAACAACAGTAGCAGCAGATTCAGGAGTTCTCATTCCAGGGATGCCTAAGGGGCTCAGACAACTGGTCAGAAAAAGGTACAGGGGACTCTTTGCTGGCACTGAGTGTAGCTGGGGCTAATTGGCAATTACTGCTGATAAACAGTTCAGTCATAGTTACAAAGTGGAGAGTAATACTTGTGATTAATCCTACTGGAGCAGGAGCCCTAATATTTGTCCAGGACTGAGACAAGCACTAGCACTTACAGCTTCAGGGAAGTAGAGAGCCTTGCTGGGTAAAGATCATAGCTCAGATCAGAAGAGCAATGAAAAAATTTCAACCAGGATAACACCATCTTTAAAGATACTAAAAATTGCAGATGCCCAAAAATAGTTCTGAAAACATCAGTAAGAAAAAAAAAATTGAAGCTGAGTGCAGCAAGTGCCTCTCTACTCCCAGAGGAGCAAAGCCCAATTTGAACATGAAGTTCAAAGTGAAGGAATAGGATGGAAACTGATCAAACAACAATAACAAAAAGAACATGACCATAAAAGGCCACTATGGTGGCAGGGAAGAACAAGATATAAACTTAGAAGAAGAAAGCAATGTTTAAAAAGTTACACGCAAAGCCTCAAAGAAAATACTAACTGAATCTAAAGACAGCAAATACTTCTGAGAGAGTTAAAGAAAAAGTTAAAAGTCACATGGAAAAAAAATATGTGAAAATTACTGAAAGTGATACAAGCAAATTATGAAAACAACTAACAGTTTTGTAAAAGAGAAACAAAAAATACTCAAGAAAATATAATGTTAAAAAACAGAATTAGTCAAATGACAAAAAAAAGCTTCACTGAATAAAAGAATGCCATAAAAAGTAGAATTGGTCAAATGGGAGAATATGATACTACAGCTCTTGGCCAAACAGATGCCAATGATTTGCGAAACTCCAAAACACAACAAAATAGTCATTTTTTTTGTAAAATAGAAGAAAATGTGAAATATTTTATTGGAAAAACAATTGACCTCAAAAATAGATCAAAGAAAAATAATTTAAGAATTACTGGTCTATCAGGAGGCCATGATAAAAAAAAAAAGCACCTAGACAGTATATTTCAAGAAATTAACAAGGAAAACTGCCCAAATATCTTAGATACAGAGGTTAAAATAGAAATTGAAAAAAAAATCCATTGATCACATTCTCAAAGAGATTCCAAAATAAAAATTTTCAGGTACATTATAGCCAAATACTGATACTGGAGAAAATATTGCAAGCAGCTGGAAAGTAACAATTCAAATATTTATGGAGCCACAGTCAGGATTAGACAAAATTTAGCATCTTTCACATTAAAGTTGTAGTGGGCTTATAATATGATATTCCAGAAAGTAAAAGAGTTAGGATTACAACCAAAACAATCTACCCAGCAAAACTGAATAATATCCTTCAAGAGGAAAATCAATATTCAATAACATAGAGGACTTCTAAGTATTCTTGATGAAAACCAGAAGTGAATAGAAAATTTGACATTCAAACAGAAGACTCAAGAGAAGCATAAAAGAAGTAAATATGAATGATCATAGGGTTATGTGTGTGTGTGTGAGTGAGTAGTGTAGTGTTGAAAAAGAGGGGCGAAAAGAGGCATAATGGGACATATTTTCTCACATAGAGAATGCATGCAAAGAAGAGCTTTTATAGCGGACTGGAAATGAGAGGGTGGAGGACAATGCTTGAATCTCACTCTCATTGGAATTGGTTCATTTTAAGAAAGAATATATCATACACACTTAATTGGGTATAGAAATCTCTCAATAGGGAGATAGGAGGGAAAATAATCAAGAGAAATGAGACTATGAGATAAAGGGGATGGAAGATTGGGAAAGGTATCAATAGGAAGTGATACAGACACCTGGAAAGCTCTTCCCCTTCAATTCTGACTTTTAGTTTCACGAATTCATTCAAGATTCAGCTCAGATACCCTTTGCGCCAATTGGACTTTCCTTTTCCCCATAATACCTTCTGAAATCCCCCTCTCCAACCATAATCTATTGATTTTTCACTTTTTCCCCTCTGCTTTCCCTTATAAAACCCTTCTCTTCATCAACACTTTGACTTCTCATTTCTTTTCCTCCAATTCTCTTTCAAATTATCTCTTCTGGAATAATCTCTGTCTCTTCTTCTACCCATCTTGACCCACTGGTGAGCC
The DNA here is from genome assembly GCF_028583685.1 of Petaurus breviceps papuanus. NCBI lineage: Eukaryota > Metazoa > Chordata > Mammalia > Diprotodontia > Petauridae > Petaurus > Petaurus breviceps. Next base: position 5,261,569 of record NW_027185799.1, read on the forward strand.
AATAGAACTCTACACTGTCCCCCCTCTTGAATCCCTAGTCCCCTTATCATATTGCCAATTACACTCAAACAAGCTTCAATTTTAAATCACTTGTACTATTTGCCTGTCATTTCCACAAATATTTTGCCAAACAAAGAAGAAAATCATGTAACAGTTCTAACTGTGTCCACTAAAACTTTTGCTATATAACTTCCACTGGGTCCTCACTGCTACAAGGCAATAGTAATATACTTCTCTCATTAACTCACTATCACACCCTCCACAGTGGCTCTTCCTAATTCCTTTATGCTCCTCAAACTCTCATAGCTCTCCCTCCTCACACTTCTCTCAACTGCGAACTTTGTCTCAGATTTCACACACACGCACACACAAATGTGCACACGCACATACACACACGTGCGTGCGCACACACACTCACACACACAAGAGGGAGCCTTTGCTATGAATTTCCTCCTCTGTAATCTTCCTCAATTCCTATCACACACTGCTTCAATTTCCTCCTTCATCTTTTTCCCACATAATGAAGTGGCACTACTCCTCATCAAGGCTAATGCTTCTATTGGTTCATGTGATTCTATTTCATCTTATCACCTTCAACAGATGGATCCCTCTATAATTTCTACTGTTTCACTTCTTTTTAATACCTCATCCTTTACTGGTTTCTTTCCTACTGCCTACAAAAGTTCTCATGTCTCTACTATACTGAAGAATAAAAACAAAACAAAAACTCCCTTGCTCCCTTGAATTTTCTGTCCCTTCTAGGAATTGTCTGATATCTCTTCCCTTTGTAGTTAAACTCCTTGAAAAAGCTATTTAAAATAAGGCCTTCCATTTTTTCTCCTTCCACTCTTTTCTTAGTCCTTTACAAACTGTCTTCTGATCTCATCATGCCACTCCTATGATTATCTGAAAAAATTTAATAATCTGTTAGGTGCTGAATCCAATTTGTTTTTTCTTGATTCTTGTTCTTCTTGAATGATCTGCAGCCTTTAACACCTTGATTCCCCTCTCCTCCTTGATATTTCTCTCTAAGTTTTTGAGACACCATCCTCTCTTAGTTCTCCTAGAATCTCAATAGTTCTTCTCTTTCTCCTTTTCTCTTCTAGATAATTCCTTCTGATTGTAGGTGTCCCTCAGGATTCTATCCTGTGCCCTCTTCTCTTCTTCATCTACAGGATTTTACAAGGCATTCTCATGAACTCTTATGTATTTAATTGCCCTTCTATACTGATGATTCTCAAATCTACCTATCCTGCCCCAAACTTTCTGCTCACCTCCAATCTTATATCTCCAACAGTCTTTCAGAAATCTTGAACTGAATTCCAGGAAACTAAATATGTCCAAAATGGAGTTCATTATCTTTCTTCCTAAACTCCCTCCCTCCCCTACTATTCCCATTACTGTAGAGGTTAACACCATCCTCCCATCCCTCAGACTCAATCTATGTCATCCTCAACTTTTCACTATCTTTCACCCTCCATATCCAATCTATTGACAACAACCATGAATTTCACTGCTTCAACATCACTTGAATTTGCCCTCTTCTCTCCTCTGACATTGCAACCCTCTAGTGAAAGAAAGCTCTTGTCACTTCATCCTTCCTTTGTTGTAACAGCCTTTTTGTTGGTCTGCCTTCTTCAAGTTTCTCCCCACTCCAATCCATTATCCCTTCAGCCATTGAAGTGATCTTCCTAAAACACAGGGAGGACCCTGTCGAGTATCCCTCCTCAAGAAAATCCAGTACTTCCTTATTGCTTCTCATGGGGTACAGGCTCTGGACACTCCCTTGAACTCTCACTTAATCTTCCCATTTGATGAGGCATTTGCCTGAGGTCATAAACCTTTCATTATCACTAGGCCCAAATCTCTGTTACTCAACCTAGCCTAGCCCTCCATTGTCCAGCTACTTCCCATTCTTGATCCTATCAAAATATCTATACCCAAAGAAGGTTTGATTAATTTGGCAGGACCCAGGTGTTGGTATTTTGGGGTCTCAAGCACCCCTAAGCCCCAAACCCCAAAACTTCCCAGAATAAAATAAAAATGCTATCTTTGATATAAAGTGTTCTTCACAACTGACCTACCTCCCATCTTTCAGATGTTCTTACACCTTGCTCTCTAACACATATAAAAGTCAATTACTCTGGCCATCACATGTTTTCTCCTCTTCTCTAAAAAGTAAGATACAGTAAAAGGGACATGACAGACCGTAACTTTCATTCCCCTGACTAACTTTACAAAAAGGAGGGAGCAAGGACAAGATAAAAAACAAAACAAAAGAGATGAATATGCAAAAATTAATATGCTTCTTTTTGCAATGATCTAAGAATATTCCTTAAATCTTATGAGGATAGGGTTTGGGAGAGCAACATTTTATTTTTCCTTCCATGCTCTAGTTGTTATAAAGTTGACTGAAAGTGGTTTTCTTTTTCAAAGGAAGAAACACATTTTTAATTAAGCGGGTGCTGATCCATTAATGAATAAAAAGTTACTGTCTAAATCCATCATAGATTAGGGAATACTAATGTACCTTCTGAACCCAAGTGTTGGAGGTACTGTTTATCCTAAACCTTTCTTAACCTTTCAAATAGCTAGAAGCTGTTAGTTGATTATGATCATATAAAGGAGGTTCTGAGGTACAACTTATATATCACAGTGTCATCTTGAAAGAATTCAAGATCAGGCTGTATCCAAATCAAGTAAAGACATTTATTTGGGGGATGCACCCAAGCCAGGAGAATCTAGGGATTTTTATAGAGGAAACCTGTCATGTGGGCAGGGAGATGAGGTAATTCAAGATAATCAGGCAAGCAGCTATAGCTGAAGGTTTTGTACATATCTAAGGCACAACATTATTTCATGGTTCAGCCCATTTGCTCAGGGCAGAGGGAACCTTGCTAATCTCATCATTCCTAGAAAAGTTTCAGCTATCTCATCAAGAGGGATAACTTAATGAAGTCCCATAACAGGTGATTATTTTCTCTGTGCTTAGTTAGATTAGTCTTCAGATGACTGCCATCAATAAAAGTTCCCATGTGGGTCCATATTTAGAATTTCCAACTTGATGAGGTTTGTGAGAGTATATACTCTGTTGGAATAGCCTTTGAGAATACAAGGTCACCTTTACACAAGATAAGGCATTGGAAGAGTCCTTTAATAGAGGATAAAACTACTTATACAAAAGCACTTCAAGATGTCTTGCAATTAGATAACTGGCAAAACTATAAGAAATAATATTTTAGAGGGATTTGCACAGTTGGTGGGAGGTGAACAGTATAAGTTTATAAAAATGCTCATAGCTACAATTAATATCATAGATAGTAGTGAAACTGACTTCTTTGAGGTAAAGAAGACCCTTAGTAAAGTTACATAGATTGGTTGGTGTTATATAAATGGTAATTGTCCTTTTAAAGAAATTGAAAACAAGTTAAGTAAAAAGGTTATCTAAGGAGATTTATGCTAATGAACTATTTTCATTCATTTGCACTGAGATGGAATGTTAGTCCTATTGAAAGCATTATGGGACTCCACACATAATGAGCTAAAGTTCAAACACAATTTCCATTAGTTTTTACTTTAATATAAGATTAGAAACATCAGAGTTGGGTTTCCTCACAGAATATGAGCTTAATCTACAATTTTCAGCACTCTACTTATTGTCTCTTATGTGAAAATGGAATCCTTAAAATGTGCTTCCTTGTAGATTTCCCAGTTTCTGTTTTAAAAATAAATGCAGGTGAATAATTGTTATACACTGCTTCCTTGCACCACTTCTCAAGTACTGAAGTTATGGATGTGGAATTGCATATTCATTACAATATTATTGTTGTCTCCAGTCTTTTTCATTTCTCACCTAGACAAGGTATTCTTTACTAGATTTTGTGTGTTATAATAGCCACCTAAAAAAATTCACAGTTTATTTATCCTTAAATCTATCCTTTACATCCCCTTTATAGGATTATAAAATGAAAATCGTCAGATTATTTTTATTGGTTCACATGCATTCTCATATCACTAAACCACTAAGAAAATTTCAGTGTTGTCCATTATAAATTTTTAAAAAGTCTTTACCTTTATATTCAGAGATCTTATTTCTTTCCCTAAACTATTTTTCTACCTTATTTTGCATTGAACTTCTTTCATATATTGCTCTGTGTACAAATGTTATTTCTATCATTCCACAAACCTGTTCTACTTTTGCCAACTTCTAACTGTTTAGATATGGAATCTTCTCCCTCTCATTTCCATCTATTGACATCTTGTAAGGATCAATTTAAACATTTCTTCCTCCATAAGAGTCCCATCTGTAAAATCCATGGCTTCTTCTTCATTTAATATGATGGCATATTTTATTTCTCTTATTCATTTTTCATCATCACCATTATCATTATCATTGGTATCATATATATGGTGCTTTAAAGTTTGCAGGAGGTCCAAGCAAATGAATTGTTATGCAAGTGGTTCTGCACAACAATATTATGAGATACATGATGTTATCATTGTCATTTTAGAAATCAGGAAACTAGTTCTTATATTGTTAAAATGACTTGCCCACGTCACATAACTCTTAAGTCACTGCTGCAGGATTTGAATACAAGTCTTTCTGACTCTTAATTACCCTAATTTATGCAATATATAGTTGCATATGTACCTTATTCTTCTCACCTAGTTTGTAAGTCAATGTATAAAAAAGGGATAAAAGTAAAATTTAAGTTTAAAATTTTCCCAAAGGTTGAACAATATACTACATTCATAATGTACTTAATGAATTCACAATGAACAAATAAATTAATGATATAATCAGTGAATATTCATTAAGAAAGAGCATTGCTGATGAAGATAGACAATAAGGGTGAGGCAGGAAAAATGTGATAATTTTATTGCACAAATCTAATGGTAATGGAAATTTGAAGATCTTCCTTGCCCTTTAATAAGCCTAGGAGAATGTGAAGACCTTCCCTGATTCAATGATCTTCCCTGCCCCTTAATAGGTCAAATGTAATCATACTGAGCCAGTGGTGGAAGGAGTTTGCTAAAGAGAGGAAGAGAGCCCACAGGAAACTGGGAGTCAGAACAGATAGATGGTGGAGGGAGAGAGAGGAGGCACCCATGGAGACAACTAGGCTTGTGAGTGTTGGTTTGTGAAAAGGTTAAAGGATGGTGTGGCGATCTGATGCATTGTGGTATATCAACTTCCATGTTGCTATGATGCATTTGGTTTCCTGGTGTCAGGATTTAGTTTTCTGGTGTCTTGAAAACATGATTTGCTTCTGTCTTCTATATGGAAAGTCTGTTATATTTTGCAATTGAGCTGTCATATTCACAGTTGCTGTAGTCACAGTGAATGTTGTGTTGGCCCTACAATGACGCAAAATATAAATTTGCTTTGGGAATACCAAGTTTGCATGTGAAAAAGGGAAAGTCGCATCATACTAATCACTTGTAAATAATAGTATAACTGGGAAGGCACATAGATACAGGATCTCTTTGCCCAAGAAATATATATCCACTAGTAATACGGTCAAGGTGAATAGAGTTAAGAGAGTTAATCCTAATCTCTCTGTATGTACTAGGTAATTTTAGCTTTTATACTTTACTTAGAACATCTATGTGTAAAGGTATAAAACATAACTTTGCAGAATAATCGACTTTTTCTCTAGACAAATATAGATTTCAAAGAAATTCATTGCTTTACTAAAGTAATACAGGTAGTCAGTGATAGAGGCCCTTAGTCTAGTTAATTCTTGATTGCACTACATTGCCTTCCTATATTCCAATGCATGGACCTGAAAAATTTGACATTATTTCTGCATCTCTTATAAATCTCCTTTTGATAAATGTAGAACACCAGATATATCCATGACTGACTGACAATTAAATATCTTTTAAGATAATGGAAGCTATTTCTAAGTAAATAAAGGCTCTTTCTTATGGACTCAGTTTCAAACAATAAGGAAAACAAATTAAACATAATAAAGTTAGGGAACCTTGGGAGAAAAGGGCAACATATTTTCCTGTAGAGTGTAACAGCAATGGAAGAAAAAAGAACGATGTAACTGTGAATAATTAGATATGTACACTTCAAGAAAGCAGATTACAAAACACTAAGAGAAAAAGTAGATCTGATTTTATGGCCTTTTGTATCTTGGCTGCCTTAGTAACAGCCTTACAAAGACAACCACCACAATAATGGTGAAAGCCAAACTTTGATGGTTTGATGATCTTGATGTTGTGAGTTGTCATTCCACCAATACAGATCACAAAACACTTATTCCAACATATCATATGCAGTTCTTCTGCATGCCTTTCTTTAAATCAGAAGTCCTTCACCTGATGTCTATGAATGTGCTTTATAAAATTCTTTTTATAGTTATTTCTATAGGATTTTCCCTTTTTGATCCTATACATTTAAATACAACTTTTGTTGCAGAGGGGGGTTCATATATTTCACCAGAATGTCAAAGGGGTGTATGATAAAAAAAAATAAGGAACCAGATTCTAAATCCTTCATAGAGAATCTCCCCCAAAGCATTAGAGATCTTTTAGTATGTCATGTATAACAATGAAATACTCATCTATTATCTCTCACTGTCATTATATGGTTGAAATATTTCATTTTGATTGTGTTTGTAATCAAATTCACAGTATCAATGGTAATAATTTATTAACTACTTACATGTACTCTTACCTATAAGGTAACTTTGCATCACCTTAAATTTATATTCTTTTGAGATAATGATTTTCAATGAATTACAATCATATAGTATTGCTGTGAGGACTTTAAGGACAGTTTGAGTATATGTATATGCATGTGTGTGTATGTGTGTGTGTGTGTGTGCTGATTTCTTTTCTTTGATGTAATGAGCAACAGAGCAGTGTGCAAAGAGATAAGATTAATTATGATGTCAGGAAAATCTTTCAAATATATAGGGCTCTATAAAGCTGGAATGGGCAGCCTTGATAAAATTTTTAATGGATTTTATGAAAAGAAGTTCTTGGAATCATTTAAGGTACTGTAGGCAGTGATGTTGAGGGTTAGCTCTGAGGGGCCTGCCATGGGTGCGAATCCAGGCCAAGATCCCCCTTGAACCTTGTTCCCACCCACCTGGTACAAAATATCTCAGAAGGTTGATGCACCACCACTCCCACTCCCACCCCCCACTAATCTTCCCTCTGTGCAAGAGAGACTGGGAACATTCTTGGGCTATATAGACAAAGTAGTGACGCATGAGATAAGAAATCAGGGAAGTGTCCCAAGGGAGTAGCCTCTGGCAAAGTTGCAAGTTAGGTACCTCATGTAGAAAACTATGTGAAGTTTCCCATGAGATAGTATGAAGTAAGTGCTTCAGCTACAGTATACAAACCCTAACCTTCAGATGCTTATTTGAGATTTGCTTAGCATGCAATAAACATATGAACACAATTTCTACCTGGTGCATGATTATTTGTTTTGCGCTCTCCTATTTCACCTGGTGCTGCAAAGTTGCAGGCATCAAGGTACTATATAATGGCCAAATGTTATCCATTTACTTTCTTCTATGCATTTCCCTTATTACAGTGCCTGTCAAAATATATATACTGATCATCCAACTTCATGGCATCATCTTGGCAGTATGTATTGTTTATCAACTTGACTTTTCCTATATGGACTGTCAACTATATAAGGTTGACATCCTTTTAATGATATGAATCACATCAATATGGGACTGTTAGTATTTCTGTTGCTTAATGCAATCAGCATGTTGTCCACACATTTTTGTGTGAGGGAAACCCTAACATTTATAAGGAATTCATCTTCACTCTAGATGTTGTACAGGTCATCTTCTGTTATAACAGGGAAAAGCTTTAGAGAATACATTTTCCTGTATATTTGGAGTATATACTAAGGGAAATATCAAGAAGAATAATACTTGTGACTTCATTTGTCAGGAAAGAATGTTAGCATGGGAGACAGCTTTAAACCTGTTTTTTTCTACCAAGTCAAGTAATTTTTATAGTCAAAAATATCAGATAAAGACAGTTCGTACTCAATGTACTACTAAGTTAATTATGTGCTTGAAAATTCTCCATTAGAACTTCATCTTTGATAGCCTCTTGTAAGGGTTATGGGATTTAAAGATCTTCCATGCCCCATTGGACTTACTGACATAGCAGGAAGGAGCAGAGCAAGAGGAAGTGGAAGCCAAGCTGGAGTCCCTGCGGTGGCTAGCAGTGGTGGCGACGGCAGCAGCAGCAGCAGAGGCAGTGGCAGCAGAAGCGCAAACCCCTTTTCGAGTCAGCCAGAATTTCTACTAAGGACTCCTTCTGAGGACTGCCAGGGGCGAGCTGCTGGGAGCGCGCTTCCTGGACACTGGGTGGTTGTTGTGAGTGGGGAGAGGAGGACCTTTGCCTGAGGTAGACTGTTCTGTTTCAAAGGTTTGAGAATTTGGGTGATTTCTACTTTATCTACCTGTGCCAATTTCATAACTACTCTGATGGCTTTGACTTTCTGGTTTTGTGACTCAATCTTTTGGTATTTTAATAAATGTTCTAGCTTATTCCTCCATATAGAAATGCTGATATATTGTGTGATGGATAACCACGTCAGCATATTTACAATTTCTGTAGGCATTGTGAATATTGCATTGCTGATACACCTCTCTACTTCTTCCTCATTGCCTTATCAATGGAACTTCAATACATGCATCACAATGCTATAGAGATATGAAAGGGCCAACTATCTATCTCTCTATCCATCTATCTAATCTATCTATCTATCTATCTATCTATCTATTTATAGAAAAGAGCAAATAAGCATATAAGTTAATAGTTACAGATATAGGTTTAGCATTAGGAGTTGAAGATGATGGAGGATAAAAAGAGATATAAGAAACAGCAATGTTTTAGAGACCTCATGCAGGATATAGTTGTTCTCAATTTTATAGACCAATTTCAAAGAGGTAAGATATGCAGTCTGGTCTAAGCTTTGGTTAAATGATTGTTTAGAGAAATGCATGGTTATAAGCAATTGCAAATTATCACAGAAGTGTTGTAGCTAGGACTGAGATAATGTGGAAAGAATTAAAACACATTGAAGACTTGATTGGTGAGTATATGGGAAAGAGCCCGGGAACATATAAAGTAGTATATGGGAATAATTATATAACAAGGGTGATTCTGATAAGTGAATGTAGTGGAATGAGTTCACAGACCAAAAGGTGAATCTAGAGTTGCTGAGTTCTACTTCAATGAAGACCTAATCTGGAGCAGACTACATGGGAATAGGGTGGTGATATGGGTCTTAATGTTCAATATTTGCTGGTGACTTCACTAAAAAAGAGTTGTGGGGAAAAAAGACCATAAAATCAGATTCTGAATCACAAACAAATCTGAATTATGAATTTTATGAATGTCTCTTAGATTTTAGTTTTTTAAAAGAGTCTACTTTAGGGGAAATAGGTATAATATTTCCTAAGGCATAGGAAATGAATGAGCACAACATTATGTGTGACAATTAAAAAAAATATATTGCTACTGCTAATAAAATCACATGGATAACTTCTCTATTCCTTTGGAATTTTCCCTACTTTGAATTCTTAAATTAATTCCTTAATGCTTTTAAACACATATGACTCCCAATATAAAATTCTTTAGTATTTGTCTCTATGGGGCAACTAGGCAACTAAGTAGATAGAGTGCCAGGACTGAAGTCAGAAAGACTTATTTTCCTGAGTTCCAATGTGGCCTCAGACACTTACTAGCCTTGTGACCCTGGACAAGTCACTTAATGTTGTTTGCCTCAGTTTTATGATCTATAAAATGAGCTGGAAAAGGAAATGGCAAACTCTTTTCTTTGCCAAGAAAATTCCAAAGGGGATCATAAAGTGTTCAGTATAACAGACATGATGAAGTGCAACAACAAATATGTCTTGATGGGTCTAACCACTTGTACCAACTTTAGCGCACTTTTACATGTAACATAGCAAATGTTAATGCAATGAGTTACCTTGAGCTCTTTTCACATGAAGATCAGTTGTAGAACCTGAACATGTTGATCATAGAGAAGAATCAGCAGTGATGGGTGAGGGTGGTGGTGGACGCTATCTCTCCAAATATGACTTCCCTCTATGGGAGGGATTAGATTTGTTCTGTTTTAGTCCAGAGGACCAAAGCAGGAAAAACAGGTAAAGAGGCATATTTAGCTTTGATGTCAGGAAATTCTTTAAAAAAATTTAAGCTGTCCTAAGTAGCAGCTTAGTGGTGCAGTAGATAGAGCACTTGGCTTGGAATCAGGAAGACAAATTTATGAGTTCAAATCTGTCCTAAGATATTTATTAGCTGTGTGACCCTCCATTTTCTCATCTGTAAAAGGAGTTACAGAAGGAAAGACAAACCACTCTAGTATCTTTGCCATAAAAAAAAGTCAAATGTGGCCACAAAGATTTGTATAACTGAAAAACAGCAACAAAGTACAAAGGGCTGCCTTGAGAAATAGTAGATTACTCTTCCTTGGAGGTCTTTGAGGGGAAGCTGGATGACCACTTATATGTGTGATAGTAGGAATTCCCTTAACATCTGGGTTGGACTGAATAGTTGCTAAGGTCCCTTCAAATTCTCTAATTTTGTAATTCTTTGTTCTTCCTCATCCCACATGTCCAATCAGTTGCCAAATTTTATCATCTGTTCATCACCAACATCTTTCAGCATCAAAACTCTCCTCAACACTTACATGGTTACTATCTTATATTGGGGCTTGATCATCTCTTGTATGCTACTCTGCCACATAGCTGTCAAAGTGTTTTTTTTTTCTACTCAGTAAACTTCCTATTACAATCTCTGTCACTTAAAGCACTCCAACAAAATATACCCAATATGCTGATCATATAGGTAATTACCTTTTTCATATTCTAAAATCTAAACAAAAAGGCCTTCTCTTTGTTCCTTGGATAGAATAATCCATCTCCCCTCTCTTTGTCTTTGCCTTGGCTGTCCTCATGTTTGACATGCAGCACTCCATCCTCACCTCTTAGAAGTCCTTCCTTCCTTCCAAGACTCAGCTCACACCTTACTTTGAAACACAAAGCATTTACTATTAGTGATTTTACAAAATAAGGTAATTTTTTTTTAAAGTAACGTACAATTCTGTCTTTATCTTTGTGCCCCTAGTGCCTGTCATGGAGAGTGGAGTGTACTAAGCCCTTAATAAATGCTGATTAGTTTACTAGAGCTGTCAAATGTGTTGACAAAGCAATATTTAGTATAATAAGTTAACTAAGTTCTGATGTTCTCTCATATAAGCAAGAACAAATGGCAATGATTTCCCCAGAATTGGAGAAAAAGAAAAAATGCTGAGAAGAGTTGTGACTTGTGAGGGAAAATATTGAAGATAACAAAAAAAAATTAAGCTATGTTTGTAGCAATCAGATTAAAAAGAATATCAGAGGTGAAATCCTAATTTCATAAAATGTACTTTATTTCTCTGTAGTTCTTTTTAAAAATGATTTTAAAGCATCTTTCCTACATCCTCACTGAATCCTCATGAGACCTTTGTGAGGAAATGTGTGCATCTAGTATTATTTCTCTCTTACAGAAAATAAAAGTTAAATGAGTTGACTTGATTCATCTAGCTAGTAACTGGGAGTGGGTGGGGGGAGCAACGAGGTGTGTGTGTGTGGCTATGATTCAATCCCTGAGCTCTTGGGGTCAAATATAGCACTTTTCTCACTCTACATAATTGCCATTTAGTGTAACACCATTGTTTGTTGGCATAAGAGTAACATCCATGGTGCAGAAAATGCCCAGGAATTTCTTAATGTCTTTCCCCCTGTGTTCTATGACCAGATACCTCAAGAATATGGTAAGTATATTTGGAACATGAAGGCTCTTTCATATGAATCAGATATCTTTAATCCTAAATTAGCTTAAAGGAACATTTGTGATAAATCTCCAATTCACTCATTTCACAAAAGGAGAATCTAAGATAGAGAGTGGGAAAGTGACTTGCCTGAGATCATAAAGGAAGTTAGTAGAGTCATCATTATACAACAATCATATGGTAGTATGCAATCTTCATATACTTTGGGATATTGTCATGAGCTACATGAAAGGATGCCCAGAAACAACTGGAGAATACTCAAAATAAGAAATAGCTTGGGGAGTAGAGAGGACTTCTACCTGAGGCCTAGGAATCTTTATGGTAATACTCTAAAATTCTCCTGGGTTTTCGAGGAACAAATCCTTGCTCCTGCTTTGAAGAATACTCAAAAAAAGAAATATATTAGTTAACTCTGTCTATTCTGTTTTTCTATACTGATCTATTCACTGGAATATAAAGCTTAGAAAAGTCAGTAGCTCCTCACCTACATTTCAATACAAACCTTAAAAATTAATAAAAGCTACTATAGCTATGAAGCATTACTACGGGAAACTATTCCCCTGTATTGATGCTAGAGACACCAGGTCAAAATAACAAGTATTTACCCCTGTCCTCGAGAAGACTAAACAGTTATCCCTTCCACATCATGACTTTCCCCATCACAGTTTCACTATATCAAGAGTTGACCTAATAAATTAAATGGGAATTTTGGGGGAGTTTTGCAGAAACCTCAGAAGACATGTGAAGGCCAGTAGATAAAACAGAAAAAGGTTAGAAACTCAGAAATGCACAAATAGATATACCTTGTATACTAGTTGCCCAATTTTATAATAATTACTATAAATACCCTAAAAAAGAAAAAGGAAAAAACAAACAAGCAAACCCAGATTTATTTTCTGATTTGAGGGGAGAGCCAAAAAATTGTACGTGAATTTTCCAGATCATAAGAGTGCCACACATCTAACCCCCATGATGTAGAGAAGGGATAACTGTATTTTACATGCTGTGAACAACCACTAGTCAATAACTCTGAGAAGTTATAGTTTGGATGATTAGTTTCATTAACTTTTGACTAAAGTTGTGTTAATAAATAAGTAATGTTTATTGAGCACCAACTCTGTGCCAGACACTCTGCTTATGTCTAAGAAAATTATTCAAAATAGATTCTGTAAGTTATGGTTGGGATGACTCCTAATTACATTTTGGAATATTTAAAACAATGTACATGGTAACAACTAGTAGCGGGGATTGCTAGAGGACAACAGAAAGCAAGGTAGTACTGGGGAAGGTAAACTAGCTTATTTCCAAATACATAAAATCTGTAACTGGGGGTGGCTAGGTGGCACAGTGAATAGAGCATCAGCCCTGGAGTCAGGGGGACCTGAATTGAAATCTGGCTTCAGACACTTAACACTTACTATCCATGTGACCTTGAGAAAGTCACTTAACCCCAATTATCCTGACCTCCCTCCTCCAAAAAAAAGCAATAAAATAAAATAAAATCTATAACTGTATCCAGTTGTTTAGAGAAAGCTTTGAAGTCTTTGGTTTTAGTTTTCCATACACTTTCCTTACAGGAAATGTGATGGTATTACAGGGATTGATAACTAATTTGCTAGTAAAAAGGGTCAGTTGTCCTAGTGAGGAGACAATTTCATGGAGGATTAATGGAATAGTAGGAGTCCTAGAAAAACAATGCCAATGAACAAGACTTAGACCACTAACAGTGACTGGGGAATGGAAATCCAGTGGGAAGGGCTAGTATTTCTGGGGAAAAAAATTTTCCCTAAAGTGTAATATAATGTTAGTAAGTGATTCCCCAGTTGTAGATAAGGTATGTTTGCAGGTTTTGGATAGAGCAAGGCTGGTATAGAAATAGGCTGCATGATATGTCTTCTGAATGAGTGAGATGGAAAATAGTCTAAAGAATTATAACTATCACTATTTTTATGAAGAATTTCTGCTTCTGTCTTTTTTGTTGTTGTTCTCAGCATGGGGTAGCCAGAATAGTGGGATCCTCTAGTCATGGCTGTAACCAGTATCAAGGTGACTAAGTTCTGAATTCACATCTTGAGTCTGGTTGGTGAGTTTTTGACTCAGTGACTAAGATGGTATCAAAACTATTGCTTGATAATTGCAGCTCACCTTCTGTAAATATATCCATTAAATTTCTCCTCCAATTCCTTACCATAGGGCAGAGGTCATTCTATTTCCTCAGAGGATTTGGCAGTAAAAATGAAAGTAGACATGTTCTGCTTAAAGGGCCAATAGATATATTTTAAGGAGGCAGATTTGAAGTCAATATTGCATATAATATAATGCAGTTGAAAGGGAACTGGGTGTGGACTGAAAGGACTTCAGTTCAAATTTTGATTGTGCTCCTTAAAACTTTTGGTATTGGACTATAATCCAAGAAGATTTAACCTTGCTCTGCCTCAGTGTCCTAATTTGTAAAATGAGAAGACTGAACTGCATATTGTCTAAAATCTTTTGCAGCTCCATGTTCAACATTATAAATTAAACAATGCCATTGTAAATAAACAATAGAAGAGGTAGTGAATTATTCATTCTAGAGACGAAATGGCCACTTATTAGGGATATTGCTGAGAATATTTCTGCCAAGAAATGAAATAAACTGAATGACCAATCAGGAGCAAATTGGTGAAAAGGATTTGGAGTCAGAGAATGCCAGTTCGAGTCTTGGAATAATCTTGAACAAGTCTCTTAGCCTTAATTTTTTGGTCTGCAAAAGGGCATTTGGCTAATGATCTTTACAGTCTTTTACACCTCTAAGATAGTACAATCCTTTAATTCTGGTTCATTGATAACTTCCATTCCCCTAGGTATTTCATGCACTTTGGCTTTTTTTTTTTTTTGGTACTTACCCAGGAGTATGGACTTTAGCTCACTAGCACAAGGAAACTGTGATGACAATATAATTTAGATTCATTTCTTTACTATAAAGTTGACATAGCTTTCTAAGCCTCTCCAATATCCCTGATGGGTGTGTAAGAGAAAGCCCCAGGCATTACTGCCACAGCTTATGATTATAGCAAGAAGTTTTGTGTCCTAATCATCAGCTGTCAATTTCTGATGCTCTGGTTGTTTATTTAGCTCAGAAGGACACAGACAGTGTATGTCCACTTTCTACATTACCCTGGGAAAAGGACACTGGGAATTTTGCTATTTTTATACTATGCAAGCAGCAGAGCAAATACTAGGATGGTACACTAATGAAGAGAAAGTTGCCAGAAGCAGCCTGATTTAGGTGTTTTTTTCCCAGGTGGCTACATTAGAGAGACCCAACCCATGATTTTTTTCAGTATAGGGAACTCCTATTAACATAAGTCACAACCCATCTCTGCCTTAGTAGATAATTCCCTGAGGGTTGCTTGAGGTCTCCCAAAGTGAAGTTACTTCCCCAGCGGTATATGACTAGAAAGTGTTAGATGGCATTTGAAGCTGATGAAGTCTTCCAGATTCCATGCCTGACATACTATCTATTTCCTTAAGTCATGCCACTTCTGAACATATAGTAAAAACAGTTTGTTGTTATCATACCCATGATTTTTTTTTTAAGCAATTGGGGTTAAGTAACTTGCTCAAGGTTACACGGCCAGTTATTTCTGTGTGTGGTGCTAAGTATCTGAGCCAGGATTTGATCCCAGGTCATCCCAACTCTGGGGCTGGTTCTCTTACTTGCTGAGCCACCTGACTGCCCCTAAGCAATTGGGGTTAATAACTTGCTCAAAGTTACACAGCCAGGTGTTTCTGGGTGGGTGCTAAGTGTCTGAACACGGATTTGATCCCAGGTTATCCCGACTCTGGGGCTTGTGTCTTACTTGCTGTGCTACCTCGCCACCCCAAACCCATGATTTTTTAATGAAAAGAGCTACAAGTGGGGGACTTCCTCAATCAATATGGATCATTACCTCCTCTGAAACTTAAGGGTTTTAGAGAGTTTCTTGAGGGCACTAAAAAGCTAAATGATTTGTCCAGGCATTTGGTCAATATGGAACATTGACGTAACTTGAACCAAATTCTTTCTGGTAGTGAAACAGGTTCTGTGTCCACTATGCCATGTTGCCTCTCAAGAATAGTCTGAGAATTTACAATTAATTAGCTCTTTGAGGTCTAATAGTTTTACATGCATTACTTCATGTGTTCTCTCTTTGATCATCACAGCAAACATGGGAGGTAGGAATGAAAGACAGTTATTTCCAATTTATAATGAATAAATTGAGCTTCAAAGAAGATAAGAACATTTGGCAGGAGGGATAGGAAATAAGAGATATAATCATATATAAAAAACACAGATTAGGAGTAGAATAGGTTTGGGAAAGCATATGTCTATATATGTATGTATACATGTATATGTTTATGTATGTGTGTGTGTATATATATATATATACACACACTTTATTGAGGCCTTTTAGGGGTAGGTTGGGGGGAAACAAAAGAACAAAGTAAAAAATTGCACAGCAGAGAACAAAAGAAAACTCACAAGGAAGCAAAGATGGACAATTCTCAACACAAGTATTATTTATCATACAGGCTTTCTTGAAATGAAAATTTATGGTTACATATTATGAATACTCTCTTATGTTCTGTGAAGCACACAAAATGATTTTTTTTTTCTTTCTAGCTTTGTACTTAAATTCCAATATTTAAGTTTATGATATGTTTTTTTTTTCTTTATTCTATATTTGTGTTCTGGCATTTGAGTCAAATAAAATTTTGGGGATAAAAAGTGGTAGATAGGTGATACAGTGAATAGAGCACAGATCATGGGGTCAGGAGGACCTGAGTCTGGTCTCAGACACTTGACACTAGCTGTGTGACCTTGGGCGAGTCACTTAACCAAAATTGCCTTGCCTTCCACTCTCCAAAAAACAAAAAAAGAACATTTGCTCAAAATCACAAAGCAAGTAAATGACAGAAAGAAGGATTGAAACCAGGTCTTTTGACTCTAAGTTTAGTGTTTCATTATATTATGTCACAAAACACAGATATTCTAGGCAAATTATATTTTTTAATAAATGTAAATTCACCTTACCCACTGACTACAATTATTAATTGTCTTTCATTCATTGAAATTCTCATATGCTTAATGTTGCATGAATATGGAAATAACTGAAAAAAAATAATTGCAACCAATACCTTTCAAATGAAAGCCTAATTATGAATTCCCGGGGAACCATAAGAATTGTCTATGAAAACCAGCTAAATTTACATGCACCTCCCCAAATTACATGCAAGTACATGAGCATGGATTCAGCTAATTCCAGTTCTCTGGTTATAAACAGATTGATTAATTAATGCAAAATAGTGTAATTCATTTTTCATAAAACATGTATAATTTGAGCCAGAATGAGAGCATTGAAAAACGATCTCATTTGAATTTGGAAAACAAACAAACGAAAACAAAAAACAAAATGGATCGTGCATTGCAATATCTGAAATGTACTTTTCTAAATTTATGGGCATATATCAGAAGTTTCAAAAAACAAGCTGCATACACTATAAAAACCAACATTCCATCTTATGGCAATTATTCACCCCATATTCCAGGAAACAGTTTAGACTATGAAGGCTCCCCACACCCCAACACTGCCTGTAGTTCCTCAACAAACCAATAATATCCACGTCACTTTCAGAATGTTTTCAACCCAGGACTTGAACACACTAGAGGCAGTCTTTTCTACAGTAAATATTAAATCACAACCTTTTTATCAAGACATTATGGCTTTGTTACAATATTCAATATTGTTCAAAATTCAAAATTCAATCTTTTTCTTCAAATGTAAACTGTTTAGAGTAAGAAAAGGATCAAAGAAGGGTTGGAGCAAATACTTGTAGAGAAGATAATGATAAGGTTGTGAAATCAAAACTACTCAAAATTATTTTGCTTATATTTTGTTTAAAAAAAGTATTAACTTTCATTGATATAGTATGGAACAAAAAAGAATGGCAGTATTTAAATCCTTTCATAAGGGAGAAGGGATTGAGCACCAAGTTGACCTCAGGCATTTCACACCTTAAAGTCAAGACAACCTCCACTCTAAGACATTGGAAGAAGTGACAAATGCGATTCTTCAGCTGCTATTATTGATCTATGAAAATTAAAGAGAAAGGAAATAATGATACATGAATGGAGAGAAATAGCTTCAATTTTAAATGTGTGTTTGTGTCTGTGTGTATGGTGTATTTATGTATGTGTGCATATTGGAAGTGAAGTCTTAAATAGCTGGTTTCATATTTCTTCCTTGAAAAATTATACATTGCATTTTTTTTAAAAAAGGTAGATTAGGGTAACAATTTAAAGGAGGTAGCAGTGATCACTAAAAATGACATTACTTCACCATGACTAGATTCTGCAAGACTAAACTAATTTACTCACTAGATAGGTTGATCAGAGCAAAGCCATTTACAATATTATTATATTTGACCAGAACAATTTCAACCTAGATGCAATTCTTAAGGACAAAATGGGGGAAACAAAAACAAAACATGGGGTAGAAAATAGTTTATTTGGAATTCAAGAATCACTGAATTATCAGACATAAAGAGGCTTGAAATGATTGACTGATGCAAACCTACAGGAATATAGAGTGGCATTTACATCTGTTTGCTCTCCTCTGCTATTTGAAATTTACAAGTGACTTAGAGGACTATGTAGCTACTAAATTTACAGAAAACACAAAGCTAAGAGATGCAGTAGACAAGGTGGCTAATAGATTTAAGACGTAAAATTTCACACTAGACTAGAATGATAAGCCATAACAATATCAAACTTAGTGCGGGCAAATTTAAAGGGAATATGACATCAAAAATGTATAAATATTAAATAGCTAAAAAATTCACAGTTAATTGTGAAGACATAGATCTTTATATTTTATAGTGCTTCATAAAAATCAATAGTGTGGCCTTATAGCAAAGTAAGAAAAGCTAACATAAACTTAGGCTGTAATAATAGACTACTAGCAACCTGAACAAGTAAAATGATAATTTTATTGCACATCTGAAAAACTAAGAATAGCTATGGGCACCATATTTTAGTAAGAAACTTGACAAGCTTAGAGTGAGTCTAAAGGAGTGTGAGCAGGATAACAAAATAAGAAATATAAGAAGAAAAAAAAAACATAAAGGCACCAGTTTAAAAATTGGAAAAAAGTTTGATCTGGAAAAGAGAAGACTTTGAGCGTTATGCTAGGTTTTTCAAAATATTTTAGGGCTGTCATTTAAAAGATGGATTAGACTTTCCCTGCTTAGTGCTTGAGAATAAAAATATAACATATCAGTGGAAATCAATAGGAAAGCAGATTTTGGAAGAGAGAGAAATGGAGACACACACAGACACAGACAGATACAGAGAGACAGACACAGAAACAGACACAGAGGAAGAGAGAGACAGACACAGAGACAGAGAGATAGAGACACATGGACAGAATGGGATTGTGTTATTAACTCATTCCTTACTTTTTTTTTCCCAGCTGACCACATCCTGTTAGTGTGTAATAGTAATGAAATTTGAAGATCCCTTTGTATTGTCAAAGTAACAGGTATTTAGCACTTAGTTTCAAATTAAGCCTCTATAAAGAAGCAGAAGGTATAGGGGGCACGGAGCCAAGATGGCTGAGTAGAAGGACGACCTTCCCGCGGCTCTGGCTTCCACCTTCCCCAATCCATGTAAAAAGGGGACTCTAAACAAACTTTGGAACTGCAGAACCCACAAAATGGCACAGAGAAGCTAACCTCCCACTGAGGACAGCCAGGCAGGCCAGCAGGAATCCAGCTCAGCACTCTGGGAGCTGAGCCCAGCACCACACCAAGGCTTTAGCCCTAGGGCGGGCCTTACCAGCCACGGCAGGAGGGATTCCAGATCAGCAGCAGCTGTGGCTGTTTCCAGATTTATCAACACATAGATGCGAAGGACAAGGTGAGAGGCCAGTGCAGTCAGGACTTTGGGACCCAGTAAGTGGGAGACCGTGGCTTTTACCCCCAGGGCGAGAAGCGGCTGAGACGCCAGCACAGACAGCCACTGTCACGTGACAGCTTTAGCTTCTGGCCTGCAGAGTGTAGGGGGACCAAGCACCAGTCTGAGGGGTAATAGCTCTTGCTTTAACCTGCGTGGATCTGGATTGCAGTCTAGAGTGGAGGTCGTGGGGTATGTGTCCAGCTTGCCAGAGCTTGTGAGACCTCAGAGAGGGGACCCATCTAATACCTCAGGCAGCTGAGAAAACCCCAGTGTTTGGGACTAAAGCTCCCCTGTCTGGTGGCAGAGTCCTACTGTGGCAAAAAGCCCAAAAGTCAAGTAATTGAGTGGCAAAATGAGCAGGCAAAAGAAACAAAGCAGACAGAATATTCCAACATTACACTCCTATTTTGGGGACAAGAGCAAGGCATGGAACAGGAGGAAAACAGTGAAGTCAGAACTCCTGCACCAAAAACTTCAAAGGAAAATACAAGCTGGTTACAGGCCATAGAAGACCTTAAGAAGCAGATAAGAGAAGTGGAGGAAAAATTGGGAAGAGAAATGAGAACAATGCAAGAAAATTATGAAATGAGAGGCAACAGCCTGACTGAGGAAAATAATACCTTAAAAATCAGACTGACTCAAATGGCAAAGGAGGCTCAAAAAGGCAATGAGGAGAAAAATGCCTTAAAAAGCCGAATTTGCCAGATGGAAAAAGAATCTCAAAAGCTCAATGAGGAGAATCTTTGCTTCTGAATTAGACTGGAGCAAATGGAAGCTAATGACTTTATAAGAAATCAAGATGCTATTAAACAGATCCAGACAAATGAAAGACTAGAAGGCAATGTGAAATATCTCATGGGAAAAACCACTGACCTGGAAAATAGATCCAGGAGAAATAATTTAAAAATTATTGGACTACCTGAAAGCCATGACCAAAGTAAGAACCTATAAATCATCCTCCAGAAAGTTCTGAAAGAAAACTGCCCTGATGTTTTAGAACCAGAGGGCAAAATAGAGGTTGAAAGAATCCACCTATCACCTCGTGAAAAAGATCCCAAAAAGAAAACTCCTAAGAAGCAGAAGGTATAAAGCCCTGTTGCTGACCTAACAAGAAGGGGATGAACAGGGAGGAGCTAATACCATATATAAGGAAAAGCCCCAGGTGGGAGAGTCAGAACTCCATGGGGCAAGCATCATGGAGGCAGAGCAGCTACTGCTGGAGAGAGAGAGAGAGTAAGAGAATTCTCTCAGAGAGCATCTGGAGCTTGGGCTGCTACTGCTAGACTGAATGCTGAACTGAGAATTGAGAAGAACTGAGAAGAGAAATGAGAATTGAGAAGTGAGACAGAATTTCTTGGAAAAGTCCTTGTGGAGGCTGGAGAAAGTGATTTTGATTTTGAGAACAGAACTTTTGTTGGCAGAGCTTTTTCTGAGAGCCAGCCAAACTCCTACTGAGAGCTTCTGAGAAAGAGCCCAAGCATCAGAGGACTTCTGAGAGCCAGGCAGAGCTGCCAGAGGAAGCGTGACTGTGGTGTCAATACTTTATTTTGGGTTTATGTTGATTTCACAGGCAAAAGGTGAATTGAGATGATAGTGCTGATCACGTGTGTGAATATTGTTATAATTCTGCTAAGCTTGATGTCTGTAGTTATTGTTGTGTCTCTGTTTAGTTTTCTCTTCTCAGGAACAGAAACTGTGAAGGAATTGAGGTGGACTGGGCACTGTTCAATGTGAAACAGGAACTGCACGGAGAGCTGGACAAGGAACTGGGAGCTGTCTGCCTACCCCAGGGACTTCCCTTGCCTGGGCCTGCCCTCTCCTAGTCCTAACTGACTACATTCTAGCGTAGTCTCCTTGAAGAAAGAAAGTATGCATATAGATAGAAATATTTAGCCTTGATACAGATCTGGTATGATGAACTGAATACAATC
The DNA here is from genome assembly GCF_028583685.1 of Petaurus breviceps papuanus. Lineage (NCBI taxonomy): Eukaryota > Metazoa > Chordata > Mammalia > Diprotodontia > Petauridae > Petaurus > Petaurus breviceps. Next base: position 5,283,332 of record NW_027185799.1, read on the forward strand.
TAATCCATAAAGTACTTATTTGAGGTCAATTTGTGCAGGAGAGATACCTGGTCATGACATTTGAGTTTTAAGTGAAAGGAGGAGAAAGATGGGGATGTAGGGATCCCTACTCTCACTCCATCTTTCCCTGCCCTTCCCAAAGCGGCCAATACAGCAGCTCTAAATATCCACTTAGGGTAGAGTGAGCACAAAGACTCCTAACTTACTGCAAAAGTCAGCTTCATGGGTGATTGAGGTGGAAAGAGATCTTCAGGCCTTTCAATTTGACCCTTTCAGCCTGATGTAGAACAAGGGTTAGAAGACTTGGAATCAGATAACTTGAGTTCAAATCCTAGTTCAACTACTTAATCCCTTTATAATCTTTATGGAAATCATTTCTCTTTTCTGGGCCTCAGTAAGATGAAAAGTCAGACTAGATGATCTCTAAGTTCTGATCCAGTCCCAAATTCTGTGAATTCTATGAAAGAGGAGACAAAGGCCTAGAGAGAAGAAGCTACTTTCCTATGTCATATAGTAAGATAAAAAAGAGCCAGTATTCTAGCCTGGAGTTCATTCTACCACCCTGAGTCAGTGAGCGGGCTTTCCAGGTATGTTGTCCACTTCAAGACTAAAGCATTGTGGGAGGTATAGTGAAATGAAAGAAGGAAAACATGAAAGAACAGAAAGAACCCAACGTGGGAAATTGAAAGACCATGTGCAGTGGCTCTGCTATTGACTTACTGTGAAACTGGTCAAGCATTTTTAGTGCCTTATGATTTGTAAAGTCCTTTATAAAGGTTATCTCATACAATCTTGAGAAGTAGGTGCTACTATTTTTTCTATTTTATAGATTGGAAAAATGAGGCTAACATCTTTAATGACTTACCCAGCACCATATTTCTATTAAGTGTCCGAGGCACAGTTCGAACTCATGTTCTTGATTGCAAATCAATGAATGATCTAGCCTCTACACCATCTAGTAGCCCTATATTAAACATTTTCTACCTGCCACACACTATGCTAAATATTATGGATATGAATAGAACTATGGAAAAAGATCCTCCTCTCAAGGATCTCATGCTCTAATTGGGAGAAAATTCACATAAAAGAACACTCATGTGCAGAGAAAATGTAAAGTCCCAGAAGTTCTACCTATGTAGTAAAAGTGCTGATAGCAAGGCTCCATGATCCTGAGGTTGCATCAACAGGTTATATCAATCAAGAATATTTATGATGCACCTATTCTGTTTCAGAAAATGTTCTCAGTGCTGAGGATAAAAAAAAAAAAGACAAAAAATAGACCACTCTTGCCATTAAGAGGTTATAATCTAATGAGGAGGCAGTAAATAAACAAATATTTACAAAGCAAACACTATACAAAACAAATAGGAAATAATTTAAAGTGGGAAGCCACTAGAATTGAGAGGGTCATTAAAGGCTTCCTGTAAAAGATGGGATTTTAGTTACATGACAGTGCCAGGATTTTTAAGGGCAAATGTCAAGACCTAGTAATTCTTTATTTCATGAATTGTTTCATGGCATCCCATCCAAATGATGAAAGACATTAGAGTCCAAATGATCTTCACAGGAATGGGCTCAAAAAAAGAGAGCAATCATTCAAAAATGGTATAGAATGCTTTGCAGTTCAGGTAGCAGTTGGATTAAATGACCTTCACTGAGATCCCTCTAAGGTGTGGAAATCTATGGCTTGGCCAAAGTCACATGATGAATAATTGTCAGAGTTAGGACTACCTAGTCTGGGTACAGTGATCTTTATAATGTATAACAATTGCCTCCAAAAGCCTTCATATGAGAAAAGGCTAATGCATACTTAAATGGTGGCATTGAACTGGCTTGGGCCCTCCTTCTCTACTCCTGCAGGCTCATCATCATATAACATGGAGCTTAGGAAGAGCTACAATGAAAATCTATAATATTATGTATCATTTAACACATATCTGAATCAAATATTTATGAGATTTTTCTATTTGTGGTTAGTAAACAACTCTTCAGATGAGAATAAGTTGATAGAGGACATGTGACAATGCCTGACAGATTTAGGACAATAAAAACAACATCAATCCATCATCCATTCAACTACCAAAGTGATATCCCTGAAGTCCAATTCTGACCTTCTCATTCCCATACTCAAAAATCTCCATTCTTTCTAATGGCTCCTCATCTTTATCTCTTAGATTCTCTAGCTTCCATTAAAAATCACCTCAAGCACATCCTTCTACATGAGGCTTTTCTTCATACTAGCTTTACCTCCAAAGGCACTAGAGTCTTTCAACTTCCAACAGAGTATTTATTTCATGTATATTGGGTATTTCTTTACATGTTTAAGTGCTTTATTATTCACTGCAATATATATATTTCTTAAACAGAGGGAGGTAGTGGGCTCCCTCATGCTGAAAGTTTTAAGCAAAAGCTAGATAACCACACGGGGAGATTGTAGTGGGGATATTTTTAAGGTAAAGATTGAATTAAAAGTTCATTGAGATCCTTTCCAACTCTAAATTTCTGATTCTGTGAAACGTGTACTACAATATCCCCTTCAAATAAACTAATTTTTATTTCAGATAAAGAGTGCCGTAATTTACTGAAGAATTATCCACCAGTACTGACGGAGGTTAGAATAGATTTCAGCTATTTTCTTTAAGCTTAATGTTAACCACTAATCGCTTGGAGAATAAAGAATTTAGAGCAAGAAGAGATGTTAAAGGTCATCTGAACTTAGCCCCTCATTCAAAAAATCAGAAAATAAAGACTCAGAGAGTGATAGTGACCTTCCCCAAGCAATTCCCATTACTGCTTAGTGCAAAAGAAGAAACTGGATAAAGAACAAGTGAGCAAAATTTCAATTAATGTTTGGAACTTAAAATTATTCTTCCTTTTTCCATTTATTAGTCCAGTAAAATTAAAACTTTTAAATGCTATTAAGCACTCTAACAAATAGTATTCAGTACTCTATAAATCCGAAATGTGTGAGTGAAAAAGCTTTAGAGAACAACCCAGGTTTTTGTTTGCCTTGTAAAGTATAACTAACATTGTGAACACTGTAAGCAGTATTTGTGCCTGTCACTAGCACCAATATTAAAATTGTGGATACTTACTCATTAGGGTATTCATTACTGCTGGAAGGCAATAACAGCTAATCATATCTACTTATCCCATTGTTGGGATTCTTTGTTGATTGAAACATGAAATTGCAGTAGGAGCCAATGGCATAATTGCATAAACAGAACAACTTGCAGCCTAGATACATTAGTCCTTTTCAACCTGACAACCTATTTTTTTCCCAAAAAATAGTCAGCAAATAACCATGGATATCAGAGAAGTCGAGACATTGAAGCAGAATTTATTTTTAGATCTACAAGCTGTAGAACCGTATACCTGTAGACTGGTAATTGTTAACATCCTGAAGATAAGTTTTAAATCGAAGAAAGAGTATAGAGACCAGTAATTGACTGTACATCATTTAACATATTAACTAATATGCCAGAGGTCTAGTAATCCCAATTCTGTATGATTCCCCAGAATCTTAACAACTACTGACTTTTACACAAGCCCTGTAGACAGCATTGAGACATGAGTGCAGTAAGTATCTTTTGTGTCATTGATACTCCCACAGACAGATTTTAAGATTGTCATCCCATCTTTCCTGTGTTTGGAGTAAATAGTGGAAGCAAAGAGGAAAAATACTGGATAGGAGACAGTGAGTCGGGTTCTAGAGTACCAGATAGCTCATTAACATTTCCTAGCCAGACAGAATCAATGGTGAGGAGAATAGTGGCTAGGGTAGAGAGAGTGATAGTAATAGCATTAGAGATGTCAGTCAATATTGCAGAGGTGAAAAGTCATGCAAAATGAGTTGTAGCACTGAGGTACTCTAGATTTATAACCTTGGGACAACAAACCATGGCAAATTGATTGAAGTAATACATGCATAGGGCAAACTGCTTTATTTCTTCATATGTGTAGTGGAAATGGATAGTAGTCTTATAGATGAGTCTTATATTGACCACAGTTGGATCCAGGGGTCTTATATTTTGCTAGTGGCTTATAAAAACTGCTATTAAAGTGTTAAAGTAAGTGACCATATTTATCATACAATAAGAAAACTCAGATTTGCTTGTTTGCTTTTTTCTGTTCTGAAAGAAACATTGGTAAGAAGTTTTGTTTTTGGTGAGTTTTTTGTTTTGGGGGTTTGTATGTACATTTGTAGGAGAAAACACATTTTGATAGCATTAAAACAGCTGTCAAGAAACACGTTTCTCTGCATTCACCAAAAATATTCTAATGGTCAATTACATGTAGATTAAAATAAATGGAATCAAGTCAATAGAATTAAATCAAATCTCTAATGAACATTTCAGAATATTTTATTTGTGAGAAATGTATCTCTATTTTATAATTATATCTGCATTCCTACTTTAATGGTAAATATATTAATGAAAAGAAAATGAACAACATTCATTTAATAAGTTCCTATCAGGTTCAAAAAGCACTTTGCTCACAGGAACCTATGAAGCCTAAGGAAGTTAAACAATTTCCACAATAGCTATCATCTATCAATCTTGAACCCATGCCCTTAATCCAGTATCACAATGCCTTAATGATATGTTTCTTTGTCATAAAGCTAATATTAAAGGAAAATATAATTTATGAACTATATATGTACCCCAAAATGGATTTATTTCATCATACCTCAATGTGATGCTTATTTAAGTCATTCACTGATGACTCTAACTAATTGTGAAATCCTCTCCTTCCTACACAAAACCAGTGAAATTATGTTATTCATGCCCAAAGACAAAGGAGTGCCTTCCCTACCTCAAGATTACTGAGGCATAAGCAACAAATAGAATAGCAGCCCTCATTTTGGCTGAGCCCAAAACCTGTTATGTCCTTGAGATATTTGAGAAAGCAAAATAACTATTTTTTGTGAACCACTCTATCCTATAACTAATGATAAGGAAAATAGAACTTCTACCATCCCCTTGTTCACCATTCTTTGGCGTTAATAATAATAAGTTAGCATTAATATTTATAGCTAGCATTTATAAAGTGCTATAAAGCTTTCAAAACACTACACAAATAGTGTTTCATAACAACCCATGAAGATAGTGCTATGATTATCACCGTTTTAGAGATAAGGAAGCTGAGAAAGACAGAAATTAACTTGCCCAGGAAAACTTCTAGTAGTATCGAAGGTTGTGTTTGAACTCACAACTTCCTGACTCCAGGCCTAGTGCTATATCTACTGTTCTTCTTTGATGACTTTTCATCTGGAAGGGATCTTTATTCAGAGGAGGATATATTGAGAAATTATGTAGTAAAGACCAGTATGTTCAACAAATCATAAGAAATATCATACTCCTTTAACAAAAGAATTGTAGGGAGAGTCCTACTTTGCCAGCAGCATTGCTTGTCATTCTTGCAGACTCAGTTTCTAGAACAGTTTAACTTTGGGGATCAACTATTCCAAACTCTTAGCCAAGTGATTACTAATCATGATTCTATGAAACCCTATAGTATCACAGTTAATGTAAATTGATGGCAAGAAAACATGAAAATGAAACTGCCGCTTTAAATGCACATTTGCCTACATGTTTGGGTCTTAGCATCCTTCCCCTATGCTCCAGTAATTTATGATGGATTAGAGGAGATGCAAATAAACAGATTATTGAAAGTTAACCCAAAAGAACATTCATTACAAGGTAAAACGTCTAAGTAGTGATCTATAGATAAAATATACCTTTGCTATGCAATGACCAACTGGGGTATGTCTAAAGAATCACTTCACTGGAAGTTTGATAACCAGTTTTATATGGCATAACATTTCATTAAACTAATTATTAACATATGAAAGAATTATAATATGTTTTGGTGAAAAGACTGCATTTACACAGATAGAATGATGAATCCAAGAAGTATTTAAGAATTACGTTGAATCATACAATAAAAAAAAAGGAATGGACATCAGAGATAATACTTTCCAGTATATAACTACTATTGGTGTTGATGTTCATATAGATATGTGGGGAAAACAACAAAGATAGTTTACAAAATAGAAAGAAAATGCCAGTTCATGTACAACATATACTCAAAGCAGTTGGTAGCACGATGGATGGAGGACTTGACTTGGAGTAAGGAAGACCTGAGTTCAAATCTGGTCTTATATGCTGAGTAACTCTGGGCAAGTTACTTAACTTCTATTTGCCTCAGTTTTCTCAAGTATCTAATTGGGATAACAATAATATCTATCTTATACTATTGTTGGGAGGATCAAATGAGAATAATATTTGTATAAAACCCGAAACATGCATAATTAACACCATATAAACACTTACGTCCTCTGTTCCTCAATGATTGAATAATTATGGTTTATAAAGATTGCTACTAATGAACTCAAAATATATATTTTAAAAGTTTCACTCCAGCTCCTCATAGCAGACATTGAATTCAATTCTCCTGAATACAAACCAACCAAACCTGCCCCTGGTATGTTATTTTCATCCATATCAACCACATATTTTCCACAGAATGGCCAAGTCAATGTTCCAGGAGCCTCCATTATGTTCTTCTGTGATTATATGGATAGCAATGGCTCCTGAAGTCTGTCAATTAGTTATTTCTCCACTATGCTATATAATCGGCCGTATTTTTTCTGATCATTTATTCCTATAATCATATCTTTTAAAATATACATCCTGTATAATGCATCTCTTCATTGCCCTTTTGGTGAACATCAATTTTAGTTAAGAACACATTTATAGTTAAGCACAATCTAAATCCTAGAAATGTAAGGAATATATATATATATATATAATACTACACGCATATAATATATATAACGTATATGTATATTCGTGTATATAAGTGAAAATATATATGCATATACTTTTGTATGCATATACACATATATCATATAATCTAGGTAAACAATAAACAGCAAGTATTTTCACATTTTGATGTGTAGTTTGATTATTTCAGATACTTCCTTATGAAATCTGTACTTCTGCTATGGCTAAGTCTCTCAATCTGTTTTCCAGAAAGATAGAGGGACTAAAATATTCATATTTGCCTTGGTAGCTAATGTTTTAGTAATGCCTCTCTCTAAGCACAAATCCCCCCATCTCATTTGATTGAAGGATTTTCAGAATCCCAACAAATGTTACATTCCACAGGGGAAAGTGAAAACAAAGTTAGAACTCAAATTCTCTGTTTTCTGTAGATCTTTCTATATGTCACAGCATTACAGAATACTTGCAAAAGAAAGCACCTTAGCTTACTTTTTTTCTTTTTACTGTTTCTCCATTCCTTTTGCAAGAACAGCAGTTGATATATATATTATATACATATGTATATATATATATATATCTGTCTGTAATTAAATCCATTTTAGATAGTTGAAAATTTCTCAAACTTCTTTTCTTGGTCTTCTATCCATTTATGGAATAGCACCCCTACATTTTAGTTATTTGGGTACTTGGCCTTGACCTTTTAGATTGTAAATTTCTGAATATAATAGTCTGTCATTTCTGTGTTCTTGTCCCTTGAGCCAAGCAAAAGGCTATACCATAGTAATATAGTTATTAATTACAGTGATAATAATATTATTACAAAATTAATGATTGAAATTGATGGAGTACTTTACATTTTTAAAAGTGCTTTGCCTGCATTGTCTTATGTAGTTACCTTTGCTTAATTGACACTAATTACACATTTCTTATATTTATCATTAGACCTGAGATGAGCCAGGTGGGTACTATCAGGGCTTACAAAAGATGACTTCTGTCTGTCATGTGCACTGTTGGTTTGAAATATTCATTTAAAAAAAATGCAACTTAGTACCACAAAATAAATACAGACTACAAAGAGCAAGATTTTATAGTATTAAAAATACATGCATTTAAGAGAATAAATATTAAAAAGTTGTCCAAAAGCGACCTTTGTGGTCCCCTGAACATCATATGTTACCTATCCAATAGCTGTTTAGTGCCAGTACTGGAACTCTCAATTAGACTTTTTATTGATAAAAGATTTACTAAAACTCTTTAAAAGCTCAAAAGGAGGACAGACATTTGAGCAGATAAGATAAGATCCTGAGGGAGATATTTCAGGAAAGGGAATCACAATTTCAAATGATAGGAAACATCACTTTGCAGTCTCCTGGTTTGAGTGTGTGGGGTTTCTATTTCTTTGCCTGAACTGCAATCTTGATCCTAAAAAAGAAAGTATTCCAGGCTCTTAAGGATGGTGTCTTTATTCTTCAGATTACCAGGGAGAAGAGCCTTCTTTAAAGCACCTGAAGGACTTCAAGTTGAAAATAAAGATGGAAAAGAATCTGAAAAGATTAAGGGTTATGCTGACATGTCAGCAAAGAGGTAGAAGGTAGATGAGCATCATATAGAAAAGAGAAGGAAGAAAGAACTGTCAACACTTGGTGGTGAGACAAATATGAGATTCTTCCCAAAGAGAAATAAATGGATACTCTGAAGATGAAGCAATTACTTTTCCTAAATCAATGACGAAGTGAATCTTTTGGCAAGAAAGGGTCAAAGAAAAAGAAACAAGCAACAGGGGTTGGTGATCCTTTACTGAGGAGTATAGAAACAGTGATTTGTCTATCTGGAAACAAAAGAGAAGTTTGTTTTTTTTCTTTTTTTTTCCCCTAAGAAATGAGAAGGAACCTTGGCAGATTTGTCAAAATGGGTTCTTCCAACCTACTTCTGGCAAAATTATTTTATTAACTGGCATGGAAAACAATGTCTAGCTGGAAATGATTAAAGCAAATGATAAGAGGGAGAATATGGATAGGAATAGACATGTTTGTGGACATTATCTCACAATAGAAAACATAAATAAAATGATGGCATATGTAAATATACCAAATATTTATATCATAAAATGTCTGAATTGCATTGCTTTTCCCAGGCTGTGGCTATTGGAGCAGGAGAACAACTATCTCTAAAAAGGAGTAGACAATGTAGAAGGAAAAATAATATAATTATAAAAGTGTTTAGAACACAAAATAAAATGTTAAATATATCCCAAAGATACAATAAAATTGCTTTGAGAAACAGATTGAACAAAGGATAATTTTTGACTGGACCAAGAATGGCCTCTCTAACTAGACAAGTTTTGAAAACTATTTTGAGTTGCATAATTAGTCTATTATGTCATAAAACCCTTTCCATTAAGGAAGATTAAGATCAGTTCCATTAGGTCTCTCAAGTACTCATGGTTTAGCATACCTCTTATTAAATCATCTCAGAATGAATACAGTGTGGTTTATCCTTTTTTCAGCTTCTCTCCTCCAAGACAATATCTTCTTTAGTTGAATGATCTGTAGGAATACAAAGGAATCCTTAACTGATAAAATAGAACAATGGGTCAGGAATCAAAAACGTCTGAGTTCAAATCCAGCTTCAGATACTTAATAGCTATGTGATACCGAGCAAGAGAAAAATCTCTGTTTGCCTCAGGGGTCCTGATTAAAACTCCCACTGCAAAATGGGGGGGGGGGTAATTATAGTGCCTCCCAATATTCTTGTGAGAATCAAATGAGAGTATATATAAAGTTTCATTTGATATATATATATATATATTCAATCACTTAGCACAATAAGAATATAATAGGCACTTGATAAATATTCCTTTCTCATCCCTAATGACAGTTTAACATAACAACAAAAAGAGAAAAATTCAGAGATAGAGAGAGGGAATCATAGAAATAGGGATTGACATTTTTAAGAAGGGTGTTTACATGTAATTATAATTGATGGCTGTTCTTGGAAAAGAAAGTAAGACTGGATGGAACATTGGGGAAGTCTAGAGATCTATATCCTAAACCAAAAAGATTCAAGAAGTACGAGAAGTTACTAAAGAAGCTTGGGGAACAGGAAGTTTGGGGATCCCTGTTCTATATCAGTTGAAGTAACAGTGGTATGTTGATGAAAGCCTTGTATTATGAGTTCAAATATTTGGCTTTGCAAAACTTAGTCTTATGTACATACTAGTTGCTATGACGATGTTCCTGTAGTTGCTGCTGCTGCTGTTGATTATTATTACTATTATTATTCTATTCATAGTATACAAGAATAATAGTCAGGAGACAAATTTTAGTTCTGATTTTGCTACTAACCAGCTATATTCCTGTGGGAAAATTATTGAACTTCTTTCAGTCTCCATTTCCTCATCTGAAAAATGAAAGGCTTGAATTGCATGAGCTTTAACTTTCCTTCCAGCTCTAATATCTGATAATTTTATTATACCGGCATTGCTGAATAGGAAATCCCAAGTATAACACACTGAATTATTAGAATGTTGATTAGAATAGATTAGGATATAGGGACTCTGAAACATCTCTTTCATTATATTCAGTAATCATCAAAAATTCACTTGAGTAAAGTTCCTTCCCTCCTTTAAAAGCCTGAATTAAAAGAAAAATGTGAAGACCTTGGAAATATGGTTAGCAGAGATTCAGAAATGGGAATATGTTAGGATTAATGGTTAATGAAGAAATAAAAGAAGTGAGATAATTCATGCTGTGGAAATGAATGTTCTAGTGGATGTCTAATTATGTGTGCACCAATGCTAAAACACCAGGTTTAATAGTTGTATTGGAGAGGAGTCCAGATAAAATGTGTCATTCCACAGAGATAGTTGTAATAGACTTTATTACTACTCACAAGACAAGGTAGAAAACAGTTGCTAGCAGGGACAGTCTCAGTGTGTGGCCTGAATGCCCACTGTATACAACACATAGAATGGATACAAATTCTTTAGTCAAAAATACCAGAAACCCTCAAGGCTTCATCTTATACACCATGTAAGACAAAAAGCCAGTATGATACCAGTGGAAGATTTCTTTTATCCATATAACCAGCAAAATGAAAATATTTTTTTTATATTCCCTAATAAAGAAGGAATAAAACATAGAAAGATAACAACAGAAAACAGAGAATTAGACAATTTAAACATCGTTGAAGAGGTAGAAATGGGATGGAAGTGTACTAGTCAATCTGGTTATCACCAGTCAACAAATGCCTAACAAAATTAAACGTTTTTTGTAAACATCATGTGAAATAATACATTTAATGCCCAGAAGTGAACTTACCAGAATTGAGAATGGCTTGATGTTCATTTAACAAAAAGCTTATATGCTCGTGTTACTGAAAGAATATTTTTTTTTCCAAAATAGAAGGCATGATCTTAAACTGAATTCGATCTTTAACTTAATACACAAACTTCTTCATACTGAAGATTGTTAAATGTTGGAATGGTTTATTGACAAAGGTAATGGTATTGATGTTATTTGCACTGTCAAATTTTGTTTGTTTTTAAATAGCTGGCTGAGATTAAGGCTGAGATCATTTTTATTCTGGCTAAAGTAAGAACAAACAATAATAGTCCCTTACAAACTCTTCAAACCCTCAGATTCAATAATATTCACCAGGCCTTCCAGGTAAAATATACTTTAGGATTTTTTACTCTCCATTAAGTTTTAGAGCTCTTTAGGCAAAATATTTTGGGCTTCTGGCTAAGAGAGTCTTAAACCAGAAAGCACTTCAAGAATAGAAATGTGATATTCTCAATAATGAACTCCTTTGTGTTTTCAAAGAAAATGAGAGAAAATTGTCTATCTATCTATCTATCTATCTATCTATCTATCTATCTATCTATCT
>NW_027185799.1:5295016-5385191 GCF_028583685.1 Petaurus breviceps papuanus
TCTATCTATCTATCTATCTATCTATCTATCTATCTATCTATCTATCTATCATCTATCTTTAGTATATAATTTTCTCCCAGTTACATGTAAAATCAATTTACATGTAAAAGCAATTTATAACATTTGTTTTTAAAACTTTACATTCTGAATTTCCTCCTTTCCTCCTACCCTGCCCCCCACCCCTATTAAGGAGACAAGCAATTTTGTCTACGTTATACATGTATAGTCATGCAAAACATTTCCATAATTGTCATGTTGCAAAAGAAAAAAGACCATTAAAATCAACTCAAAAATGAAATAATAATAATATTATAAAGAGCTTTTTTTTTTACCATTTTTTTAAATTGAGAAATTAATGGTCTATATCACAAGGGACATTTCTACTTGAGGGCCACCTTCTTTTGCAATATTTCTACCTAGGAAGAGTCAGGAATCCTGTTTGGGGGTTTGGCTGTTTTTTTGTTTTTTGTTTGTCACTTTCTAAGATGAGATTTTTAAGTGTAGAGGAGGTAGAGGTGCGTGACCGATGAAGGCATTTAGACTCTACAATCTTAAAGAATATTTTCATCCCAAAAGGATGCAGCAAATTTCTAATTTTGGGATGGGGTTTTGTTTGTATTTACTAACATAAAGCCCAGCCGTATATTGGTCCTTTCTCTCTCATTATCTAAAATAAGGCCCTGGGATCAGGAGAACCTGAGTTCAAATCCGGCCTCAGACACTTGACACAATTACTAGCTGTGTGATTTTAGGCAAGTCACTTAACCCCAATTGCCCTCCAAAAGGCAAAAATAAAATAAAATAAAATAAAAAGGCCCTGGTTGCTTGTAAATATTAATGAAGTTTCCCAAAGTGTCAAATCTGTAACACACCAGGGAGTCAACTTATGCAAAGGAAGAAATTGGCTTCCAGAATATTAATCAGTTACTCAACAGCACTTGTGGTGGTAAAAGAAATCAGAGAAATTGTGACTATCCTCTTAATCCCAGGTACTTCCATAAATGTAGAGAAGACTAAATTTAACAAAAGGTATGATTTTTTAAAAAATAGAAACCTTATATTTCTCCATAAATAACACAGGGAACTAAATTCAGAGTGTTTTCCAGTTTGTATGCCTAATGTGTGCTCATTATATTCTATGCATTTTTAACATATCATGTATTGAAATATCTCACTTAAAAGAATAGTTCCAAGTTGCCACCAGCTTTACTGAAACATTTAGAATATCAAACACAGTGATAGACATTGAATCATTTTTTTTATATCATCACCATTAAATCCCTGTTCCTACCCAGAATATCATCCTTTGAAACAAAGAATAAACTATATGGGGAAAAATATCAAAACTAAATAAAATATTAGCCAAGAATGACAATAAATGCAGTGTTCCACCTCTGTGGACCCCAACTTCTGTGTAATAGGAAGGAAATAAATTTTCTACTTCTTCAAGACTGGCCACTGAGAAAGTTCTCTTAAAAGAGTTAATTATCAACTCAGTGATTTTTTTTTAATGGTGGGTTCTACAGTACATCTTATCACATTAGGAGGTATCATTTTATATGGTATACATCAAGGGGTGTGTTGGAGCCAGAGCTGTTAAATTTTCAGTGTGAGCATTTATACTTCAAAACTCAATAAATGCTACAATTTAGGGATCATTTATTCTTTTGTTGCTTATGTAGTCTTTAAAAAGCAATGGAAAAGTGTCATAGGTACCTTTGTTTTGTTTTGTTTTTCGGTTTGGGGTTTTTTTGTTTCTTTTTTGTAGAACTGGCTGTTAAACATGTAACCAGATACAGACACCACACATCTAAATGGTAAACAAGCAATATGCAAACAGTACTTTCTTTAAAAGACAATAGTTTAATTCCTTAACATGATAGTAGCATAACTGTTATAAACTTACAATGAACAGAACTCTTTCCCAAAAGTCACTATAGTTTATGGTTAGAGGAACTCAAAGAACAATAAAACCTTAATAGAGTACTGTTTTAAAATAAATAAATAAATGAAAAACCTTTGGAAAAACACAATCACTGTGACCACCCCTTTCTGTTCTATTGGCCATGATCTGTCCCATAAGGCATATCATCTACAGCAACAGCATTCAAAATTTCTACTGTCTAGACTCAATTCTTCTTAATGACACTTCATGTAAGTTGAAAGTGTTAAGCACTGAAGATACAAAGAGACTTTTAAAAATCCCTTTTCTCAAACAACTCATCTTCCACTGGGGGGGAGGTAGAAAATGGAAACAAATATATAAAAATAAAATAGCAAAAAGAATAAGCTGAAATAATTAATAATTTCAGAGGAAAGGTGCTAAGGTTAAGGAGGATTTGGGAAGGCTTTTTGAAGAAGGTGGGGCTTTAGCTGAGACCCGAAGGAAGTCAAGAAAGCCAAGAGGAAGAGATGAGAAGGGAGAGTAGCAGGGATGGGAGACAGACATTGACAATAACTGGAATCATGAAATGGAGTGTTTTGTGCTAAGGAACAGCAAGGAGGCAAGTGTCACTGGATCACAGACTGTGTGGATGGAGTAAGGTGAAAGAAGTTTGGAAAAGGTTACAAATGATTTTAAAACCCAAATAGGATTTTATGATTCTGGAGGTAGTATGGAGCCACTGGAGTTGATATGATAGGAAACTGACAGACCTGCAGATCATTTTGACAGCTGAGTGGAGAATGGACTTGAGTGATGAGAGATTTGAAACAAGGAGACCAAAGAACAGGTTATACTCCAGTAATGAGGCCATTAGGGCCTGAACTATTGTGTTAGCCATATCAAGGAAGAGAAGAGATTATATTTGAAAGATGTTTTGAAGATAGAAACCAAAGGACTTGACAAGAGATTAGATATGAAATTAAGAGAAAGTGAAGAATCAAGAATCCAGACTGTGAGCATGAATGACTGAGAAGATGATGGTACCCTTAAGGGCAAGAAATAAGTCAGGAAGAGGAGATGGTTCTGGAAGGGGAAAGACAAAGTTCCATTTTGTCTTAGCAAACCAAATACTATCTCAAAAAATCAACAAAGAAATCCACAGTAGGATATAATGTCTTCTATGTCCCTCAGTGCACTATGAACCTAAATATGTAGTCCATTATGAAAATCTCTCTATAAAAGTCTACTTTTCCCTTATCATTTTTCATTTATATTACAGACAAATATTCAATTCAGTATAGTATCTCTACAATTAACCATAATTAAGAGCACCAGCAGTTAAATTAATATTTATAGAGAGTATAAAATTATTTTTCTTAATTTTATTTACTCTCTTTCTTGCTACTTTACCCTTATCATTGCAGACATGGAATGGTATATGGATTGAGGGTCATTATATTGTTTTGGTTATTTAATCACTCTCAATGACCAAAAAAGGTACCACTTTTTGATGATCACATGACATGAGCTAAGTCAATTTCTCCACCAAAATCTGTTCCTCTAGCCTCAAACTTGCTGTTTTCTTTCTTTGGCACCATAGCTGTCTTCTTAACATTTAAAAGAGAAAAATTAAAGAGATGATAATTCTATTTTCTAAAACTTCACTCTGGATTTTATTCAAGATTTATTGATTCCAGTTTGATCCTTATCTACTCAGAACCTACCACTGGGCACCAAATAATAGAGCAAAACGGACCAACATGGGATCTTTTCCACCAAAAGCCCTACCTAACCCCCACCCCTCCTTATTCCAACAGGATTTCCACTTCCCAGGGGGACATGATTCTAGAGCATAGTAACCTCCAGACTTTTTAATGTGAGATTGATATGCCCACTCACATCTCTTCAATGAGTGGGAATTCAACAATTACAATCCTTCTGGGAAGATGAAAGACCTCTAAATCTTCTTTGCTAATAAGTCCTAAAGACCATTGCTCCTTCTCAGTCCTGGCCCTGTGGACGTCATACCCTTTTGTCTTACTATTTTCCCTGCCACACTACCTAAAAAACTTTTAAGACTTCCCATGCACTATGCATCTGACCTTTCCTATGTGCATTGTCTCCAGTTAGAATGTGAGCTCTTTGAAAACATGGACAGTTCCATTTTGGATTTGTACTTCTAATACTTAGTATATTGTTTAGCATAGAGTATGCACTTAATATTATTATTATTTTTTTCTATTCTAATCCATCCCTGTTCAGCTGCCTGCCCTCTTCATTCATGTACTACTACTCTTAATGTTCAAATAGACTTATTTCTAGAGCAGTGAATTTCTCTTTATTACTTTTCCCAAGTAACAGGGAACATCCACATTTTTCCAGCACAAATACATGTAATGAGACAAAATTTTATCTAGCATCAACTTCACTGCAAGAGAGGAGCAAAGGGGAAATACTTGCCATATCAGTGTCTTTCTTCTTCCTCCTAAAAATCAATAGTTTTACCCTAAAGGAAAAATCTACTTTTGGGGTTGCATAAAAAATCATTTTTAAAACAGTCAAATTGCTTTATTGATTTCTTGGAAGATAATGATGTTCAGCATTGGCATTTTATTTAACTTGTTTTAACCTTTTTAAACAAAAAATTTATCTAGTTCTTCCCCCTCTCCTATTGTCAGTTCATACTAAAGGTTGCTCAGATACAGAGAAGCATATGTAAAAATACAAATATAAATATATGCAAAGGTGTGTGTGTGTGTGTGTGTGTGTGTTTGAGTAATGGCAACTGCTAATAGGTGAAACAAAATATAAGTTAGTCTGGGACATCAATATTATTCACAAATATTTTTCCCCTTAAATTTAAGTTGAGACACTCTCAGTGTTGAATTTATGAAATCACTTTTTTTTGGGGGGGAGAGTTGGTTCTTTTGTTTTCAGTTTATGGAAAAGCATTCATCCAAAGCCAGCACCATTCAATCTTATTTTCCTGAGCAGCCTGTGGAGTAACACAATAGAAGTCTTGGTAGTTATAACTACAAATTGAGAGGTAAATATTTCTCTACTTTTACATCTAGCTGTCAGAGAAATGGCTTGACTCCCTCTCATCCTAATTTTCAGAATGCATCAATCACTATTAGAGTCTTCATTTTCCCACTCAATAATTTAAGGACATGAACAAAGCCATGGCTAGAGCAGGACAGCCAGAACTCTGCTCCCACTCTAGGATGCTAAAATGTAACAAAATCTTTAAATAATTTTAAAAGAGTGCAGTTTTAAAAATAGGGATGTTTCCATGTAGAGAACATCATTCTGTCAATAGCATCAACAAAACTGATCTTAGTAAGAAGAGTTAAATAGGAAGCTACCCAATGGCATACTTTTATACTATCCTTACTGCACAGTATCTGAACTGCACAGTAAATAAGCCACTCCCCTGTCTTTGTCATGCTCCCCTCAGGTGGGAGACTTCCAGTTAGTGAGTGGTCTCTTTAGCAGCAACCTCCCAGTGTCCTTGGATTGTGGAGCAGAGATCACAGACTTAGAAATGGAAGGGACTATATAGTTTCCCTAATCCAAGCCCCTCATTTTATGTATGAGGAAACTGAGATTCATATTGGTCTAGTGACTTGTCCAAGGTTATCCTAGTGGTAAATGTCAGAAGAAGTACTTCTCCTTCCACTACATAAAATTGAAGGGTCATACAATAGGTCAGGTGTCAGTGTCACCACATTTATCCAAGGTATGTTTGTTAATATTTGAAAATTATTTTCATTGTGGAGTCAAGATGGTAGAGTGAAAGCAGGAGCTCATGTGACCTCCCTCATGAATTCTTCCAGTAACCTCTAAAAACTGAATCATAACAGTTTTTAGAGTAGCAAAATCCACTGGAAGATGGAGTCTGGCAAATTTCCAGCCCATGAAAGTGAGGAAGGGTAGGATTTGTTGCACCAGGCAGGGGGAGCACATAGCATGGAGCATGTGGGCTGCACCAGCACAGACCTGACCATAGTGGAACCAGAGTGAGCCCAGAAGAACTGAATCAGCCACCACGGTGGTGATTCCCAAAATTCTCACCGTAGGATGGGGGTCTGTCAGAGCTGGGTAAGACAGAAGTGCAGGGTCTGTGGCAGCAGCAGCAGCTACTCCTGGGGCTATTAGCCCACAGCCTGGAAGTTTAAAAATAACATACTTGAACTTCCAGGAGCCAAGATGGCAGAGTAAATTGTAGCTGCCCTCATCTCCATCTCTGAACCTGAAAAAACCCAGAGAATATTGCCCCAGTGTAAAATCCTATGGAATTAGCTGGAGTCTTGGGAGTTCTAGGGGAAGGGTGTGACTGTGGTTGTACTGAGGCTAAAGTGCAGGATGGGAAACATCCCAACTAACTCCATTTCAGTCTATCAATGGGAGATTATGAACACTGGGGGGAGGGAGGTGGAGCCAGCAAGCACTAGCACCAGAACCCCAGGTATGCCTTCACACAACCAGGGGAATCTGTAGACACTAGCACATCCCCAGCTACCAGCAGCTGAGTCTGCCTGAACTCTAGCCCAGGGGTGCAGAGGCAGAATCCTGAAACAGCTAGACCACCAACACCTCACACTGTGAGCTTCAGTGTAACACTGGCAAATGCTGGAAGTCCTGGCCTTGTCCGCCGTCTAGGCACTCAGAGGCCACAGCACACAAAGCCAATAACCAGGCCCCTAGCTTCCAGCACAAGAAGCATGGGTCAGAGCGCTCTGTACCCCAGAAGGAGAGATCCCTTCTAAAGGCAGGAAAAAGATCACCACAATGGGCAAAACACAAACTGGAAAACAAAGACTTGAGACTCCTATTATGGTGAGTGAGAAGAACCAAATTCAGGAGAGGACGGCACTGACCCGATATTCCCATCTGAAACCTCAAAGGGGAACATCAGCCGATCTCAAGCCCACAAAGCGTCCTTGGAAGAGCTTGAGAAGCATCGTAAGAGCCAAATTAGAGAGGCCGATGACAAACTGACCAATGATTTAACAAATATAATTGGCAAAATGGACAAAAAAGATCACTGAAGAAAACAGCTCCTTAAAAAGTGAAATTTGTCAAATAGGAGAGGTTCAGGGTCACAAAGGACATAGCAGCTTCAACGTTAAATGATCAGAAGTATTGGAATATGGTATTTCATAAGGAAAAAGACCTGGGACTACAACCAAGGATCACCTACCTAGCAAGCCTGTGTATCATCTTTCAGGCAAGGAGATGGTGATTCGATGAAATAAGGGAATTCCAGACCTTCCTGATGAAAAGGTCAAAGTTTAATGGAAAGCTTGATCTCCAAATGCAAGATGGAAGAGAAAAATAAAAAGGTAAACAGGGCAAACACATACACACACAACTTGTTATTCAATAAGAGCAAACTGTTTACATTCCTACATGGAAGGATGACACCTGTAAATATCGAGAATTGTATAATTATCATGGCATTTAAAAGGGATAGATAGATTAGATGATAGATAGATAGATGAATGAATGATAGAGAGAGACAGTATGAGTATAAATTGACTAATGTGAAGATTGAAAAATCTTATTAAGGGGTATAAAAGGATTGTAATGGGAGAAGAGAAAAGGAGAAGGCACACAAAGTTAAATAACACCACATGATGAGGCATAAAAATATTATAATAGAGGGAAAGAAGGGAGGGAGATGAACATTGTAAGAGCTTTACTCTCATTGGTTTTGGTTCAAGGAGGGAATAACATACTTTGTTAAGTATAAAAATCTAATGTGCCCTACAGACAGTAGGAGGGGAAAGGGAAAGGAAAAGGTGGGGGGGGTGAAAAGGAGGGAAGAAGTAGTAAGGGGAAAGGGTAGGAAAGGGAGGGGGATGATAGGATTAGAATATTGAGGGAAGTGGTAATCAAAAGGAAAATTCTATAGGAGGGGAAGAGAGACAGGAGAAATAAAAACATAAACAGGAGAAGCAATAGGATGGAGAGAAAGAAACAGACAGTAAGCATAACTGTGAATGTGAATGGGATCAAATTTCCCATAAAATGGAGGCAGATAGAAGAATGGATTAAAAAAAAACATAGTTCTACAATACACTATTTACAAGAAACACATCTGAAACCAGGGGATATACACAGGATAAAGGTAAAAGGTTAAAGAAGAATATATTATGCTTCAACTAAAGTTAAAAAAAAAGATAGCAGAAGTAGCAATCCTAATCTCAGAAAACCAAAAGCAAAAATAAGTCTAATTAAAAGAAATAAGGAAGGAAACTATATATTGCTAAAAGGCACCACTGACAATGAAACAATATCATTACTAAACATATATGTACTAAGTGGTAAAGCCTTCTTAGAGGAGAAGTTAAGGGAGTTAGAGGAAGTAATAGAGAGCAAAACTATACTAGTGGTGGCCTCAACCTCCCCCTCTCTGAACTTGATAAATCTAACCTCAAAATAAACAATAAAAAAGTTAAAGAGGTGAATAGAATGTTAGAGAAGGTAGATATGATAGACCTCTGGAGAAAACTGAATGTGTATTGAAAAGAATATACCTTCTTCTCAGTGGTCCATGGCACATACACAAAAATTGAGTATGTACTAAGGCATAAAAACCTCACAATTTACTGCAAAAAAGCAGAAATATTAAATATACCCTTTTCAGATTATGATGCAATAAAATTATATGCAATAAAGGACCATGGAAAGATGGACTGAAAACTAATTGGAAATTAAATAACCTAATCCTAAAGAATGAGTGGGTCTAACAACAAATCATGGAAACAAATAGAAACTTCATTTAAGACAATGATAATAAGACAGCATCCCAAAACTTGTGGGATGCAGCAAAAGCAGTTCTTATGGGAAGTTTTATATCTCTCAAGTCTTACATGAATAAAAGAGAGAAAAAGGATATCACTGTATTGGACATGCAACTGAAAAAGCTAGAAAAAGAAAAAAAATGAAAATACCCAATTAAATACTAAATTAGAAATAATGAAAACCAAAGGAGTGATGAATAAAAAAGAAATTCAGAAAATTATTGAACTAGTAAATAAGACCTAGTTTTATGAGAAAAAAACAATAAAATTGATAAACTAGTCAATTTGATTTAAAAAAAGAAAGAAAATAAAATTACCATATCAAAAATGAAAAGGGTGAATTTAATTCCAAAGAAGAGGAAATAAACACAATAATTAGGACCGTGGATTTAAAGTGAATTATATCAAACATTTAAAGAACAATTATTTCAATTCATTGTAGACTATTTGGGAAAATTGGAGAAAAAGGAGTCCTACCAAATTCTTTTTATAATACAAATATGGTACTGATACCCACATCAGGAAGAAACTAAACAGAGAAAGAAACTTATAGACCAATTTCTCTCATGAACATAGATGCAAAAATTTTAAATAAAATATTAGCAAAACTATTACAGCAACTTATCATGAGAATAATACACTTTATAAGGTAGGATTTATTCAAGAATTGCAGGGATGGTTCAATATTAGAAAAACTATCAGCATAATCAATTATATCAACCACAAAACTAGTAGAAACCATGTGATTATCTCAATAGATGCAGAAAAAACTTTTGATAAAATACAGTACCCATCCCCATTAAAAACACTAGAAAGCATAGGAATAAATGCAGTCTACTTTAAAATAATAAGCAGCATCTATCTAAAATCATCAGCAAGTATTATATATAATGGGAATAAGCTAGAAGCATTCTCAATAAGATTGGGAATGAAACAAGGATGTCCACTGTCACTCCTGTTATTCTATTTGGTACTAGAAATATTAGAGGTAGCAATAAGATAAGAAAAAGAAATCAAAGGAATCAGATTAGGCAAAGAAGAGACTAAGCTACTGTTCTTTGCAGATGATATGATGATATACTTAGAGAATCCTAGAGAATCAAGTAAAAAAAATACTTGAAATAGTAAATAGCTCAGCAAAGTTGTGGGACATAAACCCACATAAATCCTCAGCATGCCTATATATTTCTAATAAAGCCCAACAGCAAGAAATAGAAAGAGAAATTGCATTTAAAGTTACCGTAGACATTATAAAGTATTTGGGAGTATACCTGCCAAAACAAATCTGGGAACTTTATGAACATAAATACAAAACACTTTTCACACAAATAAAGTCAAATCTAAATAATTAGAAAAAATGTCACTTGCTCATAGTTAGGTTGAGATAATATAATAAAAATGACAATTTTACCTAAATTAGTTTGCCTTTTTAGTGCCATGCCAGTAAATCTACCAAAAATGTTTTATGGAACTAGAAAAAATAGTAACAAAATTCATCTGGAAGAACAAAAGGATCAGAATATCAAGGGAATTAATGAAAAGAAATTCTAGTGAAGGTAGCCTAGCCATAACAGATTTTAAACTGTATTAAAAGCAGCAGCCATCAGAACTACTTGGTACTGGCAGAGGAACGGAGTAGTGGATCAGTGGAATAGATCAGGTACATGAGACACAGTAGTCAATGACTATATTAATCTACTGTTTGATAAATTCAAAAAGTCCAACTTTAGGGATAAGAACCCACTATTGAAAAAAAATAACTGCTGGAAATGCTGGAAAATAATATGGCAGAAACTGGGCATAGGGGAGTATCTCACACTCTACACCAAAATCAACTCTAAATGGCTTCAAGATCTAGATATAAAGGCTGATAATGTAAGCAACATGGGAGGGTAATGAATAGTTTATCTGCCAGATTTATGGATGAGGAAAGAACTTATTACTAAATATGAGATAAAGAGCATTATGAAAAGCCAAATGGATAATTTTGTTACATTAAATTAAAAAGTTCCTGTACAAAGATATAACCAAAATTAGGAAGGAAGCAAACAATTGGGCAAGGATTTTTACAGCCAGCATCTCTGATAAAGGCCTCATTTCTAAAATATACAGACAATTGTATCAAATTTATAAGAATACAAGTCATTCCCCAATTGATAAATAATAAAAGCATATGAACAGGCATTTTTCAGAGGAAGAAATTAAATATATCTATAAACATATAAAAATCCTCTAAATAACTATTGATTGGAGAAATGCAAATCAAAACAACTCTGAGGTACCAGATCTCACTGATCAGATTGGTTAACATGACAAAACTGGAAAATGATAAATGATAGAGAAGATGTGGGAAAATTGGAACACTAATGCATTGTTGATGGAGTTGTGAACTGATCCAACCCTTCTGGAGAGCAATTTGGAACTTTGTCCAAAGGGCTATAAAAAGTGCATAGCCTTTGACCCAGCAATACCACTTCCAGGGCTATATCCCAAAGAGATCAAATAAGTGGGAAAAGGACCCATATGTTAAAAAAAATTTATAGCAGCTCTTTTTGTGGTGTCAAAGAACTGGAAATCAAAGGAATGTCCTTCAATTACAGAATGGCTTAAACAAGTTGTGGTATATGAATGTAATGGAATACTATTGTGCTATAAGAAATGAGGAGCAGACAGACTTCATAGTAAACTGGAAAGACTTACATAAACTGATGCTGAGTGAGGGGAGCAGAAGTAGTAGAACATTGTATGTGATTACAGACACATTGTATCTGTGATGACTTACTTTGATACACTGAGCTCATCTCATCAATGCAAGGTTATAAGACATCTCTAAAGGACTCATGATGGAAAAGGCTATCCACTTCTAGTGAAATAATTACAAAGTCTGAATGTAGATTGAAGCAAACTACTTGCTCTCTCTCCTTCTGTTCATTTGTTTTGCTTTATCCCTTCTTCCTTGCTGTTCATTCCATTGGTTATAATCCCTCTTTACAACTTGACTAACATTTGATGTGAAGATCTTTGTAGAAGCTATATCAGATTGGATGCTACCATAGCAGGAAGCAGAGAGGAGAGGGAAGGAGAGAATATTTAGGACTCGCATTTTTTTGGAACTGAATGTTGTAAACTAAACATACTTTTTTTTTTCAAATGCTTTATTAACTTCTGATTTACATCATTCATTTCCGCCAGATTTTGAGTTACAAATTTTCTCCCCGTTTTTCCCCTACCCACCGCCCTAAAATAGCAGTCCCACAGGATATTCCCTCTTCCAATCTGCTCTCTCCCATATTTTCTCCCATATCCCTTTTGACTTTTCCAGTAGATCTCTATGCCCTAGTGCCTGTATATCTTATTTCCCAATTACATTTAAATTGCATTAATAATAGCATATATGTATATATATATATATTTGAGCATTTGATTTTAAAACTTTGAATTCCATATTCATTCCCTTCCTCCCTTGTCTCCCACCCTTACTGGGAAGATAAGCAGTTCAGCATAGGTTGTAAATGTGTGGCTAATGCAAAACAGTAACATAGAAGATATATTATAAAAGACTGACTATACTTCCCTCCCTCCTATCCCACCTCCCACTTGTTCTATTCTCTACTTTGATCTCATCCCTTTTCAAAAGTGGGTGCTCCCAACTTCCATTCCCCCCACCCTGCCCTCCCTTCCATCATCCCCCATCTCATCCCCTTCCCCCCCTACTCTCCTGGAGGGTGAGATACCATAGTTAGTGTGTATTTCATTCCCTCCTCAAGCCAAATTCAATGGGAATAAGGTTGACCCATTCCCTTTTGCCGTCCTATTCTTCCCCTCCATTGTAACCATTTTCCCTTACGTCTTCTATATGAGATAATTTACTCTATTATGTCTCTCCCCATCTCCTCTCATTATATTCCTCTCTCACCTCTTAATTTCATCTTTTATGTATCATCCCTTCCTGTTAAATTGGTCATGTGCCCTCTATCTATGTATACCTGTAACCATATATACACATATTCACACATGTATTCATATACCCATATACCCTCATATATATGTATATATATATATATATATATTTTTTTTTTCCTTCAACTACTGAGAAAAGTTTCATCAGTTACAATTATTGTTTTTCCATGTAGGAATGTTAATAGTTCAACTTTGGTAAGTTCCTTACGATTTCTTTTCCTTGTTTACCTTCTCATGCCTCTCTTGTTTCTTGGATCTGAATATCAAATTTTCTATTCAACTCTGCTTTTTGGAGCAAGAATGCTTGAAAGTCCTCTATTCCACTGAATGACCATATTTTCCCCTGAAAAATGATACTCAGCTTTGCTGGGTAGGTGACTCTTGGTTTTAATCCCAGCTCCTTAGCCTTCAAGAATATCATATTCCAAGCACATTGGTCCCTCAGTGTAGAAGTTGCCAGATCCTGGGTTATCCTGATTGTGTTTCCACAATATTCAAATTGTTTCTTCCTGGCTGCTTGTAATATTCTCTCCTTAAATCTGGGAATTCCAGAACCTGGCTATAATCTTCCTAGGAGTTTTCTTTTGGGGATCTTTTTCAGGAGGTGATCAGGGGATTCTTTCAACCTCTATTTTGCTCTCTGGTACTAAAACATCAGGGCAGTTTTCTTTGAGAAATTCTTGGAGGATGATTTCTAGGTTCTTACTTTGATCATGGCTTTCAGGTAGTTCAATAATTTTAAAATTATCTCTCCTGGATCTATTTTCCAGGTCAGTGGTTTTTCCCATGAGATATTTCACATTGCCTTCTATTCTTTCATTTTTTTGGATCTGTTTAACAACATCTTGATTTCTCATCAAGTCATTAGCTCCTATGTGCTCCAATCTAATTCTGAAACAATGATTCTCCTCATTGAGCTTTTGAGATTCTTTTTCCATCGGGCAAATTCAGCTTTTTCAGGTATTCTTCTCCTCATTGCCTTTTTGAGCCTCTTTTGCCTTTTGAGTCAGTCTGTTTTTAAGGTGTTATTTTCCTCAGTCAGGCTGCTGACTCTCATTTCATAATTTTTTTGCATTGTTCTCATTTCTCTTCCCAATTTTTCCTCCACTTCTCTTGTCTGCTTCTTAAGGTCCTCTATGGCATGTAAGCAGCTTGTATTTTCCTTTGAAGCTTTTGGTGCAGGAGTTCTGACTTTACTGTCTTCCTCCTGTTCCATGCTTTGCTCCTTTTTGTCCCCAAAATAGGAGTCTAATTTTGGAATCTTCTGTCTGCTTTGTTTTCTCTGCCTGGTCATGTCTCCCCTCAGTCACTTGACCCCTGGGCTTTTTGCCACAGTAGGACTGTGCCACCAGACAGGGGAACTTTTGTCCCAAATGCTGGGGTGTTCTCAGCTGCCGGAGGTATTAGATGGGTGCCCTCTCTGAGGTCTCCACACTCTCTGGCAAACTGGACACACACCCTAGGACCTATACCGTAGACTGCAATCCAGATCCAAGAAGGTTAAAGCCAGAGCTATTACCCCTCAGACCGTTGCTTGGTCCCACTACACTCTGCTGGCCAGGAGCTGAATCTGCCACGTGGCGCTGCTTGGCTGTGCTGGCATCTCAGTGGCTTCTCACCCTGGGGGCCAAATCGCATGCACTCCCAGCTACTGGTCCCAAAGTCCAAACTGCACTGATCTTTCACTTTGTCCTTTGCATCTGTATGTTGATAAATCTGGAAATGGCCACAGCTGCTGCTGATTTGGAGTCCCTCCTGCTGACAGCTGGTCAGGCCCGGCCTGGGGCTAAAGCCTTGTCTGGGGCTGGGCTCAGCTCCCAGAGAGATGTGCTGGCCGATTCCTGCATGCTTGCTGGGCTGTCCTCAGTGGGAGGTTAGCTTCTCTATGTCATTTTGTGGGTTCTGCAGCTCCAAAGTTTGTTTAGAGTCCCCTTTTTACATGGATTGGGGAAGGAAAACTAAACATAAATTAATTAATTAAAATTTTTAAAAATATATATTTTCATATCATACATTGCAAAGCTCCTTTGAGGGCATGTTACTGCAGCTGGGCTAGGGGGCTTAAATTTTGATTCACAGCTGACTTGGTATCTATGGATATTTTATTTCTCTTCTGTTTTCATTCTTTCTCTGGTCATCTTGTTTCAAAAAATGCACGATATAAGTTTTCATAAAGATTACAAGCCCTATGTAGCACTGAGGCCTAGGTTGTTTTGTATCCTGTATCTATTTCTTCCTCCCAGTATCAGCCCAGTAACCTTCCACCATGTTCCCTGTGTGACCATCACAAATGAATAGGATGTTGAAACAGAATTTTCTTTCCCTCATTCCATCCTGGATCTGGCTGCTATTTGTAAATTGGGTACACACTGGGCAATAACTGTGGGGAACCTCAGAGCTCTCTAACCCCCCGTGATGAGAGCACAAAGAAGGTGCAGTAAAAGAAATTCATGCACTCTCTCTTTTACCTTTAAAAATGCTGAACCCCTGAGATAGTGTTCTTGATCTTTGTTTGAACAACAAAAAAATTAGATTATAGCTTCAAATTTCTGACTCTACAGAAGTGCAACTCAAGGCAATTTATACTTTAAAATTATGTTATTGCTTTGCTTTAAAATAAATTATAATCATTTAGCTGACAGTAGATATTTTACCATCTTATTAAACTTTGAGAAGAGCCAGAGTTTCTCCAGGGTAGATACCTGTGACTGGGTTATGCATTGGGATTTCTTCTTTTCCGATTTCCTCAGATTGCTTATGACCTTTAAGGTTCTAGGATATATTGCTGAATTTTCAAAGATATTTTTTTATTATGTTGCCTTTTTGGGTCTGTTTCCCCCCTTAAAGGGGCTTTACAAAAGAAGCAGATGGGCCAATTAATGAGAAAAGCAAAAACACCTCTCATGTTGTTTAATGGAAAGTCACAGAGAAACAGCATAGGGCATTGACTAAGCATCCCTGTGATGCTGAATTCATCATCATTTTCGCTATTCCATGCTGCCTTCCAGGGATAGAAGACTGCAGATGTATAGTTAGGGAAGAAGGTTCAGAAAAGGAGGAGGATAAGAGTCTGGGTAATAATCAAAAGGTGACATATCTACAATATAAACAGCCTATGACTAGAGAAAATACAGTATAGAAAAGCACATCAATTTTTTTCCATGTTGTTTTTCAGTCATATCTGACTGTAAGGGTTATGGGATTTAAAGATCTTCTATGCCCCATTGGACTTGCTGAGGTAGCAGGAAGGGGTGGAGCAAGAGGAAGCAGAAGCCAAACTAGAGTTCCTTCGGTGGCTGGCGGTGGTGGCGACGGCGGCAGCAGCAGCAGAGGCAGCGGCAGCGCAAAGCCCTTTTTGAGTTACCCAGAATTTCTGCTAAGGACTACTGCTGAGGGCTGCCAGGGGCTGGAGCTGCTGGGAGTGTGCTTCCCGGATGCTGGGTGGTTGCTTTGAGTGGGGAGAGGAGGACCTTTGCTTGAGGTAGCCTGTTCTGTTTTAAAGGCTTGAAAATGTGGGTGCTTTCTACTTTATCTACCTGTGCCAATGTCATAACTACTCTAATGGCTTTCACTTTCTGGTTTTGGGACTCAGTCTTTTGGTATCTTAATAAATCTTCTAGTTTATTCCCCCATATGGCAAGCATGATGTATTTTGTGATGGATAATTATATCAGCATATTTGTAATCTCCATAGGCATTGTGAATATGGCATTGCTGATACATTTGGCGATGAGGATGGGATCACAAAATGTCAGGCCTCTATTTGGAAGCAGTGGGGCTTTAGAGGGAGAAATGGCTATTCCAGGATGGGAGGATTTGCCTTATTCCTCTCTAGCCAGAGAATGGGCTAAAAGCACAGGGCCCTGTGAAAACTGGGAACCAAGGCTAAAAGAGGGAGAACCTGGAGATTTGGAAAGATGTTTGAAAGCAATACTCATACAACCAGGCAAAGAACTGGCAGGAGTGTGCAGGAGAGGCTGGGTGCTGCTAACAAGTTATCTCCTTATGTGTAAAAGTAGGGATAAGCTGCTGAAGGAAAGAGCTCGGATGGCTAGGGAGTCAGCTGGTTTGCCTGAGGATTCTTCTGTGTCACAGCACTCAGAAGACCAAACTGGAGGGACTCATGTGGTCCAGGAGCAAGCTACTGTTCATGTAGCTAAAAGGAAGCAAAAAACTAGCAGAAGGAATGTGCATGCAGCTTTTGTACAGGCTGGGCAGAGTTGCCCTGACAGCTTCCAGGAGAATGTGTGTGAGGAGAATGGAACAAGGTTAGATGAGGAGTCTTCTAATGTAGAAGCTCTCCCCATACGAAGAAGAAGACAGGAGAACCACCGAGGCAAAACAGAGTCCAGGGAGATAATTGAGGATTTCACTCAACAGGAGATCACTGATATATCGAGTAGATTCACCCAAAGAATGGGGGAGTCTTTAGTGTCTTGGATAGTAAGAATCACTGATGAAGGCGCCCGAGGAATAACACTGGACAATGAGGACTGTTTAAAATTCATAAGTATCAGTCAGAATCCTTTGGTACACTAGGCTTTTAGGGATCACCATATGCAAGGAGGAAATAACAAAACTAATCTTCTAGCTTTAGCTGCAGACGGATGCAAAAAGCAATATCCTACTGAATCTATGTGGCCTAGGGGAGACAGACCCTGGTACTCACTTCGAGACTGTATGAGAAAGCTAAAGGAGGAGGTAATGAAAACTGCTATCCTGATTGGAGATGCAAATGCATATTATGATACCCCCCTAGGAGTTCCTCATAGAAATATCACAGTGAAGACGGCTCCTCCTGTATATAAGCACCTAATTCTGACTCTTTTAATTGGAGAAATAGGGCACCCTCTTTCAGAGGTGCTGGATAAGATTTCACAATTAAGCGATTTAGGGGAATGGGAAAAAAACAAATTGCCTGGAGAGAGAAGAGTAAACAGCCAGAGGATTCAGAGACAAAATAGACCCACAAGAAGGGAACTGTTTACTGCTCTATTAAGATCAGGGGTGGACTTCAGAGGAATAGATGGTATTCCAACTGAAGAGCTGCATAAGCTGTACCAAGAAAAGGTACTTAGCATTAGAATGAACAGGGAAGCAGGAACCACCCCTGCAGGTATTTCTGAATCTGAATCTTTGTATCCAAGCTTGACCCACCTTCAGGGGGAATAGGAGATAGGCCAAGCCCCTGCCCAGATAAAAGAAATAGGCAGAAGAGATTGCAGACCCCATATTGGTTTAACAATATATTGGAACAATGGATCAACTACTGTGACTAGGGCACTGCTTGATACTGGGGCTGAGGCCACACTTATCTATGGAAACCCTGATAAGTTTAAACATGGAACTCCTATTACCATCACAGGTCTAGGAGGTGCTGAAATATCAGCCAGACAGGTTAAAATAACAATGAAAATTGGGCAGTTACCTAAGAAGGAATATACTGTGGTTGTTGTACCCATTCCTGAATACATCATTGGAATAGATGTATTGAGAGGCATGACTCTGAATTTACCTGAAGGAAGATACCAATTTGCTGTGAGGAAGATAGGAATTAATACAGTTTTAGTGGGAAAACTAAAAATGGATCCAATCACTTTACCTGAACCTTCTGAAGTAATTACTTTAAAACAGTATCATGTGCCAGGTGGGCAAGATGAAATTACCACTAGTATAAAGGAATATGTTGAAGCAGGAGTGTTAATCCCTACAACCACAAGATGGAATAATCCTGTCTGGCCAGTAAGAAAATCAGATGGGACATGGAGAATGACTGTGGATTATAGACAGTTGAATAAGGTGACTCCTTTTTTGTATGCTGCTGTTCCAGATACCATCACCTTAATAGAAAGGATCCAGAAATATGATGGGACTTGGTATGCAGTTATTGACTTGGCAAATGCCTTCTACACCATCCCAATAGACCCTAAACAATGGGACCACTTCGCTTTCACTTGGCAGGGTAGACAATATACTTTCACCTGCTTGCCATAAGGGTACATACATAGCCTTACTATTTGTCACAGGATTGTGGCTGAACAGTTGGATGAATTAAAGCTACCTGGTGTACAGCTTACCCACTACATTGATGATATCATGATACAGGGAAAAGATGCGAAAGTAGTGGAAAGGAGTTTGACCCTTCTAATTGAGCATATGAAAAGTAAAGGGTGGGAAATTAACCCTGCAAAGGTTCAAGGACCAGCTCAAAATGTGAAATTTTGGGGTATACAATGGAACAAGGGGCTAAGGGAGATTCTTCCTCAAGCCCGACAAAAGATTCAGGATTTTCCTACCCCTACCAATAAGAAGGAGGCCTAAAAGTTCATAGAATTGTTTGGACACTGGAGGCACCACATTCCACATTTGGGACAGATTTTAAAACCTTTATATAGAGTCACACGGAAGAAATATGAATTCGATTGGGGACTTGAGCAGAGTAAAGCTTTTGAAGAAGCCAAGGCTGCCATACAATTGGCCCTAGATTTGTGGCCCATGCAAAATGGTCCAGTGGAATTGCAAGTGACTATACAAGATGATTATGCAAACTGGAGTTTATGGCAAAAACAACAAAGCCAAAATGTACCTTTGGGATTTTGGTGTAGGAAACTCCCTTAATCTGGAGTCCAGTATACACCTTTTGAAAAGCAGTTGTTAGCTGCATATTGGGCTTTGGTGGAGACTGACCAACTGATTGTGGGCCATGAAGTGATATTAAGACCTGGAATCCCAATTATGACCTGGGTAATGAGTACCCCAGCTTCTCACAGAATTGGACATGCCCAAGAGGCTAGTATAATCAAATGGAAGTGGTATATTCAAAATAGAGCGAAAACAGGCAAAAGCGGAGTCTCTGCTCTACATGAATCTGTAGCAAACATAGAAATTGAGAGGAATGACACACCCCCTGGGCCAAAGCAACAGTTGGTAAAGTCCACTGTAAAATGGAATGAGGGATATGATGTATTAACTGAGGAACAAAAGAGACATGCATGGTTTACTGATGGCACAGCAAAATATTTGGGGCAAAAAAGACATTGGAAAGCAATGGCCTATAACCCATGCACTAGAAGGACTTTGGAAAGTACTGAGATAGGTGCAAGTAGCCAATATGCTGAACTTATGGCAGTATATCAAGCCATCAAAATACAACAAGGAGGACAGTGTCATATATTCACTGATTCATGGGCGGTAGCTAATGGGTTAGCTACATGGATGCCCATGTGGAAAAATGAAAATTGGGAAATTCATGGTAAACAAGTCTGGGGCAAAGAATTATGGGAAGATATCTGGAACATGTCTTTGGTCACTGACTTGTCAGTTTTTCATGTAGATGCTCACGTGGCCCCCACCACACCAGAACGTGAGTACAATGCTCATGCTGATCGACTGGCAAAGATTGCTACCGAACATATTGTCCCTACTTTGACAACAACTGATGATCCGGTATTAGCAAAATGGATCCACCAAACAGCAGGCCATTTGGGGGTCCAGGCCACACACCAGTGGGCACAAGATCGAGGTATTAGTATCTCATTCAATGTTAAAACAGATAGCAGAAGAATGTCATATATTTCAATTGGAAAAGGAGCGAACTGTTCCTTGGGTAGTAACTGGAGAGATAGCAAGAGGAAAATCCCAGCCCAAATCTGGCAAATAGATTATATTGGTCCACTACCACTGGATAAAGGATGCAGATTTATATGTACTTGTGTTGACACCTATTCAGGTGTACTAGCAGCTTGTCCTTATAAGAATGCAACCCAGAAAAACACTTGTAAAACTCTAGATCTCATAAGTCTATATTATGGAACCCCAATGCAGATTCACAGTGACAATGGGTCACATTTCAAAGGCAATGAAATGAAGAAGTATTGTATACTAAACAATATAGAATGGATATATCATATTCCATATTATCCAGAAGCATCTGGGTTAATTGAAAGAATGAATGGATTACTGAAAGGACAGTTGAGGAAGTTAACTTCCAATAATTCATATCAACATTGGAAGGATAATTTGTTCATTGCTTTGCGTAATTTGAATAATAGACCATTGGGAGGAAGTACACCTCTAGCCAGAATGATGACCCCCAATCTGAAAATTAGAAAACAACAAACACATAAAATCCCAAATATTGAGTATTGGACCTTGAGGCCAGATGTCCCAACACCGTACCCAGGACCACCTGGTTCGGTGGGGTATGATTTACATTGTTTAGAGGACTTTTGGTTGGACAGAAAAGAAATAAGAAAAATCTCCACTGGGATATGCATAAGGATCCCTAAAAATCACTTTGGACAGATTTTACCCAAATCAGGATTAGCAGCTCAAGGAATACATGTATTGGCTGGAGTAATAGATTCTAATTATCAAGGAGAAATTGTTGTAACATTCCAGAATTTAGGTGAAGGGCCCATACAGATTCACAAAAATGATAGGATAGTTCAAGTGATTATCATTCCTTGTAAAACAATACCACTTGTAAAAACTGACCCTCCTTCCAAAATAACTGTCACAGGAACTGAAGGATTTGGTTCTACTGATAGAATAAAATCAGGAGCTAAAGTATGGGTAAAACGGAAGCCAGATGATGTTCCAAAGGCTGCAGAGATTATAGCATATAGGAGGGATAACACTGTAACTATTATTTATTCTGGAGAAGATGATTACAAAATTGTACCCTTAAGTCATTTATTCTACAGTGAGTGAGGATACAATAGTCTGGTTATTGTCCCTTTGCTTCTTCTTGATTTTTTTGTCTGTTCACCTTGTTTGCTAGATTTGTTTCCACAGGCTTGGTACCCTCCATCTGTAGATGCCTGATAGCTTAACCTGGATGTCACCTCCTGTCTGCAACTGTGATGTGTCACCCTTGGACCTGCCATCAAGCATATTAAGAACTGGCCTCTCAAATGGGACCCCTTAGGACAGGGACAGCTCTACATCAGATTTCAGCATCAAGTAGCCATAGAAGAAGAGATCTTCACCCCTTACCACACGATTTTGGGGCCCCATTTGTTCGGGGTGGGGGGAATTATGGAGAGCTTGTGCTCAAGCCCCACCCTAAAATATGGTTTTCTCTGTTTGTTGTGTGCTATTCTTGTTATATTGTTGTGAAATTTTGTTGACTCCAGTTATTCCTACTGTATTTTTGCCAAGTAAGGGACATGAAAGATCTTGGGGCCGAATGTAAGGGTTATGGGATTTAAAGATCTTCCATGCCCCATTGGACTTGCTGACGTAGCAAGAAGGGGCGGAGCAAGAGGAAGCAGAAGCCAAACTAGAGTTCCTGCGGTGGCTGGCGGTGGTGGCGACGGCGGCAGCAGCAGCAGAGGCAGCGGCAGTGCAAAGCCCTTTTTGAGTTACCCAGAATTTCTGCTAAGGACTACTGCTGAGGACTGCCAGGGGCTGGTGCTGCTGGGAGCGCGCTGGGTGGTTGCTGTGAGTGGGGAGAGGAAGACCTCTGCCTGAGGTAGCCTGTTCTGTTTTAAAGGCTTGAAAATGTGGGTGCTTTCTACTTTATCTACCTGTGCCAATGTCATAACTACTCTGATGGCTTTCACTTTCTGGTTTTGGGACTCAGTCTTTTGGTATCTTCATAAATTTTCTAGTTTATTCCCCCATATGGCAAGCATGATGTATTTTGTGATGGATAATTATATCAGCATATCTGTAATCTCCATAGGCATTGTGAATATGGCATTGCTGATACACTGACTCTTGGCCCCATTTGGGCTTTTCTTGACAAAGATACTGGAGTGGTTTAGCATTTGCTTCCCCAGATCATTTTACAGGTGGGGAAACTGAGGCAAACAGGGTGAAGTGTCTAACCCAGGGTCACATAGCCAGTAAGTGTCTGAGGGCAGATTTCAACTCTGGGAGATGCGTCTTTCTGACTCCAGTCCTGACACTGTGCTACCGAGATGCCTATGAACCACATTATGCAGTGTTTTAATATGTTAATTCATTTGACACAACTTTGTGCTGTTATCAAAATTTTGCTTTTGAGGAAACAAAGGCAGATTGAAAGGGTAAGTGACTTGCTCTAAGTTACAGACGCTAGTAAGCACCTGAGACAGGCTTTCAATTAAGGTTTTCCCAATTCCACATCTCCTACTTTATCCAGGGTTTGACTTAACTGCCTAAACATAGGGAACAAAGGGTTCTTGGGGTTTCTCAAAGTTGGGTCTTTTCTATATAATGTGTCTAATTTTCATGAATATTTTTTCCTAAATATTCATTTTAGATGAGTAACTGAATATTCAAACAGGAGGAAAACAAGTGCCTTAAAATGTTCCAACTAAAATTTTATCATTTATTTCTAGGTCCCCTGAGTAACTGTGATATTTTTCCAGGAGCATGCACCTTTATGGAGGAAAAATAAAGAAGTTGTACTCAGGCAATCAATCCAAAATTACTATGAAAGTAAACTGCTAACTCCATGTTCATATACCTGTATAGATAAACCTTGGTCTTGTCAGCATGACTGCTTTTCTCACCTGCAATGAGAATAAATGGACCCGGTTGCTTTCCAAATGCTTAGGTATCTTTGTTCTGGGGTTGGTTCTGGTCCCATTTTTTAAAGCATGAACAAGACTGTAAACATTATATATCATTGCTGATGCCAAAACTCTTCAGGCAGGAAATATTCAAAAGACTTCTTCAGGAGAAAGCTCCATTAGGAGGCAATTTTATTAACTTCGCTACAATACATGATAATTAGCTTTGGGGCAGTTTCTTTTGGACTAAAAGCAGTCATTGGGAATATTAACTCCCTAAAAAGTACCTCCATAATATAAAAATTCACAACATGAATGTTGTTATTTGCAACAATTTCTCAGCTTAAAGCTTTGTACCACAAAGCAGCTTTTGACCCCAGGACCTCCTTATTGTCAGTAATTCAAAAACTCATTCATTTTCAGTAATGAAATTAGCTACCAACAAATTCTATTGTCTCAGTGGAAAAGTTATTGCCTTTTCCCCATCTTTACTTCCTTCCTTTGTCTGATTCCTTACACAGATTGTACTCATTCTTCAATACCCAATGTACCTCCAAGAGGCTTCATAAAATTGCCTCTCAACCTCAAAATTACATATTCTATCAACTAGTATATTCATTCATTCCTCCATTTATGCATCCATCTGTCCATCCATTCATCTATCCATTCATTCAACATTTTCTCTGCTAATAACACATTTAAAATTTTAATTCATACTATAACTTTTATCCCTTTCTTATATCATTAAATGTAATATAATATAGTGAATGATGTTTGCCTTGAACCTTGGATGAACTGAGTTCAAATTCTACCTCTAATACACATTGACTGAGTTATTCTGGACAAGTTACAACCTCTTTGTCTTCTAGGAATTTTAATATCATAAGTTTCAGTGAAGGTACAGGCCTGCATTGACAGAAGGAGTTTCCCCACCCATAATTTCCCTATAGCAGTGAAATCACAGATCCAGTCCCTAACTTACCTACCCTATATTATTAGAATAGTCACATGTGTATGTCTTATTTCATGGACTATAGTCTAATAAGGCCCTTTAGCATGTGATGAGTATTTACTATTTCTATTCATCCATTTTTACCTCATTGAAAAAATTATGACATAGTTTGTGATTATACATATGTTTGTATATATGTATTTGTGTGTAAATTCTTATCTAAATATATGAAATAAATAATATAGGATTATTTCACACTCACAGAATTTCAGAATTGTAAAACATTCTAAAAATCAAAGTTTCTGAGCTGGAAAGAAGTTCAGGTGACTTCTAGTCTAATTTCTTTCTTTTTAAAGATTAAAAAACTTGAGACCCAGAGAAATTAAGTGGCTTGCTAAAATAATATAGGTAGAAGAATTGAAGCCAGGTTTTGTGTCCAGGCCCTTTGACAATAGTCAAACTATAAGGCTAAGCTTATCTACATCACTTAGAAGTAGTTATGAATCAATGGATGAATGAATATTAACATTCAATATCTAATATTAACTGTTGGATGCTGTGCTAAGCCCTGGGGTTAAATATTAAAAAAGAAGGAAGGAAATAAATATTTATTAATCACCTACTATGTGCCAGGTAACACAATAAGCACTTATGAATATTATCTCATTTAATTCTCATAAGGTTTTTCTGAGAGAGGTGCCATTATTATACCCATTTTACAGTTGAGGAACCAGAGACACAGATAGTTTGAGTGACTTATTCAAGATCACACTGTTAGGAAAAATCAGGAGTCAGTTTTGAATTCTGTCTTTTATTTGTTTGTTTTATTTGTTTTACTCCAGGCCCAGTGCTTTGTGACCCTGAGCAAGTCACTTAATGTTTTTTTTGGCTTCAATTTCCTCATCTGGTAAATGGGGAAAATAATAGAACCTGATTTTGAGGATCAAATGAGATGATATTTGCAAAGTGCTTATCACTATGCCTAGCACATGATAGGCACTACACAAATGTTAGTTATTATTAATATTAACCTTGTTATTATTATTTTCTACTACCCTTGCTAGCTGCCTCTCTAATTAGGGTACCAATATAATGGTTTTCCCTTCACCTACTCTTACCACCTCGCTTGCTCCTTGCTTGCTTGAGTGGGGGTGGAGGTTATTGTATGTCACTGTTGTATGCAAGTGTCCAAATTAAGGTGAGGAAAGCTCTCAACAATGGACTTCTT
Source organism: Petaurus breviceps papuanus (assembly GCF_028583685.1). NCBI lineage: Eukaryota > Metazoa > Chordata > Mammalia > Diprotodontia > Petauridae > Petaurus > Petaurus breviceps. The sequence goes on from NW_027185799.1 coordinate 5,320,353, forward strand.
TAACCTAACATTTTTAACTGGCTCCAAGAGTGGGAGTGGGGAGAAAGGTTTTGGCAAAAACAAGAACAGAAACATTTCATTCATGCATTCATTCAACAAATGAATTCAAATTCAACAAATTTCCTATGTGTCTACTGCTATAGGTGCTTAGCCCTCCAAAGATTCAGGGTTTTGATAATAGAAGCACCATGAACTCCTGGAGTTAGGCAGTAGGAGAACTACAAAGAATTAGAATGTGCAGTATTATGTTATTCATGCCATCCTCCTTAACTGCTTTTCATTGGAACTCAGACTTTTCCCAGGAGATCCTGGACCCTGACAAGGAATGTCTTGATATATTTTCTGAAACCAGACCACAGTACTTTCCATCCATTTTCAAATCATCTCTGCTAGTCTCCTTTCTCCCTCATCTGTCCATCATTTCCTAGATTTTTTTTTAATTTGTTTTCTTCTACCATTAGAATATAAGTTCTTTGAGACCAGTGATTTTTTGCTTGCCTATGTAGAGAAATGCCAAGTATAGATAGGAAAGGTTGACCTGTAACTCAAAGGAAGGGATAATATATACCTCTATATATATAATATATACCTTTTCTCACTGATCCTACTCCAAGGGAGACTTTCATTCTTCCTTGGAGGGAAAGCACCCAGTTAGGACCAGACAACACTCCACTCTCAACACACCCTTAAATATTTCTAGTGTAGAGGATAAGATCTGGTTCCATATAACTTCTCATTGCTTTGTCCTTAAAGAATGCAATAGAAACTCCCAATAATAAAGGGAAGGACAACCCCAAGGTTTATGTGTATAAAAAGGTTTGACTCTTTGACCCCCAAATACCAGTTCCACAATAAAGAAATACATAGCAAATAACAATGAAAATCATGTATCCCACTATAATAGAAAACAAAAATCAGAGAAAATATACTCAGAGTGAAAGAGTTATCTCATTAAGAGACTTAGGTTTTATCCCAGAAGAAACTCCCCACAATCTCTAGGATAACTGGAGCTAGAGGCATGATAGAGACTGCTGGCTCCTCTCATGTCTTCACGAGCATCTTTTCCTTTAGCAATCTGAGGTTGGTTTGACTTCTTCCATCTTCTATCTCAATGTTAGAAGCCTTAAGGACCCAACATGGCTAGACTTGATGAATCTCAAAGAAGACTAACCTTGAAGAGTCCTGAATAGGTGTGGGCAAGAACTGAAGCTCTTTTGCCTCTCAGCAACGCTGCCCTTACCCTCTTGCAAGGCAGGGAATTTATCTCCACCAGTGAGAGAGTCCCATATCATTGTGCCCTGGGAGAGGGGCTATATGCTCATTGGTATTTCCAGTGATTAGCACAGTGCTTGCCATGTAATAGGTAATTAATAAATGTTTGGGTATTCCTTTATGTACACTACAGAAATGTAAAAGTTTAAGGAATGCTAACATTATTATCTGGTAGGATATAGCAGGCTTCCTGGAGAAGTTTGCAACTGAAATTTTAAAAATATATAGCAATTCAAGAGGTAAAGAGGGAAAGACACATTACAGGTACCAGAGGCAGTTAGGCCCATAGGGCAAAAAAGTAGATGAATACGGAATGGAAAAGAGATGAAACCAACTTAGTAGGATTTCGGGTTGGGTGAGGTAGAAACAACCTGGTCAGAGACCTGCTAAGCTAGTGGGAAAGAATGGTGATATGGAGGTATAGAGAAGGTTAATTACTTCAGACTTGGGTAAAGAATAAACTGAGGAAGGGAAGATGGGAAGTTACAGATCATGGAAGTCACTCTGCTGAAAATGGGCTGAGATATTAGTGGGAAAAAACACTGGATATGGAGTTAGGATGTATTAAGCTCAAATCTTGTTTGCCATTTATTATTGGCATGCCCCTGCAGAAAGTTCTTCAAAGGTACACTATTGTAATTAAAATAAGAATAAATTTCAGGTCAGAAAACCAGAGTTTGAATCTTCAATTGCCATATACTATATGCACGACTTTGGACAACTTGACTTCTTGATATATAAAATTTTTTAAAAAGTTGTACTAAAAAATAATTAAATTTCCTTACAAATCTATGAGTTGCTATTTCTTTCTTTGTAAAAAGAATTACTTAGCTTACAGAGTTCTTTTGAAGAAAGCACTTCATGAACTCTAAAAATAAGAATCTTTATTGATATCCCTCCTCCCACCAGATTTCCTCATTTATTTGGAGCCAAAGATGATGAGAGCATGGACACAGAAGCATTTTCAATTTGCTTAGGAGATATATGCTGTTGTCTTTAGTTCACTTCCCTCCCTCTCTCAAAAGGGTTTTTGCCTCATTCTCATAGTCTGTGGTTCTGTGAAGACCCAGACAATGAATGAATCAACAGCAACTGAAGCAAAATCTGCAAATAAACAAGGGGATCCTCGGGGTATATGATGATAAAGAATCAAGAGACTGACCTATTTGCTATTGCTGGAAACATTGGCTCACACCCAAACCCTTATGACTAGAACACCATTTTTCATTTTTTCTCTCTCTGTTTCTCTGTCTCTCTGTCTCTCTCTCTCTGTCTGTCTCTCAGCTTCCTTTAAGGTTCAACATGAGTACCACCTCTAGTGGCAAACCTTTTTTGATTTCCCTATTTGTTAATAGTCTCAATCTCCTCAAATTATATTACATTCATCTTTCCATCTATATTTATTCCCCACCACCATCACATTCCATAAAATTTAACCTCTTTGAGGACATGGACTATTTTACATTTTGTCTTTATATCCCCAGGGCCAACACAGTGCCAGACTTATAATGGATGTTTAATAAATGTTTGGTGAATAGAATTTAAATGACTGGTCATTTTTGTATTTTGTTTTATTTTGTATCATTTCATTTTTCAAAAGCTGACTTGATAAGTCATTTGATCAAACTGATCAGTTGTTTTGACATGCTGTAAATAGTCTAAGTAAAGCAAAGTTAATTCCCTTGAAACCAGGCATTTTCATTTTCTCAGAGATGAAAATTTATCATAATTTAATTAATATGCATAATGTATATATATATATATATATATATATATATATATATATACCCAAAGATCTCAGGTTTTGATTGGCTATTTTGGTATATCTCATTACTTTGGAAATATCAAATAATATAAGAACTGATGGATAAGAAGTTAAAATTAGGAACTCATTTCTATTTGTTTCATCTGGAATTTTTTTCACATCATTTTCAGATACACTCATTGCTCAAAATGCTAGTAGTATATATTTAGAATATGCTTTCCATCCTGAGCCAAGATGAAACCTACATCTCCCTTATGAGTTCCACTAATGAGTTTTTGGAACCCATAAGCATTAATCATATACGCAAAAGAGTTTTCTCTTGCAAAGATTTTCTTTTCTTTTCTTTCTTTTTTTTTTCTTACACCAACTCCAGATATTCTATTGTTCCTTCGACAAACTTATTTGTTGCTACTCTGGGTGAATCTAAGAGGAAACAAATTTGACTTACACATATTTTTCTTTGCTTCCAAGAGAATTCTTCCTTCTAGAATCTCTCTCAATCTTCCCAATTGGAGCCCAATATCAACATGTCAGCATTATACTACTTAGCTCAGCCAAAAGCCTTTTCTGAATTTATAGCAGTGTACAGATTGTCACTTCCCAAAGACTGGCAATAACTTATGTTTGAGGACTAGAAGAGAATACTGATTTAATTCCTCATGTAATTTATACACTTCCTCAGGAGGTGGAGTATGGGCCAGTTTTTTAATGAGCTTAGCCTGAGCCAGAACAAGGCATTTTTGACTTTCCAACACTGCCATGGAGTTAGGTCATTGTCTCCCTTGCCTTTTACTGTGTGCCACAGACTTGGAGTCTTCAGTATAAAGTGACTTATCTGGCCCGTAAAATGTGTGCATTTCTAAAAATTGCCATTAAGATGTGTTCTTAACTTTTCCTCATTCATTTCCTGCCCTATGTCTGACATGCTATTACCTCTCCTAGCTCTGAGCTGAATGATTTTGTTCCAACTTTGCTCATGTTTCTATCTACTTCTCACAGTACCTTCACTTGATCCCACTGAATATAGCGTCTTAGTCTCAGTCTCCCCAAATTAGAAAGTTTAGAATTGAAAGGGAACTCACAAGGCAATTAGTCCATCTCATAAATGATGAAGAATCCTCTCTATAGTACCTTTGGGAAGGGGTTATTCATGCTTCCTTGAAGATGTCAATGATGAGTAAATTGTCCTGTCCCAAAGCAGCCCACTCTGCTTTTGGAAACTTCTAATTAATTGGAAGTGTTTCCTTATACTGAACTGAAATCTTTCTCTCTGCAGCAGGTATCTACTTGGTTGTCTTCTTGTAATAATCAAAACAATTAGAAAACTCTTATCCCTGGCATTTAAGCCCCCCCATGCCCCATGATTTGACTTACAACTATATTTTTTTCTTAATTGTCTTCCACTATTTTCTTTTGTCTTATAATCTAAAGAAGTAATACAAAAATTTTCTCTATGACCTCAGGATGGTCTTTGTTTTCTTATCTCTGCACCTTTCCTCAAATAAATATTCTTCCTGGGAGGTCCTCATCCCCACCTGTGTCTACCAAAATCTTACTTATTCTCCAAGGAATAGTCTTTCCACAAAACTTTCCTTTATTCTACAATGGTTGACTGACATGTTTGTACAGCCCTAGGCTATCACTATATTGACAAAGTAGAGAAATGAAATCTGTTACCAGAAAGAACTTGAGAATTCCACCTGTCTCCATCTCTTAGAGATGGTGATAAAAAACACATTCAAAAACTATTAATTAATAATTTGTAATCATAGGTTTTCAGAATCTGTCTTAAAATTTATTTCAGTATAATCTACAAGGACTGAATTTGCTATGCAAATTAATTAACATAAACAATATTAGAAAGTAAGGGTGGAGACAGATATTTATCTTCATTTGAAAAACACAAATGTAAGCATTGGTGCAGCCATATGGCCCAGTGGATAGAACAATGGCTCTGGAGTAAGAAAGACCTGAGTTCAAATATGACTTCAGACATTTACTAGCTGTGTGATCATGGACAAGTCAGTTAACCTTTTTTTTTGCCTCAGTTGTATCATCTGTAAAATGAACTGGAAAAGGAAATGGCAAATCATTCCAATTTCTCTGACAGTAAAACCTCAAATGGGGTCATGAAGAGTCAGACATGATGAAAATCAGACTGAACAACATTGTTAAAACCATCTTCATAGTTAAGAATTAGATTTTAGTCTAATTGTGTGATTCTCCCTTTAGTCGTATAACTTACAGAAAAGCACTTCGCAACTCTGGGCCTCTTTTTTTTCTTCTCTCAAATAAGGAATTCAGATTTGACCATTTCCAATTTTTCTTCCTGACCTAATTGTTTATTTCTCCATGAAGGTTTTGGCTACTTCCTCATTTGCATACACTGTGCTAATTACCAAAGAACAAACATGGTTTTTTCTTCTCCCATTTTCTCATTACACTTTTTTTATTCTATTGTCACATTTATATTTTCCTTTAGAATAGTCATATATATTATAATTATTAAAGGTAAGATATTTTATAATTTTGAAAGGAGAAATGATAACATGTTGGCCAACCACAGAAATTTAAAAAACAAACCACAGGGATTGATAGTGGCTAGCCGACATCTTAGTAGTAGAGAAGAATAACTTACACCTTTATGTTGAAAATAACCTTGGGGGCAGCTAGATGGTGCAGTGAATAGAACATTAGTCCTGGTTTCAGGAGGACATGAGTTCAAATTTGGTCTCAGACACTTTACATACTTACTAGCTGTGTGACTCTGGGCATGCCACTTAATCCTAATTGCCTTCCCCCCTGTGAAGTTGGACTATATTTACTGATTCCCTATTCCTCAATCATTTTCCCAACTAATGAAACATTCATATGGAGTTAGAGGACTTGACTTTAAGTCTTTACCCTGATGCTAACACATAAAATTAACTTTGAAAAGTTCACAAATTTTACCTGGCTCCAATTTCTTCATCTGTAAACAAGATAGACAAAAGGTAGATTGCATAATTTCTAAGATTCCTCTAGTTCTAACATTTTCTGGGCTCTGGGTAAAATCTTCTCTTAGTCTATTGCTTTTCATTCAATTATGTCGTGACAAAGTGTTAATTTACATATAAACTTAGTGTATCATCATCATTTATCTGTTCTAGTTAACATGGACAAATGTCCTATCTCAAACAGTTATCAGCATGACTAATGGGCACCAATAACTATCTTTTTTATTAGTCCATTTATCTGTGAAAACTGCTTTGCTAACTTTTAGATGGAATGAACATGTTGCTGGGAAATACTGTATTCACTAAATATCAAATGCTCACATATGTCTCAATAGTATAATATTTTTATAAATAATACTATGCTAGAGACTGTGGCATAGTGAATAGAGGACTGGTCCTGGAGTCAAGAACATCTGGGTTCAAGTCTTGCCTTTACCACAACATATTCTATAAGACTATGTTAGAAAAAATGTGACAAGCATTAGAGCAAAATATTTCTATAGTGGGAATTCCTTACACTGAACAAATCATCAATGTAGGGCAAAAAAGAAATTGGAATATGGAAAAATCGTCCTTTTTTAGGAAGATTTCACTTCACCAACTACTTCCATTGATGCCATCCCTCTGCTGAGACCTTACTTTCATTTCCACATGTATTGTGTTTATGTATGTGTGCATATGTATGAACATATACATATATTATTTTTTAGTTTTGTTTATATGCCTGTATGCATGTGTTCTATATACATAGTTATTTACATGAAGTATCTTTTATGTGAAATCCTTTATGTCACTGGCCATATTTTTCCCTTTGGGAAACTGAGCAAACCTAAAAGATCCCCATGATCCTTGAACTGAGACTATCTTGTGACAACATCTGCCCATTTTTAAATAGCCAGTATTAGTCAAAGGCAGTTAAGCACAGGTTATTCTGACACAGATCTCAGCCTATGCAATGCTTCTTTTCAGGTTCATAATTCCATAAAATCAGAATCCAAAGGCTTACTCATTCATTTATGATAAGATTACTAGTTGAAAATGGGCCAGTAGAATGTGGGAGGAAATTGTAAGCCAGTCCAACATATTTGTAGATTCACTAAATTTAATGTAACATGAAGATAAAAGTAGATAATATAGGATGTGAATGAAATTCCTGGTAGAAGAGAGTACAGACAGTTCAAAGATGTGGGGGAAATATCTCATTCTTTGCAAATGTACTTCCAAGAAAAGTAGTATCAATGGAGAGGACCTCAAAGATGACCCCATGCATATCAAAATAAATTTAATATTCACAAAAGGGGAAACTCAACATATAAAATCTATAGTAGAAACAGGTACCTAAAGTTATTTTATATTTAGCTTTGAAAACTAACATATATCAGATGCTAAGAAATGTGCATGAAATTAGAAAAAAAAATCCCATCTTTGGTCTGTCATTGAGAAGGAGTATAGAAATGAACAGGTATCTGTATTCCTAAAGCATTATAAAAGAAAATTATTTTAATTCATAGCCCCAAAGAGAAATGGGGCCAGTGAAAGGGGATAGGAAACGAACCCTTTAATTACAGTTCTGATTTAAAGGATAGTGGAAAGTCAACAGAACAAAAAAACAAAATCTCCTGGTTAAAGTCAGTAAGTGGAATTGGTTAGTGGTCTCTCCAAAGCCATGTATTTAGAAAGAAAGAGCAATTTCCTGTTTTTTCCAGAAAGCTAAACATATTATTTTCTCCCCTCTCCTTAACAATTTTTCTGCAGCACTGAAGTATGAGAACTTATTTTTCCCCTCTGGGCCCAGACTATACTCTCCCAAAATTGTACTTCCTAATTCCACTGATAATTATCAGTAGCAATTTTGCTCCTTCTTAGTAGTTCTGATCACAATTAGACCAGGAAAGAGAGGGAAACTACAAATTCAAATGAGTGGCTCCCCCCTCCACCTTTCTGGGAATCCATTTGTACCTGTCTCCCATTAGCCAGGGTGATTCACGACATTGATGTAAGCAATAAACAAAGGCACAGGATGAAGAATGCAGTGTGATCAAGGGTTCATACTTACTGGTGGCTTCTTAAAGTACCACATTAATTTAATTCAGTGCTGCCTGACTTGTACAGCAAGGCAGTTTGCAACAAGTTTGCAATTTCCTACACTTCAGTGTTTAAATCACCTTCAGATTTTACTGCCAACTAGTCCCAAGGTAGGGATGGAAATTTAAACAAACTAGACATATTTATGAGAAAGGCAGCATGGGAACATAGTGGATACAGACCTAACCTCAAAAGCAAGACTTCTATTTAAGTCCTACCTCTATCATGCTCAGTGGATCACCCTGGGCAAGTTGTTTTACCTTTTAGAGGCCAGGAAACTCTCAGTAGCATGGCTTTGTATAAAGCATAAGCAGATAATCTTTGCCTGTTACTAGTAGGCAATTCAGCTCTAGAGGACCAATTTCAAGCCATGTCTGATTTAATGGGAATCAACTCATTGGCTACTGAGTCAGGAGAATGGATGACTCGGGGAAACTGTGAAAAGAAACAATTTCCAACTTGTGTTCTCTGGGCTGGAGGCCTCCAGTTTATAAGATGTGTCTTTAGCAACGGGTGAAAAAAGGGAGGCTTTTCCCCTTGTTGTTCAATCAGTCATGTCTGATTCTTCACGACCCCATTTGAGGGTTTTCTTGTCAAAGATACTGGAGTGGTTTGCCATTTCTTTCTCTAACTGATTTTTACAGATAAGGAACTCAGGCAGTTTCCCAGGATCACACAGCTAGGAAGTGTCTGAGGCTGGATTTGAACTCATGAAGATGAGTTTTCCTAATTCCAAGCCACCTCGCCACCTCCACTCTTCTTCCGCCTTGGTGTCACAGTGACCCTGCCAAGATGGGAACTAGTGACAGAGGAAATGAGATACACGTGTGCTGGAGCCCCAGGCTTCCTTTGCTACTTTTCAATACTTGTTTTCCTTGAACAGATATTCCTGTAGACTTGAAAGCAGGAAAACTATTGGTTCTGGTGGTAGTGTCTATGATAATAGTGACTGCTGTATCAGTGGTATGAGTGGACTGACAGGAAAGGTGAAGTCCTCATCAGATTGAGTGGCCACCAGAAATAAGACAAAAGTTGGCTATTTTATCAGATAGTAGCAAACCGATATAAAAATATAAAACAAGTTAATAGCCTTACAAAAATTGTTTTACATGGTGAGAAACTTTACTTATCAGTTTCTTAGCAGATTAAACACTTGCTGGAGGTTAAGTTAATGAATTCTTTTCTAATAGTTATGCATTGCATTGTGGTTCTTTCTCTGTAGTATTTCTCCCTGTTTAGGAATAAACTACCTGTCTCATACCTGATTCATGGTATCTAGTGAGTACCTCTTTTACTCAGCTCTTTACGGGAGAGCCAAATATGAACCATGGAGTTATCTCTCTGTGTTTAAATATCCCTATGTATATACACAAAATACATATATACACACCAGTATAAAATGTGTAATTACTTAAAGCTTATATTATATATAATATAGGATTAAATAGACTGCATGTATAACTATGCACATTATATATCACATGTATTTGTTAATATATGAATATGGAAGGGAGAATATAATGTGTGTTTTACTGCACAAACACACACACACACATATACACAAGTTCCCTACCCCCTGCCCCACCCTCACCCCCATTCCCAGTAAAGTTGTGAAGTGGAATAAACATTTTTATTTTAATATTTTATTTTTTCCAATTAGAGGCAAAAAAATTTACAACATTAATTTTTCTTAAATTTTGAGTTCAAAATTCTCTCCTTTGTTTAATTCTCTCCCCTGTCATTGAGAAGGCAAGCAATATCATATAGATTATACATTTGTAGTTATGTAATCCATATTTTCATATTAGTCATGGTGTGAAAGAAGATATATAAAAACAAGAAAAATAAAGTAAATATATATATACACATATATATGTATGTATGTATGTATATTGACCTGCATTCTGATTCCATTAGAGGTTAATAGCATTTTCTTCATGAATCTTTTAGAATTATCTTAGACTCATTCATATTTGATCATTGTACAATACTATTGTTTCTATGTGCAATGTCGTCCTGGTTCTGCTTCACTTTGCATCAGTTCATGGCTTTCTAGGTGTGTTTGTTGTTTTTCTGAAAGCATCCTGCTCATTGTTATTTTTGTTTTTAATGAAACGATAGTATTCCATTGCAATTGTATGCCACAGTTTGTTCAGACATTCCTCAATTGAAGGGCATCTACTCAATTCCAAATTCTTTCTCACCACAGAAAGAACTGCTGTAATTATTTTTGAACATATAGCTCATTTTCCTTTTTTTTAAAAATCACTTTAGGCTACAGACCTACTAGTGCTATTACTGAATCAAATGGTATGTATGCACAGTTTTATAGCCCTTTGGATATAATTCTAAAGTTCCTCTTCAAAATTTTTGGATCAGTTCACGATTCTACCAACAGTGAATTAGTGTCCCAATTTTCCTACATCCCCTTCAACATTTGTCATTTTCCTTTTCTGTGCTATTAGCCAATCTGACAGGTGTGAAGTTTTACCTCAGACTTTTATCCATATCACTGTAAATGGCTTTATTTTCTTCTTCTGCAAACTGCTTGTTCATAACATTTGACCATTTATCAGTTTGGGAAAGGACTTGTATTCTTATAAATTTGACTCAGTTCTCTATATGATTGAGAAATGAGGCCTTTATTAGAGTTATTTGCTGCAAATTTCTCTTCTCCCACCCCCACCCCTATTTTCTGTTTTCCTTCTAATCTCAGATCATTGGTTGTGTTTGTACAAAACATTTATAATTTAATGAAATCAAAATGAACCTTTTATATCCTATAGTGCACTGTATATCCTTTTTGGTCATAAATTCTTCCTTTATCCATGTATCTGACAGGCAAACTATTTTATGCTCCCCAAATTTGCTTATAGTATCGCTATTTATGTTTAAATCATGTGCTCATTTTGTCCTTAGCATGGTATATTATGAAATTGTTGATTTCTATCTAGTTTCTGTCAAACTGCTTTCCAGTTTTCTCAGAAGTTTGTGTCCAATAGTGAGTTACTGTCCCCAAAACTTGAATCTTTGGGCTTATTAAACATTAGATTACTATTGTCATTTACTAGTGTGTAGTGTGTACCTCATCTATTCCATTGATCTACCACTATTTCCTAGCTAGTACTAGATTATTTTGATGATTGCCACTTTTTTAATAGAGTTTAAAATCTGATATGACTGAAATACCTTCCTACACATTTTTTTCACTGATTCCTTTGATATTCTTTACCTTTTGTTTTGTCAGATGAATCTTTTCATTATGTCTTCAAACTCTATAAAATATTTATTTTGCTAGCTTGATTTTTATGATACTGAATAAGTGAATTAATTTAGTCAGAATTTTTTTTTACTATATTGACATTGCCTACCCATGAGTAACTATTTTCCCCAATTTTTTTTTAGATCTGACAATGTGAAAAGTGTTTTCTAATTGGTGTTTGTATAGTTTCTGGGTATGTCTTAGCAGGTATATTCCTAAGTATTTTACAAATCTTTAGTTCTTTTTAATTTTAATTCATCTTTCTATCTTTTGTTGCTGGATTTTGTTGGTAATATATAGAAATGCTGATGATTTATGTGGGTTTATTTTATATCCTGCAACTTTGCTAATTTGTTAATTATTTAAAGTCATTGTTTTAAGTTAATTTCCTAGGGTTCTCTAAGTATATTATGATATCAATTTCAGAGTAATACTTGTGTTTCATCATTGCCTATTCTAATTCCTTCAATTTATTTTCTTTCCCTTATTTCTATAGTCAGCATTTCTAGCAGGATACTGAATAATAGTGGTGATAATTGGCATCCTTACTTCAACCCTGACCTTAGTGGGAAGGCTTCTAGCTTATTCCCATTACAGAAAATGTTTGTTGACAATTTTGGAAAGATACTATTTGATGTTTTAAGAAAAGTTTCATTTATTCCTGTATTTTCTGGTGTTTTTATAGCAATGACTTTTACATTTTTTAACACTTTTCCTGTACATGTTGGGATAATCATATTATTTTGTAGCTTTTTAAAAAAATCATTGATATGGTCAAATTTTCACATAGTTTTCCTAATAATGAATCATCACTGAATCCCACTTGGTGGGATTTATATGATATTTGATATTTTGTTTACATATTCATATATAAACATGTTTATTATATATTATATGTAATATATATTACAAACATAAATATATGTTTATATATAAATATTTATATTTATTATGATATTTGTGATATTTTGCACTATTCTTCTTACTAGTATTTTATTTAAATTTTTCCATTACTATTCGTTAGGAAAACATATCTCTAGTTTTTATTCTCTGTTTTGTTCTTTCTAGTTTAGATATTAGCACAGTACTTGTATTGTGAAAGGAATTTGATTGTAATTCTTTGCCTATTTAGTCAAATAGTTTAGATAGTACTGAAATTAATTGCCTTTTAAAAGGTTTGTAGAATTCACTTGTTAATCCATTTGGTCCTGCAGATTTTTTTCTTAGGAAGATCATTGCTGGATTGTTCAACTTATTTTTCTAAGACAGGGTGTTATTTAAGTATTCTATTTCAATTTCTTTTAATTTGGGCAAGATATATTTTTATAAATATTAATCCATTTCATTTATTGGCATATAATTGTTTTATATGTTGCCAATAATTGCTTTAATTTCATCTTTTTTTTTTTCTTTTTGGAAGGCAATTGCAGTTAAGTAACATGCCCAATGTCACACGGCTAGATTTTTTGTGTGGGTGTTAAGTGTCTGAGGCCGGAACCAAACTCGGGTCCTCCTGACTCTGAGGCCGGTGCTTTACTCACTGCACCACCTAGTTACCCCCCTTTAATTTCATCTTCATTTGGCTCTAAATTTATCCTTTTCATTTTTGGCATTGCTAACTTAGTTTTATTTTCATAAAATTAATCAATGATTTATCCATTTTATTGATTTTATTGATGTGGTCATTGCTTTCCTCACCTGTGCTCTGGTCTATAAGAGAACAAGAGTATTGTTTTCCATCCTGGAACTATGACTAGGGCTGCTGCTCCTGCTAGTTCTCCTCCTAGCCCTGAAACTGTGACCTGGAACTGTGTATGGACAATGATATTGTTATTCTCATTTTACTGTGGATGAAACAGAGGTTAACTGAAGTTGTTAACTTTCCTAGGATCACACAGCAGGTAAGAACAGATTTGAACTCAGATCTTTCTGATACCAGGTCTTATGTACCTGTTCCACGTAGTTACTTTGACTGTATTGAGCACGGAATGATAGCAAGACACATCCCTTTTCTCCCAGATCCCTCAGGTAAAGAAAGGAACAAATATCATTATTGCCACATCACTTCTCTGGAACTACTTTACAGCACCCTATTCCCCATAAAGGGGAGGGCTCTGAAGCATAAAAATCTAATTCCTGTTGCAGTAGTTAGATCCGGTGATGCTGACTATCAATGCTTTGAATTATTCCCCTTCCCCTTTGCTTTTTCTTCTTTCGTTGTCATTGTTTATTTTCCTTTCTAAGAAAGTGGAGGTCATAAGTTTGCATTGTATGATTAACATTAACAGTGCAGATAGTGATTTGGAGAAAGGGGATGTGTGAATTGGGGTAGAAATCAAAAGTCTGTTTCAGCAAGAAATGGGGAGATGACAGAGATAATGACTGCCCTCCAGGGAATCACAAGGACTTGTGAAATAATTGATAATTTTAAACCCAAAACATTTCCAAATCTAGTTAAAGGAAAGATCGAAAATAGAGAAAAATTAATAACCTAAAATGTCTCTAAAGTCCCTAGATGTATAGAAGATGAATCACTTGAGACAGGCATACTGTGATATGTATGTATGTGTATGTATACCATGCACTGATAAATATATGTGGTTCAAAATGACAGAGTAAAGCAGGCATTCATGTGAGCCTTCTCAAATTCACATTCAAACAACATTAAAATACAGCTCAAAAAGAATTCTGGAGCAGTAGAATCAGCAAAAGCACAGGGTAAAACAATTTTTCAGAGAGAGACAACTGAGTTTCCAGGAAAGGTCTGTCTTACTGAGGTGGGAGTGGAATACAGTCTAGCACAGGCCTAGCAAGTATAGGCCATTCCCAGTATATTAGCAGCAGGCTTTGGGGAAGACTGAATCCATGGAGCTCTCAGCCCACAGATGGCAAGGGGGTTGAACAACTGGTCAGAAAGACGTTATAAGGCACAATTTTCTGGCACTATGTATAGGACTCTGTTTAATAGCATCTATCTAACAGGTTTGTTGTGAGGATCAAATGAGATAATATTTGGAAAGCTCTTAGCACATTGCCTGGCACAGAGTAAGCTGTATATAAATGTTGAAGTACTATTGCTGCTGCTACAGTCTCTCAACATAGTCAATAGCCACAGAATCAGGAATGACTTGTCAAAAATCTTTAAAGAGCAGCAAAGCAAAGACATTCTACTGAGGCCCTACTCAGCATTCCTCAGTAGAATGTCCACATGGCCCCCAAGATGCAGGCTGTCATTCAAAGGACAACACTCAACTGGACTTAACTCTTTAAAGATTTTTTTTTTTACAAGAGCTATCCCAAATATTCCAGTTCCAAAAAGGTTTCTACTGAATGAAAGCTGGGAGGGTGCCCCTCTCCATGGTCTTATAGAGCTACATCTCTGGTTAAGTTATGGATTAGATGCTCAAGTACATTGTTAGAGGATGTTCCTCCTCTGGGAGTTTCCTATACCAATTATATCACCACTCTAAAAAAAGAACAAACAAAAAGTTTCCCTATTAACTCTAATTCCCCAATTTTTCTTCCAGAACAGGACCAGACTCTTAAAACACTGGATTTTGAGAAATGTTCATTTTTGTAGTTCAGTCATATCAGTCATACCTTACTCTTTCTGAACTCATTTAGGTTTTCTTGACAAAGATACTGGAGTGGTTTTCCATTTCTTTCTCCATTAAGAGAAGACATCTATCCTTAACACCCTACACTGTAAATGTTATTTCTGTGATTGAGAAAACCTGATTTGAAATATAGCCTCAAACTCTTACTACCTGTGTGACCCAGGGCAAGTCACTTAAAATTTGTTCATTTCATATTTGCTTCTCTCTAAAATGTAGATAATTGAGGAGGCCAGGTGGTACAGTGAGTAAGATCAACTGCCCTAGAGTCAGGATGACCTGGGATCGAATCCAGGCTCAGATACTTAGCACCACACCCAGAAATAACTGGCCTTGTAACCTTGAGCAAGTTATTTAACACCAATTGCTTAAATAAAATAAAATGTGGATAATAAAAGTACTTAACTTGGAAGGTTACTACAATGAAAATATTAAATAATATTTGTAAAGTGCTTAGTATAATGCCTAGCACAGATTAATAAATATATAAATGTTAACTAGTATCTCTACATCTGTCATCTCTACTTCTATATCCAATAGCTATACCTCTTTGTCTCTGTGTGTATACGCACATGCATGTAGATATACACATATATATGTACACATACACATATACATATAGTGCATACATATTCATATTCACATGTTCACACAGACTGCCTGTGCCCAACCTATGGTAAAATATTCTGATCTTTCATTGGTCTGATGAGTCACAGCAAGATACACAGTAACTTGACTCCAACATAGTGATGCCATTTTGATCCTCTTTGAGAATGAAGGACAACAAACAAACAACCAAATATATGTGGGTATGAGAGAGAGAAGGAGTGTGTGTGTGTATGTGTATAGATACACACACATATATAACATACATACATAGTATATATACACAAATGCAGATATAAAATGTTATATATGATATTCTATAATTTGCCAGTTTGAGAATTCCCTCCATGAATAGAAACTTTAACATTGCTATAGATTGTAGTCTTTGAGTGTTGTCTGAGGTTTCGATATGAAAGGCCTTGTCTACAATCACACAGTTATTAAGGATAAGAGGCAGGAATTGAACCAAGTTTAAACCAAGTTCTTCTAGACTTAAGAAAACCACCGCACTTTATTGTTTCTCTGTAAATTATAGTGCTTTATATAGGTGGTCTATTTGTTGTTATTGATGGGAAGAGAGCAGGAGAAAAAAGCCAAACAAAGAAATAACTAAACCCAGTCCTCAGAAGTATGAGGCATTTCACAGTGTAACCTTCTGCCTGTTGCACTAGAATATAACAGACATGAGTGAGGTGTGTGTGTGTGTGTGTGTGTGTATGTGTTCAGTTCATGGGAGAAGGTTTGTTTTCACAGGGAGAGAAGGGCCACATATCATGGTTGTCATGAATTTGGGTTATGTTTTCAAAGACAGTATCCTCAGAACCAATCTCGCATTTTTCTAGCTATCTAGATAATTCAATTTAATTCAACAAACATTAAATGTTTATTATGTGCTGGGCATTATATTAAGTTCTGGGGATACAAAAAGCAAGAAATGAAAGCTTTTGCCCTCAAGAAGTTTACAAACTAAACAATAAGTACTTTTTTCCATGCCTAAAGGGATAGTGGAAAGGAATTATTGGCATTAATTTCTAAGTGAATTCTCAAGTAATAAAATGGCAGTGTCCTATAATAAAATGTCCATTCTGATGTGCAATTTTGAGCCACTGTATCATCCCAAACTCCTTTTTTAAATCCTGGTTCTAAGTGTTCTTTCTCTCTCTTCTCAAGTTACCTTATTTTTACTTATCTACATGTAATGTGTCACCATTCTCTTTCCCCACCACCAAACACACAATATCAGCTCCTTGAGAGTTATGATTGCTTTAGTTTTCTTTTTATTCTTAGGGCCTTGAACATAGGTAACACAATAAATGCTTTTGTATGGAGAGATGTTTAATTGTTCTAGATATCTTGAATCCTTCACTTCTAAATGTGGATCAAGTGCTAGTCTTGGCGTTAGGAAGACATGTTCAAATTTGGCATGAGATGCTTATTAGCCATGTTACCCTGGGAAAGTCACTTAATCTCTCTCTATGCCTCTTTCCTCATCTCTGAAATGGCGAAAATAGTAGCATTACCTCTCATGGTTGTGAAAATAAAAGATGATATTTGTAAAGCACTTTATAAACATTTAGGTGCCATATAAATATTAGTTTTATTATTATTTTAATTGTTGTTGTTGTTCTGATTATGGTGATGATGAAAAGGAGGCGGAGGAAGAAAAAGAGATGGAGAATGATAAGGCCAGATGAACTAGCTAGAGAACTGGAGGGAAAACACACCTAGAGTGGAGAAAGCAGCTGATTAATAATGAAAACATCCCCTACAGTAAGGGGAATGTTCTCTCTTGACATAAACAGCCATCAGGAATACATTTGTTAATGGTAATTATTGAATGATTAAGAAAATGACTGGTGAAAAGACCAAGTTGAAGAAAGAAAATCAATTTACATAAGAGTTATGGGTAATGACTTTGATCATGTTGAAAGCCATGAAGGTCATGATTTCCCATGTTTTACATTATCTATAATTATTAATATGCCTGGATCATTCTCAGGTTACTCCATGTCTTTCTAAAGGGGTTTTAATTCAAAAGCTATTCCCTTTAGTTAGTCAATTAACCAGAGGTACAACTTGGGTACTGGGCTAATAATTATGATATTAATACCTTAGTTTTATATTGGGCCTTCCCAATATGTCTACTCTATATGAAAACTTACCCACTGTGCTAAAAGGGAGTAAACACATTAATAAACTCTGGTGTTGTTTTATGCTTAGCACAATTTATCTAAGGAAAAACAAAATGCTTTCCTTAACTCATTAGCCAACCAATCCTCCAGGGCAGAAGGAAAAGTGATTAATATTATCTCTGTTTGCAAATGGAGAAAATGAAAGAAAGAATAGTTAAGTGGCATGGTTTAAATCACTCAGCCATGCAATGTAGGAGTTTGGAAAAAAACCCTGAAAATTTGTGACTTCTATTCCCCAGTTCTACTCAAAAGGATTAGCAGAGGCACCACTGAAGTATGAAATCTGGACATATCCTGAAATAATCAGATTTTCACCTTTAAGGACCCTTGATGATCTAAAGCAATTCTTACTTTACAAAGGAAGAAACTGGTGCCCAAAGAAGGTAATAAACTTGTCCAGGGTAACAGGAGTAGTAACAACTTTTATTCAAAATCATGTGCTCTGTATCTGAATGCATTGCTCTAAAAATACCATATTTAAATATTTCTTACATCAAGAGTAAAGTTATCTTGTTATAATCCCTGACTGGGTCCTTTTTTATTCCCCAAAACTATACAGAATAAGCTGAATCAGTCTTTTGAATGACAGTTTTTCAAATTCTTCAGGAACCCTCCCATGGCATTTCTAAATCTTCTCCAAGACAAGAATACCCAGATTTTTTTTCAATAAATTTTTCATATGGTATTTTTTCTAGTCTCATCTCCAGTCAAATTGCCCCCTCTCTGAACAAATTCCAGCTCATCAATGTCCTTCATAAGAAGCACACAGAATTGCAAAATTATTCTCTTTGTGTTCATACCAGGATACAGTAAATTCTGAATAGATGCTACTTCTATTAAATAATCTGTGTCTTAACATTTACTAAGTCACCCCTATATAGTAAGGCCCATTGTGAAGGCTCAGGTAAAATTTGCTTTTTGGGGGCTGCTGTAATATCATCATCACCACCACCACCATGACAATGATGACAATGACTACTACTTTAGATGATAATTATGATGATAATGATGATGATGATGATGATGATGATGGTGATGGTGGTGATGATGATAGCATTTATATAATGATTTAATGTTTCCAAAGTACTTTACAAATATTATCTCATTTTATCCTCACAACAACTCTGGAAGTAAGTATTCATTTTACAAATAAAGAAACAGAAACATAGAATAATTAAATTACCTTTTCCAGGGTCACTGAGGTTGTATGCTTCTAATCCCAGATTTAAACCCTGATCCTTCTGACTCCAGGCCCTGGACTCTATCCATTATTCCATCTCAGCTTTTATATTGTACTCTGCACTTGAACCAGATATATAGCCCTTTACCTTTGCACAGCCATCTTTTAAATAGTTTAATTCAATAAACATTTATTAAGCACCTACTTATTATATGCTAGACACTATGCTAAACATTAGGGATATAAAAATAGGAAATGAAAGTCAGTCCCTTCCCTCAAAGAGCATACAGTCTAATGGGTAGAAAAACACACAAAATGAAGATGACACCAGACATTGTGGGAAGGAAAAGGTAACCAGTGTGTGAGCATAAATATGGGGAAATCAAATCCAAGGAGTGTAGCTACTGGGAAGAGACTCCTCTTCAAATGGAGGCTATAAGAGAAGATTTTTGCTCCATTTGCCTGCCCTCTAATAAAAAAATAAGTCTGAGGCTATTTAGGATACTGACTAGTGTGAGCACCAAAGCTGATTCAATCCTGAAAATAAGGAGTTTGCTGGTGATGAGATATTCTTGGAGACAGGGTTCTGGTAGTGACAACGAGGTCAAATGCAAGATGTTGAATGAATTTTTCCTAAGCTTGTCTTTCCCCCTGTCTACTTGCATAGTAACTCTAACCTTGTTCTTATCAAAATTCACCTTCATAGATTCACTTCATCAATACAGAATTTTTGAGATAATTATGGATATCAGTTTTGTTAACCACATGTCAGCCATCCATCCCTCTCAATTTTGTGTCATTCACACACGATAAGTGTACCTTCTGTGCCTTTACCTATGAAGTTAATAATCTAGCACTAGCACAAGTACTAAGCCCATTATGTGAATAAAATGATTGTTTGACTTTGAATGCATTCTGTCCTTAATGTAGGGTTCTACTTCACAGGCATAGAGATTTGTTTACTAGTTACACTTTTTTTCCCCCATCAGTAAAATTTTGTGGGTGCATGCTTCCTGCTGACATTTGACAATAAAACCTGTCAATAGGCATAGGTCACTATCTCATATAACTTCTTTACAAAAATATACTTCTATATTTGGGGTTTTTGCTTGGATCTATTAATGACCCAGAAGCAGCTTTTATATTTTAAAAGCAAGAAGGCAACTTTTCACTCCATCATTTACAATCATCATAAATGCTTCTTCAGGAGGTTTGATAGGAAAAATTTCAGCTGCTTTCCATTTAGCCTGAACTGCAAAGCACATAAAATGACATTGCAAAGAGAGTACTCATATAAAGTAAGAGATGAGAACATAACCACCAGATGGGAAATGTATTTCGAATGCCTGGGAAAAATGCTGTAAAACCGACATAGAAAATGCTGAACTGTAGGAACCCAACAATAGCCATTACAGCTTGCTTGGCATTGGGCACATATTTGCAGTGTCATTCATAAAATTTTAATGAACAGTCATTAAATGGAGCACAAAAGAGATATTGCCATGGTCTGCTAAGTATGAATGCTGGATTAATATCTATCATTAGGGTCATGAAAATGAGAGAAACTCCAAAAGCTTCAATGATTGATGACAGCAAGGCATTAGTGAGTGTGTAACACAAGATGCAGAAAGAAACCAAGTAGGAATGAAAACAAATTGTTCCATATGGCCATTTGCATACATGGATCTACCAACAAGCTATACCAAATCATCAAGTCAACAAGCATTTGTTAAGTGTTGAGGTTAAAAAGGAGGGCAAAAAAGAGACCCAGGCTGCCAAGATCTCTGAATCAAATTTGGAGGGGAAGAGGCGAAAGGTAATGCAAATAATCATGTACAAAGAAGCTATCTCCAGGATAAAATTGGAAAACATTTCAAAGGGAAGGCACTAGCACTATGGTGACCAGGCACTCTACACAAATCACTTAATTTCTCTATTCTTTCATTCTGTCATTTGTAATATGGACATAATAATGACACATTTCCCAAGGTAAAGGAATAGATCAAATGAGATAATGTATACAAAGTACTTTGCAAAGCTTTAGATAGAGTAAATATGTGAGCGATTGTGAGGGTTGTGGTGAAGATGATGATGATGATGATGACATATATAGTATGATCTGTCACTATCAAGATGAAAGTAACTTTTGTGTGTGTGTATATGTATATGTGTGTATGTGTGTGCATGTGATGGATCCATTTTCCATTCTGATGGAGCCTTTGAACCACTTCTCAGAATCCTATTTCTAAATGCATTAAATGAAATACTAACATTGAAAAGCATTCAATACGCATAATATTCAAGCATATTGAAAAGTAGCTATCAAAATAAAAAAATATTGATCCCAGAATAAAAGTCTCACTCTTAGAGTTTTGGGAAAAAAACCATGCTAATGATTGCAAAGTTTTGAATTTAAGATGTTTACTAAAATTTAGTTTGAGATGTCTAAAAGGCAGTTGGATATGTGATATTAGAGATGAATAGAAAGGCTAGAGCAGTATAGTTGGTTTTGAGAATAATCACCATAGAAATGACAATTAAGTCCATAGGAGCTGATGAGATCACCAAATGAAGTAGTATAAAGGAATAAGAGAAGACCCAGGATAGAATCCTGAGGGATACCTACAGTTAGAAGGCATGATTTGCATGAAAAGCAAGCAAAAGAGACAGTGAGGAAGAAAAAAGTTAAGTAGGAAGACAACCAGGAGCTAGTGATGGCTCAAATACCTAGAGAGAACATAGAATCAAGGAGAAAGACTGATTGGCATTGTCAGAGGCTGCAGAGACATTAAGGAGAATAACAATAGAGAAAAAGCCACTGGATTTGGCAGCGTGGGGAGAGCACTTTCTCTACAATGAGAGGGTTGGAATCCAGATTTTAAGGTACTGAGAAGAGTGTGAGAGGAGAAAAATAGGACAAACCTCATCTGTGAAATGAGCAGGAAAAGGAATGGTGAACCATGCCAGTCATTTTGCTAAGAAAACCCCAAATGCATTCATGAGGTGTTGAACATGACTGAAAGAATTGAACAAAAATTGTGGAGAAATATTGAAAGAATTTAGCTGTGAAGGACAGAAGAAATCTGAATTAAAATTGTATTACCAGGGCTTGCTTTACGTACTTATGGTATTGTGCAGTCAATATGAAATACCCTGAGTTATTCCCAGGTACTCAATCTGGGGATGTATTCGTTGGTTTTGAACTGTGCATGTAAAGAATTAGAGATTGGGGTAGCTAGGTGGCACAGTGAATAGAGCACCTGCCCTGGAGTCAGAGGACCTAAGTTCAAATCTGGCCTCACAAACTTAATACTTACTAGCCATTTGACCTTAGACAAGTCACTTAACCACAATTGCCCTGGCTTCCCCTCTCCAATAAAGGGGGAAAAAAGAATTAGAAATTGTTGCTAAATTTCTTAGATAGCTAACTTTATAATATCTTTTGCTCCGTGTTTTAATGCCCTAGAAGGGCATCACTCAGTGGAAGACCTATCTAACACAGAATGAGGAAATGATGTAAACAATTCAGGATAAACACACCTTCCTGCCACCCTCACCAAACCTGAACTGGCCATCATGCCAGAGACATGTCATCATGCTGTCTCCTCTTACAGGTTTCCTTTCCTTAACTTCATTTCCCATAATTACCATACCCCTCCTTATAGTTGAGATGGTTAAAGACCATTAGTCATAGAGAGGTGCACACAGTCTGAACTCTGGGACATGAATGCCCCAAGAATAAGAATTTCTAGTTAGAGCTCTTCAATCAACCCCATAGGAGGGCTTCTTTATATAACCCATTTTCCTTTCAATTCTGTGTCAGTATCATAGATTAAAATGAAATGGGGGGGATTCAATACTTACTCCCTGGCTTCAAATAAAATCCCACGTACTATAGGAAACCATCCACAATGCCTCTTAATTCCAATGCTTTCCTTTTGAAATTTTTAAAATTTATGTATTCATTCATTTTTAATATTTATTTATTATTTTTTCATTTTTTTGTTACCTTGTATGTCATGAAACTACGTAAAGGAGTGAATAGAATGCTAGGCCTGAAGTCAGGAAGGTTTATCTTCCTGAGTTGAAATCTGGTCTCAGATACTTACTATGTAACCTTAGACAAGTCACTGAACCCTGCTTGCCTCAATTCCTCACATGTAAAATTAACTGAAGAAGGAAATAAGAAATCACTCTTTGGCAAGAAAACCCCCAATGGGATCATAAAATAGCCAATCAAGTGGGATCACAAAGAGTCATACAGAACTGAAAAGACTGAATAACAGCTAACATATACATACACACATACATGCACACATACTAATATATGTCTATATGCACATACATGTGTATGTATATATGCATGTATGTGTGCGTGTGTGCACACTTATGTAGTGTGTGCATGTGTATATATGTGTGTGTCTATCCATATATGCCTATACACCTATACCTATCATCCATCCATCCATCCATCTATCATTCTGCTCTAGAAGATGTTAAGCAGTTTGCTTCCTTGAAAAGACAATTATTATCTGCTGATGGAATCCTCTTCACCTGTATCTCTTGGTCAATATACAGATCAACTAATAAAAATATCTTACACATATAGGAATATAATTCTTACTTCAAGGAAAATGAAAATTCACCTGGAGAAGGGAGGGAAATACTCCACTCTGTACCCTGTGAGTACTATTCTGCCATATGAATATGCCTAATCATCCAATTCCACTGTTCAAAATTTTTCAATATTTCTTTAATTTCTAGTGATCCTTTAGAGGGATTATCAAGAGCACAGCCATAAAAAATCTTCTTTGAGAAACAAGTTAGAGGCTGAACAAAGAAATTCCTGTAATGCTGGTCAACCCCTTATGTAAATAGTTATGGAATTACAGTTTTTACTTCTTTCTGTTCCTTTCTGGTCTCTTTCACTCTTTCACTAGTTCTTTTTTTTTCATAACTTCCTAGGTAGGTGTGCCTGAAAAATCTGACGTCATGCCTTTTATTTTTTTTATAGCCTTTCACTCAAAAACATCTTTCATTCTCAAGGTTTTAATTATCACTGTACAAATATGATTCCCAAATCTCTATCTACAACTTCTGTCTCACTTGCAAATTTAAGATCTACAAATACCTACAATAGTTTACAGGATATGTCTATTGGGACAAATTACACATGCAAAAGTGAGCTTATTCTATTTCCTCTCATATTTGTGTTTTTTTTTCCTTCTGACTTCATTATATCTTTCAATGCTACTATGATTTTCTAAGGATCACATGTTTGAAAACTTGTTTTTTTAACTCTTTACTCTCCCTTACTTATAATAGCCATTCTATGAACCCTAACTCCTCTTCACTTAGCATATCAATACAATTATTTTTTATTCCCAAAAATATAACTCTAGTATAGTGTAGCAGCAAGCACCCTGGCGTCCCCAGGGTGGCTGCTCACACAGGTTCTTGGATCTGCTTTGTTAAAGGAAAGCAACTCAAAATGGGTTAACAAGCTTACTTTAATCAGTCAAATATGTATCGTTTACCTAGTTCAGGGGAAAGACGTCAGCACCCCGAACTTCAAAGTATACAGACAGAATTTTCAAGACAGAAACAGATCAAGTGGACAGATTTCAAACTGTCCAACCATTATATCCATACCCAATCAACATCTGGGTTTTTCAAAGCCGGGGGGACTCTCAACAACGGCTTCCCAGAATTCAGATCAAATCACAGAACACTTCTCAAAGTGAGTCCCAAAACAAAGCTACACATCAGGGCTTATATAGCCTTCTCCTGGATCAGAGAATGTAACAACCTTATTGACTCACTGGCCAATCAAGAAGTATCTACTGAAAAACAAGCCTCCCACCCCAGGCTTCAGGTGCACTTTAGCCTAGGGGCAGGGAAGATCTTCCAAATTTGCATTCCCATTACATATAGGCCTTCAATTCTAACCACCTGGACTGTTGGCATTAGTACAAAAATATATCTGCTCACTTCCAATTTTCCCCTTCTAATTCATCTTTCATTTCACTGACAATATTTTTTCTTATTCTCAGATATTTTTTTCCTATCAAAAATACTCAATGGCTGCCTATTGAGTATTGAGTGAAGTTTAACCTCCATGCCCTGGCATTTAGATACCTCTACAATATCTTGATAGTTTTGTTTTTTTCCTAATACGATTCTCCTCATTGTTCTATGCCATAAGCAAGCTGTATTAGTAATCAGCACCCTAAATATATGGATTTATTTCACTTATGTTTTTTTCCCTTTGCTCTTAATATTCCATAAACCTAGATTGTCCTTCCATTTCTTTTCCACCAGTTGTATTATTGTGTATCCTGTCTAACTCAAATGCCATTTCTTCCATGAAATCTTCCCCAATCCCTTAATAGACAAGCATAATTCTCTTACATTTTGTATAGTTATTCATGCTTTGTTTTGCTTTTTCACTTCTCTCTACCTCATACCTTATTTTAATTCAACTCAATAAATATTTAGCTTATTATTGTGTGTGTAGTGTGTGTGTGTGTGTGTGTGTGTGTATGTGCTGGTTATGGTTTGTCAAAGAACATAAAGTCAATGGTGTCTTGACCCTCTCCATTAAAGAGAAAAAGTATGTGAAAGTCACTCTTTCAATGATTTGTTATGGAAATAAACATTTGAGACTAGGTAATTGATCAGCATCATAGAATAGTGTCTAAAGTAAGAGCCTTAAAGTCAAAAGACCTAGGATTAAATCCTGGTTGTAACACTTAGTTGTGTGATCTTTGACTAGTCATTTGATTTATTTGAGTCTGTCTCCTTATGTGTAAAACATACATTTGCAGCCACTAAATTGTTATCCTTTTTCTTACCCTGAGAAATATATTGTAAAATTTGAAGCATTCTATAAATGTGAATCATTGTTATTGACTTCATATGAAATTGCCTTTAAAGTCATTTCCCCTCTAGTAGCATCAACTATTTTTCATCAATCCAGAAAATAATAATGCCATTAACCAAGGTTTTGCAACTATAAAGATACAAAATAGGGTAACAACAAATATCAAGGTAGTCAAGGGTCTATATTAGTACATAGATGATGTAACTGAGGAATGTGCATATCATGGAATATAGAGCTAGAAAGGAACTTTAGAGTATACAAATTCAAAACCTTTTTTTCAAAGGTGAGTTCATAGCATCCCAGAGAAGCTAACGGGTTTCTATAAGGTCAAATTCATTTCCTTAAGCAAGATTCCGTACATGTCTTCTGCTCCCCTTACCATCTTGGGCACCTTCTTTTGGAATTCTTAAGCTTATCAATTTCCTTCTAATAAAAGTATGTCACCTGAACACAACACTCCAGGTGTATCTGACTAAAGCTGGGTATGGTGGGACTAATAATTGCCTGGTTTTGGACATTTTGGATTTCAGAGCAACCAAGTCACTCCCTTAAAATACATTCAATTATCAATTAAGCTCAGAATATGTCAAACAGTTCTAAAGTAGGTACTGGGAACATATTATGATAATTTAAATAATTTCTCGTCTTCCTTTGGAGCAAATTGCAATTCCTGCACATCATCTTACCCTACATGCTTTTTATTCAAGTCTATCCATAAACTCTCCTAACAGTTATCTAGACAATGTTCTGAATATCTTTTTCTATATTTTCAAATATTTTATAGATAGCAACGGAACACACAGGCTGTATTTTATACTCTGTTCCAACATCTTAAACTCACTTCTATTCTGGATCATGAATATATGCTAGAAGCTTATGCTAGACAATGTTAGAAGCAAATGATATAGCATAAAGCAGCCTGAATTTGAAATCAGATGATCTAGGTTTGGGAAGCTTGATATGTTTCTTTATTCCTATCTGAAATTGATCAAGGCATAATACTATTTAGGTTTAAATTTGCTCATCCATAAAATGAGGAAGAAAGAAGAACTGGGTATTCTCTGAGGTTTTTTCTATTGCTAATCCAGGGGGTCCATGATCCTGTGTCACCAATGTCACTTCTTCAACACAAGTCATCATTGATGTTACACTGAAGTCTACTTGGAATGCCTGCTTATCTTTCCAAGATTATGTCAATCTCCAGCTGAAATATCACCAGTTGCTTTTCATATTGCCAACTGACTAAAATATAAAATACTTCTGTTGAAAAATTCTGATTTTTCTGAGATCATGTTGTACCTTATTTGCAGTAATCTTATAGTAAGGATATTGATATTTTTGTCTTACCATTAAATTACTTCCAAGAGGATGGAAAAAGGTAAAAAAGGCTTTATTCTGTTGTTGCTGTTTTAATGTTTACTTATTTTTTCTTAGTATTTAGCACAGAAAATGATATAAAGAAATGATTAATAATTGCTCAGTGACTAATTTTTAAAAAGATGTATTTTTTATTAACTTGAGATCACAATAAGTATTTTATATTTACAAATGTATTGAGTCATATATACTTTTTTCATTCCTGCTCATTGTACCTATGGGATATTTGTCTAAGATACTTGAACAGGTGGAATAACTCATTTGACTTCCCATCTAATTCATGTCAGAATCTGAATAATCTAAATTATTCCTCCCATTGTCCTTTGCTGTGTGAAATGTTAGGCTGATTGCCTTCAAACAGCTGTAGATTTCATCAAGGAGGCCTTGTAGTTTCCATCGCTCAATGTAATCAGCAAAATGTCATGCACAAAGAGACATCTGTAAAACCTAACTATTTACAGGAAGTTCTCTTATTGGAGTAGACCATCTTCTATAACATTGATTAATATCTTTGATCAACAACTTGACTACCTTGTTTAATGCTTTGTTTTATATTTACAAACAAAATGGGACTTGAACAAGTTTTTTTTTCTGTAGTTTAATTTAACAAAGAATCTTTTGCGATCTGAGTAAAACATCTAAGGTTCCATTTTTTTTTCTTTTATAGATTATTTAATTCTAAGTATGAAATTGAAACATTCCCTACCATAAAGGAGCTTATCATATAATGGGGGGAGTGTTAACATGCATACAAATAATTCAAGACATTGGGCAATAAATGCAAAGGCATGATAGTTTTTTTTTTCAAAGCTTTGTAGGAAGAGATCACTGTTACCTGGGTGGATTAGGAAAAATATTTTGAAGATCTGAATGGGATCTTGAAAGAAGGCAGGTATGTTTATATGGATTGGTCCTGATTTGTGAAAATAATGCATCTCATAAAATTATTGCATTATTTGAATTTGCACTGAATGATTCAATTAGGATGTCATCAATTATCATATTTTATACAATCATAACTTTAATTATTGTGAATTCAAATACATGCAACCCACTTTAAAGGATTCATTATTCTAACTAATCCTAACCTCCCTGCCAAAAGAAATATAAGATGAGTCCTTAAAAAGTATCATGGGAAGCACTTCTAGGACTATATCCCAAAGAGAATATAAAATTGGAGAAAGACCTCACATGTATAAAAATATTTATAGCAGCTCTTTTTTGTGGTGACCAAGACCTGGAAATCCAAGGGATGCCCATCAATTGGGGAATGCCTAAACAAATTATGGTATATTAATTTAATGGAACACTATTATGCTATAAGAAATGATGAACAAGTAGTCTTCAGAGAAACCTGGAAAGATTTTTATGAATTAATGCTGAGTGAGGGGAGCAGAACCAGGAGAACATTGTATGCAATAACAGCCACAGTGTGTGAGAACTGATTTTGATAGACTTAGCCTTTCTCAGCAATGCAAAGACCTAAAACAATTCCAAAGAACCCATGATGGAAAAATGCCAGTCACATCCAGTGAAAGAACTATGGAGTCATAATGCAGAATGAAGCAGACTATTTTCTTTTTTGCTTTGTTTTATATTTTTTTCTTTCTCATGGTTTATTCCCATTCACCATCATTTTTCTATGAAACATGACTAATATGAAAATGTATTTAATAGGAATGTATGTGTAGAGCCCATATCAGATTGCAAGTTGTCCTGGGGAGGTATGTAAGAGCGAAGGGGAGAAAATTTAAAACTTATGGAAGTGATTGTTAAAAACTAAAATTAAATAAATATTTTACTTTTTTTTAAAGAAAAAGTAGAGTGGGAATATTATGACACAGATACGATGAGCATTTTTCTTGAAATAGAGTTCAATGGAGAGGAGCTCGGTAAGATGAGGCTGGAAATGAAGGTCAAACTAAATTGTTTGTTTGCTTTTTTTTGAGGGGGAAGGTAGGGCAAATGGGATTAAGTGACTTGCCCAAGGTCACACGGCTAGCTTTTTGGGTTGTATTAAATTCTTAAATTAAATTAAATTAAGGGTTAAATTCTGAGGCCGAATTTGAACTCAGGTCCTCCTGACTACAGGGCTGGTGCTCTATTCACTACCCCACCTAGTCTAACACTTAGGTTAAATTAAATTATGGAAAGCTTTAGATACCAGGAAAAGGTTTTCTTATTTTTATTTAGTAATAAGTTAGGAATAGATGATTTTTAAAAACACATAAAAGAACATTAGAATGTTATATTGTAATGATAACTCATATTCTGGTGTGATCGATGAAGGGAAGAGGAGAAAAAGCTGTAGATGGAAAGATTTGTTTAGAGGTTATTGTAGTGGTCTTTCCTCTTTCTTAATCTCCATCTCTTTTGTTGATCTCCACCTCCCTCTTTTTCTGACTGACTGAATGACTCTGGCTTACAACAAACACCAGCTTTATCAAACTGCATGAAAGCATGCAGTACCAGACAATCCATTAATAAGAAGTAAGTATAAGGTCCGAGTTCAAATTTGGCCTCAGACTCTTACTAGCTGTATGACCATGGGCATGTCACCTAACCATAGTTACCCTTACTTTCCTCATTTGTAAAATGGGCACAATAATAGCATATATCTCTTAGGGTTAGTGTGAGGATTAAAAGAGATAATAATTGCAAAGTGTTTAACACAGTGACTGGCCCATAGTAAGTGTTCTATAAATTCCAGCTATAATTAAGGTAAATATAAATGGAGCATTTTTAGTGGAGATTATCCTGGTAGGGCATATGATGTACAAGAACTAGTAAACTCTTCATCAGTAAAAGAATGAGGCACCTATAGAAGAGATAATATATGACAATTTCAGTGAAATACTTGCTGAAGTCTCCTATTCTTTAAAGATATCATTGTGGTTAATATGGTAAAATAAAAGATGGACAAAATAACTGGTAGATTTATAACAGATTGAACAGACATATTCAACATAGCCAATTGATTAATATTCTTTTTTTGGGGGGGAGGTGGGAGGACAGGGCAATTGGGGTTAAGTGACTTGCCCAAGGTCACACGGCTATTGTTAAGTGTCTGAGGTTGGATTTGAACTCAGATCTCCTCCTGACTTCCAGGCCACTGCTCTATTCACTCTGCCACCTAGCTGCCCCTTGATTAATGTTCTGATGCGTCTCTGAGAAGAGCCAGGTATCAAAGAAAGAATGCTAAAATGCAAGCAGAGAACTTTGTGGCTCTGCCATTTAATTTCTTATAAGAACATAGACAAGTTGCTTCAACTATTTTGACCTCAGTTCTTCATTTGTAAAATGAAGGCATGGATACTAGATGATATATAGGGTTTTTTTCACATTCCACTTTATGATTCTATACTACTGGCTATTGAATAGCATAAGGCATTATAATGAAAGGCATAAATCTTTAGACTATTCCCTGAGAGGTAAAACGGAGTTAGCAGAAATATGTTTTCCCTTTCCTTTTCCTTTTCTCTTTCTTTTTCCTTTTCCCTTTCCCTTTCTCTTTCCCTTTCCCTTTCCTTTTCCCCTTCCTTTTCCCTTTGTCTTTCCTTCCTTACTCCTTCCTTATTCCTTCTTTTAATCTTTGTAGTCCAGATCTCACTGAGGCCCAAGGAAAAAGCTACCTCTATGGCTTTTCTCCCCAAATCCGACAGCAAATTATTCTTTCTGCTTCTGTTTGTACATTGAATCCCTCATCTCAACCCCTGGAGGAGAGAACCCAGAATCCCTGAACCACTCAGTTCCTCTGGCACACTCTCCCCTTTACGATTTTGGTGAGCTGTCTCCTCCCTCTACCCCCACTCCCAAATAGTGTACAGGGCTGCTTATAGCACCTAAATGAACTGGGAATATATACCTAATATTCTTGTAGTAAGATTACTAGAAATTATTATGTGCCCTTCACAACCCTGGACACTACCAACTGACTTGATGGCATATCCTAGGTACTCCCAATTCTTGCCACCCACCCACCACTTCACACTTTGGACTTCACGACCACTCAGTCCTCCCTGCAACTCAACTCTTCTATATGTAATGTCTCCCCCCAGTGAAGAGTTTGAGCTTTCTGAGAGAAGGGGATTCTCTTTTCCAATTTGTATCCCCATTGTTTCCCACAATGTTTTGCACAAAGTAAGTGGTTAATAAATTATTTCCCCTTCAAATGATTGATTCAATTATCGAAAAAAAATACAGCAATTACTAGTCAACAGTGTATCCATTCCATAGTATGATGAATTATTTAGAATGGCACACACGTGGTGCAAATATGGAATAGAGGCCCTTTCCTTTAAAATTGCTAAATGATACAAGTCTATGAATTTAACTGCATCTTGAAAAATATACCTTTCACAATACAAACCAGTGAAAAATCTAAGAGTCTAAGTCTCTTGACCCCAGTTATGAGTTTCATTTCCTTCATAGCCTGTCACAAGAAGCTTTCTATTGGCAGTTTGCTTAACTGTGATTCGAATGAAAAAAGAACTCTAGTTCTCAGGAAATAATGAAGTATTTTTTTTCTACTCAGCTTAACTTGAATTAACTTCGAGGGGCACTGTCAGGGTCTGGATTTTCATACCAAGTCACCTCCTGGTGCATAATTTGATGCTGTAATTTATTCATAGTTATTTCTTATTAAATGAAGCCTGGTGGCAATATTAGAGTAATAAGGAAAGAAGGCCAAGAAGGCAGTGCTTATTTTATTGCCAGGAAATGTTCACTGAGAGGAAAAAAAAAATGAGACTTACCTATGATCTGTTAATATACAGGTAATTGTTCTGTGGAGTTCTCAAATTGAGCTGCTATAAGAGTTCACAAATTGAGCTGCTATGAAATTCCACTCTGATTTCTACTTTATTACACTGGCCGCTTGAAGATGAGATTCAATTAGAGCTTTGCCCTTCCATCCCAAACTCTGGAACCAAGTTAGACAATCCATTTAGGCCCTTTCAGTTACTTCTGCAACAATCAGGGATTCCATCTACTCTCAGTCTGTCTCGATCTTTTCCTGTACCAAGTATTAAGCACAGTGTGGAAGGAAAACCTTCATTATTGATAAAATGGAGTCAATTTATTTACATCAAAAATCCCCTTCTTATGGCTAAAAAGGATTTTCTATGAGGTATTTTATAGAAGCTAAGAACCTATTCCACTGTATGAGTCCAGGGACATTTATTCATTCAACAATCATTTATTAAACATTATGTACCAGAGACTGTGCTAGCCATTGACACTAAAAAGGTAAACATGAAACAATCTTTTTTTTTTTTTTGTCAAGGAGCTGACATTCTCCTGCTAGAGTTAGGAAGGAGGGACAATATGAATACAGATTGTCATTCCAAAATATATACAGACTGATACCTGGAATTGAGGGAGGAGAGATGGAACAAGCATTCATTAAGGACCTGCTGCTATATGTCAAGCTCTGTACTAAGCACTTCAGGAATGTTATTTGATTGGTAGTGACTGTTTTTTTTTTGTTTTTTGCTTTTTGGAGGACAATTGGGGTTAAGTGATTTTCCCAAGGTCATACGGCTGTTTAAGTGTCTGAGGCCAGATTTGAACTCAGGTCCTCCTGACTCCAGGGCTGGTGGTCTATTCACTGCTCCACATAGCCACCCCAGATTGGTAGTGACTTTTTGATAGCTAGCAAATAGGTAAAAAATTATAAGCCTAGTCTAGAAGGTTACTCTAGAGTTGATATTTGAAAAAAGTTAAGGCTGGTATGAGATGTGGTAGGGATTCCTTCTATGTAAAGTGGATGGCCTGTGAAAAGGCAGAAGACAAGATAAGATGATGATGTGATAATAAACAGTGAATGGGCCAGTGTAGTTTCAATCTAGAGCATTCAAAGTGAAACACCTTGCAGTAAGCCTAAAATATTAGGCTGAGCCTAGATTGCAAGGAGTTCTAAGTAGAGTATATGGTTTATCCTTTAAACAAGAGGGAATTCTTGAGGTTGGGAGCAGTAAGTTTTAGAGACTTAAGAGGTCTTAGATATCATTTTGTCCAAATCTTGCAAAAAAAAAATTGAGCCCCAGAATAATTATGGGTCTTGCTCAAGGTTACCCAGGGACTATGGCCTATATTTGTTCCTAGCATCTCTGACTCTAGAAATAGGACTATTTCCACTACATTATGATGCCCTTAATATTAATAGTCAATGCCTTCTATTACCCTAACTTTTCATCCTGATCATGTTTCCATTTACTTTTTGTTTCAAATAATATAAACAAGTCTCTAGCCTTCAAGGATATCCTGATGTTTAAACATGTTCTAAAGAATTTATTCCAGAATCTAAGTGTTTATTAACAGGTCCCTAGAAGTAAGATTTTAAATGTGGTGTCAAAACAAACATAAATAGTGTGTAGTACAGCACACTATTTAACATATGCAATGTAGAAGAGTGAATTTTGCCCAAAGCAAGTCAGGAAAACTCTTTCACAGACCTTAACCTTACCCTGAACAAAAAGTCCTATTTTTAATATTAATATTTTACTGGTTTTGCCAAGTGGCAGTGAAATATTGAAAAGTAAAGACATAAACAGTGAAGATGCATCTCAAGAGTTTGATAAAGATCAAGCAATGGAAAAGTATATGGTATGTGTGAAGAGGCTGGAACACCTGTCCAAAGAAGAACCTTGAAGAACAAGACATCCTCAAGAATTTCTATAACAGGAAGAAATGACGGTTTGATCAAACGGCAAGGGTAAATGATGACAGATTAATCATCAGAGGGGTCTACTGGTACTCTAAAAAATGCCAAGATAAAATGAGGAAATTCTCCAGCATATTAGGTGTCATGCCTATTGCCAACTCTAGAGAGAATATGGACACCAGAAACAGAAGATAGACAACAACATCTTGGGGAAAGGATTAGCATTCAAAAGAAGCAGGGATAATTCTTTGGAGCTGGACAGTTGAAACATTGTTGGTCAGTTAGTCAATAAAAATTCATTGAGTACTTATATGCTAGGGGAACTCAATACTGATTTTTCTTGACCTCTGAAGATTGGGACACTGTAGATCACTCTTTCCTCCTTGATACTCTCTTTTCTTTAGGTTTTGGAGACATGATTCTTTCCTTGTTCTCTTAAACAACTACTCTTTCTCTATGTTCTTTGCCAAATTTTAATCCAGTTCATGCCCTCTAGTTATAGTTTTCCCTCCAAGTTCAGTCCAAGGCTTCCTTCTCTTTGTCCCTGTACTACTTCACATAGTGATTTCATAAGCTCCAATGGATTTAATGACCATCCCTATGCTGATGATTCTCAAATCTGCCAATCACACATCATTCTGTCTTTTATTATTCAGTTGTTTTTAAGTTGTTTCCAACTCTTCATGACCCCATTTGAGGTTTTTCTTGGCAAAAATACTGGAGTCATTTGCCCTCCTTTTGTAACTCATTTTACAGATGAAAAACTGAATCAAACAGGGTGAAGTGACTTGCCCAGTGTCACACAGCTAATAAGTGTCTGCAGCCAGATTTGAACTCACAAATATAAGTCTTCCTGACTTTAGGCCCAGCACTATATCCGCTACGCCAGCCAGTACTCCCATACCCCATTCTTTTTATTGCCTTCTGATCACATATCTCCAACTGACTTTCAGAAATCTTAAACTGCAAATCCAGTAGACATCTAAGACTAAATATATCCAAATTTGAACTCATTATTTTCTCTGCAAACCCTCCCCATCTCCTACCTTTCCTATTGATATAGAAGACCTCACAATCCTCCCAGTTCCTCAGGTTTACAATCAAAATGTCACCCTTGATTCTTCACTTTCTCCCCCAATGCTATCCCACATTTTGACAAGGCCTATGCATTTCACAACATCTCTCAAATGTGACCCCTTCTCTTCTTTGGCATTGTTACCACTCCAGTACAGGCCTTTATCACCTCCTACCTAGACAGTTGTTGTAGCCTGCTGCTTAGGCTATTTGCCTCAAGTCTCTCTCTGCTTCAATCTATCCTTCATTGTGCCAACAAAGTGATTCTCCTAAGACTTAAGTCCAACCATGATACCAGCTCTATTACCCCTCTGCCCCATACACACACTCAAAAAAGTCCAAAGGCTTTCTATTGCTTTAAAGATAAAGTACAAAATTCTTTGTTTGGCATCCAAAACCTCTCATAACATTTCTTTCTTACCTTTCTAATTTGTATTTATTTGCTTATTTATTTATTTATTCATACATGTATCTATCCATCCATCCATTCATTCATTTATTTATTTAATTCTCTATGACATACTCTTTAATATAGTGACACTGGCCTCATAGCTGTTTCATCTCTCAATTCAAGGGGTTTTCTCTGGCTATCTCCCTGCCTGGAAGTCTCTTCCTCCTCAAAATTGACTATTGAGTTTCCTGATTTCCTTTAAGTACCAACTAAAATCTCTCTCTTTTTTTGATAGGAAACCTTTTTCCATTCCTCTTAATTCTAAGGCTTTTTCTTTGTTAATTATTTTCTATTTATCTTGTCAATAGCATGTTTGTATACATTTGTTTAGATGTTGTCTCCCCCATTAGATTTTGAGCTTCTGTAAGAGAGGGACTATCTTTCACCTTTTTTTTTTTTGTATCTCCAATATTTAGTACAGAGTCTCTTACGTAGTAACTGCTTAATAAAAGCTTATTGATTAATAGATTTATTGATGATATATAGAAAATCAAAAGGACAGTCATTGCCCACAAGGAGCTCAAATTCAAATGAGGTAGACAACATGCAAACAGTTTTATACATATAAGATTTTACAGTAAGTAGGAGTTAATTTCAGGGGAAACGTGCTGGATAGGTGGAGGTTAAGTATTGGACAAGGCCTTTTTCAGAACAAAGTATTTCAGAGATAAGGATGACTACTGGGACGAATGAAATACAGAATCAATACAGATTGAGTAGAAGGCTTAGCATTTGCCTGCAAAGGTTTTATTGAACTTTTCTACTGACACTCAACAGTCATGGAGGAAGACCCAGGAAACCAGGCAGTGGATCTTAAACAGGAATGATGATTCCAAGAAATGTTAAGAATTCTAGGGTTCATGAAATATTAATGAAGTATGGTATAATGAAGACCCTATAAAGAAGAATATGGTCACACTGCTAAATGAATGGAATTTAATACAAGAAATTTGTTAAATTTTGAAACATTTATTAATCCCCAAAATGTATTATATTGGAAGAAACACAAAACTTAGACAAGATATAGCCCTTATTCTCTTGGAGTTTAGATTCTAAGAGTAGGAAAAGGAATGGTATCCCCCTATGCCTAGATACAAACTGAGACCTATAATACAAAAGAATGCATGGTAAATATAATAGATACAATAAAAAGGTGCATACAAGGTGTAACTAGAGTACCAGAGAAGTCATTTGCAAATTCAAGAATGGGGAAGATCAGATAAAGCTTTGGGGAAGAGGTAGCTTTATAGCTGAGTTGCTTTTTTTAAATTTAATTATTATTATTTTTTAAAGTAATCGGCGTTAAGTAACTTACTCAAGGTTACACAGCCAGTTATTTCTGACTGTGATGCTAAGTATCTGAGCCCGGATTTGATCCCCAGGTCATCCTGACACTGGAGCCAGTGCTCTTACTCGCTGTGCTACCTGGATACCCCTATAGCTGATTTTTATAGTTAGGAATTCAATATGTAAAAATAGATGAACAGGATATTTTGAACACTAGGCATAGACCAAATAAAAGGCTCAGAGGCAGTAAATAGTAAAATATTTTCAGGGGATTAAATATAGCCCAATTTGGACTAAGGAAAATAGTATGTGGAAAGAAGCTATTATATGAGGTAGAAATGTAGGATGGTACAATTTTAGGGAGGGTATTGATACTAGGTGGAAAAAAAAACACATTAAATCTAGAATTACTAGGCTTGTGTTCAAATCATGGTCCTTTACTTACTTTACTTTCCTGGGCCTCAACTACTTTAGCTAAAAACATGAAAAGAGTAGATAACATCTAATACAATCCATTAATTACATAGGTGAGAACACCGAGGGCCACAAGGATTGCTTTTTCCAAGGTCAATGTTAGTGATAAAAGGAAAGGCTTGGAAACTGTCTCTTGATGTGAAATTACAGCATACTTTTACTTTTATTTTTGCATTTAATAGCATTTTGTTTGTTTTCCAATAACATATAAAGATAGTTCTCAATATTCATTTTTATAAGATGAGTTTCAATTTTTTTCTTCCTCCCTCAGTTTCCTTCCACCCCCACCCCAAGACAGCAAGCAATCTAATCTAGGTTATACATGTATAATCATATTGAACATGTTTCCTCATTAGTCTTGTGAAAAAAGAATCAGAAGAGAGGGGAAAAACCATGAGGAAAAAATTTAAAAACAAAAAAAATGAAAATAGCATGCTTCAGACTGTATTCAGACTCCATAGTTCTTTCCCTGAATATGGATTGCAATACATAGAAATGTAAAGAATAAAAAGGCTCAAAAGCTAGTGAATTTCTTTTATAAAATTTTAGAGCAATTTACCTCTAAAGAAGTCAAAGTATCACATGGAGAAATATTAATATTTAACATTTAACCATGTTCATCTAAGACTAAAGGAAAGAAAATCAATGAAGGGGCAGAGGATTAATGGCCGGTTTTCAGAGTAGGGGAAATATATTGAATACACACATCCAAACCTACAGAAAAGAAGGCTGAGTCCAGGGCTCTGAAGTATTTTGCAAAGTCACTGATGGGTTTTCAATAAAGTTGAAGACATCAACAAAAGCCAAGATTGCTGCTCTCCTAAAATTCATGGTCCCTGCATTATCATAATAGTGCTTTAAGTGATTACAGAAAGGGATTCCTTGAAAAGCTGGATGTCAGTGAGCAAGGATAATTTTAAAGAATGGAAGGAGTCTCTCTCCTGAGCACCAGACTACCTTCCCCAGAGGTCACTTTAAACATTTGAAAGTGGATGTCACAAAAGCATCAATGTATTTGTATGTAGTTAAATAAGACACAACCTTTGCTTAAATTCTGAAAAGTATTGAGTCAAGTCAACAAGTATTTATCAAGTACTTATTTTGTGAAAGAAGTGGTGTTAAGCACTAGGAATTCAAATAATCATAGAAAGAAAGAAAGCCCCCATCCGCAGGATGTTTGCAATCTAATAGGGGAAGACAACACATAAAGGGAAGTTCGAAGTTGGGAAATGAGCAGTAGATAAAGTTAGCAGGCTCTTCCAGTGTCATGGAAGAAATCCCTTGGCAGAGATTTAGGAGTTTGGCTTGGAGCACAATGAAGACATGATTGGCCAGGGTTTCTATTTTAAAATCAAAATTCTAGGTGGAGGAATAGAGGCTAGAATGTAGAAGGTAGCTTTATTTCATGAGGTTCAGGATCAGGGTGAGCTTCTGGGGAGAGTTTTCTATGGGATGGTAGAGAAAGGCTAGACATTCAGAAGTGCAAGCAGAAAATGCAGCTAGCTGTCAAACCCCTTTTAGGGGAAGTAACCTAAGTTTCTCCACAATGTAAGAATATGGAATGTTTGCCCCATAACTGCAAATCTCCATTGAAGACATCACACAGAAGAATTTGAGCAGTGTGTTTTCTCTGTTGTAGTACAGAGTTAAGTTAAGTATTGTTTCAGTTTGGTCCCTTCAGTCTAAAGGAAATAACACTGAAACATGAGTCAAGAAACCTTTTTCAAGTTCCAACGCAGCTGTAATTCTCTATGTGATCTTGAACCTATGACTTAACTGGTGAGTTGTTTTCCTTATTTTATAAAACAAAGGGTTTGAACTAAAGATCCATTTTAGCTCTGATATTCTGAGATTCTATGTGGTCATTCTGACTTTGTTTAATCATGTAGAACATAGAAAACATCACTCATTAAGATGGGAACAAATAGAACAGCTTCCCCTTTATCAGCCTGGTCCCCTTAATTATAACTATGTCTATAATATATTTACTTCTTTGGGCTTTGTGAAATTGTAGAAAATGAAAAAAAAAGAATAGAAAGGAAGATAAATGAAGGGCAGAATGAA
This sequence comes from Petaurus breviceps papuanus, assembly GCF_028583685.1. Taxonomy (NCBI): domain Eukaryota; kingdom Metazoa; phylum Chordata; class Mammalia; order Diprotodontia; family Petauridae; genus Petaurus; species Petaurus breviceps. The sequence continues at coordinate 5,359,599 of NW_027185799.1, forward strand.
GAATGAAAAGCAGAACAGTTTTCCTAAGAGATTATCTTCCCAAAACTAATGAAAGGAATTTCAAAAGTGAGAAAATTGGGAAAGGCCCTTCCTTCTTCTCAGTCTCAGTTTTTGTATCTGTACACAGAGGAGTTTTTACTGGAATATTCTTGCAATTTCCTTTCAGCCCTAACATTCCATGATTTTATGATCCTAAAAATGTGTTGTCTATTTCTGTGAATTTCTATGCAAATTCTAGATCAGTGATACCCAGAGATCATCTAGTTGGCTCCTTATATTCAATCAATTCCAGGTCCTTCCCTCAGTGATAACTTTTACTAAGCCTGCTGACAAGGAGTTAAAACTTTTCTGTCCTGAGTGAATGACAGGTATTGTCACTTTACTTTCCTGGTGGTGCTTTGGATGAGAGATGATTGGTTTTGCATGTTAAGAGTCCCCTGTTGATTTGGGGAGGTGTCATGCTCTGGAAAGCCATCCTCAAATCAAATCTCTTCACAGCTGCACATAAATCAATTTGGCATGTATTGTCTCCTTGAAACAAAAGTCAAATTCTAGCTGCACTCAGACAATCTAGGAGACAACTGTGAAACAATGTGAATTAGAACTGTAATCAAGGTGTGAGCAAGAAGCAAAAATGCTAAATGAATCGTGAGACCTTGCGCCAATCTCCAATATGAACCCTTCTTCCTGTGGCTCAGAAAATGATAACTCTCAAATGGGTACTTGGTTCTCAGGGCTTGTGGTTATCTATAATACATAAACTCTAATTACTAGTGAAATGCTTGACTTATAAAATGTTTCATAAATTGTTAAAGCTGAAAGAAATCTTAGGCATAATGTACTCTGACATTATCATTTTACAGATGAGGAAAATGAAGTCCAGTAAAGGGAAAGGATTTGACCAAAGCCAAACAAGGTGAAAGAGACAGCAGCCATATATAGGATTATATGGATTTAGAACTGGAAGATCTAATTAGATTCGATCTAAAAGATCTAATCCAAATACCTTATTTTACATATAGGGAAAATGAAGCCAAAAGAGAAGTGACTTGTCCAAGGGTAATAAATGGCAAAATCTGTATTCTGTCCTTAGTCCTCTGTGACGGAGTTCATCTCTATCTCCATTGCAAACTGCTCCCTCAATTCTGACTCCCAACACAGTGCTCTATGTGGCACTAAGATGCCAGTTAAGTTACTTGCATGTTGGAACTATCACTGGCTAAGAGTGGCAGTGAATGGTCTCTTTTCCAGACTCTTAATTCTTAAAATAAACACTAGAATCACAGAATCTTTTTATTTCCTTTTGTTGGAAGGGGGAAGCAAGGCAATTGGGTTTATGTGACTTGCCCAAGGTCACACAGCTAGCAAGTGACTGAGTCTGGATTTGGACTCAGGTCTTCCTGACTCCAGGGCAGGTGCTCTATTCATTGCAAATCATTGTCCCCAAATCACAGAATCTTAGTGCTAAAAAGGACCTTAGAGATGATCACCTCCTCCCATCCCCTAAATTTTAAAGGATGTCAAACTAAGGCCCAGTGCTCAGAAGAATTTATGTTTGTATGATTTTCTACATCTTCTAAAGCACTTTTCTAGGAACATTCCTTGGCAGGGAGGAAATGTAGATGTCACAGGCATTATTACCTCTATTTTAGATATGAGACTATGAAGCAAAGAAAGTGAAACAACTTGAACAAGGTCACTCATCAAGTAATTGTCAAAACCAGGACCCTAACAGAGTTCGATAAATCCAAAATTTTTTTTTCGTTCTATGAAGCTGGGGGATTAAACTGACTCACAATTCAGAATTCTTTCTACTACTTACCACACTATTTCCCATATGTGACAGTGCTTCTTTAAACAAAAGAAAAACCAATATAAACTGTTTCCTAATTTTGGATCCAACCTCTTAGCTTTGAGATTAAAAGCCGCAAGTTCTGCCACTTGAGATACCTGAGCAGATACTAATTTCCCTATTGTAAAAGTTAGGAGACTTTTTTAGGGAAAAAAGGAGTCAAAACAGTTGTTTGTCTTATATCACTAATCATTTAAGACTATGCAATCAAACTGACATGAATATGAAGACTGGTGTTCAAATATCATAACGCTTTGGTTTTCAAAGCATGGACTTTTCTTTGTGCTCACTCTCAGTTTCACTTTAGGAAGAAGTTCCATTCTTTGGGAGAGATTCTGTAGCTTTCTTATATCTGAAAAAGCCTTCACAAATACTATTTACCCTCTCATACAGGTTATCATTGACAGCTGTTGGCTTTAATAGATACATATTAGTAGTAGATGAGCTAGGAGTACTGCATCAATCTCAAGAAAATTCTTCAGGAACATAGTTTTTGATAATGTTGTCCTTCATTGTCTAAAGTTAGTCTGTGGAATGATGTAGAGGGCTGCTGCTGACCTTTCTCCTTTCCAATACTATAAAGAGTAGAATCCAGTGAATAAGAACAGATAATTCCTCAAAATAAATTGAATAACCATGAGGCTACACAGTCTAGGGGAAAAAAATAAAAACAACAACTAAAATCTGCCTCTTTCAAAGAGGTGTCATTTGGAGCTTGCTTGACTAGTTTTTGCCAAGTGTGTGAAGCCTTTGGGATAAGAAGACTCTGTAAATAACAGTACCTGCTAAATGGCTGCCTCAGATATGAAGGTTTCTTGAGCTGAAGCCAACTGTAGTGTTAAAAGAACACTGGATGATGGCAAAAAAAGGAACAAAAAAGTCAATGAGATTTTCATCAGATACTATGGTCAACTTTAGTATGATAACTTCAGAATTTAAGAAAGAACTTCCTTCTGCTGACAAATAAGGTATTTGTTGAATAAGCAACTTTGTCATAACTTCTTTTTCTCAGTCTCACTTTCCCCATCTTTAAAATGGAGATAATAATATAATATATAATACTTGTAATATATATAATATATTATACATATATATTATATTTATTACATATTATTATAATATTACATATTACATAATATTACATATATTAATAATATATATTATTATATATAATAATGTATATAATACTTGTACTGCTTACCCAAGAATATTGTTGTTACTACCCACTCAGGGTGTTGTCTTTTGAAAATTTTATAAAGTTCAAGCATAGAATCTACACATATGCATAAATGTATAATATATATGTTATATATATGTATATATATATAAAGTTTTGTGGGAATCTTAGAAATGTGGTAGACTTGAAAGAACATTTGACAAAGATTCAAATGAATTCAGATGGAGTTCCTGTTCTGTCACTTATTAGCTGTATCATGTTATTTCATCATTCTGAGCCTCAGTTTCCTTACCTATGAAGTGGAGATAATAATGATCATATCATCCTAATCACAAATCTCCTGTGAAAATTAAAAGTAATGTACTTTAAAAATTTTTGAAAAGTGCTATAAAAATTTATTATTATTACTATTATCATGGCACTCCTCAGGCTTATGTGTCTGTTGAGGAACTTGATATATATATTTATCCAGAGTCTACTGTACACAAAGCAAATCTCAAATAAGACAAAGAATAGGATAAAACATTGAATTTTGTCCACTACTACACGTAGGGAACATCTTATCCAAATTTTAATATGGATTCAGAGCCTTAGAATAGTCACATTGTGATTTTGGGTTGTAAATAGATCAGATCATCCTGAAGAAAAAAATCTTGCTTTTGGATTCTCCATAGGTGCAAATGGAGCAAAGAAGAAAATTTGCAATTTACTTATAAGTAAGTAGATTACTGTTATACACATAAGTTCCCTTATTTTCTTACTTTCCTTATTTCAACTATTTAATGTTTCACACACACACATGCACATATACACACACAGACAAAATGTATTCTCTTTTCAAGTCTGGTGTGAACATGCAACTTAGAAATATAGAGTGATTTGTAAATGATTTGAAATACTTTTTCATTTGTCAAATGGAATAATGAGTTCCCAAAGACATTTCAATAAAACTAATTGGGGGTGGCTCTAATAACAAATCAATTCATTCGACAGGAAAAAAATCTATGATAATTGCTAGTAACTGCAATGCTCCAATCAATTTGTAATCTCAACATCTCTCCAAAATGCAGAGACAGAGGGGCGGCTAGGTGGTGCACTAAATAGGGCATGGGCCCTGGAGTCAGGAGGACCTGAGTTCAAATCTGGCCTCAGATACTTACCACTAACTAGCCATGTGACCTTGGGCAATTCACTTAACCCCAATTGCCCTGCCTTCCCTCTCCAAAAAAGCAATAATCATAATAATAACCCGCAAAATTAAGAGATAGATTATAAGGTATCCATGCCTAACCACCCTGTAAAATCTTATCCATGCCCTGCTCTAAGTTCACTACAGGAAGTGTATGAATTGTATTGTGGGACCTTCTTCACTTTCTCTTGCCATAATGAGGGTACCACTGGAGTATTCAGAGCACCTGTCTGTTATCATATTTTTCTCATAATGTGACTGGCCTTATCTTCTCCTTTGTTAATATGTTTCTTTTATTGTAACCTTTATGCATCTTTTCTTACACAATTTCTTGTTTTTAAGAGTTTATAGCTATGATACGTGGCTCTCCTAGAGACCTGTCCTTCAATGAAATAGTCATAAAAGATTATTGGTACCATACTTGTTTAAAAATAAAGCCCTTTTTACAGAGAGACTCTATGGGTCATTATAAGAATTTTGTTTGTTAATCCAGTCTACTCCCCTCTTTATACCCATGGATGAACTTTCTATCTTCTGTCTTTATGTATTTTTTAACCTTTAACCTTTATGCATCTTTTCTTACACAATTTCTTGTTTTTAAGAGTTTATAGCTATGATACATGGCTCTCCTAGAGACCTGTCCTTCAATGAAATAGTCATAAAAGATTATTGGTACCATACTTGTTTAAAAATAAAGCCCTTTTTACAGAGAGACTCTAGGGGTCATTATAAGAATTTTGTTTGTTAATCCAGTCTACTCCCCTCTTTATACCCATGGATGAACTTTCTATCTTCTGTCTAGCACCTTGCATAGGCTGTCCAATATGCGTGGTATGTGCTTCCTCCTTACTTCTGCCTTCTAGAATCCTTGATTTCATTCAAGGCTCACTTCTAATGCTACCTCCTTTTTAAAGTCTTTCCTACCCCCTCTCTCACTTTGATCCTGAGGCTCCCATACACACACCCTAAAATTACCTTATATTTCTACTTATTTTATAAATACTCATCCATATATATATATATATATATGCTAAAATATGTGTAGGCATTCATATTATATTCCACCCTCGCTACAATGGACAGTTATGAATTCTATCTCTAATACAACCACTCTCTGCCTTTACCTCTACTTTCCTGTACTCCATGTCCCCTCTCTCATGTGCAAACTACCAATCTATACCTTTTTTGACCTAGGCATTCCCTGCTCAGGGCAGTTTTACAGGGGTGGGGAACCTGTAGCTTCAAGGTCACATGTAGCCTTCTAGGTCTTTGGGTATGGCCTATTGACTGAGTCAAAGTTTTACAGACAAATCCTTTTACTAAGGGGACTTGTTCCAAAGTTTGGATTCAGTAAGAAGTCCACCCTTGAAGACTTAGAGGGCAATATGTTGCCTCTAGTCTGAAGGTTACATGCCTGTATCTGCCTGTATCCTTTTTTGGGTAGCCTACACATAGCTGCACAGGTGCCACTGGGAAAATCCCTTGTCCCTCCAGCATACTTATACTCTGACTCCAGGATCACCTGATGGCTACAGGTGAGACCCCTGGAGTTCAGGCTGTACTGGGAAAGGGAATGAGTGAGTCCCTACATACGCCATACTCCCTTTCAATTTGGTTGGCAGAAAGAGAGAGAGGGAGTTGCACAGCATGAGTAGGTATGTATGGGCTTCAGCAGATTGCAGGTCTCATAAAATTATCTTTACTGAAAAACACCAATTCTTTTCCAAACTTGCAATTTCTCTGGAAGTAATTCTCATCTTTATAATCAACCAAATTCACAATCTTGAGGTCATCTGGGACTCCTGACCCTCCCTCTTCCCAATTATGCCCAATTAGATTGCAAATCTTGTCTTTTCTTTGCCTGCATCTCTCCTCTCTCTTTCCCTCTCTCTGAAACTAGTTAGGCTCTCATTAATTCTCACCTATACTGTTGCAATAACTTCTTAATTTATCTCCCTACTTTGTCTATCATTTCTGCAATTCATCCTCTGCAAAGCTGCCAACATGATTTTTCTAAAGCACAGGTATAATCATGTCACTCACTTCCCTACTCAAGAGACTACTGTGTCTTTCTATTTACTCTAGGTTCAAATATCATTTGGTCTTTATTCTATCATTTTTTTTTTCAAAAACAGCACCTTCAAAAATGAACTCACTGTCCTTTCATTCTTTCATTTTCTCCCCATTATCTGGGGGACACTTACTTCTTAATTTATTTTTTTTTAATTTCTCCCCTGCCCCAGTCCAAGCTAATAAACTTTAGATTTATCTTTCATTCTTCCTTCTCCTGTACTCTATCTAAGACATACACACACCCACACACACACACACACACACACACACACAGTTTGTTTTACTGTTTCTATTTCCAAAGAATTTTGGCTATCTATCATCTAATGTCTATTTCCACTTCAACTGCCAACATTCTAGTTCAGGCCTTCATCTCTTTTGCTTAATTATTGAGATATTCTCCTTATCAGACTCCCTGTTTTCAGGCTATTGCCTGAAATCTATTCATTACAGATCCAAGTAATTTCTGAAGCACTGTTCAGATCCTGCCACTCTTCTGAAACAAAAGAAATTTTTTAAAAAAGGATACAATACAAACCTCCCCCTCAAAAAAAAAAAAACCCAACCCTTCTATTCCTCATTCTAACACCTGATTACCTATGGAAATACATACAAACTCACTCTTGACTCTTTCATTCAATGCCATCCACAATCTGTTTCATATCCAGCTATCTAGCCTTCTTCCCTATTATTCTATATTTACTATTTGCTTCACTATTACTCTATGTCCTCCACCATTTCTGTCCTTCTCTCCTTAGCTCTCTACCTTTGTTCATAGTGTACTTTATGCATGGGAAGGTAACCTAACTTGTCCTCTCAAGACCCAGCTCAGATTGATGACTCTCATCTCAAATTTCTCATAACATTTTTCCTGAAACTCTCCATTGTGTCCTTCTACCCAGTATAATATAAGCAACTTGGGAGCAAAGTTTATTTTCTATATAATGTATGTTGATACATGTATACAAAGATATATAAATATATGCATATAGACATATGTGCACATATGCACACATATATAGATAAAAATATATTGGTACACATATACATACACATTTTACAGATACATTTTAAAATGTCTCTCTGTGTTTTTTGCATCTTTGTTACCTCAAACATAGTACCTTGCACGTGAAAAGTTCTTAGTAAATTAATACAAAATGGTATGAAATCCTTCACTTCTTTTTGTCTTCCTTTGTTCCCTTTCCAGGACCATTCTTAAGTCAAGTACTCTTCCTGGTGGTACAATAAAGCTGTGTAATTTCATTGACTTTCCACCCACAGACCAAGAAATGTCCTAATATGAATCATAGGCAGTAAATATTTTTTTTTCCTGGCCTTTTTCTTAGTCCATGAAGAACACTAGCCTTTACTTAGTTCTTCATACTCACCTTAATAAGCTAAAAGCGTACCTCAATTTCTACAATGCAACATCTCCTCACTCATTTTTCTTTTCTGTCACTTCTCACTCTCCAAAACCTAGAAGCTTTGTCCATGGTTCAAATGGGCTTTAATGCCAAACAGTCTATGGACTCTAGTTTCTTGTTTACTGATTAGTCATCGCCCATTATCACTAAGTAATTGATCTGGGGATTAATAGTAAGAGGAAGTATTAGCAGGAGTCATTTAACACATTTAAGCACTGATACATAAAAGCAGCCTCTTGGGCCAATTAAGAAAGCACAGAAAATAATAGGGTTGGAGGAAGGGGTGGGGATGGTAAATGTGGATGGGAGGGAGGGATTTGAAGGTGACAATATTAGGGGAAAATGTTATAAAGCAAAATATCAGTGAGAATGATATGAATTTTAATTTCTACTCTACCACTGCCTTCATGACCCCACACAAGCTATTATTATTCTATGGAATTGTTTTTTTTTTCTGTAAACTAAAAAAATATTACCTTTTTTAAGAAATTACATATGTATGTATATATCTACATTTATATACAAACTATACATGCACATAAACATATGCATATATACACATAAACATATACAGATATCCCCAAGTTTATATAAAAACACACACAGACACACTCAGAGGAGACTCCCATTCAAGGAATGGTGAGCAGTTTTATGAAGAGAATACTGTTTGCAGCTTTGCTCAGGGAATAGAATTAGCTGCCATGTATCCTTAGTCGAGGAGCAAATTTATTCAGTCACAAAGGATTGCCAGAACCATAGCACCTGAACAACTTCCATCTTCGTTATCCAGGAACTGAAAGACCTTCAGCAGATATACAGCAACTAGTTAACAGACACCCTGAAATGTGTCATCACAGTCACCATTAACAGTTTGGGACTGAAGGCCACGAGGTCAGGGATACACCAGTGGCCTCAGTCTGTGTACGTTGCTCAGGGTAAAATGCCTGCCGGCTTCAGTCAACTTTCCTGAGCATAGATTCTATGTGATATTTTTGGATTTGGAAGACTGCATGATCAGTATGCTGTGCCTTGAGAATTGAAAAGAGAGGGGGGAGAGAAGGGGGAAAAATTAAAAACAGAGAAAATGCTATTGGTGTTTCTGAGAGAACTTCTACTTCCACCTTGTGGCCAAAAATTCCCTAGAACTAGTATCTTCAAGATAATTGTTTTTGCTTAGGTATAGTGGCTCTTTATTGTATTTCATATAAAAGATGCCATGAGAAGGCTGGGACTCATCTCAGAACAATTAAAGTTTATGCACAACTGGGAAACACGAAAGCTCTGCCATGAGTTCTCCCTTACAAAGCAGTTGGGTTTTGGCATCGTCTCTAGTGACCAACTTACCTACTGCAAAGGTACAATAGCTGACTAAGGAGCCATAGTAGCAGAAATTCTAATCACAGGCAATCAAAGAAAAGATACTGCTTTCCCACTTGTGGGAGATGCAAAATAATGACTCAACCACAGTGGAATGGCTTTTATAAAATGGTGGCTTGACCTCAGTAGGGCATTGTTTTCAACAAGTAGTCCAGGGAAACTTCAGGCTTGTTTTCTGGAGCCAAGATCCTTTCCACTGGGGGCCAGAGGCATAGAAAACCAGTCTATTCAAAACGTATTTGATTTGCTCCATGCATTCTGGCTAATGCTATGTGAGTTCAGCATGGATTTGTTAGTATCATAATGAATTTTGTTTATCTTAAAAATCCTTCTATTAGTCTGATTCTACACTTTTAAGAAAAAGAATACATTTCATGTTCTCAAAGTTTGTTCAGGATTCTTTCATGCCTGTATTCAGGCCCCTTGCTATTATGCATAGGAAAGAATTACATAATTCCAAGGAAGCATGGAGGTCTTCAAGTAAAACCCTATGTTATTTTTTTTTCAGAAGAAAATATTAAAGTTTAGCTGAGCAGCAATGTGGTAGAGTGAATACAATGATGGATTTGGAGTTAAGAAGACCCAAGCTCCCTATCTTGGGCATTAACTGGGTGACTCTAGGCAAAGCACTTTACCCTGCCCCCCTGAGAAAATGTTCTTATTTATGTTATAGGAATAATGTCACCTGTGGGATTTAGAGCTGTAGTTGGGATTGAAGAGTCAAATATCTATAAACTTCCTCTTTAAAGTTAAAGTTGTTGGTAGAGTTATAAGCATATTAAAGGCTGCCTTGTGACTCATTCAGTACCATGAGTATATTCTATATTCTTACTTTTTTCTATTCACTTTGTATATATTTATTTATGTGTGCCAATGTTTTCTTTTTGACTAGAACATATTCTCTAGTGCCTGAAATATAGTAGGTGCTTAAAAATACTTGTTGATTGCTTGGGAGGTGGCTTTATTCAATCAACCTGGAAACTATCTGGTTTCTGTGTGCATATAGCAAAGCAATTAAGGGAATGCCCTAGTGTTCATTTGCCCATAAGTACATGCTAGTGGTGGCTCATCCTCTAGCTTGCAAACATGCCAGTAGAAGTGTAAACACAGCTGGGTTTAATTCCATCCATCTCTGTTCCCTTTTCCAAAATGCTTCCTTTTTAAGGCTTTATATAGGAATATTTTCACCAGTCTGTAAGTGGTCCTTCCCAATGAAAAGAGGTTTTATGAGTATAGAATTTCAGACCTGAGTAACCATCTCAGCAATAATGTTTGTCTAGTCTCTGACATTAAGTCTCATGAAATAGAATACTTTGAAGGCATATGTGTGTGTGTGTGTGTATTATTTTTCCCACATTCAACTAAAAGATTGGAGACTCAGATGAGAGCTGGAATCCTCCTTCCTTTTGGGGCCTAAATGTAGAGGGAAAAAAATCCCTGTTAGATGTGTATATGGTGCTGCCAAATTTAACAAATAACTCAGAGAACTATCTTATATTGAAACAGATGTGTTTGGGGCAGCTAGGTGGTGCAGTGATTAAAGCCCTGAAGTCAAGAGGACCTGAGTTCAAATCTGATCTCAAACACTTAACACCCACACAAAAAAAACTAGTCTTGTTACCTTGGGTAAGTCACTTAACCCCAATTGCCCTACCTTCTCCTCTCCAGAAAACAAAACAAAAGAAATAAATGTGTTTCTTTTTGAATATCACAATATGCTATCCAGTTTCAAGAGACGTCTTCTTCCAAAGAATAAGGTTAATTATCAAGAGTTACCAATATCTTAATTGGTAATCTAGGTCTGCCATTTACTATATGTGTCTAAGCTTGAGCAAGTCAATTAATACCTCTGCGTCTTGATTTCTTCTTCAGTAAAATGAGCCAGTAGGTTGAGATGAACTCTCAGGTCCCTCATAGCTCTAAATCTCTGATTCTATGATACTCTGTAAAATAATTTAAAACAAAACAAAAATAAAATATTTTTAAGGCTCTTCCTTCCCAGGTGACCCTCATCTTGTGTTATAAACACATGTACATGTATATATGTACATATGCATGTGTGTTGTGTATATATATGTACATGTATATGTATTAACTCCATAGGAAAATATATAAATAAATAAAAACTTCTGGGAAACTTATGAGCAAAAGCCTGAAGAACTTTGAAAATGAAAATGTTTCCAACTGCGACATCATTTTAAAATAAGATGCTTTTGCAGAAAGTACCTATAATAAATTTTTACTTCATAAACTTAACAGATCTAAAATTCTCATGAACCCTTATAAATTTTTAAATTATAAAAACTCTCTCAAAAAAATTTAAATGTAACTAATATTGATATATTAAAAAAAAAACCCTAAGACTGCTAGCCATTTTAATATGTACTAAAAGTTTAGTCCTCAAAGTTTTATGATGCCTTAAATAGGATTGTTTCTTTTTTCTCAACAAAACTTCACTCAGAAAGTGGTTTGAATTTTGATTTTAGAGGTTAATCACTGAGTAATTAAGCTACTGGTTCAGAGGTTTTCTTCTTTCTATCAATAGGTTTCTAATATCCCTCACAGTGCAATGAGACAACTACATGAGCTCAAACACGTGCTCTTGTCTACTCTCTAATGCTTATGGAAATGAAGAAAATATTGACTACATCATGAAATACTAAATTGGGGGGCAGAGCCAAGATAAAGTAAAGGCAGTAACCCACCTGAGCTCTTCCTCAAACCATTCCAAAAACCTTTAAAAGATGACTCTAAACAAATTCTAAATCAGCAGAACCCATAAAAAGACACATTGAAACAATATTCCAGCTCAAGGTAACTTGGGAGGTCAACAGGAAAGGTCTGTTGCACAAGGGTGAAAGGAGTGCCATCCAACAAAGGCCTCACCAGTGAAGGCCAGGCCCCAGAAAACGAGAAGCAGGCCTCTGGGTAACTGATTCACTGGCAGCAGTGGAGGTTTCCAGACCTCTCAGCCAACAGAACTTAAAAGGTCAACAGCAAAGATCTATCACACCTGGGTGGGAGTAGAATATAGTACTGAACTCTGTCAGCACAGCCCTAGTCCAACAAACCAGGAGCAGCTTTTGGGATCCATGGAATTAGCAACAGAAGCAACTACTTCCATTGCTCTCAGGCCACAGATGGTAAGGGGGTAGAACAACAGGTCAGAAGATTACAGGACTCACTTTGCTAGACCTGAGGCAGGTCCCTGTTGCTTTATGCATACTCAAAATTCTACAACTCCCAGGTCAAGGAGAAAATATTGCAAGTGGTCAGAAAGAAATAATTTAAGTATCATTGAACCAGTGTTATGGTAATGGGAATTTAAGATCTTCCCTGCACCTAGGCCCTTTGATAGGCTTAAGTGACTAAGAACCTTCCTTGATTTGAAAATACATTCTTCCCCCTAATAGGCTGAATGTGGTCACATGGAGCCTATAGCAGGCAGCTTGTTTCTCAGGAATGCCCATACCTTGATGCTTTGTGATTGTGCAGTGGGTCAAGAAAGTTGTGACCTTCTCTGAGCCAGGAGAAGGCTCACATATATCCTGATGTGAGATTTTGTTTTGGGGCTCACTTTGAGAAGAGTTATATGATTTGACCATATGAAACTCTGGGCAGCCATTGAGCCCCCTGGTTTTGAAAACCCAGATATTGATGCTTCCCTCTCTGGTAACCGACTGCATATGTATGTAATGGTCAAACAGTTGGAGGCCCTTCTGCTTGATCTGTTTCTCTGTCTGTATTTTTTGTCTGCTCTTCTGTTTATATTCTCTGAATTTCAGGTTGCTGACCTTTTCCCCCTGAACTAGGTAAATGACATATGTTTGATTAAAACAAGATTGTTAATCGCTTCCTTTAGAAAAATATATCTAAGAACCTGTGTTGGCAGCCACCCTGGGTATGCTAGGGTGCTTGCTGCTACAACCAGTCAAGACAACACAATATTTAGGAGCTTCTATATCAAAGTATCAGTGGATTTGTAATATGATATTCCAGAGAGCAAAGGAACTAGGATTACAACCAAGAATCAACTACCTAACAAAACTGATTATAATCCTTCAGGGGGGAAATTGGACAGTCAAAAGAAATAGAGGAGTGTCAAGAATTATTGATGAAAATACCAGAGCTGAATGGAAAATTTGACTTTCAAATGCAAGACTCAAGAGAAGCATAAAAGTTCAAACAGGAAAGAGAAATCATAAGGGATTTAATAAGGTTAAACTTGTAAAGTTTAACCTTATTAAATCCCTTATGATAGACAGAACATAGGCGTGAGTTGAATATGAAGGGATGATTTCTAAAAAAATAAAATAAAGGGATAAAAGAGGAATGTACTGGGAGAAAATGAAAGAGACAGGTAAGAAAAAGCTTTTATAGTGGAGGGGAAGAGAGGAGTAGAGAGGGGAAGTGTGTGAACCTTACTCTCCTCAGAACTGGCTCAAAGAGGGAATAATACACAAACTCAATTGGGTATAAAACTCTATCTTACCCTACAAGAAATTAGGTGTGGAAGCAGATAAGAAGAGGAGCAGGGGTAATAGAAGGGATGGTAGATTGGGGGAGGGGGTAGTCAGAAGCAAAACATCAGTGGATTTTCCCATTTCGAGGAGACACCAGATGAAAGGAGAAAGAGAATAGACTCAACAGAGTGGAGAGAATATAATAGAGGGAAATACATTTAGCAATAGTAATTGAAAAAAAATTGAAGCGAGTTTCTCTCATAAAGGTCTCATTTCTTAAACATATAGAGAACTAAGTAAAATGTATAAAAAATTAAAACCATTTCCCAATTAATAAATGATTAAATGATATGAACAGTTTTCAGATGAAGAAATCAAAGCTATCCATAACCGTATGGGAAAAAATGCTCTAAATTACCATTGATTGGAGAAATGCAAACTAAAACAACTCTAAGGTACAACTACCTCATACCTATTAGATTAGCTAATAGAACAGAAAAGGAAAATGCTGGAGGGGATGTGGGAAAAGTGAAAATTTAATGCATTGTTGGTGGAGTTGTGCACTACATCATCCATTTTGTAGAGCAATTTGGAATTATGCCCAAAGGGCTATAAAATCATGCATACCCTTTGAGTTTACAATACCACTACTTGTTCTGTTTCCCAAAAGAGATTAAAAAGAAAAAAAAAGGAAAATCACCTATATGAATAAAAAGACTTATAGCAATTCTTTTCTGGCAAAGAATATGGAATGAAGGGATGGACATCAATTAGGGAATGGCTAATCAAATTCTGCTATGTGATTATGATGGGATACTATTGTACTATGAGAAATTACGAGCAGGATATTCTCAGAAAAACCTGAAAAGACTTGCAAAGGCTGCTTGCTGCAAAGCTAAAAGTACTGTGCACAAAGTAATAGCAGTGTTGTAAGATAATCTGATGTGAACAGCTTAGCTATTCTCAACAATATGATGATCCAAGACAACTCTGAAAAGAACTTATAATGAAAAATACTATCCATCTCCAGACAATAAAACTGATGGTGTCTGAATAAAGACTAAAACATACTTTATTTTTCTTAAGGGTTCTTTTTGATCTATGTTTTCTTTCACAAAATGACTAACATAGAAATGTTTTGCATGACTATACATGTATAACCCATATCAAATTGCTTGCCTTCTCAATGGAGGAGGGTGGTGGAAGGAGATAATTTTGATCTCAAAGTTTTAAAAGCAGACACTTAAATTTATTTTACATGTAAGTGGGGAAAATGACAATAAAATATTTAAAACCTATTGAATTAAATAATGTGAAAATAATTTAAACCTCAAAGCATTCTGGCTACAAGAATGGTTTAGTGGGTACAATGAAGAAACAGAAATTTTCAATGGATTTTAGATTTTCATCTCTCCTCCCAGAAAGACAGCCTCTTTTCTAGGAAAGGTCTAGAATATATTAATTTACTATTTACAGCACCTATATTCTGTTCTATCCAAAGTGTTCCACCAAGCATTTATTAAGAGGCTCCTAGATGCAGAGTTCTAATGCTTAGTGGTGAAGAAATAAATACATATGAGCCCCTCATGGAGCTAATTGTCTAGTACAGGAGTAAGACAAAAACATAGTTAACTATAGCATGCAATAATAGGTTTTGCCTATCTTTTTTTTTCACAGCGATGATCTAATGCTCTAAGAAGGAATTATATTAAAAATCCTGATGTCTTACAGACAACCAGGAATAAAATGCCTTTTCTCTTTCAATGGAATGCATGTGGAAAACTTCTGTTTGGAAAAAAAAATAATCTGGAAACATGAAAATTCCCTGTTACAAGTTGCGATGATCCCTCCCTTCTCCTAACTTTCTGGAAGAGGTTAGAGCTTACTCATGCCCATAGCAATCATGTGACCAACAGACACACAATGACTGTCTTTTTCCTGAGATGCATATCATTGATATAGCTGTGCAGTCTGAGGAATTCCTTTCTCTATGCTACCACCACTCTTCATTCACCTCACTATGAAACCACACGATCAACTTTTATTTTTGGAATAGTGCTGCTCTTAGAGAAATTGCATTCATAAGTTCATTTCCCTTGGTCAACCCAAGGTAAGGACCCAGTGGTTAGAAGTGAATGGGAAAAATACAAATAACACACATTACCTTCTATTTTTTATGAATATATACATCAATAGTTTGTTGTTGTTTTTATAAACATATTTATAAGCATATTTATAAAATATTATAGAGAATTTCAGTGTTTTCAAGTAATTCAATTCTGATGTCATTGTCCAATTCTCTGACATTTATAAATATCTGGGGTACTTACTCTCAGAATCCAAGAATAATAGAACTGGAAGGGAATTCAGAAATTTATATAGAAATATCATCATTTTTTAGGTTAGCAAAATTGAAGCTTAGAACGAAGAAATGACCTGACCAAAATTACATATCCAGCTAATGGCTGCCCTCCACATTAGACAATGACTTCATTCTCTGGGTTTACGATTTTTCTTCTTTAAAATGAGTGGGTTCGGGGGCGGCCAGGTAGCACAGCGAGTAAGAGCACCGGCTCCAGTGTTGAGAAGACCTGGAGATCGAATCCCGGACTCAGACACTTAGCACCCACCCAGAAACACCTGGCCGTGTAACCTTGAGCAAGTTACTTAACCCCAATTGCTTAAAAAAATAAAAAAAATAAAAAAAAAATAAAATGAGTGGGTTCCACTATATGCAGTCCACGGACTCCTCTATAATTAACATTCATTTTTTTTTAAGGTATATGATTGAGATTTGATTGAGCCCAGTGAAGTTGATTTTGATATATGTACTTGTATCCCCCTAGTTGCAGAAGATACACATTGATACAGAATAGGTAACTTACATGGTCATTATAAACACTTCATAAGCACTGTAGGTTTCCTAAATTAGGAAGCAGCAGCAATTTTCTCTTGGAGGAGAGAAGGTAATGAAGTCGGATATATACAAACAATGTAAATTCATAGTATTTGACTTCATCTAGGTCCTCACTGGGACTTGCTTGGACTCAACACTTTGTCACAACACCCATCATTCCTGGGGATCATCAATTTCAGAGGTTCAAAAGAACTTAAAGATCACCTACTTTAATCTCTTTACTTCATAGAGTCCAAAGCCAAAAGAGCTGAAAAGGCTTACTCGTGGTCTAAAAGGATGTCAAAGTTAGAATCCTTAGCTTTCAACCTAAATTCCACCTTCAATAGGTGACTTCACATCCTACTTTCCTGTGAAGAGCAAGGCCTTTGCTTTGTGAGTTCATTGAACCTTTCTCCTTCATAGCTCAAATTCACTCTTACCCGTCCCCCCTCCTTTTCTTTGATGTCAGAGGGAAGGTGGCTTTCCTTCCTTTCTATCCTTTCTATATGTCTTCTAGATTCAGTCTCCTCCAGTCTCTTTTAGGGTCTTGTTCCATTGATCATCACCTCTTACATTCCTATATGTCCATTATCTTCCTCTCTATGCAGTTATTCACATTCAAATTTAAAAAATGTAATCATGATCCAGTACTCCTATACACCAAATACCACCACTACTGACATCAACCAACCTCCTCCAACAATTACATAACCTCTAGTTACTAGTCCATAGCTGGGGGCAAAGCAAACATAATGAAATGAGAGAAGGGTAAAATAGTATTTATACTGAGAAGGTTGTGTTAAATACAAATAATAATTTTAAAAGTAAGGTAGAAGAAGAAATGAGAGGATAAGAAATTGTATTCAGAGATATTTTTCAACTTCATATCATATATATGTCTCTAAATCTATATTATTGATATCTATATACTTCTATATGTATTTTCTATATGTAAATCTATTTTATCAAATTTTCAATAGCTATACTAGATGCAGTTATATCTAAAGAAAGTAATATACCTAAATATTAATATATCTAAAAGTATATTAATATATCTAAAAGTAGGTATAGATACTGGAAAATGAAAATGAAGGAATGCAGATGACCTATTGACAACTATGACTTTGTTTTCTCATCGAGTTACAACATTATAGGAGGATTTCTCTTTCCACAGATGTCTAGCATTGCTAATATTTGGTTTAAGTTGTAGTCTTTTTTTTTAGTTATTTTTTAAAAGTTTTTCACACAAAATGGAGAAATGGCATTTTATATCATGGCACTCTCATTTACTGCAGGAATTTCTCTAAGAAGTTGCAAACTCTGTAGTATGCATGTTTTATTTCAATAGTTATCTCGAGTCAATTCTTCATAGGCCTTGTTTATTATGCTACTCTTTTTTTTTTTAACTCCAAATGAATTAGGGTCAGAAAAAAATTTAAGAGGAGAATGAATCAGATTCTCCTATTTGCTCCCTTACTTCATACATTTAGAAGGATTTTGATTCTAAATAAATAATTTTGTGATAAATTAATTGCCACATCCAGGGAAGAAACAGTCCAGAAGCATATAAATTTTTATCTTAATGAGGTTTTTTTGAAAGATATTTCTTGTATTCAGTGGAGGCCTTGAAAGTACTGAGGATTAGAAAGGACATTCCTCAGGTCTATGTTCTATGTTTGGTGTTTCCCAGCTCTAATGTCTGTCGACTCAGATCAGCTAATAGGAAGGGGTGAGAAATAGGAAAGAGACAGCTTCTCGATGGGGCTTGCTAGTTGTAACAGCAGGGCAATTAGTGGCATAGCTGTTAGAGCACCAGGCCTGGAAGACCCATCTTCCTGAGATTAAATCTGGCCTCAGACACTTACTAGCTGTATGACCCTAGGCAAGTCAGTTCTATTTGCTGCCTCAATTTCCCATCTGTAACATGAATTGGAGAAGGAAATGGCAAACTACTCTAGTATCTTTGGTAAGAAAAACCCCATAATGAGTTCAAGAAGAGTCTGAAATGACTGAACAACAAGTAGTAGCAGGACAGATTGGATGGCAGTAATATGAGCAACTCCATGGAAGCCAAAATTCTGCTTTGTAGTGTTTACCAAGCTATACAGAAAAAAAAGATGCTTTTTTTTTTGCTTTTTGGAGGGGGGAAGGCAAGGCAATTGGGGTTAAGTGACTTGCCTAAAGTCACACAGCTATTAAGTGTTAAGCATCTGAGCCTATATTTTAACTCAGGTCCTCCTGACTCCAGAGCTGGTGATCTATTCACTACACTGTCTTGAAAAAAAAATGCTTTTAAAAGTTTAATCTAACTATTAATGTTTTTTCTATCACTTTCATAAATATAAGCAATCAACAACATAAGTTAAGAAAGGAGTAAATCAGATTCTCCTATTTGTTGCATTACTTCCTAAATTTAAAAGGAATTTGCCATATATATGAATTTTCAGATTTCTTCCACAAAAAGATAGAAATGGATGTGGAGCAGCAAAAATGAAAGGGTAAGGCAGTTGTCCCAGGAGGCCATCTTGACAGTATCCAGAGAGGTCTGCAGGAGCCGAGATTTGGTCTGAATTAAGTGTAAACACCTATAGTGAGGTTTCACAGAATTGACAAATACTGGGCCCTGAGGAAAGCAGATTAAGTCTCAAGAAATTTCACCTCAGGAATTTTTACCTCACAACATTGCATCTAAAGAATAGCAGAGGGGGTCGCTAGGTGGAGCAGTGAGTAATTTGCCAGCCCCGGAGTCAGGAGTACCTGAGTTCGGTTCTGGCCTCAGACACTTAACACCCACACACACACACCCACACACACACACACACACACACACACACACACACACACACACACAAACTAGCCATGTAACCTTGGGCAAGTCACTTAACCCCAATGGCCCTCCAAAAGCAATAGCTGAATGAGAGAAGTTTGAAGGACCCTCTGACATTTCAGAAGCCATGCCTGAGCATGCTGACAGGATCTAATCCTGGGCTGTGACTGGGAATGAGGAGAGAGGCCACGGGTTAGCAGCCTACTGCAGGGAGCAGGAATATTTTTGAAACAGGATGGCTGGGGCTTAGAGAAGAAAGAGAAGAGTCCCTGAGCTTGAGCCCCCACATAGATTCAGAAAACAGCAGTTAGTAGGACCTGAGGCCTAGGACAACATTACCCAAAACTCAGAATTTAAATTTGATAATAACAATATTAAGCTGATAAAATTAAGACAAAATAAAAATAAGTGGGTAAAGGAAAAAGAATTGATTATATTGATAGCTTACTTTGATGTAGAAAAAAAAAAGACAAGATCTGGGTTCACATTCAGAGGTCGATAGTGAGGGAAAAAAAGCCACTTCTACCCTAAAGAGTAATATCACATGTTCACAAGCCCAAAATGAAATCTTGAAAGAATATAAAAAGGAATTCAAAAATCAAATAAGAGAAAATGAAGAAAAATTAAAAAAAAGGCATTTCAACAAAATTATGTCAAGTTAAATAATCAGAAAAGGAATACAAATTTTTTTTGTTTGTTTTTTGGAGGGCAATGGGAGTTAAGTGACCCACCCAAGGTCACACGGCTAGTTTTTGTATTAAGTGTCTGAGCCCGGATTTGAACTCAGGTCCTCCTGACTCCAGGGCCTGTACTCTATTTACTGCGTCATCTAGCTGCCCCAGGAATACAAAATCCTAAGAAAGATAACTTAATATATCCAATCCCTGATAGGTAGCATTTGCCCATTTTCAAATGTTGATATTGTGCTTTTTAATATTGTATTTATTTTATTCTGAATTTCAGAAATAAAACAAGCATTTCCATAACATAGTAGAATAGACAAAAAGATTACATGTGAAGCTACAAATCTTTACAAGCAACTTGCTGATTCTTTTAAGTATATAGTAATTACCATGTACCTTTTTTTCCCCTTTTATTCTTCTCTCTATGTGCATTCACAATGTACTTTTAGCAATCAGCTCTTCTGAGCTAGTAAGGGATTTGTCCAACTCATCCTGGCACAGCTAATTGTGAAGCACAGTGAGACAGTGGTCCCAAATCAGAAAGTGGAGGATCAAGAGGCAACTACAAGACATCTTGAGAGGGTTGCAGCAATAAAGATAGAGTGAGAACATTCCAAGATGGTGGCACCAACACTAAGGCCTAGCTGGAGGAGAGGAAAACCAGCCCTTGAGTATTGGGATGCCTGAGTTTTAGCATCAAAGATAGCTCCATAAGTTTCTTCTTTTCATTCAGGAAAGTAATAGTCTCTGGTGCACATTGGCAATGCTGCTGTTGTTGTTTTCATCAGGTTCTCAAGGATACTAGAAGAGTGACTGGTAAATTAGGAGGATGATGAGAAGTGTCAAAATTTTGGAAACAGAAACCTCTTACCAGAAATTTACAAGGACAATAAAAATGGTAAATTTTCAATCACTTGCAAAGGGAAGTAGGAAATCAAACCGTCAGTAGAAATTGAACTCTTAACAGTTCTTTTATCTCTAAATAACTTGGCCACTGCCAAGTGAAAAGACTTTCAACATGTTCTTTAGTGGAAGTACAATAGAGATTTTACTACATTCCCCTTGAGAAATTTCTATAAAGTAAACCCAACTCATTCACTAAAGGAAAGATAGCATTTACAGTCTTAAATGTGGTAAATAATAAACGTATTCACATATTAGGATGTACACTATGCCAAGGCATTATTACATCAGAAACTAGACAGAATGGAATGAAGTACATGGCCCAGTTTTTGTTGTCCTTCCCATCAACTACTTTTTCATTTTAATTGCCCCTCAAGAAACTTCCTTAAGTCATACCACTAGAAACGCACTTTACCAGTTTCTCCAGAATCAGAAACAGAAGAATTTCAGACTCATCACAGAACAACAGGGTTTGAAAGGACCTCAGGATACAGTACATAGAGTTCTAAAACAGGTTGTAAGCTTTGCATGCAGTAACAACGGGAATTTATATAGCACCTTATTTATTTATTCATTCAATTATTTGTTGACCCTATTCATTAATTAATTCATTAACTTATTTATTCATAATGCTTTTGTCAAAACAATCATGGGAGGTGGACCTACAAGTACTATTGTAAACATTTTACAGCAGAGAAAACTATTCAGAGAGATTAATCGATTTGCTTATGGTCAAGCAATCAGTAAATATCATTGTATTTAAAAGGTATTAAGGAGGTTTACTGAATTGAAAGAATATCATTCTTACTTGATATGGGAATATGAAATGGGTCAAACTCTGAGATAGCCTTTTAGCCAATCATTCCTCAAAAGAAGTCTAAGTCAGCAGTAAGAGCACTGCCTCTCTATAGTCAGTACTGAATCAAATTATTAGTGAACATTCTAAAATGGTGTATATAATTACATGTGAAAATGCTAATTGTATACTAAAACATTGCAGTCTGCAATAGGTAGGTCACCATATTCAATTATGGGGGGGGGAATGTCTACCAGTTTCAATGCACTGTGTCAGATAAAGGGATAAAAAAAAAAGAATCAGTTTCTGCCCTCAAGCAACTTATAATTCTAATAGAATGCAAATTGTATAATGAAGATTAACATGTAGACAGCCTGGGAGGCCCATGATTCACTGGGATAGATGCACACACACGTGCACACACACACACACACACACACACACACACACACACTGAATCCTGAACATGTGAGCACTAACATTTGGCAGAGTGGTAAAGAGTTTATAAAATTAAATAAACAAATGATGTCTCTTTTCCTGGGTTCATATTTCTCAATGTAACCCAACAGATCACAGCCCACAATTATGACTGTGAATGAGACAGTTCCAAAGGACTCATAATGAAAAATGCTATCCACCTCCAGAGAGATAAGTGATGAACTCTTGAGTGTAGGCTAAAGCATTTTTCACATTATTTATTTTTCTGAATTTTTTTTTCAAAATGGTGAATATGGAATTTTTAAAAATGTCTGTGTGTATGCCATATACTTGAATGACAAAACACTCAGTTTCCCTCTACCAACCTTCTAAATTTCTATAGACTGCATATGTAATGAATAATTACTCTGCATATGCACTTGCTTACCATTCCTTCCTTTGTAAGAAATGTGTTAAAAACTGAGCGTCTTCAGGTCTAGACACAGAATGCCTAGAAAATCTTGAAAAAATTGCAAATCTATTTTGATTTTTGTTAATCCAGAGTATCTGATGCAATTTTACAAGTGAAACTAAGAAGCAACAACCAAAAAAAGGATCAGTACCAACCCAAGAAAGATTTCTGTGTTATCTGGTAATTGTTTTCCATGCAGTTGATTACATTTATTACTTCAGTGTATTGCGACAAAACATGATCTTCCATATGTAGAATTCATTTTCTCTTACTTCTACCTCTTGGAATCTCGAGCTTCCTGAAAAACATAGTCAGGTGCAAACACCGACAAGATCCCTTCAGTTAGTATAATTCCCTTTTGCTTGAAATCATATTGTATAATGTGGTTAATAAAGACAAAAATGAAATAGTCCCTGTCCTCAAGGGACACCTTCTACCACAAGAGAGGGGAAGGGAAGAGAATAAGCATTTATATATTGCCTACTATGTGCCAGGAACTGGGCTAAGAATCTTTACAAATAAGCTAAGGGGAGACAATATATACACAGATAGGTTTATAAACAATATTGATTGAGGCCACTCTTAGGGTTATATCCCAAAGAGATCATAGAAGTGGGAGAAAGACCCATAAGTACAAAAATATTTATAGCAGCTCTTTTTGTGGTGGCAAAGAATTGAAAATTAAGGGGGTGCCCATCAATTGAGGAATGGCTGAACAAGTTGTGGTATATGCATGTTATGGAATACTATTTTGCTATAAGAAACGAGAAGCAGACGATCTTCATATTTACCTGGAGAGGCTTAAAAGAACTGATGCTGAATGAGAAGAGTAGAACCAGGAGAAATTTGTACACAATTACAGACACAACGTGTGTGTGATGACCACCTTTGATAGACTGGACTCCTCTCAGCAATGCAAGTGATATAAGTCAATCCCAATTTTTAAATTTCTAGTCACCTTCCAAAAGACCTCCCTTGAGATCTTTTCTATTCTTCCATCACAATGTGTTTTATTACTGCTTGAATCAAAGTGCCTTCAGATATTTGGCAATGAAGACTGAAACTTTTCTCTTTTATTTTTGCTTTATATGGAGGGGGAAGACAGGGCAATTGGGGTTAAGTGACTTGCCCGAAGTCACACACCTAGTAAGTGTTAAGTATCTGAGTTAAAATTTGAACTCAGGTCCTCCTGACTCCAGGTCCAGTGCTCTATTGATTGCGTCACCTAGCTACCCCAGGACTGAAACATTTTGACTGGTTCTGGTCAGGCACTAGTACCTATATTGTATTTTTTTTTGTATTTGTGGTTTTCATTTCAATCTCAGAATTTCTTTAAAAGTATATTCTAAGGATATTTTTGGCTATTAGCCTTCTTTCTAAATAAACACCAATTTCTCACCTCTCATTTTGACTTATATTTCTCTTCTCATTTGACTTGTGAAAAACATTAAATCATTTTGAGTAACTTTTCTAGATGTATTTAGATTTTGAAGCAACTTTGCATGTTTTTTTTATATGAAGATGCCCTTCCTATTTTCATTTTTCTATGTAGAAATCACCACTTTCATTTAATATTCACCTCATCTTTCCCAAATCATGATTCAAAAAAGATTATACTGAAAATATCATTTTTGATCATTTCATTTCAAAGCTTCCTCCAAGGTAAATTGACATTTATTTATAGGTTAAACACACTTTTAAACACACATTTATACAAGAGGGTTCATTTCAGAGTCAATCGTAGCCTCAATTTATTCATTTTAGGCTTTCATCAATTCTGATACTGTAAGAGCAACAATGATAGATCTGGAAAATGGAGAGAGAGCTGCTATCAAACCACATTCAAAAAAGGTGTTGTGATTATTCCACTAAGTAGTCGTATCTATAAGAGGTACTCCCAAGCTATCTTATGACTTTAAATGTGAATTTTACTTTCCCCCATATATATCAATATGGAAGGGTAATGAGCAAGCAAAAATGCATGGTCAACATGGAATCATAGTACAGCATATGAAAAGTGGATTGGATTACTTTTGGGAAATTGCAAATTATTTTAATGATGCCAAACTGTTCCTGGAAGCAAAGGTCCACATTTTTAATACCTATATTTTACAAGACATATTATAGGGCTATGAAAGACATAAAATATGTGTTTAAATAATTAAAATTGAGCATCACCTAGAGGCTAATGGAAAAGCTCTTGTTTGATGTAAGTAGTTTTCAACTCATTTGTTGTTCTTGTTGAGTCATTTCAGGCATGTCCAACACTTTGTGATCCCATTTAGAACTTTCTAGAAACCACTAGAGTGGTTTGACATTTCTTTCTCCAGATCATTTTACAGATGAACTGAGGCAAACAGTATCTGAGGACAGATTTAAACTCAGATCCTCCTGACTCCAGGGCAGGTACTCTATCTACTACACCACATAGCGGCCCCTTATTATAAACAAGGAATTAAATAAGCTAATGTTTATAAGAGAAGTCATTGAATCATTTGATGAATGAGGAATATAGGCCTGCCATTTAAGGAGTGAGATAGATCTAGTGGGGTCATTAGTACTCCTATGATGTCAAAAGAATACAAGAAGATTCTCAGTATCTTGAGTCTAGCAACTGAAAGAAAATGGATGAGTTAACAAAGGATGGACATGGGTTCTGATTTGTATTACTGGAGGTAAAAATTACATTGATGAGATGATCAGTTATGTGTTCGTACTCCCTGAGGGCAGTAACTTTCATTTTTGTTTCTGTATACTCAGGGTCCAGCATAGTGCTTTGCATATAGCAGCTACTTGAATGTTTGCTAAAATAAAATGAACTGAAAAGAATGGAAACTTGTGGGAAAAGAGAGAAGTGGATAAACAGAAGTCTAAAAAATTAGCCCCTGTGGTCCAATTCAGATGCATGTTTGTATTTGCCCAAGTCTATTGTTGAACCTGGTAACACATGGAGGCCAAGATAGAGTATATCTAAGAAGTGACGAGGTCCCTGAAGATTTGCCTTCTAAACTTAGAAGGCAAATCTTCAGGGACCTCGTCACTTCATA
>NW_027185799.1:5385591-5406344 GCF_028583685.1 Petaurus breviceps papuanus
TTAGAAGGCAAATCTTCAGGGACCTCGTCACTTCATAGATAAATATCATAAAATATCATATATATATGCATATATATGATACTTTTTTTTAAAGCTCAATTCCTTAATACTCAGAAAGAATATATTTTCCTAAATATCTCCATGATGCAGCTAACCACTATCTTATCCAATTAGGAATGACTATAAAACTATTTCCACCTGCACAATTACAGAGACATGACTGATGAAGATTTATATACATCTCCTTCATTCTATTTCTTCATTATTTAAGTCTGTTATAGCATTCTAGGGTCTTGTCTGTATTTTAGTTTGCTTTACTTCTCTCTCTTTGATGAGATTATCCCTCATATCTGTTTCTATCTTTTCTTGTCTTCAGGTATGCTCCCCTTGCCTGATCTTCCTTAGAAAGTAGTGGATATTGCCTAACTGCCCCCACAAAAGGCAAAAGAAGGTAAAAGTGCAGTCAAACCCCCTCTTTTTATAACAAAAGAAACTGCATATTAGAAGAGTGAATGGCTTTCCAAAGCTTCCAGATTGATTGGATGAGAGTTGGAACTCTAATTCAGACCTTCAGACTTTCAGACTTTCAAAGCTTCTAAATACAAAGAGACAAGGAAGTTCATAATCTCTTACAAACATTTAATGTCCTAGGTAGTAGTGTATAATACTAATTTAGTAATTCTGGGCATGTTTTCAGTTTTATTTTCCCCATTCTTTTATTGTATTAACAACCATAGTATAGTCACTATTGAGGCACTTGGGAAAGCCAGCATGAAATGACAATTGATCAGTTACCTAATTTCTTTTTGAATCAAGAAACTTGTACTTTCTAATATGCTATCACTTTGAAGGAGAAACTCATGACCATAAAATACTTGACTTCTTCTACTTATCTTTGTAATAAGTGGTGACTTCACCTACATGCTAGAGTACACTGGAATAAACATCATAAATTTTGTTTAGAAAAGGATGAATCCCTAGTTATAAGTAATAATTATACTATGGAAAAGGTGCAGTGGGCCATGACACCTTCTGGATGACTAGCAATTGAAATTATTAATCTTTTAATTGAAGAGCTCTCTTTAGAGTAAATTGAATGTAGTTCATGGTAATACAATCCTGAAAGTTTTAGTTCATTAATGGGGAACTGGCAAACTGTTGTTTCCAGATTGTTGCAGAAGCTAATTACATTCCAAGGCATCATTGATAGCAATACTAATTTTATGTAAATAACTATGCTTTTTTAAAAAACAAATTAACCTGAAAACAACAGAGAAGAAATTGAAAAGGGTCGCAGACCAAATAAGTTACTACTGCTATTATGAACATAAAGTTTATTTTTAGATAAAATTCTTATAATTGATATTTAATTCAGATATATAGTATCTATAATATATGTGTATATACATATACACATATGTGTGTATGTATGTATTCTCTTAAATGATGTGGATAGATTGAAGTTTATTGTTTTATACAAAATTGCATTTCTGATTTTGTTTTTTAGTGTTTGTTATGATTTTGCTAAATTAATAATAAAAATGTTTGATACCATATACCATATTCTGAACTAATCTTAACTTACTGAGTGACCATTATTACATATATAATATCTTGGTGTATTCTAAATGAATGATTTATTTAGTAATGGAGAGAGTTAAACATTTTTATTGTTGTTCTTCAGTTGTTTCTGACTCTTTGTGACCCCACTTGGAGTTTTCTGGGCAAAAATATTGAATAGTTTGCTATTTCATTCTCCAGCACATTTTACAAACAAGGAAACTGATGCAAAAAATTTTAAGTGAATTGCACAGAATCACATGGCTAGTAAGTATCCAAGGTCAGATTTTCACTCAGGAAGAGAAGCCATCCTGACTCCAGGTCCAGCAAGATATTCACTGTGCCAAATAGTTGCCCAATTTTGTCTTGGTTTAAAAGTGTTTATGATCCACTTATAAGCTATTCTTTTAAAGCTACATTTATAAGTAACAATAAGAAACATACATGCCAAAAATCTTTATTAATGAACACAGATTAGGGGAGATTGAAAACTTGTATTGCAATAATAATGTTATTACTTTTGTAAATGAATGCCCCACAGAGGTGCAGAAAACAGGATCAATCAGTACTTCATGATGATTCTGTAATTTATCTATATTTTAAGAATAAAAAGAATAAAATTTTCATGAAATAAAGTTACACCTTGAGAAAGGGTTTTTTTTCCTTTATTTTTCCTTCCATATTAGCCATCCCAAACAATGTTAGAAAATAAAAAAGTCATATGCTTTATCTTATATAAGTTATCTGAATAAATACAAATCTGTCTTTTTAAGGCATTCCTTTCTTTCCATATACATATGTTATGGGGATGGAAATCATAAGATCTTCCCTGTGCCTTGGCTATGCTTAAGTGACTCTGAGAACCTTCCTCGATTTGAAAAGATACTCTTCCCCCTAAGAGGCTGAATGTGGTCACTTGGAGCCTGTGGCAGGAGGCTTGGTTTTGAGGAATGCCCACACCTTGGTGCTCTGTGATTGGGCATTGGGTCAAGATGGTTATGACATCCTCTGAGCCAGGAGAAGGCTATATAAACCCTGATGTGAGGCTTTGTTTGGGGGGCTCATTTTGAGAAGAGTCATGTGATTTGACCAGACAAGACTCTGTGCAGCCAATGAGCCCTCCGGCTTTCAAACACAGATGTTGGTACTTCCTTCTCTGGTAACTGTGACTAGGCATGTCTGCAATGGTCAGACAGTTGGAAGCCTGTCTGCTGCTTGTAACTTCTGCTTGTAACTTGTTTGTATTTTGTTTGTATTCTCTGAAGTTTGGGGTGCTAAACTTTTTCCCCTGAACGAGGTAAATGACATATGTTTGATTAAAGCCATTTTGTTAGCCCGCTTTGAGTTGCTTTCCTTTAGAAAAGCAGATCTAAGAACCTGTATTGGCAGCCACCCTGGGTATGCTGGGGTGCTTGCTGCTGCAACATACATAATTGTTTCAAAGATTAGGGATCCATTCATCTAGTCTCTAAGTAGATTATCTTTAAATGAAACTAACTCAAAATGAAATTCTATCTACCCAATATTATGTCTTAGTCTTGAAGGGGATAATTTGATGAATAAAATTTATAGCCTTAGTTATAGACCCTTAGTATCCTTCCAAAGGTTTTTGTTTGTTTATTTGCATGTTTATGGGTTTGTCATTTCTTTATATGCTCCTTGAGGGTGGATATTTCTTCATTTTTATGTCTGTAATTTCAGCACCTTTCATATTTACTCACATATAATATATATTTAATAACTGCATGCTGAATCAAATTAAACTCATTCATTGAACAAAATTTTCATTGAGAAACTACTGAGTAAGAACACTAAGTCTCTCCAAAAGATGACAGAGATGTCAACAGAGAGGAAAACTCCTTTTCATCCTCTTAAAAATAGCAATAAACACAAAGAAAAATACCCCAAAAATTTATTAGAATATTAGAAGCCAGCAAAAATACAATGAAGAAACTTAAGAAATATGACAATATGATTAAATAATTCAGAGTAACAGAAACAAGGAGAAAGACAGAAGAAATATCAACTAAAATAGTATCACAATTGTGTCAGAAACAATGCAAGAAATTAGGAAGTGTAAAATAAAATAGATAAATGGTACCTTCAAGATATTAAAGAAAGAAAACAAAAAAAGGTAAGAATCTAAGTAAAAGTTAAATCCTCTTAATCACGAAATTTACTTAAATCAAATGTATTCAATTCACTTATGTGTTTTTCACATGAAAGGCAATGTATTAGTATTTTTGGAAGCCTAGGTAAATGAAAAACAGTGAAAAATAGAAAATTCTAATGCATGCAAACAAAGGATTAATGTTAAAGATCAAACATCAATAAGTAATAAAATTCATTTAAGTGGGAAGATGGAATCACAAAAGATCTAAGAAAGAGATCAAGTAATACAAAAGACAAAGGGGATGGGATCAAGGTTAATGCTGTAGACTGGCTGACCTGTTTCCCAATTGATCATCATGTACTCAGAAGGCAAGTAAGACTGGAAACAATGGGTCATTGAATCAACGCAAGTTTCAGTAATACCCCCACCCCCATCCCCCTTCTCCGCCAGGAACTAATCATTCACAATTAAAGCTGTATGGATCATCTATTCTCAATTGCAACATCCCTATCTCTGTTGCCTATAAATGTGTGAATGGACTTGGGAATCAGTTCTTTGCCCCAAAATTATAAACATATGCAGCACACAATCCCCATGAGGACACACAAGAGAAAACTCACAAACAGGTACTGCAACCAATGAAAAGTTCTGTACCCCAAAACACATCAGTAGCCTTTACACTTTGGCAATTCAATGTAGTCATTCTATGGGTATTCAGATCACAGAGCACCCACTATCACACCCCTCAAGCATTGCTATTACAGTTTTCTTCCACTAAAGATAGATTCTTTATTAAGAAAGGCAGCTAGGGACCACATGAAGAGCCTCTGCACAAATACTGTGGCTATGAGTATTATAAAATCACAATCCTATGTTTTCTTCCATATCATAAAGTTCTTGTACAAACAAAACCAATGCAGACAAGATTAGACAAAAAGGGAGAAGTGGGGTAATTTAAACTAACTTTCTCTTTTAAAGATCTCATTTCTCAAATATAGAGAGAACCTAGACAAATTTATAAAATTATGTCTTTCCCCACTTGATAAATGGTCAAGGGATATCAACAGGTAGTTTTCAGATGAAGAAATCAAAGCTACTTATACTCATGAAATTGTACTAAATCTATTCATTATACATATACAAATTAAAACAACCCTGAGGTACCACTTATCCAATTAGCTAATAAGGTAGAAAAAGAAACTGACAAATGCTTGAGGGTTTGTGGGAAAACTGGGGCACTAAAGCACAGTTGGTGGTGTTATGAACTGACCCAACCATTCTGGAGAACAATTTGGAACTATGGTCAAAGAGGTATAAAAATGTAAATATACTTTGACACAGTAATACCACTATTAGGTCTGTATCCCAAAGAGATGGGGGGAAAAGGACCTGTATGCACAGAAGTATTTATAGCAATTCTTATTCTGTTTCCAAAGAAAATAGAAATTAAAGGGATAACCAACATTTGAGGAATGGCTGAACAAGTTATGGTGTTTGTGATGAAATATTATTATGCTATAAGAAATGTTGACCAGAATGCTTTCAGAAAAAACTTGGATGAACAGATGCTGAGTGAAGTGGGAAGAGCTAGGAGAACATTGTATGTAGTAAAAGAAAAATTGTGAAATGATCAATAATTAGAGATTTAGTTCTTCTAATTCTTCTAATAATCCAAGACAGTTCTGAAGTACTCAAGATGAAATATGCTATCTAGCTCCAGATAAAGATCTGATAGTGTCTGAATGTGTATGGAAGCATGTTTTTGTTTTTGTTTTTACTTTATGAATTTATTTGTCTGTGTGCATGTTTTGTTCTGTGTTTTCTTTTACAACATTTTAATGTGGAAATATAGTTTGCATGAATGGACAAGTATAACTTGTATCATTTTTTTTCTTCTCAATGAAGGAAGAGACAAGAGAGGTAGAAAATTTAGAACTCATTTTTTTACCAAAAAAAAAATGGTAAAAATGTTTACCTGATCTAAGACAAAGTTATGGATAAAAGAGACACAATTAAAAGAGATAAAGAGGCAAACTGCATTTTGATGAAAGGTATCATACACAATGAATCAATATCAGTACTGAATTTATATTAAATTACAAAGTTTTTGTACAAATAAAACAAATATAGCCAAGATTAGAAGGAAAGCCAAAAAATGGGAATTTTTTATGCTTTACCAGATAAAGACCTCAAATATAAAATATATAAAGAACTTTGTCAAATCTATAAGAATATTAATAATTCCCCAATTGATAAATGGTCAAAGGATATGATCAATCAGTTTTCCAATGGAGAAATCAAAACAATTTTCAGTCACATAAAAATGCTCTAAATCATAATTGATTAGAGAAATAAAGGTTTAAAAAATCTTGAGGGGGGCGGCTAGGTGGAGCAGTCAATTGAGCACTGGCCCTGGAGTCAGGAGAAACTGAGTTCAAATCTGGCCTCAGACACTTAACACAAAATAAAAAAAAAATCTAGCCTGTGACCTTGGGAAAGTCATTTAAATGACCAACCCCAATTGCCCTACCTTCCCCCCTCCAAAAAAAGCAAAAAATAAAATAAAATAAATGCCTTAAAAAAATCTTGAGATATCTTTTTACACCTATCAGATTGGCCCAAATGATAGATGAGGAAACTAACAAATGTTGGAGAGGATGTGGAAAAAAATTGGGATGCTAACTCATGTTGGTGGAATCATAAATTATAAAATGATTCTACCATTTTGGAGAGCAATCTAGAATTATGCCTAAAGAGTTATTAAATTAGCTATACCTTTGGACCCAGCAAAACCACTAATTTGTCTAATTCCAAAGATGATTATGATTAGGCAAAAAGGAAAAGAACCTGTATGTCCTAGTAAGTTTTTAACAGCTCTCTTTGTGGTGGCAAAGATCTAGAAATTCCAGGGATATCCATCAATTGAGGATTGACTAAACAAGTTGTGGTAGATGACTGTGATAGAATACTACTGTGCTATAAGAAAGGATGAGCTCAGGGTGGCTAGGTGGCACGGTGACTAAAGCGCTGGCCAGCGCGAGTCAGGAGGACCCGAGTTCAGTTCTGTCCTCAGACACTTAACACCCACACAAAAAAACTAGCTGTGTAACCTTGGCTGAGTTACTTAACCCCAATTGCCCTCCAAAAAGAAAAAAAAAAGCAAAAAAAAAAGGAAAGGATAAGCTCAATGATTTTAGAAAAACATGGAAATACTTGCACAAAATAATGAAAGGTAAAATGAGCACAACTAAGAGAATATTGTATACAGTAACAGTATAATTGTTTTAAGAATGACTTTCCAAATTAACTATAAAGAACATATGAAAAAAGATGCTATATGCATCCAGAGAAAGAACTAATAATATGTAAAGAATAATTTTACATTTCTATGCACATATTTATGTCTTATGGTAATTATCTCTAGGGGGGACAAGGTGGGAAGCAAAAAAAGAAAAAAGTATGTGATAATTTTTATATATTCAAAAAGAATAACAATTCGTGCATAGCAGATTTGCAGTTTCATGTACAATCATCTTTTTCATTGTACTTTGTTTTGGAAATGCTTATTTTATTCCATATTTTAATAAAAGTTTATATACAATTGGGGAAAAAAATGAGTTCCATGATCTTTTATTTATTTATTTTCTCCTACATTCTAGTTTTTTTTTCCAAGTTCATTTTTTTTAACATGTGGAGTTAATAATAAAAGTCTCATAATTATCTAGCCAGACTAGTTTTCCACAATTATAAATCACAGTTCTCAAGTCCCATCAGTGCTACATCTTCCCTGTCAAACTGTTAATCTTTTCCCTATCCCCAAACTTTTTAACAGCTTACTAATGGAGAGTCAACAGGATTTTGTGCTGACCCCATTCAAGTATGAATACCTGCTTGAACTTTCTCTTTTAGGATGCCCTTTACTCACTGACTACAGTTTTCTGCTTGCACTTCCAAATTTTCTTACACAAATAAGAAAAAAAAACAGATTGGGTTTGGGATTTGACTCCTTATCTTTCCTGAGTTTGGGGGAGTCAAGTTCTCATTCACTTCATGATTAACTAACTAGAGGGTGTGGAGTTCCACTCTAACTATTGATCAGGAAATGCCTGAATACTAGATCCTGCAGGGGTAATCATGGAGGAAGTACTCTAGAGAGGTATCCTGACTGGTTCACCAGATGATTAAAAATAAATTCTATTCTGGAATTTTTGGACCTGATTAAAGAGGCAAAAATCAGGATGAGAAAAATTTTTAAAAGGAGTTCACAATGCTTATCCCTGGGGTCCACCTCTGGGATTTGAATCTATATAAATTTTAAAGATTACTTTTTATAATAAGAAAAAGAATCCTGTTGGGTACAAGTCACTAAAGGAAGATGACCCATTGTGTCTCTGATTCTCCCTAGGTATTGTGATTGGCCCACATTTTAAATGAGGAGATGGGTTAGAGAGTTTGTGTGGTAGCTGTATTCTGCATATTCATGAGGAGATGGGATTAGTTTTAAGGAGATGGGAATTTAGAGCACATGTGACTATGCGCTATGAAGTAACAGGAAAGACAAAGCAGATGGAATAAAGGTTTATGCCATAGACTGACTGACTGATGCCTTTGCCAACTTATCAACACATATTAAGGGAACAAGACAGGAAATTGAGTCACTGAGTCAGTACAAATTTCAATACTTCCTCCTTTCCTTTTTTTCTTCTCCCCCCCAAAATTTTATTTTTGACTCAAAAACCAGAGCACAAATAGAGAATAGCAGAACATAAGAGAGGATTTAAAATATGAAACAATAAATTTTCATTTCAAGACAGTCTA
The DNA here is from genome assembly GCF_028583685.1 of Petaurus breviceps papuanus. Taxonomy (NCBI): domain Eukaryota; kingdom Metazoa; phylum Chordata; class Mammalia; order Diprotodontia; family Petauridae; genus Petaurus; species Petaurus breviceps. Next base: position 5,394,083 of record NW_027185799.1, read on the forward strand.
TATGACAAATAATACTTGTTGTGTTGAGAATTGTCCATCTTTTCTTTGTTTCCATTTGAGTTTTCTTTTCTTCTCTACTGTGCACTTTTTTACTTTTTTTTCCTTCCCAGCCCCCCCAAGAAGGCCACAATAAAGTTTATATATGTGTCTCTATAGCTATAAATATATACATATCTCCCCAGAAGGCTAAAATAAAGTTTAGATATGTTTCTCCATAATTATACATACATACATATATATATACACATACATACATATGTAGACATATGTATTCCCAAACCTATTCTACTCCTGATGTTTGCTTTTATGTATATGCATATTTATTGCTTCTGTAATGCCAAACAAAGGCAACTTCCAATGTTCAGAATACCAGAATAGTAACTCTCCATTTTATTCCGTCACACATTAAGGCAAAACATTCACAGAAAAGAGAAAATCCAAATACAGCATTCACCAAGTGTAATTCAATAATTTCCAAGTACTACTCCACCCCTAGACAGTACATTCATTTAGTCAATCACAAAGTTTCTCTTCTCAAATGGAGATTAAGATTAGTTTCCAATCATAAACAAAGTATATTCATTGGTCAAACACCAAACACAAAAAGTCAAGTTTCCCACATCTGGATCACAACTAAATTACAGTTATCATCAGTTAATGCCAAGCACCTTCTCAAAAGGGGCAGTGAAGAGCACAAAGGCCATCTACCCTTGAGCTACAGCAAGGCTAAGATATCATAACTGCATTCAAGGAGAGGTCTTTTCTTCATCCTGACGCAAGGCAAATTCTCAGCAATCTCTGTTCCTGGGGAGACAAAGCTTAACAAAGCCAAAATATACATTGTCAGTGCCCTCATCAATTCACTCTCTGCCTGCAGGATAGTCTCAGGACCCCTGAAAATATCAGCAAGACCCTCTTCTAGGATTTCTGTAAACACGCAACAAGAAAATCCTTCTTCAGGGCTTCTGAACCAACAGCAAGTTTGCAGAACCTCTGCAACAACAATACTGTCCTTCATCAGCAGACGAATAAGGCAAAGCAACATCAGAACAGAAAGACAAAATACCGACATCACAGTCATGCCTCCTCAGTCCTTGGCAGCACCAGGTGGCAGCTCTCAAAAGTCCTGGGCAGCTCAAACTGGCCCTCAGCAATCCTCTCTCTCTCTCTCTCTCTCTTCCTCAATGATGCTGCTTCCAAAATTTCTTCTGCCTCTCTTTGCTTGGGCCTCCTCTCTAAATCCAAGGCACCAGCTCCTCCCAGTTCAGCCCTCTCTCTTCGCATGAACAAGTCCACCCTACAAGTGGGATTCACAAGCTCTGGATTTTAACACTCAACCTGAAAACCAATCCAATACAGGGAGATCTTTAAATTCCATTACTATTACAGGTTCCCATCCCTCCTGCCTCCTCTACTTTACTTCTACACATTACCTTGCCCTTCTATGACTTTCCTTCCTTGCTCCAAAGATCCCTCTCCAATCCTCCTATTCCCATAAATCTAAACACCCATCTATATCCTCATTTACCTATTTCTTACCCTCCCCTTTAAAGATTCCTCCCTTGTCCTCTCTCCCTTCCCTATGTCCCTACCATTTTATTTCTTCTGAATTTAGAAGACTTCTACACCCTTAAATATATGTGTATTGTTCCCTCTTAACACCCATTCCCAATGAAAGTAGGTTATCAGAACTACCAGCCCTCCTCCCCATCTAATTCTTATGTATCAATTCTTCCTCCTGCACCTCATTTTTATAAAATAATTACTTTTTAGCTGTTCCTGAAAGGTTTCACTTTTTAAATTCATATCATGCTCAGGTTTTCCCCAATCTTTCTTATGAGCTACTCAATTATTAATAAGAATCTTAGACATAAATTTCACATTTTAGATATATAAAAATTAAACAGGCTGTCCATATAAATCCCTTATAATTAGTCTGTTATATACCTTATATTTATATTAGTTCTTGTATGTTGAATCATCTATTAAGTTCAGTGTTTTTTAAATAAAATCTTAAGGATCAAATGTCCTTTTTTTCAGGATAATAGTTAACTTTGTAGGGTATGATAATTTTGGTAGGAGTACCCTTTTTCCTGTCTTTTCCTTCCTTCCTCCCTTTTTGGTCTTTCTCTCACCTGTAAGATGAGTTAAAGAAGGAATTGGATAAGTATCCCAGCATCTTTGCGAAGAATCCCCAAAATGAGGTCAAGAATAGATAGATATGCCTGAAAAATGACAACTACAATGACAATTAGTTACTTATATATTCTATATGACTGACACTTATATGAAATGTACACTGAAATACATTTTCCACAATATGTTTTCCCTTTTAGCTTTAGAAGTTATTACTTTTGGTTGAGGAAAAAAATATCCACTTATCTTTATAAATATCAAGCCCATTGATTCTCTCTTTATAATATTTTCTTCCATTTGTTTGATTACAATGCCCTTTTTTGTAGTTGAGTCAGATATATTATTCTATTTCAATTTTTATGATGTTAAAATATATTTAGATCACTGAACCCAGTTAGTGTTTATTATGGCACATGGTATAAGATATGCTTTCAAACCCATATTTTTCTCATAAAACCTTTTTTCTTATAAATTGTTTCAGTAATATTTACTGGAGTCCGTTTCCCAATGTAGCTTTTCTTAGTTTAGTTTTTTTTTTATCAAATACCAACCTTTTATATACTTTAGGTCCATTATTCTGTTCCATTTATCTGTTTGGTATTCTTTCTCCAGAACTAGATAGTATTTAAAATATATATATATATATATATATATATATATATATACTATATTCTAAAATCTCATAAAGTACATCTTCCTTTCCTAGAACAACCCCCCCCATAGCTATTCTTGATTTTCTTAGCCATCTATTTTCCCATCTCAATTTTGTAAAATTGAGACATTCTAAAGTGAAAATGACAAAAAATAATACATGATGAAAAACCAATTCAAAAATTACTTTGTATTTATACAAAGGAGTAAGTGATATGAATATTGAAAAATAATTGTTAATCACAAGTGAAATTGTAATATTAAAAATCTCCATAATATTGCAAATGTAGCATGGTATTGGTCACATTATTGAATTATATATTTAACCTTAAAGGAGAAGAGAAAAAAGAAGCTCAACAATAAGGTGAAAATATAATCCTAAAGAAATAAAAGGGCATTTTGATCAACTAAGAAAAAGAAAAGACAAGGAAAAGTGGATGGGAGATGTGAAGATATCATAAGATTCCTAAGAAGAAGCTCGTCTCTTTTAGGAGGTTTGATTTAATAGCATAAGATAAAGTGGTTGTGTTTATTTCCCTTTAAGTTTGGCTCAATTACAAAATAAAATGTGTAATCAGCTATGTAATCAGCTATAATATAAATATAACAGTTGGAAAAAAGTGATAAAAATAAGCCAAATCCTACAATTATACTGCAAACTTAAAATAAATTCTGTATTAAATCTTATATTTAAAATTAAGGAATGAAAGTCATTTTCCCTAATTAAAGCAAGCATAGCCTCAACAAAAGGTCAATGTTTGTGATAGGGAAGTGGAGGAAATTTTAAGAATAGGAAGGAAGAATTCAAATCATACTACACCATTGCCTTGAAGATCAACTGCATTTGATTAGAAAGGGAAGCAGTAACTGGAGAACAGAAGGTTGTGAAGGGATTAAGGATAATAGCTGAGCATCACTGTCTCAGATCACTCTTTATCTTCCCCTTGGGAAGGTAGGGGTTTTATGCCCATCATTGCCTAGCACAATATCCTTTTCATGGTAGATACAGGATAAATGTTTGTTGAATTGATTTGAATTAACTAAATATTTACAACTGATTATTTGTCAGTAAAATGTAATGCAATTTGTCTCTTAGACAGGTCTCTACTTTTGGACAATTGGTTTATTGGATGGCCTAACAGATCTTTAAATAATAATTAGAATGTCTATGGCTAATAGTATCAAGTACTTGAAATGTCTCTTTTTAAATCTCATTTGTTATTTTTAAGCATTATCTTTACCATGGGCATAGCTATGGCACATATATTAGTACTGAAAAATCTTGAAAGACTTCAATTAGCCTGCACTTGTCAAAAGCATTTCTCTGTTAACTTCAAGATTAAATACAAAAGGTCTTGCATTTACCTCCCTACTTCCAGGAAGCATGGCCATCAAACCACATGAGAAAGATAGCATACCTACTCTTAAACTTAAAGAGAGAGAAGGCATTACAATCTTCTCTTTTAAAACAATCTTTTAATCATCCTTGATTCTCCACTCTCATACCCCTTATATATTTAATCAGCTTCCAACTACTATAGATCTTACCATCACATTATTTGCAGAACCTTCTCACCTTCTCTCATGACTACCAACCAAAACCAGACTCTTGTTGTCTAAACTATTACAGTAAATTCATTGTTTTTCTCTGTTTCATGTCTTTCTCCACACTAATCCATCCTCCACACTACTGCCAAAATTATTTTCTTAAAGTACAGTTCTGACTATTACTTTTAAGTTCACATGCAAACCCCTCTGTTTAATATATAATGCTCCTCAAAATTTTACTGCAGCCTACCTCTCCAGTCTTATCATGTTTTTTTTTTTGCTTCACATACTCTACATTCTAGCCAAACTGCCTTCTTGCCAGTTCATATTAATGATAATCCATGTTCTTCCTTTGCCCTTTCTGTACCCTGTGTCAACTTTTCATTATCTCTGTATTGTGGAATTCCTGACTTCCTCCAAATCTTGACTGAAGTACCAACTCCTACATAAATAAATTCCTTCCTTATTCTCCCAGATCCTAATGCCTCCATTCATTTTGTGTGCATTTTGTTTGTGCCTATACTATGTACATATTGCCTACCCCAATTAGCCTGTAAGCTCATTGAAGAATTTTTTTTTTATTGTACTCCCAGTGCCCAACACAATGTGTGGTACATGGTAGGTACTTAATTATTGTTGATTAGTAATAAACCTATTATAATACGGTTACAAACCTTTCAGTCAGTAAGGTAATACCCAACCTAAATTGATGATCATCATTCTACCTAAATAAATAAAATTTTAATTTGTAGACTATAAATAATCAATCAACACATATTTATTGAGTACTGTCAATGCTTAGTGCTATGAAAAGAAGCGAAAATTGTGGCTATTTCCTTAAAGGAGTTCATAATTAAGTGGGGGAGACGGCATTTACACTGGAAAAGGTGACTGACAATACAAGTTCCTATATTTCTTTAGCAATAAAATTATTTAGAAATTTTATAACTAAAGATTTATTAAACAGTGTATTTGCAGCAATATTATTAGGTAAGCAATAGAGCTGTTATCCGCATTTTATTGATAAGGTAATTGAAGCATAGAAATGTTAAGTGACTTGCTCATGGTCACTCAGGTTCTAAAGGTGGTTTCTACTGTGTTTTCTTTATCCTTAGGCAATATGTGTTCCACTATGCATATCACATAGTCTTTCAGTTTTGTACCTCTTAGAGTTCAGTCGAATAATAGAGATAGTTCAATTTAATTCAACAAAAATGTACTAACAATATAACGTGTGGAAGGCACTAGTATACAGGCAGAAAAAAAAGGCGACCTAACACATCTCAGCAGGCAGAGTAAGCAGTTTCATCATAGCACAGTATAGCAATCCTTGACGCTCATGATAACCATGGGTGTGCATTAAATGATAGGCCAGGAACACAAATCAGTGTTCTGTGAACACCTGTACTTTTATCTTTCACCTGACAAAGGACTTCTACTTTCTGGGACCCAGGATACTTATCTAGAAAGAGAAATGTTTATCTGAGTCCTGTGAAATCCACCAACCACAAAGGTGAAAACATTTTCTATACCCTTTGTTTAAGCCAGAAATGTGTTTGAAGCTTTCTGAAAGATTTCTATCTATAATAGCCAAAGTTTTGGCACTTAAAAGGGTAATGACACTCTATTTATTTGGAAAATAGCATTTTAGATACTTGACACCTAAAGCAATACTAGTTAAATGGACCCTAGGCTCCTTCTTTCCTTTTTGATGGGGAGGATGAAAGTGGAATTTTCCCCAAAAATTCCAATAAAGGAAAGAAGCCAGGTCCGCTATCTCTAGATTTCCTGTCCAAGTGTACTCATCTTCTAGGCTTCATCATGCCTCTTCCAGGTACCATCCATCATCCCCCAGTCTTTCAGCTTCTTTTTATATGTTGTCTTCTCCCAATTCACTGTGAGGTCCAAGAGGGCAGGGACTGTCTGTCTTTTGGCTTTCTCTGTATACCTAACAGACTTTGATAAAGCCCACGGGGATTCAAACAGAGCTACCTGACCATACTTTATATCCAAATCACTCTCACTCTCACCAACTGGTCAACAGTAGGACACAGCCCAAGTCTCACTTGTTCATTGTTAGGGTTCTGATGACTGAGAGAGTGTGTAAATAGCAAGCAATAGTTTCTGTGAAGGTCTTCCCCATCCTGCCAGGTTAATATTTTTTAACTAGGTAAATGAGGCCTTTTTTGGCTTCATTTCTTTCCTTGCCTTAATAACTGAATGAGCATTGGCACAGAGAAACTGACACCTGGCAAAGACCTGAGCTTAAAAAGGCAAGGATCTCCCACTGTATCCCAGGTCATCTCCAGTTGTCCTGATCTATATCATTCCATTTCACCCAGATGGCTCCGGAGGAGAGATTGAGGCTGGTAACTTTGCACAGCCCTGCCTCACTTAAACCTAATTCACTTGCAAGTCAAGACTTGACCTTCCTGATGTCATTGGTCCTCTTCCAGATCTAAGGACAAACAACAACAATAACCAACAATTAGCACAGTGCTTGGCACATAGTAGGAAATTAATCAGTGTTTGACAGACCAACTGACTAAATGACTGATCTACATGAACTTTCCCCAAGCTTCAAGTGGGGAAATGATAGAGTGTATCTAGATCACATACTGACAATACTCAGGCCCATAAACACCAAAATGAATTATATATATATTGTGGAGCTACAGATCTGCCTGAGGGGGACTGGCCTAAAGATTATCCACATATTCAGGTAACTTCCCAGTGGAGCCAAAGTATTATTTGAATGCTTTATGTTTTGGGATTTATTTATGACTCCTGAGATGCCTTTGAGTTGTCTGTGTTTTCGGTGGGGTAAAATGAAAGAATCCTGGGCCCAAAATACATTTTCTATACTGAATGCCTTGTGAAATTTGGAGAACCTATAATTTCCTTTTCCAAAATCTTATGATCTTTTATAAGGCACAAGAACACTTTGGATCTCAGTTAATTAATATGCAAAATGGTAGCCATGATGCATGCCCACACGCACCACTAAATGACATGGAGAAAAAGATTTAGGAGCTCATTAAATCCTAGGTAAATATGCAATGCAAAAATAATGCATGCTTATTTACTTATGCTTGTCATTAATTGGGCAACACATCACAAAGCTAGAAAGTTAGTGTATTCATGGTCCTTTTCTGTTACACAGATACTTAAGCAATGTTCAGTTGAAATATTGTCTAACATTTCAAAGTTGAAATATTGTCTAACATTTTCCTGACTGGCTCACTGGAGAAAAATAACTTAGCAGATGGGCCAAGCAGAAGGCTCAGCCAAATCACTCTGTGTTCTTCTCAATACCGTTTATTTCACTTTCATTACAGTTAGAACTCTGATGTATATTCTTTTCAAGTGAAAACAAGTAACACATATTACAGAAAGTTCTATGTGCTAGCACCTTCTAAAGTTATCGCTACATGAACTATCCCTAGAAATACCTTATATGGGTGGGGAGATTGAAATTTAGGATTTTCTAGTAGGACAATAATTATTTGAAGACAGTAACCAATGACAAAGCTAATTGTGAGGCAAAGTGATTAAGATTTTAGCTATACCTGATTTGGCCTACAAAGACATTTATTAACTCTCTTTCATTAGCTCTGATATTACATGATTCATCTTGAGGTGGTAACAAAAGCAACAGATGCAGCATATGGCAAGCCAAATTGCTATAAATTCAGCCAATGCTTTCCCCTCAAAATTGAATGACATGCCTTTTATAATTTCCTGAATTCAGTACTTACACAGGATTATTATTAATTTGTATCCATGACTCAGAAAGCCATCTTTTTCCTAGGCCATTATAACCTTCATTCAAATCCATTGATTCATAAGATTCATCTCACCCATTAGAACTTATCAAGTATCTATTTGTCACCTAAACAAACCATCACATTCTCACTCTGAGATTTGAGCTGGAGAATGGTCACTTAGACCCTTAGGATAGAGATGGCCTGAGTGGTACACCTTTAGATTTACATTTGGATCAAAGACTGGGGACATCCTATTAAACAACAAACAAATCATATATTTTCTAATGGCAAATAGGCCAATTTAAAAAGTTAGATATTTGTTTAAACACTAATCTCAGAGGGCAAAAATGTCAGAATATCATTCCCCTAGAAACAAGATTTTTTTAAAAATGAACTGGTTGCAAATGTTTCTTTGTGATTCTAATACAAGAAAAAATTAGAATAAATTAAATTTGTATAGAACTTTAAAGATGCCAAGTATTTTCACAAAGACTATTTCTTTTCAATTGTACCTTTGAGTTTTACAAGGGGCAGGCAGATAACATCTTCCTGTACATTTCCAAATGGCATAAGGAATACACAATAATAAGCCATTTGAGGCCATGACTTAATATATGACTGCTTTATATTAAAATGTCACAATAAACAAAAGAATCATTCCAACTAATCATGGGGTTAATCAATGAGAAGGAAATTATTCTATTTTGTTTCAATGTTCAATGCAGTTGGGAACAGAAAATGGAATGCTGTGGAGTGGAGAACATGCATTACAGGTGACAAGCAGATGGCAGAGTGTGAACTGCAGATGGCAAAAACAAAATGCATACAACATTGCACCAATATGATTGAGGGAAGTAGGGGAAATGCATTCATAAATAGGCTGTCCCATAGAGAAAAACAAATTAATGAGATATATTAGAATATTACATTGAAAAATTCAAGTAGTAACAAATGGAAAAATGTCATTCCGTGATTTGGTAGAACAAAAACAAGAAAAAATAAAACCCCAAAGCTAGCAATTGAACATCAGGTTATGATCTATTAGTTTCCAGTTTTAACTTAGGTCATGATAAGATAATACTCTCAATCCTTTCAGATTCCTTCATTTTTTCCTTGTTCTTATTCTCCTTTACAAACAGTATTTATGAGTTTGCTTAATATCTTCCTTTTGGAGGGATTTATAAGCCTACATTGTTCGTATTTCACAAAATTATATATTACTGGATTGTCAAATCTGGAAGTAATCTTAAATAATGATAATTCTACCATCATAAGAACAGAGTTTGAATGAAGATTGAAGAAAACTACCTGCTCTCTTTCTTTTTCTTGTTTGTTTTTTTTCCTCTTAAAAGGATACAATCCTTTTTTTATAACCTGACAAACATCTAATGTGAAAGTATTTGCAGATCCCATGGGGGGAGGGTAGAGGAGGAAGGGAGAGAAAATTTGAAACTCAAGGAATTGTGGAACTGAATCTTGTAAACTAAAAGTAAACAAACAAATTAATAAAAAAAAAAAGTCAGCCACCATATGACTCCAGTTCAACAGAGGTGAAAAATAGGGCTGTGGAAGCATATGGAACAACACAAGTAAGGCATGGAGAGATGCAAATGTTATACATCTCAGAGACAAAATAAATCAAGAATGATGGGGGAAGGTCTACATCACAAAGAACTAGGGAATTAATGAAGGCCCCTTGAAGGAGGCCATGGTAATTTTTAGTAGACATACCTAGTAGAAGATAACATGTTCAACAGATCTTCTACCATGTAAGGAATGGAATGAGTACACTCTAGAAGGACCAAAGATATTAGGGCCCAACATAGGTGCAGGTATGAGCTATCTTTTCCACAACGTGTTTGTATAAACACACACATATGTGTGTGTTCATGTGCGTATGTAGGTATGTATATGCATAATGTCTATGCATATGTGTGTGTTTTAATACGTATGTGTATATGCATGCACAACTTATTGTATATGAGTATAACATATTGCAATGTATATATAATATGTATGCACATACACATATGTGTATATAACATAACATGTATGCGTATGTATATATTAAATGTGTGTGCATATATAGGTGTGTGTGTTGTTGTACTTGTGAATTGTGTACATGGTCACTATTTCCACTAGCCTTGTGTGTATTTGAGGAAGAATATTCTCGATTTTACGGGGGGGTTTGTAATCACAATTCATCCCTTTCCTTTCCATTAAATAAATTTTCTTTGAACTTACTGTGTAAAGCAGATAACTAATAAAGACACAGACACTGATGAGGGCTAGTGAGTTTGGATTTACAGGTGTGAATTCTTAGGCTACCTTGAACCTGATGAATCTGATGCCTGAGAAACTGTCAGAAATGTAATCAGCATCTAACTTTCCCAGTTCTGCAGTTAAATGCTTGCTTATCATCACATTACTTCCTGTATTCCTCTATGCCTATTGTTTTCTCCATAGACCTGAAAGGTATAGTTTTCAATGCTCAATAGTTAATTTATGATATCACCTTTTATGTTTAAGTCATTTATCTATTTTCACTTTATTCTGGTATATAATGTCTATTCCTAGTTTCAGGCAAACTATTTTCTAGTTTTCCCAATAATTTTTGTTAAATGGATCTTTGGAGTCATCAGTGCTAGATTACTATAGTCTTTACTAAGCCATCATTATTATATGCAAAAAGTCATCGTTTTGTTGCCTCATTATCAATTTATTTTACTTTTCTTAATTCTGTAGCTACTATTTCTAGTACAATATTGAATAGCAGTGATAATAATGTAAAACCTTGATTTACTTTTGATCTCTTAGGGAGAGCTTCAAACTTATTCCCATTACAGATAAAGCTTATTCCTGATTTTAAGTAAATACTATTTATCATTTAAAAAAAAAATACTACATTGATTCACATGCTTTTCAGTGTTTTTATTTTTAAAATTTCTTTTTTATCTTTTATTTTTAGTTTTCAACATTCTCTTCCACAAGATTTAGAGTTACAAATTTTTTCCCTTTCTTTCCCCTACCCCCAACCCAATATATCAAGCCTACTGAATACCCCTTCCCACAATCTGCTCTCTCTTAAATCCTCTCCCTTACTCCCCCTCCAACTTTCTAGTAGGGCAAGATGGATTTCTATACCCCAATGCCTAATTTTTTAAACATTTGATTTTAAAACTTTGAATTCCAGATTCTTTCCCTTCTTCCCTCCTCATCCACCCCCACTGGGAAGACAAGCAATTCAATATAGGTTGTACATGTGCAGTTACACAAAACATTTCCAACTTAGTTATGTTGTGAAAGACTGTATTTCCTTCCATCCTATCCCACCCCTCACTTACTCTATTTTCTTCTTTGACCCTGTCCCTTTTCAAAAGTGTATACTTCTAACTACTCTCTCCCCCAATCTGCCATCCCTTCTATCATCTCCCCTCTTGTCCCCTTTCTACCTACTTTACTATATGGTTAGATACCCAATTGAGTGTGTATGTTCCCTCCTTAAGCCAAATTCAATGAGAGTAAGGTTGACCCATTCCTTTTCCCCTCCCTGCTCTTCCCCTCCATTGTAACAGTTTTCTCTTGCCTCTTTTATATGAGATAATTTACCCTATTCTATTTCTCCCTTTCTCCTCTGATTATATTGCTCTCTCACCTCGTAATTGTATTTTTTTAGTTATCATCCCTTCTTATTAAACTTATCCTGCCGCCCACTGTCTATGTATACATGTACACACATATAGACATACTCACATATGTATGTATACACACATCCACCCTCCTATACATATATATATATACATATATATATATATATTCCTTTCAACTATCCTCATACTGAGATAAGTCTCATGAGTTACAATTATTGTTTTTCCACGTAGGAATGTAAATAGTTCAATTTTAATAAGTTCCTTATGATGTCTTTTTCCTGTTAACATTCTCATACTCCCCCTCCAAAAAGCAGCTAGAAAGGAAGGAAGGAAGGAAGGAAGAAGAAAGAAAGAAAGAAAGAAAGAAAGAAAGAAAGAAAGAAAGAAAGAAAGAAAGAAAGAAAGAAAGAAAGAAAGAAAGAAAGAAGAAAGAAAAACAAAAAAACAAAGAAACAAAGAAAAAGAAAGAAAGAAAGAAGGAAGGAAGGAAGGAAAGAAGGAAGGAAGAAA
>NW_027185799.1:5406444-5512552 GCF_028583685.1 Petaurus breviceps papuanus
GAAGGAAGGAAGGAAGGAAGGAAGGAAGGAAGGAAAGAAAAGAAAAATTATGAAGAGGAGTTTTCAGAAAAACACAACAAAACACAACTATGAAAGTCATATGAGGGTTTGTGGGAAAATACCATTTAATCCATTTAGGATATGTTAAATTTGATATGGTTGATGGATATCTAGTTTAAGTAAGTTCAAAGACATTTATTTGACTATGTAGTATTGCAACTCAGAGAGCTTAAGGATGAATATGTAGATCTGTAAATAATTAGCACAAAAATATTTCCACAAACAGATAATATATGAGTTAATTATATTGATTATATGATTTTATATGATTATATATTGATATAATATTAATTATAACATTGATATAGGAAATATTGATATTACATATGATTATATATTGATATTATTATATATTGATAATAATATAATATATATGATTATACTCAAATAGGTAGTATAGAAGAGAAGCAGGTCAGCACAGACCCTTGAGGGCCACACATTTTTTTTTTAATCTAATCAGTGTTTTTAGCTATTCCTGTTGCATAAATTACAAATATCTTCATAGTGTTAGGTCTGTGAATGGCTACTACACTTCCAGCCTGGGCAAGATAGGGGGATCTAGCCATGTCACCCTACTGCCCTAATTAACCAATCAATCAAATAATTTAGAAAAATAAAGGGAAAAAAAAACAAGATGCAACTTTAACTGCAGACTTTATAGAATATCTCACCACAACAAAATTAGAATCAGAAATCATTTAACCAAGTGACAATAGTACTTTATTGGATTTGTAAAACACACCTAAAAGTAGCTTATCTCTACCTCTAAAGCTGATGAAACATGGAAAACCCAAGAATGGAATGAGAAAGTACTCTCTTGGATATATTCACATGAACTAAGAGAACTCTGTAGAAATAAATTTACAAAACAGAGTTACTTCATCAATCTTGTGGAAATGGAGAGGTTTGTGATTAAAATACAGAATCATATTGAGACTAACCCATATTTAGTGATCAATGTAGATTATAAAAGGGGATTGCAAAAACTGGGCCACATGTCAATGTGTGCTGTAAATACCTAACACCAAACAACAAGGAAAACGTGACTTACTGACTTGAAAAATATATCAGAAACTTCCTATATTTCACAGAATTACAGGAGACAAATCCCCATACTATAAATATCAGCCTTAAAATATCTTGGCGAATTTAACTCATACATTATATTGGAAACAAACCACTCTCAAAGACTAAACTGTTTAAACTCTTATAATCACCCCCAATACAATGCTGAAGCAAAAAAACTCAAAAACAATTTGAATAAAGGTTGCCAAACCAAATACTCATTACATCCAATGAAATGAAACACTTAAAGTAGAGAGAAAGTTGAAGAGATCAGAATCATGTGGGAAAAACAGCAAGTGTGTATTGTCCCATCTGCTAATAACATTTTCTTTCTTTCTTCTTTTCTTTTTTTCCCTAAATACCATTTCATTTTTTCCAATTACATGTAAAGATCGTTTTCAACATTCATTTTTGTAAAATTATGAGTTCCAAATTTTTCTCCCTTCCTCTCATCACTCCCCCACCAAGAGAACAAGCCACCTGATGTAGGTTATACATGTATAATCATGTTAAACATATATTCCCATTAGTCATGTTGTGAAAGAAGAATCAGAACAAAAGGGAAAAACCACAAGAAAGAAAAAAAATAAGTGAAAATAGTATGCTTTAATCTGCATTCAGACTCTGTAATTCTCTGGATGTGGATGGCCTTCTCCATCATGAATCTTTTGCAGTTGTCTTATAGCCTTGAATTGCTGAGAAGAGCCCAGTCTATCAAAGTTAGTTATCACAGATATAACATGTCTGTGATTATGTACAATGTACTCCTGGTTGTGCTTCTTTCACTGAGGATCAGTTTATGTATGTCTATCCAGGTTATTAAGAAGTCCATCTGCTCTTCATTTTTTATAGCAAAATAGTATTCAATTACATTCATATAACACAACTTTTTCAGCTATTCCTCAACTGGAGGACATCCCTTGATTTCCGATTATTTTCCCCTGCAAAAAAAAAGCTGCTATAAAAAAAATTTTATACATATAGTTTCTCCTCCTACTTGTATGATCTCTTTGGGCAATGGTACTAGAAGTGGTATTGATGGGTCAAAGGCTAATGGCATTTTCAGTGAGGCTAAAGAGCATGAGTTTATATCCTAATTTACTTATTTAAATATAAAATGTCATTTTCTTATCAATTTGTATAATCCATAAAATATTAATTATAAAAGAATAAAAGCAGCATAGTAATTTGTCCCAGAATTTCAATCTGAGCTCATCAAAAATGACAATAATAAGATATTAATATTAGTAATTCAAAATTACTTCATAGTTACAAATTGCAGGAACTTTCTCAAGAAGCTCATACTTATAGTTCAATTCAGATTTTGACACATAACCTTGGAAAGTGGGAAACATTACTGCATGTTAAAAAAAATACCCTCTATCTAAAAAGATATGATCATAAGAAGTTCACTTGACTTTGTATACTAATATAAAATAAATCCTAGAAATATAAACATGATATACTTGGAAACTTAACATGTAAACTACACAGGAATTATGATATTATTATACATTAAACTTTTTTTCTCACAAACAAAAGCTCACCTTTAATGTAAAATTTAAGGCTGATACTCTTCAATTTCTGTCCACATACTTAATGATGATGCTCTCCAATCTACATGGAATGAAAATTCAAACTAAAGAAATGAAACAGAAAAAATTAAAATTATGTAGTAACAGCATGAGGGAACTATAATTTTTGTCACGTTATCTCCTGCTGTAGTAGTCCCAAAGACACTTTAAGCTTACAGTGTGGCATAATCAATGTAGGACTAACCTGGGAGATAGGAAGATCTGGTTTTAAATCTCTACTCTTATTTTTACTACCTGTGTGACCCAGTTCCAGTCAAAACTTCTCTTAGCTCATTTGTCTCATCTGTAGAGGGCATTGAACTAGATGACCTCTAAAGTTTCTTCCAGATCTAAATCAATGATACAAGTATACTCAATTATTAAAAAAATGATTTAAATATCTTCACTGAACATTAAATACCATAGAATATTATCAAGACTTGTCCTTAATCTTTTTCTCTCTGTTTTAATAAGAGAATGAAATAATAAAAGTCATCATTATTTAAACCTCGCTTTAAATTTTCCTGAATACTCTACATATAAGAAGACGGTTGATCTTTACAATAGCCCTATGTGATAGGTATGGGGTAGAGACTAGAATGTTAATTTAATTTTCATTGACGAAGGAACTAACAGATCAGTGAACTACTTCTATCACTGCAAGACAGTTACTTATTTGCAATTTATAGTTTTAGAGAGTTACTTATAGCATTGAGAGATTAAGTGACTTATCTGGGACCACACAGTCAATATAAATCAGATGGAGAACTTGAATATAAGTCATTAGAGAAGGACAAGTAAAAAATTCTACCAAGATACTCTCAAGATATGATAAAAATATAAACTCTTCAAAAAAGAAGAAACCAGATGAATAACTATTATTTATAGTATTTATAATCAAGGTCTTCAAAGTACTTTACATTGGATAGGTATACATTGACCATGGTTGGATTGTGATGAGCATATTTAAATGCATTTAAAAATTTACAACTAACAAGGAAATGCTTCATAAAGTTAGAAAAAAACATAAAACTCACGTGGAATAAGTCTAGTGTTTGAAGAGAAATAATGGAGGAAAAAGTGGCAATAGCACTTTCAGACCTAAAGTTATAAAGCATTAATAATCAAAACTATTTGTTATGGATTAAAAAAGAGAAAAATGGGTCAGTGTAATAATAAATAAGAAAGAATCAAAATAATAAAATGCTTTAATTCATGACTGATCAACCCTTAAATATTATTGGCGGGGGGGGGAGCAAAAACTTCCTTTTTTATAAGAACTAAAGAGAAAATTGGAGTACAGGCTGAGTTTCACATGCAACAAATTGTCAAAGATGGTTAAAATCAATGTGGAAAAGAATATATAGAAAGACTGTCAAACTGTTGATAAAATTGTGAATAGGCCCAACAATAGTGGAATGCTATTTGGATTTATGTTAAGAAAGTGACTAAAATTTTCAAATGCTTTGACTCAGGGATTGAAGTGCTAGAGGTATACCATAATGTCAAAGACAGACAAAACCATATACAAAACACAAACATTTTCATTAAATCACTTTTTTTTTGTTTGCAAAGGATTGAACCAAATTAGATATGCCTTAAATTATATTACATGAATGTAATCCTATATTATTGAATATTATAAGAAATTGATCATAGACATTTCAGAGAAGTATGGGAAGATATAAAAGAAATGAGCAAAAATGTCAGAAAATATACACCGGCACAATGATTATGTAAATTTTCTCAAAAGAAGGGGGAAAAAATCAACTGAATCCTGTGTAACTGTAAGTATCAGTCCTGGCTGTGAAGGAAAAATGAGAAAAATGTCCTACCCTTTCTTTTTTATGGATGTGGGTAACTACAAGTGTAAAAATCATTTTACTTTTCATTATTTTAAACAGGCTTTTCTTTTCTTTTAATTTCATTCTTTGTTATGAAGGATGGCTCCCTGTCCATGTAGAGGGGAGTCATCTTAAGAAATGAAAAGAAAATTTAAAAATGAAACATTTGCATTTTTAAATGTTAATCTTATCATATACACAGAGATATATTCACACACCAAACAACAATAGCTCAAAAATTCCTTAACAAACTTATGGGAAATCAGCAAATCATCTTGTAAATGATTGACCTGGAATTCTCCAACTGATGAATTTCTTTGTATTTTTTTAATATATGTTCCATTTTCTACCAAGGTTTTATATTTTGTGTCATGCCTCTAAGATATTCCCCTAGCAGAAAATTTTTAATCATAAAGTCAAAAAAAATATCGATTTGTTTATGGTTTTCATGACAAAATATCACTTTTGTGTGACCGCTTTGAAAACTATAGAAGAAGGGTATGATTTGCTTTTATACTGCTAATGACTATTGACCCAAAGAAAATTAAAAACAAAAACTCGGTTGAGTGTCCTATGAAATGCAAAAGAATAAATAAATAAACAAACCCTCCCTATAAACCCCCACAAAAAAAAAAACAAAACATATACTATTCCCTTTTGACTCCAGGTATTTTACTAAGGAGAAACATGAAAAATTCCACTTATTATATACACTTTACATTTGCTATACCTAATAAAGAAAATATGAATGTCTAACCTCTATTATGGCAAATTAAATATAGCAAGAGGCACCTAGGTGGCACAGTGAATAGAGCATTGGCCCTGGAGTCAGGAGGACCTCAGTTCAAGTTCAGACTCAGACACTTCACACACTTACTAGCCGTGTGACTTTGGGCAAGTCACTTAACCCCAATTGCCCTACAAAAAGCAAAATAAATGTAGCAGAGAGAGGGGAAAAATGGGAGAAAGGGACATATATTCATGTATGTGCATATATGTATGTATATATATATATGTAGAGAGAAAGAGAGAGATTAAAGTGAGGCAATTATATGCATGTATGCATATACACATACATACATGCATGCATGCATGCCCATATACATTTACACACAGATGGCGATGGGAAAAAAAGAAGGGAAAAGGAGTATAAAGGAGAGGCTTGCTAGTTTCTAAGGTGAGGTTATTTGGAAGTACCCTGCTATCACATAATCTGAAATAATTTACAAATATTGCTCACCTTTTCTGTTTCTATTCTGTTTAAGATTTAAGTTTATTTCTGAAATAAAGGTTCATATTCTACATAATTCTGAAGGGTTTGGGCATACGTGGAGGAATGCCTTGGGCTATAGAAATTTAGAAGTGTCAATTAATTTATTCATGATAGCTGAAATTAGCTTTACTATTCAGAAGGTGTCGGAATGCTAGATTTTTGTTAAGAAATTAGGGCTCGCTCATTCTACAATATTTGAGACATATTCATTTCATTGTATAAATCTTACTTTCCATCAAATCAAATCCAATTTGGTCATAGCAGACATAGCGAAGTGTATTTAAAGATGATTAAGATGAATGAATTTGGCAGGAACCTCCATCTGATCTAGAGGCATCTGCTTTAATGTATATTTTTAGGTTAAAGGGAAAAAAAATTGCGAGACAAAGATGAGTTAAAGGGGAGGTCAATGTGTATGGTGGAAGATGAAGTAGTAGGGTAGATTTGGTGACCAATAATTCTCAAGAGAACATAAAAAAGGAAACTGGTATTGTTTCCAACCACTTCCTCCTTGACTCTACTGGTACTCTGGCTCAACATCCTTCCAGCTAATGTCACTTCTTTGGTCCCTCACCCAGGTCTACTTTATTCCTCAAACTCTTCCCCACCCAAAGGCCTAAGCCTTAATTTCCTTAGGCCCTGAAAACAATCAAGTTCATAGGCAGAATAAATACAAGGGCCAACAGAACAGCTCAGGAATCTCAGTATTAAGTGTGCACTGCTCTTTGTTCAATTTTTCTTTTGGTCATGAATTCTAGTAATTAAGTTCTAGTAATTAAGTTCATAGCATGAATGAACACCACATCAATGAAGGTGCTGTGCTTTATGAGTGAAGCAGAATTGTAGGACCTCAAAAGAAATGTGAGATGCACAAATTTAGAGGTATCTCCACTCCATAGCTGCACATGGACTATTTGTGTCTGACCTGTGGTAGAGCATTCCAAGTTCTTATTGATCTGGTCAGTCACAGTTAGACACACTGTCCTCGAACATAGCAATATCATTTTTGTTTTCTTCAAAAATGAAGGACCTGTGAGTGAGCACTCCTTCCATGTTATATGCTAAATCCAGCAACTGATAAAACAACAAACATTTATAGTAACACTTTTTTAAAATTTTTTTTGGAGGGGGGAAAGTAGGGCAATTGGGGTTAAATGACTTGCCCAAGGTCACATGGCTAGTTTTTGTGTTGTGTCTGGGGTCGAATTTGGATTCAGATCCTTGTGACTACAGGGATGGTGCTCTGTTCACTTTGCCACCTAGCCACCCCTTATATTAACAATTTTAAAGCATAAATACGTCATTCTGTTTGATCCTCACAGTAATGCTATGAAGTAGGCACCATTATTATCCCCATTTTACGGATGAGGGGATTGAGGCTTAGAATTAAATGAATTGTCTGAGGTCACACAGATAGTAATGATTGAGACAGCATTTAAAGACAGGTCTGGTATAGACACTCTGCTTCAAGAATTTGGAAGAAGGTAAGATCTTTGTAGGTTGAAACTTTGGCAATATGATACAAAGTCATATGCATAATAATAATGTCATATGTAGAAAATTATGTTTGTTGCAGCATTGACAACTAAATCAGGTCAGATGAAAGTACATGACAAATGATTCTGAAAACTTTTCACAACATTAAACAACATATAAAAAACAGGCCCTTCATGTGCTGCCTTAGAGCATGAAGCAGCAAGAATAAAATGTATGCTCCAATCAAATGTAAGTGTTAATACTTTATTGAAATGCAGCCACACTCCCTCCCCACAAATCTATTTATACAGATGGAAAAATCTTTAAATTTTGTGCAGGCACCAGCACCCTCATTCCATTAATTAGATATGCTGCCATCATCTTAATACAAATATTTGTAAGTAGAAAAAGAATGCTGCTCATTTTTATTCGTGATGCTTTCCTTGTCCCATCTGGCACAAACAATTTCCTTGTACACTTCTTTAAATTGTTATAAAGGAATTAATTTTACCCTGGAGGGATTTCACTATAATCTCACAACTTCCATCCTGGTTATTACTCAATTTCATCATCAGTAACAAATTTTTCTTGTTGTGGGAATTGTGCTTGTCAATTTCTCCTGTTTAGTCCATTAGATTTTTCATTAGGTTACTTGCCACTAACAAACTTTGTTTTTTTCTTTCTAAAGTTGTTAATAGTAATTATAATTATTTTATCATAAGGGCATATATTACATTGTATACATTTTTAAATGGGCAAATTACTGTTCTAAATTAGTTTATAATGAGAATGAGTATGTTTACTGTCACTATTAGATAAGTGGTAAATAAAATGGAAACATTTCAAAGCTTTCATGATTAATAATTAAATATATAATGCTAGATTTTTCTGGCATTTGGTAGTCACACACATGCTTCCTACAGTGTTCCTTCATTATGTTTTTTATTAGTGTAACTAAAAGTGGGCATCCTGAGATGGACAAGTGAGAGGTATTCTTGGTCATATTTCCCTCTCCAAATAAATTAGAAACAGGCCACCAAAGGGAGCAAATACAACATCAAAAGGGAAGAAAATTGAAATAGCTAATGAGAAGGTAATTCAGAAGAAAAAATAAAACTGAATGCCTTTGTTCCAAAAACCATTTGTAATACGTGTTCTGAAATATCTATCCCAACTCCAACTCGTGCCTGTATTTACTTAGCTAGCAATGTAAGGAAGGGGGGTTCAGAACATCCCCACCAAAAAAGTTTATAATATTCTAGAGGGGAAAGTAGACTCAGGCTTAGAAGGCAAATGATGGAAAGGAGCAACTCAGGGTTTCTGATTGTTTGAAGTCCTTTTCTCCTTTTTTGTGGAATGCTTAATAATTTCCCCTTGAGCATGATGTAGATTCTTTGCTGGACCCTTTGTGGAGCCATAAATCTATGTTCATTTTGTCCTTCATTCCTAAAGTAGGCATTGGTATAAAAAAATCTGGGCATATTTCTAGGACTCTGATTGGAACTCTAAATCTTCCAAACACTTCAATAATTGCCAATGCCTTCTCTGGCCAACACAAATGTGTTGGTGTCAGGAGGAGAGGGAAGGGGACGAAATAGACCTAGGCTGAGGCCAAAGCTAAGAGTTTTGTTTTGTTTTGTTCTGTTTTTCTGCCATACAGGTTTCACCAGACATCATATCTAGGTTCTAAAAGTTTGATTTTTTTTTTAAAAGCAATCGGGGTTAAGTAACTTGCTCAAGGTTACACGGCCAGTTATTATTTCTGGGTGTGTGGTGCTGAGTATCTGAGACTGGATTTGATCCAGATCAACCTGACACTGGAGCCCGTGCTCTTACTCGCTGAGCCACCTGGCCGCCCCTAAGCAACTGGGGTTAAGTAACTTGCCCAAGGCTACATGGCCCAGGTATTTCTGGGTGGGTGCTAAGCGTCTGAGCCTGGGATTCGATCTCCAGGTCTATCTCAACACTGGAGCTGTTGCTCTTACTCGCTGTGCTACCTGGCTGCCCCTCTAAAAGTTTGATATTTCACAGACAACTTCTGCACTACTGATAAGCTCAGATAAGAAATGGCTGTAAGCTTCCTATTGACTTTGATAACCTCTAATCAACATTATCCATTTTGTATTTTCTTTTTGTTAATTTTGTTACACATTTCTCAATTACATTTTAATCTTATTCAGGCCCCACTTGAGATTTTTTGGGGGATACTTGAATTGTAAGCTTGACACCTCTGCCTTATGTCATCACAAAATTTTTCCAGTAGATATTTAGATGATTTCTTTGCAACATCAATACAGTTCCAAGGACTTTTCATTCTTGGTCTAAAAACACTGACTGATTAATTGATTGTGGTAAGTACTGGGCACACAAAGAAAGATAAAAGACAGTCCCTCTTCTCATGGAACTTACAGTCAAATGGTGGAGAAAAAATTCAACCAAATATTTACAAGCAAGAAATATATAGATAAAATTGGAGATAGTCAGAAAAGTAAGACACTAGAATCAAACAGTTCAGCAATAGCTTCCCGCGAGAAGATGTCATTTTAGAAAAACCGCGAAGGAAACCTGGAGGCGGAGATGAAAAGGGGGAAAACTCCATGTGTGCAGGATAGTCAGTGAACATGCTCAATCAGTACAATCACAGACACCTGATTCTAAATCATGGCCCTTATGCCAAACAGAATTGTTTGTATTTTCTCTGTTTCAAAGAAAACATTATCTCCCCCAAAATCAGAGGTCAAGGGTAAGAAATATAGAGAAATAACAATCCTAGGAAATAATGACATGGAGAGCCCACTGTTTGGGGAATAATATAGTACCTTTAGCTTTATTAAACAGAATTCCATCTGTTTTTATGGTCACAAATTCATTTTTTTCAGTCTTGCCTATGTCAAACCTTATTATTATACATAAAGCTAAAAACAACATATGGCTGACTATAAAGAAATAAACCTTCAAGGCACAATTAAGTCCATACTTTCCAAGCACAGAGACCCATATGTCTCTTTTTCAATGTGCTATATTTCATGAATGACTGCATTAGACAAATGTATATAACCAAGTAGCCAAGAAGAAAAAAGAAAGGAAAAAAAAAAGGAGAGAGCAAGTTAACTAGAAACAGACAATTCCAAGTAGCTCAATAGAAAATCTTCCAGTACTATATATAAAATGTAGTATTTTCAAAGATCTGTTGAAATTTAAACCAGGTTGTGATTAATTTATTCTTTTTTCTTTGCAACTTGTATAAGTTTAGGTAAAGTTATAATTTGCTAGACATTTTCTAACAAAAAATTTCAAGACTTTCCCCTGCTCTATGCCTTTCAACTTCTCTCCTTCTTCCTGTTCATTCTTTCTCTTGTTATATGAGAAATTTTCATAAAATTTCAGATGTGCTCACTTTCAAGTAATAGAAGATACAAGTTAGGGAACTAGTTTTGGTCACTAATCTTTGGTTACTTGACTTATTATTTATGGAAGATTTCCAATCATGAGCTAAAAATTCCATTTTCTGAGTTCAAACTTCATATACAAAATTCAGGCAATGTATTGATATAAGTTTATTGTGAGGAGCAAATGACAACATTAGAAAGTAGTATCAAAAGTATGAAATAGTAAACAAATGCTAGATATATTATAATTTCAATTATGTAGAAAGTTAAGTAAATTAAACTTTAGATAATTTAATAATTTTTGAATATGTGGAGATGTGTCTTTTTAATCATTAAAGCTTACTTATGATGCTTCTATATTGGAAGGAAATATTTCTATAATCTCTTACATTTGGGGGATGGAGTCAAGGTTGTGGAGTAATGGCAGGGATCGACCTGAGCTCTCCCAAATTTTACTCCAAGCAACATTACAATTGTGCCAGAAAATAAATTCTGGAGTGACAGAACCAATAAAAGGAGGGGGTGAAATAATTTTATAGCCCAAGAAAACTTAGAAGGACAGCAAGGAAGCCCTGTTTCACTGAAGTAAGAGAACAGCACAAGGAAGCATAAGGTCCTGGCTGCAAATCAATCAGCAGTAGAGGCTTCCAGAAGCTCTTATCCCACAAAGGGCAAGGAGGTCAGTCAATTGGTCAGATGGAGATTTCAGGGGACCCTTGCACCTGGAGCAGAACTTTGTTGCTTTGCTCAGATGTGGTCCTAGTTAACTGTGGTTCTTACCCACAGTTCCAGGGAAAGAAGGAACACTAGTAGGATTGAAGACATTGACCACAGTTTGAGAGTAGAAAAGAGTGCTTGTGTTACCTCACAGACCAGAGCACAGAACAAGTGAGCAGTGACCATACCTCTCCTTAGCTCATACCACCTTGAAAGAACTGAACACTTATTAACCTCCAAAATTAGATCTGAAAAAAAGAGAAGGAAAAATCTGAAGCTTGGAACAGCACCCCCTACCCCATCCCAGGAGTAGAATCCAACTTTAACACAAGGTGAAAAGTGAAGGAATAACCTGGGAAAATGAGAAAAGAACTAAAACGAATCTAAACTTAGACAGTTACTATGGTGATTGGGAAGGTCAAAATATAAACTCTGGAGAAGGCAAAAATGTCAAAGCAATTACATGCAAAGCAACATAGGAAAATGTGAATTAGTCCCAATGCCCAAAAAAAATTCCTGTAGGAGGGGTGGCTAGGT
Organism: Petaurus breviceps papuanus; assembly: GCF_028583685.1. Taxonomy (NCBI): domain Eukaryota; kingdom Metazoa; phylum Chordata; class Mammalia; order Diprotodontia; family Petauridae; genus Petaurus; species Petaurus breviceps. The sequence continues at coordinate 5,418,380 of NW_027185799.1, forward strand.
GGCGCAGTGAGTAAAGCGCCAGCCTCAGAGTCAGGAGGACCTCAGTTTGGTTCCTGTCTCAGACACTTAACTCCCACACATACACACATACACACACACACACACACACACACACACAGAAGTAGCCATATAGCCTTGGGCAAGTTACTTAACCCCAATTGCCCTCCAAAAGACAAAATAAATAAATTCCTGTAGGAGCTCAAAAATAATTTAAAAATGAAATAAGAGGTAGAGGAAAATTGGGAGGAGAAATGAGAGTCATGCAAGAAAAACCAGTGGAAAAAGCATCAACAGCTTGGTGAAGGAGGAACAAAAATACTGAAGAAAATTATACTTTAACAACAGAAGAGGAGAAATGGGTAAAGAGGTGTCCAAACAAATCACTTAAGGAAAGAACTCTTTAAAAAGCAAAAACAGCCAAATGTAAAAAATGCATAAAAATTCACTGTCAAAAATAACTCCTAAAAAAGGTGGAATTGGGCAATTGAAAAAGGAGATACAAAAGTTCACAAAAAAATCCTTAAAAATTTGAATTGAGCATATAGAAACTAATGACTCTACAGATAACAAGAAACAATAAAAAAAATAGAAAAAATGAAAACTGACCTGGAAAATAAATCCATGAGATAAAATTTAAGAATTATTGGACTATGTAAAAATAATGATCAAAAAAAGACACTAGATATGATATTTCAACAAATTATCAAAGAAAACTGCCCTGATATCCTAGAACCAGGACATATAATAGAAATCAAAAGAATCCACCAATCCTCCAGGAAGTGTAAAGGCAAGCAAAGAAGTACCTAGCCCCTTGTTTCAGCTATTTAATTATTTATCACCTTGTTTCAGTTCAAGTTTCTTTTGAGCCTTGCCCATGATTATATCACGTCTTTGTTAAGAAAAAGGACTTGTGAAACCCACAGTGGGAGGAATTTGCTGATGCAACAGGGAGGGGCAGAACAGGGGGGAGATAATGACAAGATAAAAAGCTGATCACAGGCTGGGAGACAGCAGACATGAGAAGGGAACCCTTGTGATGGCAGAGTTGAGAAGGATAAAACTTGTGATATCATGGCACTCTGTCTGTTCTGTCTGTGTTGATTTGTGGTTGTAATATTTTGTACAAAAGCCCTGGGACCTTACTGGAAGCCCTGAAGGAGGATTTTCTTGTTGTCTGTTTACAGCTGGAAGAGAGTTTCAGAGGTGCTGGGACTTTACTAATTATGTGTGTTGACCCCTCAGACCTTGTTTGTGGGTCTCTGTTGATTTCATAGGCAGATAGTGAATTGATGATGGTGCTGTCAATATGCATGAATGTTACTGTGGCTCTATTAAGCTTTGTCTTCCCAGAAACAAAAACTGCAAGGGACCTGAGGTGTACTGGATACTGTAAGCTTCAATACGGAACTGGACAAGGAGCTGAATGAGGAATCCAGGTAACAGTTGGGTAAATTCAGGCAGGAGCTGGGTCCATAGAAGAGGAACCATGGGATTTTGGAGCCAGCCTCAAATCAATATGAAAAGATCTCTCCTTGGGTACTTAATGCTGACTGAGAAAATCATGATTTACCATGGCCTAGGGGTAGGAGAAATTTGTACTTTGTGCCTTGTACCTGTTAAGGATGATTGAGTTAAGGATGATTGGAAACTAATATTCAATCAAGAAGAAAGAAGACTTTTTGACTGAGAGATTAAGACAATGTGACCTAGGGGTGGAGGACTTTGACCTTTGCAATTTGTGTCCCTTAAGAAGGCTTGCTATTTAAGGATGATTGAGTTAAGGACTTACTGAATGATTACACTTTGAGTCCTTTAATGAGGCTTGCTCCTTAAAGATGACTGAGTTAAGGACTTACTGAATGATATCTTTTGTTTAAAACTATGTGTCCACTTTAGTGATAAGTTGCTATGTTACAACATTGTGAATGCTGTACTTTGGTTTCTGTGAATGTTTTGCTTTAATTTACTGCTGAATTAATAGAGAGTTCACTATACTATGTGACCAGAACCTTAAAGCTGTTCACAGCAGCAGTCGTCAAGAAAGCTGCTTATGCTTGGCTTTACAAAAAGATCCCCAAATGAAAACTCCCAGTAATATTACAGATAAATTCCAGAGCTTGAAGATAAAGGAGAAAATATTGCAACTGGACAGAAAGAAGCAATTAAAATATTTTGGAGCAGCAGTCATCAGGATCACAGAAAAGTTAACAACTTCTACCTTCAGGGATAAGAGGGCTTGGGAAAGTATCTTACAGAGGGTAAAAGAGCTAGGATTATGAGCATGAATCACCTACCCAGGAAAAATGAGTATAATCTTTGGAGGGTTGGGTGGGGTGTAAATGAAGAATGGATATTTAGCAAAATAGAGTACCTTCAAGCATTCCTGATGAAAAGACCAGAGATGAATAGAAATAATGACTTTCAAATATAACAATCAAGAGAACCATAAAATGGTAAATGGGAGAAATCCTGAGGGATTGACAAGGAGATATACAAGATTTAGTAGCTTCTACATTAAAAATTTGGTGGCTTAGAATGTATTATTCTGAAAGGCAAAGAAGCGAGAATTACAAACAAAAATTACCTACTCAGGAAAACTGAGTATACTCCTTTGGGTGAAAAATGGATACTTAACTAAGTTTAAACTGTTTACATATCTAAATGGAAAGATGACTGTTCTAACTCCAAAAAACTTTATCCATATTAGAACATTCAAAAATAGTATACATAGACAGTGGGTTCAGAGTGAGTTAACTATATGGAATAATTTTTTTTTAAAAGATTAAGAGGTAAGAATGAAGGAACCAATGGGAGAAAAAAAAAGGGAGAAGAATGGGCAAAATTATCTCACACAAAACAGGCGTGAAATGAAGAACTTTTATAATGGATTAGAAGATATTGGGTAATTGAGAAATGATGTAACAAGCAGTGGCAGATGGTCATGATGGAATACGACTATGCTATAAGAAATAAACACAGTAAGTTTAGAAAAACGTGGATTGACTTGCACAAAATAATAAAGAGCCAAATGAACAGGACTAAGGGAAAGTTGTATACAGTGAGAGCAATTTTGTTTTAAGAACAAGTATAAACAAATATTAAAATACCCAAATTAAATTAAAATGATGTAAATTAAGTTATGTGTAGATCAATTATATATACATATATGTATACACACAGTCACATATACACACATAAATATTTGTGTGTAATGGAATCAATATCTAGAATGGAGGGGGAGAAAAAAAGAAGAAAAAGATATTTACATGATAAATTATTACATATTTAAAAGGAATAGCAAATTGTACATAATGGATTTGCAATAACATGTGTAATCATCTTTGTTATTCTCCTATGTTACAGAAATGATTCTTTTATTTCATAATTTTTTAATGGAGGGGAAGATTGTGCGGTGGCAGGCAAGGATTGATTTTACTTTCCTCAGAATTGGCTCAAAGAAGGAACAATATACACATACATATTCAGTTTGGTCTAGAAATCAATCTTAGGATACATGGAAGTAATAGGTAAGGGAATGAGAGAAGAGTAAGAGAAGGGAGGGCAAACTGGGGGAGGCAGTGGTCAGAAGCAAAATATTTTTGAGGAGGGTCAGGGTGAAAGGAGAGAAAGAAAAAGGTAAACAGGTTGGGGGAGTAGAATATAGAGAAATACATAGTAATCCTACGAGTAAGTGTGGATGGGATGTACTCAATTATAAAACAGAACCACATAGCCGAATGGATTATATGATTTGAATATAAAAGGTGATATCATATGAAAATTAGGAGAGCAAGCAGTAGTTTACTTCTCACATCTGTGGATAAGGGGTGAACTTATGACCAAACAATAGATAGCTTCACAGGATGTAAAATTGATAATTTTAATTACTTTAAATTTAAAAGTTTTTGCACAGACAAAGCAAATCAAGCCAAGATTAGAGGATATTCAGAAAACTAAGAATAATATTTGTAACAAGTTTCTCTGATAACATCCTTATTTCTCAAATATGTGGAGAAATGAGTCAAATTTATAAGTACAGATGTCATTCCCCAGTTGATAAATGATCAAAAGATATGAATAGGAAATTTTCAGATGAAGAAACGAAAACTATGATCATGAAAATATGCTCTAAATCACTATTAATTAGGAAAAAGCAAATTAAAACAACTCTGAGGCACCACCCACATCTATAAAATTGGTAAAAACAATAGAAAAGGGAAAGGACAACTTTTGGAGGGGAAGTGGAAAAATTATGATGTTAATGTACTGTTCTTAGAGTTGTGAATTGATCCAACCATTCTGGAGAGTAAGTTGGAATCATGCCCAAAAGCCATAAAACTGTGCATACTCTTTAACCAAACAATGGTGAATGGCTGAACAAGTTGTGGTATACTTTTGTGAAGGAATATTATTGTGTTATGAGAAATGATGAGGAAGAAATATTTTAAATTATTTATTAATTTTTAGTTCTCAACATTCATTTCCACAAGATTTTGAGTTGCCATTTTTCCTCCCTGTCTTTCCCCTACCCACACCCCAAAAGAGAAAACCCACTGATTATCCCTTCCCTCAATTCATTCTCCCATATATCACCATCATCACCCCCTTAACTTTCTAGCAGAGCAAGATGGACCTCTACACCCTAGTGCCTGTACATCTTATTTCGCAGTTGTGTGTAAAAAGCACATTTTAAAAATATATATATATATATATATTTTGGAGGGAAATTGGGGTTAAGTGACTTGCCCAAGGTCACATGGCTACTTTTTTGTGTTGTGTCTGTGGCCAGATTTGAACTCAGGTCCTCCTGACTTCAGGGCTGATTCTCTATTCTCTGTGCCACCTAGCCGCCCCAAAACATTTGTTTTTAAAATTTTGAGTTCCAGATTTTTGCCTTTCCTCCCTTCTCGTCCACACTCACTGGGAAAACAAGCAAATCAATATAGGTTGTACAAGTGTAATTACCCAAATCATTTCCAAAGTTGTCATATTCTGAAAGACCAACTATATGTACCTCCATCCTATCCTGCCCCTGACTTATTCCACTTTCTTCTTTGACCCTATCCACATTTGCTGCTAACTACCCTCTCTCCCTATCTGTCTTCCCTTCTATCATTCCTACTCCTATTCCCTACTCTCCTATTTTCCTGTAGTATAAGATATCCAAATGAGTGTATATGTTATTCCCTCCTTAAGCCAATTTGAATGAGAATAAGGTTTTTTCATTCCTTTCACCTTCCTGTTCTTCCCCTCCATTGTAAGAGTTTTCTCTTGCCTCTTTTATATGAGATAATTTAACCTAATCTATCTCCTTCTTTCTCCTTCTCCCAATAAATTTCTCTTGCTTCTTTATTTTATTTTTTAGATATCATCCCTTCATATTCAATTCATCCTGTGCCCTCTATGTATACATGAACATACATATGCCAACACTCATATACAAATTTATATACACTTACACCCTCCTATGCATACAGATATGTGTATGTATACATATATATGTATATGTGTATATATATGTATACACACATATTTCCTTCAACTATCCTCATACTGAGAAAAATCTTATGAGTAACAATTATCAGTTTTCCATGTAGCAATGTAAATTGTTCAACTTTAATTAAGTTCCTTATGATTTCTTTTTCCTTTTTACCTTCTCATGCGTCTCTTGCTTCTTGTATTTGACAGTCAAATTTACTGTTCAGCTCTGTTTTTTATCATCAGGAATACTTGGAAAATCTCAGTCTGAGAGGGCTTATTGGAGGTGGGGAGCTGAGAGCAAAGGAGCTTCTGGTCTGTTCCTCTGCTGTTATCAGCAATTGTTATAATTTGGGGCTCTTCATAAAGCATTTTGGGTGATTAAATGGGTCTGGGCCAGCAGAGGAGTCTGGCCACCTGTCTTCTCAGTTCTCCTTTCTTGCTGCTGTTTTGGATTTTTTTCTCCTTTCCCCTGGTGATCCTTACCATAGAAATCTTGCAGGATGACCAAGTGTCTCTTCCCTGCATGGTGAGTAATCAACATGGTGAATATATCCAATACTGGCTGGTGGGGACACATAGCACAGGCAAATTATCCATTTCGAAGCATCAGTACCTCATCTTCTGGGATATAACTGGCCAGCAAGTCCCCACCTCTCCACTACAACACCTTGAGCTGGCACTGGAGAAAGAAAAGTGAAAAAAAATGGAATCCCTGACCTCAAAGAGCTTTCAATCTATTAGGAGTTGTCAAAATACTTGCCTAAAACCATACTCTCTCTAATTTGCTGCTCATAATCTTCAGACTGGGAAACCTGTTATCTAAATCTGCCAGAACTGTGAGTAATGTAAGGTAATCTAGAGAAGATGTGAATCAAGGCTTGCAGGGATCTGTTATGAGTCAAGTATGTGACCTCTTGTGCAGGGACTTTTTGACATATGTCTTAGCTGCTCAGATTTCTTACTTTTTGACTATATTCTTGGTAGGTAAATTTGCCAGATATTTAAATTTTGAAGTGGAATGGTGATATTGTTGTAAGAATTATTGTTGTCATGGCATTATAATGATGATTATAATATCTCATTCATTTGTTTTCGCGATCCTCTCAATTTCTACTGCCCTCCCTCCCAAACTTCTTTTACTTAAAGTGTGTGTGTGTGTGTGTATGTAAAATCAAGAGTACTGCTGCTGTGAGTAGCTTTAAGGTTCTGATCACATAGTATAGCATTCATAGAAACCAAAGTACAGCATTTGCAATAATATAACATAAGTTATCATTAAAGTGGCCACATAGTTTTAAACAAAACATATCATTCAGTAAATCCTTAACTCATTCTTAAGAAGCAATCCTCCCTAAGGGACACAAAATATAAAGGTCAAAGTTTTCCTACCCATAGGTCACATTGTCTTAATCTCTCAGTCAAAAAAGGCTTCTTCCTTCTTGATTGGAGGTTAGTTTCCAATCATCCTTAATTCAATCATCCTTAAGGGGTACAAGGTAAAAAGTAAAAAGTTCTCCCACCCCTAGGCCACAGTAAATCACGAACTTCTCAGTCACCACTATGTACCCAAGGAGAGGTCTTTTAAAAAAGTTAATCTTTTGTTTATTTATTTTTAGTTTTCAACATTAATTTCCACAAGATTTTGAGTTACAAATTTTCTCCCCATATTTCCTCTAACATCATCCCAATATAGCAAGCCTACTGAATACCCCTTCCCCCAAACCGCTCTCTCATATATCCTTCCCCATCCCCCCTTAATTTCTAGTAGGGCAAGATGGATGTCTATACACCATTGCCTGTATATCTTATTTCCCAGTTGCATGTAAACATTTTTTAACATTTCTTTTTAACTTTGATTTCCAGATTCTTTCATTTCTTCCTTGCTCACACACCCCACTGGGAAGACAAGAAATTCAATATGGGTGGTATATGTGTAGATATGCAAGACATTTCCATAGTAGTTATATTGTGAAAGACCAATAATATTTCTCTCCATCCTATCCTGCCCCCATTTATTCTATTTTCTCCTTTGACCCTGTCCCTTTTCAAAACTGTTTGCTTCTAATTACTTTCTCCCCCAATATGCCCTACCTTCTATCATCCCACTCATCCCCTTTCCCCATTTTCCTGTAGGGTAATATGTCCAATTCAGTGTGTATGTTATTCCCTCCTTAAGCCAAATTCAATGACAGTAAGGTAGACCCATTCCCTTTCCCCTTTCTGCTCTTCTCCTTCCATGTAATAGTTTTCTCTTGCCTCTTTATAATGAGACAATTTACCTTATTATTTCTCTCCCTTTTTCCTTCTCCCATTCTATTCCTCTCTTATATCTTAATTTTATTTTTTAGATATCATTCCTTCCTATTCAACTGATCCTCTGCATTCTCTGTATGTAGAAATGTACACATGCCTATATATGTATTTATACACACATACACCGTCCTATATATACATATATGTATACATATACATTCCATTCAACTATCCTTATAGTGAGAAAAGTCTCATGGATTACAATTATCTTTTCTTATGATTTTTTTTTTTGCGTTTTGGAGGGGCAATTGGGGTTAAGTAACTTGCCCAAGGTTACATGGCTAGGTTGTATGTGTGTGTGTGTGTGTATATGTGTGTGTGTGTGTGTGTGTGTCTGTTAAGTGTAAGAGGCCGGATTTGAACTTAGGTCCTCCTGACTCCAGGGCCAGTTCTCCATTGACTGTGCCATGTAGGTGCCCCCTTTGTGATTTTTTTTCCAGTTTACCTTCTGATGCTTCTTATATTTGAAAGTCAAATGTTCTATTCAGTTCTGTTTTTTTCATCAAGAATAGTTGAAAGTCCTCTATTTCATTGAATGACCATATTTTCCCCTGAAGCATTATATTCAGTTTTGCTGGGTAATGATTCTTGGTTTTAATCCTAACTCCTTTGACCTCTAGAATATCATATTCCAAGCCCTTCGATCAATTAATGTAGAAGCTACTAGATCTTGTGTTATTCTAATTATGTTTCCAAAGCACTCAAATTGTTTCTTCTTGAAAGCTTGTAATATTTTCTCCCTGACCTGGGAACTCTGGAATTTGGCCATAATGTTCCTAGAAGTTTTCTTTTGCAGATCTTTTTCAAGAGGTGGTGAGCAAATTCTTTCAATTTCTATTTTGCCCTCTGGTTTGAGAATATAAGGGCCATTTTTCTTGAGAATATCTTGAAGAATGATTTCTAGGCTTTTTTTTTTTTTGATCATGGCTTTCAGGTAGTCCAATAATTTTTAAATGATCTCTCCTGGATCTATTTTCCAGGTCAATTATTTTTCCAATGAGATATTTAACATTGCCTTCCATGCTTTCAATTATTTGGATCTATTTAATAGCATCTTGATTTCTCATAAAGTCACTAGCTTCCATTTGCTCCATTCTAATTCTGAAGGAATGAATCTCCTCAGTGAGCTTTTAAAATTCTTTTTCCATCTGGCAAATTCAGCTTTTTAAGGCATTCTTCTCCTCATTGGCTTTTTGAGCCTCTTTTTGCCATTTGAGTTAGTCTATTTTTAAAGTGTTATTTTCTTTAGTATTTATTGGGGTCTACTTTAGCAGGCTGTAGACTTGCTTTTCATGATTTTCTTGCATCATTCTCATTTTTCTTCCCATTTTTTCCTCCACTTCTCTTACTTGATTTTCAAAATCCTTCTTGAGCTCCTCCATGGCGTATAATCAATTCATATTTTTCTTGGAAGTTTTTGATGCAGGAGTTTTGACTTTGTTGTTTTCTTCTGGTTCCATGTTTTGATCCTTTTTATCACCAAAAAAGGATTCTACGTTGTGATTGTGCTTCCCCTGCTTGCTCATATTGCCAGCCAATTACTTGACTTTTGAGTTCTTTGCTATGGTTGAACTCTGCTTTCATAGTGGAGAGATCTGTGTCCCAAATTGCTGGGGTTTTCACAGTTGTCAGAATTCTTGTCATAGTTTTGAAGAGAGTGCCCTCTCTAGAGCTACCACAAGCTCTGGCACACTGGCCACACACCCCAGGACCACAACCCAAGACTGTGATCCAGAGCCAATCTGTTCAAAACAAGAGTAATTACCCTTGGAATGGTCACTTGGTCCCCCTACAATCTGTAGGCCAGGAGCTCCAGAGGCAGCCATGAGGCAGCAGCTGCAGCCACCATGCCTACACCACTTCTTGCACCAGTGGAGCAATGGCCAGGTGGAGCTCTTCCATCACCCAGTTCCAACAGAGTTCCTACTGACCTTTTATTTTCTCTTTGGTGTTTATGGGTTGACAAGTCTAGAAACTGCCACAGCTGTTGGTGATTCACTCTCCTGAAGTCTGCTCTGGCTGGTGCCTCTGCTCAGAGCCACCCCAGGTCTGGATCCATGTGGCTCACACAGGACTATGCTCGGCTCCCAATTTGGTGTGATAGACCCTTCCTGTTGGCTTGCCAGGATGCCTTCAGTGGGAGATTTGTTTCTCTGTCACTTTGTGAGTTCTTCAGCTCTAAAATATGGTTAGAGTGATATTTTCCAGGTATTGGAGGTAGCTGGAGCAGGAGTTAAAGCAAGTTCCTGCTTTTATTCTGCCTTCTTGGCTCTTCCTCCATCTTCCTTCATCTTGGCTTGAGGCTGGCTCTCAGATTCCATGGCTTCTTATAGATGGTCCCAGCTTTTGCCTGAATTTACCCAACTGTCACTTGGATTCAAAGGTAGGCAGCTCTCAGCTCCTTATCCGGCTCCTTGTCTAGCTCCTTGTCCAGTTCCCATTCCATATTGAAGCTCACAGTGTCCAGTCCACTGCAAGTCCTTCATAGTTTCTGTTTCTGGGAAGACAAAGCTTAACAGAGCCAAAACAGCATTCATATACATTGCTGGCACCACCATCAATTCACTTGCTGCCTGTGAAATTATAATAGTAATGGAATATAAAGATCCCCCTGTATTGGCTTGGTTTTCAAATTGATTGTGTTAAAACCCAGAGCTTGTGAATCCCACTTGTGGGATGGACTCGTTGACGTGAAAAGAGAGGGCTGAACTGGGAGGAGCTGGTGAAGTAAATTTAGAGAGACACAAGAAAAGAGAAAGGCAGAAGAACTTTTTTGGAAGCAGAGAGAGACTGAGAGGATTGTTGAGGGCCAGTTTGAATTGCCCAGGACTTTTGAGAGCTGCCACCCAGAGCTGCCAAGGACTGAGGAGGCATGGCTGTTATGCTGGTACTTTGTCTGTCTGTTTTGGTGTTGTTTTGCCAGATCTGTCCACTGGTGAAGGACAGTCCTGTTGTTGCAGAGGTTCTAGAACCTTGCTGTTGGTTCAGAAGTCCTGAAGAAGGATTTTCTTGTTGTATGTTTACAGAAATCCTGGAAGGGGGTATTGCTAATGTTTTCAGGGGTCCTAGGACTGTTCTGCAGACAGAGAATGAATTAATGAAGACACTGGCAATGTATCTTGTGGCCTTGCTAAGCTTTGTCTCCCCAGGAACAAAGATTGCTAAGACCTTGCCTTGGGTCAACATGAAGAAAAGACCTCTCTTTGGGTATTAAATGGTGTGCTTAAGCTTGTTGTAACTCTGGGGTAGATTCAATTGTAATACAAGGGTGGGGAACTTTTGACTTTTTTGTGCTTTGTGATTAAACAAATGAATGTACTTTACTTATGATTGGAAACTAATCTCCATTTGAGAAGAGGGACTTTGTGATGGACTAAATGAATGTACAGCCTAGGGGTGGAGTAGTATTTAGAAAAGGGACTTTGTGATTGATTAAATGAATGTAATGTCCAGGGGTGGGGTAGTACTTGGAGATTATTGAATTATACTTGGTAAATGCTGTATTTTGAATGATGCTATATTTTGATTTTGTCTGTTCTTAATTTTTCACTGAATAAAATGGAGATCACCTATGCTGGTATTTTGAACCTTGGGAAGTTGCCTTTGCTTGGCATTAGAGAAATCAACACAGACCAACAAAGTCTGAGAGCTCAACACAAATTGTCAGTATAGTCCAAGGACCTCTGAAATCCTCCTGCAGGACTTCTATAAACAGACAACAAGAAAATCCTCTTTCAGGGCTTCCAGGAAGTTCTCAGGGCTTCTGTACAAAGTATTATAAACACAAATCAACAGAGACAGAACAGACAATCAGAATGCCTGACACTCAAGTGTTCCCTTCTCAGTTCCTCTTCTCTCCCAGCTTATGCTTCTGGTCTTATATGGTCATTAATTCTTTTGTGTTCTGTCCACCTCTTATGTCCTTCCTATTCCTGTCTTTATAAAGTTTCTCCCACTGTGAGTTTCACAAATTCTGTTTCTTAACAAAAACTTGGTAAAATCACAGGCAAGGCTCAGTTGAAACCAGGTGCTTAGTACTTGTTTTCTTGCCATTACAGTGTGTGTGTGTGTGTGTGTGTGTGTGTGTGTGTGTGTGTGTGTGTGTGTGTGTGTGTGTGGTAACTATTCAGTGATCCTACAACTGGATATCTAGGTGTTACTTGTGTGAGGGCTTTTTCCCACATCAGAGCATCATTGCATAGCTTGAATGGAGACAGAATAGGCATCTCTAGCCTCTTTACCTCCCACTTTTCTCCAAGAGAGACATCAATTCCTGCCAGGTTTACAAGCAGGAAACAAGGCCAAGGTCTATGTTCTCATCAAAGAAAGGATGCATCTGGGCTAGTATTATATGTATCTGTTCCCTTAAGTGTTGCTAGTCTAGGTGATGAGACATTCGAGCTCAATCTAATTTCTTATCTTTGTTTAACTACTGTGGGAAAAGATGACTTCAGAATTTATACTCAAGGCTTGACCTCTTTTCTTTCAAATACCCATGCCATAATATACAAATACAGTCATTAACCAAGAATCCATCATATCCAAATCATAGTACAACAGAAATCAGAGAAAGTAAACATGTGAGCACATATACCAGATAACACAGACGGAAGGAGTCCTTCCTTTGTGAGTAAGACAATTCAGCTCAATCAAGACAGATTCCTAGATCTTACCCAAATGGAAGTTCTAAAAGAATAGACCCAAATTAATATATTCTTAGCTGCCTGATTTTTTTCTGTAGGATTTTTTCTCTTCTGTGATAATCTTGTCACAGTTTCCTTGTTATTTTGGAGATATGAAACTGCTTTAGGTAGAGAATAATATTCCAATGACTAGTACAATGCCTGTCACAGAATAGGCACTCAATAAATACTTATTGTTTGAATCATTACCATTGTAAGGGATTCCCTTGTAGTCTAATTAAACTGAAGTGATTTTAAACAACCATTTCTCCCAGTAACTATCTCATTAAATTAGCTTGAAAAATATTAAGTGATTCTCTCCATCTTTGTATTCACCCACTTTGAATAAAGCATTATTTTTGTCGTGCTTCAGGATCTCCTTTATCTGTCAATTAAAAATCCCGTATTTCCTTCTTTAATCTCTTTCCCATAAATCAAGCTCATGGACCTCTTAATCACATTGCTGATCTTTTCTAACTTCCCAACTATGCAAAACAAGAAAGTAGAGAACTAATTTATTCCCTATGGGAAGAAAGGCAGGCATGACAAAAATAATTTATCTTCTTCACAATTTCTTAGGTTTGAGGATCAGAGAACCAGACATTATTAAAGATGTGCTTCAGGAGAATTGCAAGAGTTTTTGTTTTGTTTCTGAGCACATTTGATATTCTATTTTTATAATAGCTTCAATGACTGCATAACTAATGGCAGATTGCAAAAGAAGAATGAAAATAATGGCAGTTTGAGATAATAAAAGTCACCTATTACCACACACACACACACACACACGTATATGTATACACCAGGGGTGCGGAACTTGTGACCTCAAGGCTACATGTGCCTGTAGGTCCACAAGTGTGATCCTCCCAAACTGAATCCCCACCTCTGGTATACCTTCCCACACACAAACACACACATTTTATTTAGAATGTCAGCTCTTTGAGAGCAGAGTTGGTCTGATCTTTCTGTATTATTAACACAGCTCAGTTTTTATCACATTGCAAATTGGATAGTATTAGAAGGAAGAAATGAGGGAGGTTAGAGAGGTAGGAATATGCATGATCTTAAAAGAGGAAGGTCTTAGATACTATAACATGGCAGCAATTTAATAAAATTCAAAAGAAACTGATACCAAACTGGTGAAATATTTGCCCTCTGGTGCAAATAAAAAGAATTTGAGGAACTCTGCCATGTAAACAGAATTCCAAATTTATGAATATACTTATCATGGACTCCCTAAAGTGTTTTACCAATTAAAATATAGAAAGCATTAATGAATGCTTTTTCATTCATTTTATTTGAATGTTTATTAAAAGTTGACTGTTATATATGGTATATATTATATATATATATTATATAAAGTTAATATATTATAGATGGTATGTAATATATTACATAATATGTATGCACTAGTTATATGTAGGGAGAGGGAGGAAGCATTTAACAAATGTATGCTAAAAGGCTTTATCAGTGTCTCTTTGGATCCTCATAAACACATATGAGGTAGATGCTATTAATATCTCTATTTTATAGATCTGAAGCATGGAGAGGTTAAGCGACATGCCCATGATCACACAGCCAGTCAGTATCTAAAGTTGGAATTGAATTCACGTCCTTATGATCCCTGTCCCAGAACTATTCACTGTATCACCTAACTACATAGTTCCAAATAAGGAATTTTGTAGGAAAACAAAAAGAAAATATTTTATCAGGAAAATGTTTGATTGAAATTAAAGAGGAAATAACCAGGTTAAAAGTGAGGGATAACAGGTGGACTGCTTTAATACTCTACTGGTACCATCAAGGTGTTGGGAGAATACTACAAAAGATGTGTTAGAATGAACTTTTGAGAGGATAGGGAAACTATTTGTACAAGCTGTGCAGGCATAAATGGATTGTGACATTCGTCTCTTGAAGAAACATCCAAATCAATAGATCACAGATGCACGTGAGAACTAAAAGTTTAACATCAATTTGGTGCTTTTTTCAAATTCCTTCTTTAAAGAATTTCTGTTTTTGCTTTGTAGATCTTGTTCCTCCTCTACTGGTCAGTTGTGTCTCTCTCTTTGAAGCATCAACTCTGTGGTAGGTAGAGAAAATAAAAGTATATCTCCATTGTAGAAATTTTACTTTGTTTCTTATCGTTCATTTTATTACTAAGCTGTGCCTTCTCCATGTTCTTTTCCTCTCATTCTTCATGAAATGTTTTTCTCTGGATCCATGCCTTCTGGAATGGTAGGAAGAAGGAAATTCAACTCTTTTAGAATTCCATCCAGTCTGAAAGGATGGAATTCTACTTTTCTACAATTCATTTTCCTCCAGTAAATATATTGTCCACTTAGGCACAATACTCACTCTGAGGTAGTAGGCTCTATAAATCACCACAGAATACATTATTTTACATTTACAGATTATATTACATTATTTTGTTCCCATTATCAAATTTCTGGCTCCCCCATTTGAGAGTTCTTTAGTGTAATCTGCTCCCATCATGAAATTGATTTATTCCCCTTTCTTTCCTCAAATTTTCCAGATCACCCATTCTTCTATAGGCATTCTTCTAAAATCCTGTTGAGAAATTACATTGTAATGTTCCCTTCATCCTTTAACATTGAGCTGATTTGGGCACATTCCTTTTTATTTTATTTTTTTCACCTCTCCCTTCTTATATATCTTCCAATACTGCAGTTTAGTTTTAAAAAAAAAGAAAGAAAGAAATCACCTGTAGGTGAAGTTTTGTGAGGTTTATTCCTTGCTGTTTTAACCTGTCTCACCACCATCAGTTCTACCTAAGTTCTACTTTCAACATTGACCTTTCATGTACTATAAATCTTTTAATGGTCTCTCTGATTTGTTGTTATTTTGTTATCATTTTAATTATATCAACAGTTTTCTCAGTTTAGTTTGTCTCTTTTTATAGTGTAATTTATTTTGCCAAATTATGCCTTCTTTCGTTGCTGGATTTGCTTATCTTTCTTTCTTTAATCTGTATTTTTTTAATGGTATTTTCCCCTATTTGCATGTCTAGAAAAATTTTAGCAGTTATTTTTACAAGATTTTGAGTTCCAAATTTTTCTCCCTCCTTCCTTCTCCTTCCCTTTTCTTAAAATGGCAAGTAATTTGAAATAGTTTATACAAGTGCTATTATGTAAAATATTTCCATATTAATTTAGAACAACAATATTGCATTATATTCATATACCACAACTTTCTCAGTCATTCCCCAGTTGATGGGCATCCCCTCAGTTTCCAATATCTTTCCAACACTAATAGGGCTGCTCTAGATATTTTTGTACATGCAGGTCCTTTCCCCTTTTTTATGACTTTTTTGGGATAGAGACCTAGTAGTGGTATTGCTGCATGAAAGGGTATATTCAGTTTTATTGTCCTTTGGGCATAGTTCCAAATTACTTTCCAGAATGATTGATCCGTTCACAACTCCACCAACAACGCATTAGTGTCCTAGTGTTCCCACATCTTCTCCAGAATTTTTCATATTCCTTTTCTGTCATATTAACCAATCTGGTAGGTATGAGGTCATACTTCACAGTTGTTTTAATTTTGCATTTCTCTAATCAAAAGTGATTAAGAGAATTTCTTCATATGCATATAGATATCTTTAATTTCATTTGAAAACTGCCTGTTCATATCCTTTGACCATTTTCTAATTAGGGAATGGCTTGTATTCTTATAAATTTGATTCAGTTCTCTATATATTTTAGAAATGAGGCCTTTATCAGAGACACTTTCTGCAAATATTTTTCCCCATATTTCTGCTTTGCTTTTAATCATAATTGCATTGGTTTTGTTTGAACAAAATCTTCTTCATTTAATATAATCAAAATTATCTATTTTACATTTTGTAATGGTCTCTATCTCTTGTTTGGTCATGAATTCTTCCCCTTATCTCCTTAATTTCTTTCTTGTTTATTTTTTTTAGTTGAATTTATCAAGTTTTAATTGGGGATAGTGGAGGTATCCTACTAGCATAGATTTGTTGTCTTATTGTAACTCACTTAATTTCTCCTTTAAGTATTTGGTACCATATATACTTAATATTGATACTGCTTCATTGTCCATGGTATCTTTTAGCAAGATGTAGTTTCTTTCCTTATCTCTTTGATCTGGGTCTATTTTGCTTTTATTTTATATAAAATCAGGATTGCTATGCTGGACTTTTTTTTTTTAAACTTCATCTGAAGCAAAATAGATTGTGCTCCAGCCACTTACGTTTCCTCTCTGTGTGTCAGCTTCAAATGTGTTTCTTGTAAACAATATATTATATGATTATAGTTTTTGATCCACTCTGCCATACACTTCAATTTTATGAGAGAGTTCATCCCATTCACATCACTGTTATGATTACTGCCTGTGTATTTCCCTCCATCTTATTCTTCCTCCTGTCTCTCTTCTTTCACCCTTTCCCTCCTCACCAGTGTTTTGTATCTGTCTGCTAGCTCCCCTGAATTGCCATCCCCACTCCTTCACTTGATCTCCTTACCTCCTAATTCCCTGTTGGGCAAGATAGATTTCTATATTCAACTGATTGTGTATATTATTCCCTCTTTCAGCTAATACTGATGAGAATAAAGTTCAAGCAATGCTTGTCACCCACCCTCCTGTCTTTTCCTCCATAGTAATAAGTCTTTCCTGCCTCTTCATGTGTAAGAATTTACCCCATTCTGCCTCATCCTTCCTTCTGCATCTATTGTACTCCTCTTTCTCACCCTTATTTTTGATGTTATTCCTTCAAATTTTTCATACCTGTATACCTCATCTATGTATATTCCTTCTACCTATACTATTAGTGATATAATTTTTAAGAATTACAAGTATCATTTTCCTATGTAGGGATGTAAATAGTTTAGTCCTCCTGAATACATTATGTTTTCTTTTCTCTTTTTATTTGTTTATTCTTCTCTTGGGTCTTGATATTGGAGGTAAAATTTTTGGTTTACTTCTGGTCTGCTTATGAAAGTTTGAAATCCTTCTATTTCATTGAATGGCTTTCTGGCTACAGATTCAGTGTTATATCCTTTGAGCCATCCACCTGCCACTATCTTTCTGCTAGGTTTCTGTATTTATCCATTCTCCTACACAGATTGTGTATCAGTAGAAGAGATTGACCCAGGTTTATGGGGATATTTCACTGTGTTGTTACTTCATTTACTTTAATTTGTTCCTTTCTGTTAAATTTCTTTTTGTTTAAGAGTAAATGCTAAAGAGTAAATCATAGTATTGATTTTCTGCAAATAGGAGACACATCAGTAGGAGGGCTTCCAGTCCTCCCACAACAGCATGAGCCCTAGAACTCTAAGAAAGTAATTTGTAGGCACTGGTGATTAACCTTCTTTGGGAATACCCAGACCTATCAGTGTGAAGAAAGCTTTAGGTGAGCAAGTCAGCATAGAACATTAGTAGATATTACATCCTTATATAAATGTATATTCTATGGAAATACATCCCAGATGCCCAAGGTAGGTGTTACTAGTAGATAACATAAGTATTTCATGAATCAAAGAAGCACATAATCTGAGTATTAGAAGGAACTTCATGCTTCATCTACTAAAACCTAGGTGAGACTCTTCTATACAATATTACCTGACAAGCATTCATTCTGCCTTTTCCTGAAGAATTCTAGTAACATTAGAGTTGGGAATACACTTCCCTAATGCACTTATTATGCTTTGAGATAGTTCTAACTGAGAAGAGTTCTTTTTCTTCTACCTTGTGGTAGATATTATGTTTGTTTTATTCTGTAAATGGGCATTAAATAGAGATAGCCTGAATATCATACCCACACCTTACTAAGGGTGGGGATGCATCTACATCCCCCACCACAAACAGAACGTATTCCTGCTTTTCTTTTTGCTCTACCTTTTTGCTCATCTTTTCCATTTTTTTCCCTTTACAACTAGTTCCACCTAGAAGTTATACACTCAACATTTTCTCTACAAATAGAGCAACAGGATATCCCTCTAAGAAGACAATAAATTTTCTACCCATAAGAGACTTATTTGGGGGTAAAACTGGGCAAGAGAATGTTATTGGATTTTCACTACTTGAGGGGAACACCAACCTAAAAGGTTTCCATGGTGACTGCTGAGCTTTTACTACTTTCTGAGAATGTCAAGGTGATTGGTTACCATGGCAACTGCTGAGTTTTAACTGCCTAAAGGAAGCTCCCTTATTCCCATCCCCCACCTGCTGATTGCAAATGTGGAGGGCCATGACTTTTATATGCTTTTAATATGAAATTAATTCTTGTAATTGTTCATTACTAACGATAGTTTTAATTGGATTTTCTGGTCCAGGAGTGCTTTTTGTATTTTAAATTCCTTAACTCCATGGTAGGACTAGCCTAATTTAGTCTTGGCCTATCTATCCATCACTCCTGGTTTGTGTTTAAGACTCAAGTACAATAAACCTAATCTGTCTTCCACATCGTAATTTTTCAAATATTAGTTATTTATGGCTAACCCCACAAAACTTCCTCAAATATCAAACACATACATATTAACCATCCCATTACCTTCAATTCATTTGCATATGCCATGATTTGAGATCATTCACCATCCTAGATGTTCTTTTCTGAACTTCTTCAGTTTTACAATTTCTTTAGATGTTGTCTGACAGGATTACCAATACATTCTTTTTCAGAAATTACCCCTTTCTTAATCAAAGATTAAAATCATATTACTTTCTTTGGTGGACACATTGAACCATTCACTAAAGTGAGTCTTTCAATTAATATAAACCCATATTGGCCTTTATATATTTATTATCTAAACCATGCTTCTCCCAATGTTTACATTTTTAAATTGATTTTAAAACAATATTAATATTTTTCATTTATACTTATCCAAATGCATCGTAATAGATTTAGTCCAATTTTCCAGTTTGTCAAGGCAAATTTTGAATCCTGATTCTGTCATCTAGGAAAGTTCTATGTACCTCCTAGTATGATGCCATCTGTTAATTTGATAAAGATGCTATGAATTTCTTTTTTCAAGTCAATGGTGAAAATAATCAGCACAAGATCAAATACAGATCCCTGTGGCATTCCAGCAGAAACCTCTTTTTCAGATAATTGATTCATTCAATTGATTTGGGTTCTATCACCCAACCATCCCCAATCAAATGTAACTGAACTATAATATGG
The DNA here is from genome assembly GCF_028583685.1 of Petaurus breviceps papuanus. NCBI lineage: Eukaryota > Metazoa > Chordata > Mammalia > Diprotodontia > Petauridae > Petaurus > Petaurus breviceps. The sequence goes on from NW_027185799.1 coordinate 5,438,018, forward strand.
TCCACAACTTTCTATCTCTTCTAAAATAAAAGTCTGAGGTACTATAAGATATTTCAATGAATTCATCGGTCGTGTCATTGACTTAGCTTCTCTCTCCTTTGTTGAATCCCTGATTCATCCATGATTCTTAATCTGTGCAATTCATGTTTTCACATAATCTATTCACTCATTTTATGGTTATTAAAATGGGTTTATTTTTAAAAAACAATCTTTCCCTTGATTACCATTCATTACTACAGTGCAAGAGTGTTGAATTTATAGTGAGAAATTTGAAAACTGCCTCAGACATTTACTGTGTGTCACACTGGGTAATTTAAGCCCTTTCAGTCTCCTTATGTGTAAAGTGGACATAGTAATGTCTACCCCATAATTTTCAAAGAAATAATCTAAATAAAACACTGTATAAATGTTAAAATACTGTATAAGTCCTAGTTACTCTTATCATCATCACAGTTGTTGTTGGTTCCTTTTTCACAATGATATCGAAGTTCGTTGATTAATTTCATTCTGACACATTTGGTATTTGAATTGTGGTGAAACATATTACTTAACCTTACATAAACTTTTGTAGGAAATATTGAAAATTAAAGTCAATATCTTTCCCTTTTTCTATTTTTAAATTCTCTGTATCAAGTACTAATTTGAATATGTATAACTGAATTAATATAAACAGTTTTCTCTCATTAGTCTTTCTTTTAATTTAATACATATTTTTAAAACTTTATAATAAATACAAAGTTTTAACTGAACATAAACAACTACTTTTGATGTTATTCTCACAGCTTTAACCAGTTGTTTCCTGTTAATTGAGCTGCACATGTGTGAGAGAGACAGAGAGACAGACAGAGATAGAAAGAAGAGAGATTCCATGCTAGTCATAGTCTTATGCAAGGAAAGCATTAAATATAGGATGGCACAAGACTTTGAATAATCTAAAACCTTAGAACCACTTTCATTTCTGCTCATTTTCCAATATATTTTTCAATAACCTCACTGCTTCCCTTGTTCATATTAAAGTTACAAAATATCAAATATTGCACTGATTTGGTTTTCAAGATACTATCAATTTTGTTGTAGAATTTCTCTACCTCTCAAAACTCTGTAAGAAGTGATGGTGGGAAACATTTTGCAGTTTCACCAAAAGCATCTCTTTTTTTTTTTTTACTTATGCTTATTATGAATACTGCCAGATGAGGTGATTCAATTAAATTGTCATTTTCGTCTTCTTTGAGTGCATATTAAAACCAAATTTGACAACTCCTTTATTTGCCTCTCAAAAGAAAACTTGTGTGTAATCTTTCCATTTAACTCGAAATCCCCTCCCCCCTTTTTTTCATTCCATTGATGATGAGAATATCAATATTGAGGTGGTTCGGTTATTCAACTTTAAAAAAAATTTGTCTTTATTGACTTGTTTGTTTACTTTTAGTTTACAAGATTCAGTTCCATAATTACTTGAGTTTCAAATTTTTCTCCCCGTCCCTGTCCTGCCCGCCTCCCCACCCCACACCCCATGGTGGAATGCAAATAAGTATAGGATCTGCAAATACTTCCACATTAGATATTAGTCAGGTTATAAAGAAGGATAGTAATGGATGTAATGAGCAATGGGAAAGAGGAAACAAAACCAAACAAGAAAAAGAAAGAGAACAGGTAGTTTGCTTCAATCTGCATTCAAACTCTGTTCTTTCTGGTACTTTCTCTGAATTTAGATATCTCTCTCCATCATGAGTTTTGGAGCTGTCTTATAATGTTTCATTGCTGAGAAGAGTCCAGTCTATCAAAGTTGGTTGTCACACATACATCGTGTCTGTAATTGTGTACAGATTTCTCCTGGTTCTACTCTTCTCACTCAGCATCAGTTCATATAAGTCTCTCCAGGTAAATATGAAGTCCATTTGCTCCTTGTTTCTTAGGGCACAGTAGTATTCCATTACATTCATATACCACAGCTTGTTTAGCCATTCCTCAATGATGGGCATCCCCTTAATCTCCAATTCTTTGCCACCACAAAAAGAGATGCTATAAATATTTTTGTACATATGGGTCTTCCTCACACTTCTATGATCTCTGTGGCATACAAACCTAGAAGTGGTATTTCTGGGTCAAAGGGTATGAAATTACTTATAGGCTTTTGGGCATAGTTCCAGATTGCTCTCCAGAATGGTTGAATCAGTTCACAACTCCACCAGCAATGCATTAGTGTTCTAATTTTTTCACATCCTCTCCAGCATTTATCATTTTCCTGTTTTGCCATCTTAGCCAATCTGACCAGTGAGATGTTGTACCTCAGAATTGTTTTGATATACATTTCTCTTACAATAGTGATTTAGGGCATTTTTTCATGTGCTTGTAGATATCTTTAATGTCCTCCTCTGAAAACTTCCTGTTCATATAGTTTGATCATTTATCAATTGGGGAATGATTTGTATTCTTATAGATTTGACTCAATTCTCTGTATATTTTAGAAATGAGGGCTTTATCAGAGACATTAGTTGTAAAAATTCTTCCCCAGTTCTCCATTTCCCTCCTAATCTTGGTTACATTGGCTTTTTTTGTACAGAAACTTTTCAATTCAATGTAATAAAAATTATCCATTTTGCATGTTAGAATGCTATTTCTTGTTTGGTCATAAAGTCTTCCCCTCTCCATAAATCTGACAGGTAAAAAATTCCTTGCTTTCCCAGATTGTTTACAGTATCAGGCTTTATATCAACATCATGAACCCATTTGTAATGGTTATGGCATTTGAAGGCCTTCCATGCCCCTGGAACTTGCTGACGTAGCAGGAAGGGGTGGGGTAAGAGGAAGCAGGAGCCAAGCTAGAGTGCATGCAGTGACTGGAAGCCTGGCAGCAGCACCAACAGCAACAGTAGCAGCAGTGATGGCAGCGCAGTGTCAGTGGTGGTGGAGATGCGAACTTTTTTGAGCCAGCCAGAATTTCTACTCAGGACTCCTGCTGAGGACTGCCAGGGACAGGAATTGCTGAGTGCCAGAGCTGCTGGGAGCAAGTTGTGAGCATGCTGAGCAGTTGTGATGAGTGAGGAAAGGAGGATCTTTGCTGAGGTAGCCTGTTCTCTTTTGAAGGCTTGAGAATATGGTTGTTTTCTACATTAACTGGATGTGCCAACTCTATAACTACTATGATGGCTTTGACTTTCTGGTTTTGGGACTCAGTTTTCTGGTTTTTGAACCAATGTTCTAGCATTGTCCCCATGTAGAGAGCCTGGTACATTTTGTGATTAATAACCATATCAGCATATTTATGCTTACCATAGGCATTGTGAATATTTCACTGTTAATACACCATTTAGACTTGATATTGGTATATGGTGTTAGATAATGGTCTATGCCCAGTTTCTGTAATATTATATTCCTGTTTTCCCAGCAGTTTTTGTGAAATAGTTTCTTCTTATCCCCAAAACTGAGGTCTTTGGGTTTATCAAATAGTAGCTTACTACAGTCACTGACTGCTGAGTCTTGTGTATCCAATCTATTCCACTGATCCACTACTCTATTCCTCAGCCATTACCAAGTACTTTTGATGACTGCTGCTGTATAATACAGATTAAAATCTGGTATGGTTAGGCCACTTTCCCTAGCATTTCTTTTCATTAATTCCCTTTATATTCTGGACCTTTTGTTCTTCCAAATGAATTTTGTTATTATTTTTTTTCTACCTCTATAAAGTAATTTTTTTGGTAGATTGGTATGGCACTAAATATGTAATTTAATTTAGGTAAACTTGTCATTTTTATCATATTAGCTTGACCCAGCACCAAGCAATTGATCTTTTTTCAATTACTTAGATCGGACTCTATTTGTGTGAAAAGTGTTTTGTAGTTGTGTTCATATAGGTCCTGGGTTTGTTTTGGCAGGTAGATTCCCAAATATTTAACTTTAATTGGGATTTCTCTTTCTACCTCTTACTGTTGGAGTTCATCAGAATTGTGTAGAAATGCCAAGGATTTATGTGGGTTTATTTTGTATCCTGCAACTTTGCCAATTTATTTATTTTCCCAAGTATTTTTTTACTTGATTCTCTAGGATTCTCTAAGTATATCATCTTATCATCTGCAAAGAGTGATAGCTTAGTCTATTCTTTGCCTAATTTGATTCCTGTGCTTTCTTTTTCTTCTCTAATTGCTACTGCTAACATTTCTGGTACCAGATTGAAAAAGAGGGGTGATAGTGGACATCCTGGTTTCACCCCTGATCTCATTGGAAATGCTTCTAGCTTCTCCACATTACATATAATACTTGCTGATGGCTTTAAAGAGATGCTATCTATAATTTTAAGGAAGACTCCATTTATTCCTATATTTTTTAGTGTTTTTAAGAGGTATGAATGTTGTATTTTGTCAAAAGCCTTTTCTGCATCTTTTGAAATAATCTTGTGGTTTCTGCCCATTTAATTGTTGATATGATCAATTATACTGATGGTTTTCCTAATATTAAACCATCCTTGCTTTCTTGGAATAAATCCTACATGATCAAAATGCATTACTCTTGGGATAAGTTGTGGTAGTCTTTTTGCTAATAATTTATTTAAAACTTTTGCATCTATATTCATGAGGGAAAATGGTCTATGATTTTCTTTCTCCATTTTATCTCTTCCTGATTTAGGTATCATTACAGCATTTGTGTCATAAAATGAATTTGGTAAGACTTCTTCATCACTAACTTTCACAAATAGTTTGTAGAGCATTGAAATCAATTGTTCTTTAAAAGTTTCATAGAATTCACCAGTAAATCCATCTGGCCCTGGAAATTGTTTTCTAGCTAATTTTCTGATAACTTGTTTGATTTCTTTTTCTTAAATGGGGTTATTTAAGTAATTTACTTCCTCTTCAGTTAATCTGGACAATTTATATTCTTGGAAATATTCATACATTTCACTAAGATTGTCAAATTTATGTGAATACAATTTGGCAAAATAATTCCTAATCATTGTTTTAATTTCCATTTCATTGGAGGTAGATTCACCCTTTTCATTTTTGATACTCATCTTTTGTTTTTTTTTTCTTTCTTGTTTTATCATATTGGGGTCTATCAATTTTATTGTGTTTTTTTCATAAAACCAGCTCTAAGGGTCTATCAATTTTATTGTGTTTTTTTTTTTTCATAAAACCAGCTCTTAGTTTTATTTATTATTTTAACAGTTTTTTTAATTTAATTTTATTATTCTCTCCTTTGGTTTTTAGTATTTAATTGAGGATTTTAAATTTGTTCTTTTTCTAGATTTTTCAATTGCATGCCCAATATTTATGTATGTACTCAGGGATATAAAACTTCCCCTAAGAACTACCTTTGCTGCATCCCACAAGTTTTGGTATGTTGTCCCATTATTGTCATTCTGTTAAATGAAGTTACTGATTATTCCTATAATATCTTGTTTGACCCACTCATTCTTTAGGATTACATTATTTATTTTCCAATCAGTTTTTGGCCTATCTTTCCATGGCCCTTTATTGCATATGATTTTTATTGCATCATGGTCTGAGAATGATGCATTTAATATTTCTGCCTTTCTGCACTGAATTGTGAGGTTTTTATGCCATAGAACATGGTTGATTTTTGTGTATGTGCTATATACCACTGAAAAGAAGGTATATTCCTTTATATCCCCATTCAGTTTTCTCTAAAGATCAATCACATCTAGCCTCTCTAAAATTCTATTCACCTCCTTAACTTCTTTCTCATTTATTTTGAGGGTAGATTTATCAAGTTCAGAGAGGGCAAGATTGAGGTCCCCCACTAGTATAGTTTTGCTCTCTATTTCTTCCTCTAATTCCCTTAACTTCTCCTTTAGGAATTTGGATGCTATACCACTTGGTGCATATATAAATTTTAAGTAATGGTATTGCTTTATTCTCGATGGTACCATTTAGCAGGATATAGTTTCCTTCCTTATTTCTTTTGATTAGATATATTTTTGCTTTTGCTTTATCTGAGATAAGGATTGCTACCTCTGCTTTTTTTTTTACTTTAGCTGAAGCATAATATATTGTACTCCAGCCTTTAATTTTTACCCTATTCATATCCCATTGTTTCAAATGTGTTTCTTGTAGACAGCATATTGTAGAATTATGGTTTTTAATCCATTCTGCTATCTGCCTCCATTTTATGGGAGAGTTCATCCCATTCACATTCATAGTTATGATTACAGTCAATGTCTTTCCCTCTATCCTATTCCCTCCCTGGTTTATGCTTTTGTTTCTTCCTTCTCCCTCCCCCTCCTTAAGAGTTTTACTTTTGATAACTGCTTCCCACAATATTCACTCCTGTAACTCCCCATCATTATCTACCCTTTCCATTTACTACTATTTCCCTCCCTTCTAACCACCCCTCCTTCTTATTCCCCCCTTACCCCTTCTACTACAATGGATTTTTATACTTATCAGAGTATGTTGTTCCCTTTTTGGCTCCAAACCAATGAAAGTAAATTTCAAACATTGCTCCTCTCCCTCCCTCCCTTCCCTCTATTATAATGAGTTTTTTGTTTTTTTTTTCACATTATAATCTTAAATTTAATTCATTATGTTGATCTCTCTTTGAAAAAGAACCAATGAGAATAAAGTTCGTATGTTGTTCATCTCCCTCGCTCCTTCCCCTCTACTATAGTATGTTTTTGTGCCTCTTTGTGTGGCATAATATACCTTTTCTGCCTCATCCTTTCCTTTTCTCCTACTACAATCCTTTTGAATCCCTTAATAATAACATTTTTTTAATCATCAGATTAGTTCATATGCCCTCTATGTATATCCCTTTTAAAGGTCATGATAATCATATAAATTTCAGTATTGACAGGTTATCAGCTTCTCATATAGGGATTTAAACAGGTTGCTCTTACTGAATCCCAAGTTATGTGCATGTGTGCGCGCGCGCGCGCGTGTGTGTGTGTGTGTGTGTGAGTTTTCCTTCTTGACCTTTTTATGTCTCTTTTGAATCTTGTAATTGGAGATCAAATTTTCCATGGAGCTCTGGCTTTTTCATCAGGAAACCTGGAAGTCCCTTATTTCATTAAAGGACTATCTCCTTTCTTGAAATATTATCCTTAGTTTTGCCAGGTAGTTGATCCTTGGTTGCAGTCCTAGCTCTTTTGCCTTACAAAATATCAAATTTCAATCCCTCTGATCTTTTAATGTAGAAGCTGCTAGGTCCTGTGTAATCCTGACTCGAGTTCCACAATATTTGAATTGTTTCTTTTTGACTGCTTGAAGTATTTCCTCCTTGAGATTCTAATTGTGGAATTCAGTTACTATATTTCTTGGAGTTTTCAATTTGGGATCTCTTTCAGGAGGAGTCTGGTGAATGCTTTAGGACAACTATTTTACCCTCTGATTCTAGGACTTCAGGACAATTTTCTTTGACAATCTCTTGGAGGATGTTGTACAGGCTGATTTTTTCATCCTGTCTTTCTGGTAAACCAATAATTCTTAGGTTATCTCTCCTGGATCTGTTCTCCAGGTCAGTTGTTTTTCCAGTGAGTTATTTTATACTTTCTTCTTCTTTTTTTAAAGCAATTGGGGTTAAGTAACTTGCTCAAGGTTACACGGCCAGTTATTTCTGGGTGTGGTGCTACGTGTCTGAGCCTGGATTTGATCCCCAGCTCATCTCGACACTGGAACCAGTGCTCTTATTCGCTGTGCTACCTGGCCGCCCCTTTACACTTTCTTCTAATTTTTCAATCTTCATGTTTTGCTTGACTAACTCTTGATGCATCAAAGGGTCCTTAGCTTTAATTTCATTGATTCTAATTTTTAGTGAATAATTTTCCTTAGTTTTTGAAATTCCTTTTTTTAGGGAGCTTTTTTCTCCAGTTAGATTTTGGACCTCTTGTCCCAGTTCACAAATTTTTATTTTTAAGGATTTGTTTTCTTCAGTGAGATATTTTTTTTTTCCAATTTGGTCACTGTAGATTTAAATTTATCTTCTAACTCTCTAATGTGGCTTTTTAAATCTTTCTTAAGCTCCTCCAAGAATGCTTTTTGGGCTTGAGACCAGTTCATATTTCCTTCTGTGGTCTCAGGTGTGGTTACAGAGTCCATGGTGTCTCCTGAAAGTGATTCTTTTTGTTCACAATAATAGGGTTCATTTGTCTTTCATCTTGCTTTTGCAAGTTGCTTATAGCCCATTGTTTTTGCCTATTTCCTGACCTTTAAAGCATATTTTTGCTTCTGGGGTACAGAGGACTTTGATCCATACTTCTCAGGCTGGGAGCTAGGTGCCTGGTTGTTGACTTTGTGTAATGTAACCTCTGGGTTTCTAGACTGAGGCCAAGGCCAGCACTCTCATTGTTTCCCCTGAGTTACCCTGAGGCTCACAGAGTAATCTGTGGGGGAGGGGTAGTCTGGCTATTTTAGATTTCTGTCTCCATGTCCCTGGGCTACAGCTCAGACAGGCTCAGAAGCTGGTGTCCACAGATTTTCCTGGTGGTGCTAAGGCATATCTGGGCTTCTGTTGTTAGTCCTTGCTGGCTCCACCACCCTGGGCTTCTAGATCTCCTGCTGGTCAGCTGGTATAGGAGCTTGTTGGGACCCTTCCTGCCCTTCACTTCAGACTCCTTATTGCCTCATTTGCACCCTTTTCAGTGACTCCTAAGCCTGAGGCTATTTCTACTATTTCAGGATTTTACTCAGGGTGGGACATTTATCTCTGGGTTTTCTGGGTCAGGGAGGGGGAATCTGAGGAGCTAAGGTTTGCTTTACCATCTTGGCTTCTGGAAATTCAGGTAGATGATTTTTAAACTTCCAGGATGTGGGCTGATAGCCCCAGGAGAAGCTGCTGTCTCTGCTGTGGGCCATGTGCTTTCTCTTACCTAGCTGAGACTGAGTCTCCAGTCCCTTGGTGAGATGGTTGTGAATCACCCTCCAGGTGGATGAGTCTCCTGGCTGGAGCTCTCACTCTGCTGTAGTCTGCTCTCTAGTCCATGCTGGTGCAGCTGCATTCCCCTTACCCAGACCTATGTGGGCACTTTCCTGAGCTGGATTTTTCTACTCTCCATCTCCCAATGGATTCTGTCACTCTGAAATCTGTTCAGATTCACTTTTTAAGGTTTAGTGACAAGATTCATGGAGGAGCTTAGAAAAGTTACTGCTTCCTTTCTACCACCTTGGCTCCACCAGTTATTCAACTTTCAGGTCAATTTGTTGGTTGTTAGCACGTTTCATGTCTGAAGTGCTGTCACTAAGTTAATGTTTAATTGCTACTTTGAAAACCATAAAATACTTAGCATCATATGCCCCATTTTGTTCCATATTCACTATGAAAAGCAGAAGGGCATTTTAAAAGACTGTGTGCTCTTTTAAAATCTGTTTCCCCCCTATGGGTCATTACGGTCAATTAATTCACTAACCACTGATGATGTTCCTCTCTATTTTTAATGAGTCTGGTTCTTGGACAGTAGACACAGATTGATGCTGAATGTGTACTCAAAATCTTTTCAGCATGCTAAAGTCTCACCAAATTATACTCTGCTTTGAGAACTCAGTCACATTCATGATATGATGTCTTATAATACAATACAGGCAAAGCAACCTAGCTGAAACATAAAGGCACTACAAGCAATATAAACATAGAGGCAATATGTGTCAGGCAAATCAGTCTTCCATCACCGCTTTGGCCATTTCCCCTCAGATCCTTATGGAAACAACCCAGGACCCTGAAACCCAGAGCCTGGGGAATAGCTATGCTTGTACCATTAAATCCTCAGGAATCATCCCGGGAAGCACCATCTATGAAGGTAAAGCCAGGCAGCAGCTCCAGTAGGCAATACACTAACAACTGCTAAAGGCCCCCAAAGAAAGTTCTTATCATGAAAGTCCTTGATAAGGTCAAATGGCTCAACTTCAGAAAAAGGTGTCATTTTATTAATGAAAATAACATTAAGGAAGAAGCATTAACTTATGCTTTGTTCCTGCACCCTAAGTACCATGAATTTTTTTTTCTGATTTGCAGCTAAAACACTCCATTTGTGCTGACTTACTCATTAGAATATAAGATCAATTAATGTCTTACTTTTCCATTTGTATCCCTAGCACTTAACTTAGTGCTTTTTAATAAGTATTTAATAATTTATTCCTTCATTACTTCCTTCATTGTTATGACTTTGGTATAGAATTTTGTGGATACATAGGGAAAAAAATAAAAATAAAGAGGAAAAAAGGGAGCATAAGAAGGAAGGAAGGAAAGAAAAAATACAGGAAGAAAAGGACAGAAAAGGGAAAAAAGGCAAAAGTAAATGAAAGAAAAAAAGAAAAGGTAAAAAAATAGTACCTTCCACAAAGGACTTTTTTTTTAAGTTGGAAGGGGGAGGAGGTCATCACCATCAATACCAGCAAGTAAATATGAAATATGTGCAAAGAAAATATTGGGAAAATTTCTATGTAGAGGAAAGGTGACTCAGAATGTAAGGGCAGTTCTCCTTGTAAATGACATTTTTGAAGGAACTTAGGAATTCAAAGAATTGGGATATGTCATTCAAGGCATAAACATACCTAAAGGAAGGAATAAAAGGGAGAAAATGAAGTGGCACATACAGAGAAAATAAAGAAGGTCAAATTGACTAAAACTGAGAGCACAGGAAGACTAATGCACAGTAATTGTACACTAGGAAGGTAGGACACAGGTACATTGTGAAAGATTTTGCATTGACAAACAGAAGACTGAATTTTATCCTAGAGGAAATAGGGTGGTATTGAACAATATGAGGCAATTTCTTCTGGGCCTGGTGACTTGAACTGATGAGAGGCAGCTGGGTGCCTTCTTACTTAATCTCCTTAGTCATCTCTAGCGATAAAGACACTGAGGCTCTAAGAGGGTACATAAATGACTTGCCTAGTCATACACTAGCATACAGAAAATCCAGGAAATTCTAAGTTGTAAGTGGTATGATTTAAAAGGCCCATATAGCAGAGACACAAAGATTCTTTAGTCTAGATGTGTTTTAATGAAAGACCTCACTGTCTTTCAAGTCGGTGGGAAATGAAAGGAAGAGAAGAATTTGAGATACATTGCAAAAAAGGAAGATCAATTCAACTTGGTGACTAATTGGATATTAGGGATAATGGAAAGAGAGAAAAAAGATACAAAAAGTTTTTCATCTCTATGTTCATTGATATATTTTTGGAGGGATAAAGTTTCCTTATTGACTGAAAGTATTTTTATGTCTAAATATAAATTGTTATTATTTTTACACTCACCTATATAGTAGCAATCAAAACAGTTTTTATAGTAAGGAAAAGTTGTGTGTGTGTGTGTGTGTGTGTATGCAGCTGGATTTCTCTACATAGCAAAAAAATATGCAGTAAATGGTTTACCTTTTTTAGAAATTGTAGAGCCTTAGAGAAAAGGCTTAATAACTAATGAGTGGGTTCTTAAAATTTATCACTGTACTCTCCATAGCCATCAATTTCCTTTACAAAGAGATGTCTTGCTGGGATTTGCCATATCTCTTAATCAGTTCAACCAATTATGTAGAAAGTGACATTGCCCGTAGCACCCAACCACTTAAATCACTTTCATTTCATTTCCCAAAAGGACCTAAGCTGTTGACTGAACATGCCTTACTCAAATTCAATTGCACTGATGGATCTGTGATGTTATTGATGTAAGGCAGGTATTTTCTCTAATGAAGAAGACTAAGCCATTCATGCCTGCCTAAAAGTTCACCAGAGAGGATCCACCCAAAATCTGATCTTGCTATTGCTAACAAACACCATACTTAAAGGATAAAATAACTGTTTCTATCTGTGACCTCACCTACCTCTCAGTTGCATATAATTTGAATGCACTTCTCATGTACTATTGTATAATATATTAATTTGCATTGTCCTACTAGATTGTATATATAATGACATTTATCTGTTGTTCAACACTTATCATTTCACCTGATCCTCATAATAGAGTAATGCTGTGAAAGACACATGTAGTACTTACCCTCATTCATATTTTAATGATGAAATCAAGACTCAGCATTATTGAGACTCTTGCCTATGTTCGTACAATGAGCAAATGTCAGAGGTGTAATTCCAAATCTGTTCTCCCCTGACTCTGGGTCTATCATAATTTCACCTATGCAGTTCTGCCTCTATGAACTCCATAAATACAGGAGTAAAGTTTTATCTAACTTTAGTTCCATGCCAATTAGCTAAATTGTGTGAAAAAAAGTAGCTGCTTCATAAGTGTTGAATTTTGCTGTATTGCTTTGTGATGTAGTACACGATTGCACTTTGTGTTATAAGGTTTAACCATTCAAATTGAGTTAACCAGTTGTGAGCACCACGTATTTGTTGCTTAGTGACAACTATGCATTGATGGAGCCAAGAAAGTCCCTAACACCTTAAATCAAAATCTTAAAAAAAAAAAAAAAAATGCCTGTTGTTTTATCACCATTTTTCTCCTGCTAGGAAAGGAAACCAGGTGTTTTAAGTTCATCCTGTTTCAGCCTTTTAAACTGTCAGCATTTCCATATAGCAACAATCCCACTGCAAACATGCCACCAGGATCCCTTGGATTTAATAGACCATGCTTTTTGCTCCTTCTATTCTTTTTAATTTTAAGTAATATTTTTTTCAACAACATGTAAAAAATTAACACTTTTCAAAAAAATTTGAATTCCAAAATCCCTCTCTTCCTCTTTCCCATCCTCCTTTCCCCTCCCCTTGAGATAGCAAGCATGTGATATAGGTTATACATGTGGGCAATTATTCTGCTTATTCTTTTAAGCAGATTGGTCCCCACATGGAAATGCTTTCCAAAATATATATGAATCTTACTATTCTATGGTTAAGGATGATAGACTTGCATTTTCTTGGATGTTAGATATGAAAGCATAGGATAAGAAATGCATTTGGGTATGACATGCATTAGTTACAATTGGCCAGCAACAATAGCAATTTACATGTGTTCAAAATTTTATGATTAAAAAGTGCTTTTAGAGGCAGCATATGAGTTCATCACATTGTGGTGCAGTAAGAAAGAATAGTGAACTTGGAAGGATGAAATTAGCGATATCAGTACTGAATTTGAATCCTGGGTTCAATTATTTCACTCCTCTGAGTCTCTATTTCCTTTACTGAAAAAGTACAGAGGCAGTAGGTGAACTTTAAGATCCTTCCCAGATCTAACTCTGGGAGTCTGTGATCATTCTTATTTTATTTGAATATCCAACCATTTCTGTTTTGAAAATCATTTTCCCTGACAGAAAAAAGTGCAATAAAGGAAGTTTAATAATTCAATTTTCTATGTTTCAATTATTATTTCTCTTTTTTCTAACTTCTACTTCCTAGGATATCTGGTGTCTTTCAAAAGTCAGTTCAAATAATACTTCTGCATGAATCCTTTCCTGATTCCTCTTGTTGATATTCCTTTTCCCTACAATTAATTTATATTGGTAGTATATGTGCCCTGGACCCACTGTCTCAGAGCCAGGCAATTTACATTCTCTTTTTATGGTTTTTAGCTACTCTTTTGTTTAAAATTATATGGACACTTTGGTAAAAACTATGTGGCCACTTTAGTGATAAGTTATAACATTGTGAATGTTGTAATTTTGGTTTCTGTGAATGTTTTGCTTTAATTTAGTGCTGAATAACTAGAGAGTTCACTATACTATGCAATCAGGACCTTAAAGCTGTTCACAGCTGCAGTCCTCGGGAAAGCTGCTCATGCTTGGCTTTACTGTAGAGTCCTACCAGATACGTCTCTTCCAATTGTTAGTGCAATAGTTATCAGTAGTCCAATTCCATTGAATCACTTAACATTAACTGGATTTTTGCAAAGGGATATTTACTTCAAAGTCATAGCAAGAAAATACAAACATTTACCCCTACCACATTAGGGACATAATCTCCACCCATAATATTTGGCCTTTTGGAAGTGTGGGGATTAGGCCTATAAACTAGTGTATCACAAGAACAGATATATAAGCATTTCTTAATACTTTCAAACCATGCTTTTCCCCACTTCATGTTGGTCTCTGAGAGAGAAGGCTTAAAACTTAGCTCAGTACTTACATAACACTGGCCTCAAGTGAATGGCAGAAGGGAATATCAATATCATATGAGTTGGTCTATTGAGCTGGGCTCACTAATGCCACTCCCAGAGATCTCCCCTTGTTCCTCAAGGTTGCAATATTCCACCTGAATTGTAACTTCAGGATTCCTGTGATTCCTTCTCCCATGGTCAGAAGCTATATTCCCTCCACACAGAATGGAAAAGAAAGAAGAAAGAAGCCAAGGAGGCTCTGTTGATTAGTGCCATATAGTCTCAGAGGAGAAGGCCCTACAACTCTCCCCCTCACATCATGGTCTCTCACCTGACACTGCCCACCACCAGCATGGCTAAAGACAGAATAGTGGAAGGAAGGCCAAAGCTGAATCAAGCCCTTTCAAAGGCACTGACAGTCCTGGCTACTCAGACAATCAAAATGTTTTCTTCCCAAACCTGTGGTTCATCATTTGAAATCAGATACAAAATGTGCACGCATAATCTGTAGTCTCTCAAATGAAATCACCTTATATGCCATCATGATTCTCCTATAAACAAGTTCCCTAGTTTCCTCCACAGCAAGAGATGCCATCTGTTTCCTAGCATCCACATGGGGTGACACCATCCGAGATATTCTGCAATGCATCAGATCCTCATTATATATCTATTTTAGATATGACTATGTAATTGAGGTTAGGGGAGGTAACTCCTCCTCCTTCCCAAATTTAAGTTTATATATTCACTGAATGCAGTCACACATGATGAAGTTTTGATTCAAGAAAGGTGCAGCACCTATGATCCCTTTATGAGTTGTGAGCATGTTGCTGTAAGAGTCAAGATGGAGACAAGCCTCAAAATGTAATGTCTCCAACTGAGTGGTCAAGTAACTCCCCATCAAAATCCCATGGCTGATATGAAGAAGAAGTTGAGAACCCTGCTTTAGGGGTCTCCTCCATAGGCAGCACCCATTTTGTACTCTCTCCCTCGCCATATTTAAGTTCCTTAACCATATCTAGGACTTAGGTATTCCCAGTCTCTAAGGGCATGTCTAATTTGTTTATTTAGCCTACTAAGTTATACTTTACTCAATTACAGAAAGGATCACAGAATGTAATATCATTCTAACAAATTAAAACTATATCATGAGACCATATTTTGTTAATTAACTGAGTTGGTGTTTATGTGGGGTGTGGTGGGGGAAGATACATCACAGCATCTCCCATATACCTGTGTATGTACACCTTGTCTCTCCTGACAGTATATAAGCCCTTTGAGATTAGGACAGTTTCACTGTTGGCTTTGTATCTTCAAGGCTTAATTCATAATTGTCACTTAACAAATGTTTGTTGATTGATTATTACTATATATTCTAAGTAATGACTATAGACCTTTCATTTGTTTACATATATATTTTGAAACACTATTTTAATGATCCTTAGCATTTTGTTTTGCAAGTCTTAGGTCAATCTATAGATTGAACTTTTCAAATGTAATTCCTACAGATTTATTTCAACATTATATTTGTTCTTATCTATGTGTTTTAAAGAAGAAGAAAATGATGAAGATGATGATGATGATAATGATGGAGTGATATAGCACTTTAAAATTCGCAAAATACACATATTACCTCATTTAATCCTCATGATAACTCTGTGAGAAAGGTACTATAATTATTCCCATTTTATAGATGTGCAAACTGCAGCCAAATCAGATTAAGTAATGTGCCCAGATCACACAGCTGTTAATTGTCTGAGGTACAAAATGATCTCAGATATTCCTGATTCCAAATACAACAATCTATATTTGGAATAATGCGACTCCTAGATTGCCACTAATCCCATTTATTAGATTGTTTTAAAAATCTAAACTAATAATGGACACTTTATGCAACAATATTAGTTTCTTTGGTTATTTTCCCTTTGTTTATCAAAATTATCTTTTATTTTACTTCATTTTTCTTCTAGAAAATGAACCTGCATTCCTTTTGATTGTTCTCCTTTAGAATTATTGTTCTCTATTTTACCAATTTCCTTCTCTGTACTTCTTGAAACATCTTTCCTGAAGTTTATGTTGCACCATGACCCATATATCCTCCTCGGTTAATACAAACTCTAAAATACCATTATCACTTTCTCTCAAGGTTTCCATCACAAACTGATTCTTTCTTGACCAGAATTAAGTCCAGAGTGGTAATTCCTTTCACTGTTTCCTCTACTATCTGACAAGAAAAAATATCAGTAAGATATCACTTCCCTATAAAGGGAATGTTCTTTCACCAATCATTTTTTTTGCCAAACTTTTGCTTTTTCCCTGTTGCCTGATCCATTTTTTTGTTTGTTTTTTCACTACCCCTCCTCTAGGTTTATGTGCTTTCTATGCAAGCATATGCTTTCTTGCTATATTATGTTTCTCCTTGGGCCTTTCTAAAATCTGCATCTTTTGATCAAGAACTCTTCCATTATCATAATCCAATTATTAGTCTCATCCTATCTAGTGACAATGAAACCAATTATATAACATTATTGTTGTTGCTTAATTACAAATTTCAAGTTCATTTGAACTTATCCTGAGTATATCATATATATGTATACACACACATATATACATATATATATATAAGCGATTCACACACACATATACATACAAACGTACAGATATATAGACACATATATAGGTTATGAATATTACTCCATATTCTCTCCCTTTTTTCCTGATAATTAATGGATACCTCCTACATTAATATTATTTCTGTCAAATTTATTTCCTTCGGTAGTTTTAAGTACTGGAAGGGAAAGTAGGGGTAATCATTTTCTACCTTCTTATAAACAGGAATTATTTCAATGCAATCCCTGAGAAAGAGTCATCTGTACTCTGCTGAAATGTGGGAAACTTTGTTCTTTTCAATTTAGCTATTCATTTTTCGAAAACGCAAATTAAAAAGTTTTAAAAATGTTTAGAAATCTGACACCTTGTATCTTCCACCCACAAGTTCCACTTCTGCTTTCAGGAACAACATTCAAAGATATTTATTTACCTTTCTCAAGACACCTTTTCAATTATTAGAAGATACTCTGCATCCTGGACTTTTTCTCTTCTAGGCTAAGCATTCCTCTTTCACTCAACTTTGTTTCTATATGATGTGTTTTAGGCTTTTCACAATCCTGGTTGCCTACCTTTAGACACACTCTATTTTGTCATTCTAACTATGTTCATAATTGAAATACTATTCCAGATGTGTCCAACTAACTTATGAGAAATTGGACTTGTTATTTGCAATATATTGGACAGTATGTTACTGTTAAGGGAATATAAGTTTACATTAGCTTTCTTAGTATCTACATCACATAACAGGATCATATTAAGTTTAGGGTTAATTGAAAACTTCTAATATTTTTTCACGTATATTTATACTAAGCCATCTATACTCCATTTGTAGTTTTGCTATTGTTTCTCTTAAAAAAAAAACAAAGTAGCAAACAAAAAATAGTCATTGCAGGACTTTATAATTTTCTCATTTTAAAATGAATTTATTCCTTGTGCCTAACACAGTATCTGATATTGTCTCCAATTGTTCCTTTTCCTTGATCTTCCTTCTAGGAAACAAGCAGTACTCAAATCACAGTCTGGACTCTGAAATCACAACCTCTACAAATCCCTTTGTAAGAAAGTAAGTAAATATGCCCATTTAAATAAGGTGAAGACAGTAAGGGAAAACTAGAGAGAGATATAAATAGGGACTGGACTTGTGATTTCATTGATAGCAAGGAATTCATGGGTAAGGAAGCTTTCTTTTCTAATGTAGTTTGGTACTTTTTTTTTCTAAAACATTTAGCTTTGAGCAATGAAGGGTTAAATGGCTTGCCCATGGTTATACCCGTGTCAGAAACAGAATCTGAACCATCTCTGAGTTTGCAATTTATGTTCTATTCATCTGCAGATACACTTGGTTTCAATTCTATGGAGCCAGATGTTCCTCCTAGGATCAAATAGAACTCTTCTAATCTCATCATCATGCTGCTAACTTAAAACTCCGGATCGAAACCACTTCCTCCACCCACAGCTTCCTTTCTCATCTTATTGGAGGGCTGGCATAGTAAATTTTGAAAATCTTCCTTTATAGAGGGCAAAAATGAAATTCCAAGCTGTTCAAATTCCCATCTGCAACTTTGCTTGTTTTGAACTCCACAGGACAGGATACCTCCTATTGTCATTATCTATCACTCCTTCCCACCATCTCTGCTTTTCAAGATCCTTTTAGGTTTGATCCTCCACCCTTTACCTCATATTATTCTCTAATAGTATAGCCACATTTTATGGTCAAACAGCCCTAAAGTCCAATACCAACAGTCTGGTGACAAGTTTTTTTTTGTTGTTGTTTTTGTTTTTTAATGTATACTCTTCCTCCATTAGGCTGTAAGCTTCTTGAAGGCAGGGACTGTCTTTCTTTTGCTTATTTCTGTCCCTGGCCCTCAGCCTAGTAACTGACCCACAGTAGTCACTTTTGAGTTGACTGGAATTTGATTGGAAATCATCAAGACAACAACAATAAATTCCTACTTTAATTCCTAAGACCCAAGTTGTCCAAAATTCATAAAGACTATATGATATTTAAAATTTAATACTGAAGTATAAGCTTTGAAATTCATCATAACAAAGATAGAATTTTATTTTAAGAGAAAGAAATTATTCTAAATACTTGTAAAATTATCCATATTTTTATTTATCAAAGCAAAGATGGCAAAATTATCTCTTGGCTTTCCTAAGCAAAGTGATGAGAACCTCATATGTATTTCCATTATGTTCTTAATCAACTCTTTTTTTTATTACAAGCTTCCCTTCTGGCAACCAGGCTGACTTTAATATCTGCCTGGATTATCTTTTTTTTTTTTGCCCCTCAGATGCTATATTATTGAGTTCCACTAAGACACAACCAAATCAATATCTTTTTCCATGCCTCTGCTCTTGAACATTCTCTTACTCACACCAAATACTCACACACCTGGTGATCTCCAGAACCTAGCTACAACTAATAATGAATCTTCTCTGACTCAGTTTATTTTCTCAACTCCTTTTCATTCCCTATGTCCCAGACACTGAGCTGAGTTTTATTTGTGCTGCCATTATCTTTCCTTCTCACTCAGTCCTAGATTTCTCAAAGCAAATCAAGAATCAATCAATTTGACTTCAACAATAAATCTTGGTCCTGTTCCTTCTTTCATCATACCCAGGGACCAGTTTCTACCCAGGGGTCTAGTGAATAGCAGGGATGGGAGAACATCCTGAAATTTCCTATATAAGTTCAGGTAGTACCTGAGACCTGTAAGTAGCTCTCTGTCTTTTCTGCCTCCCATGCTCAGCTGTTGCACATTTATTGTCATTCTCAGACTCCAAAAAAGATATTCTCATCAGCAGACTGTGTTGGGCTTTCGGTTGTTTGGGCATAAAAATCAGGTTATTATATCAGAGATTTTTATGGGGGAAAGGGTGAGGGGATTTAATATATATATTCTAGTCCTTTCTGGATCACATACCATATACCATAGAGCTACAGAGTTCACATCTGTTCTAAAAGCCTCACAAATTTCTCATATAAACCTCCAAAATATATGAACTTATCATTCTTTCAGGCCAAGCCTGCCTCTATTTTTATTATGTTCTCATTTTGTTATATAGCAAATGATGCACTCTAATTGCCACTCTACAATAAAGCTCTTTAAAACATGTAAACTTGGGATATCATTGTGTGAATCTTAGTCATTGTTTTCTTTTTTAAAGTGAGAACTGTGGAGTATATATTCATTAAACTTGAACCTCAAGACATTTAAATTGTCCTGACAATCTTCCTCCAGTGAGGTATCATAACAGTTAAAGCAATGGACATACTGTCAGGCGGAATTCTCCCCTGAGATGCAGTGCTGTATTTTCCCATCTGCTCTTCCATTCTGCTGGCAGCCTCTCCATTCAGATGACCAAGAAATGACAAAATGCTTCATTGTCAGAGGATCTCACTGAATCTGGTTATGTCTCATCACAATTAGGAAATGTTCAGGCTTGGGGCGCTTGCGTTTCTGTCTTCACTCAATCATTTTAACAACCAGAATATAAAAGTTTTGTCTGAAATTATTAATGTACCTGTGTACATTACATGCATATGTGTACATATATGCATATATGTGGTCACCCACATATATTTTTCATTTACATTTAAGGAAATATGTAAGAGCCAGTTGAAATGATAATTTTGTTGACAATTATTTATATGGCTTATATTAGACCTATTCAGATAGATTCATGTAAGTTAATCGTATAAATTGTGTCAAATTCAAAGTCACATACTTGAATAAATTAGAAGGCACATAAGTCAATGCAGAAAAGACTTCTTCTTTTACAGATAAAATGCATTGGTGTTTTAGCAAATTAATCTTCCAGGTGAGACCTAGGGCTCTAAGGTCCCTGTACTAGGTTCATATTTTATGAAACAGAATTAAATATCTTAATATTTGAAACTAAGGGTCAAGTGTTTTACTTAGTCATACTATTGAGTGTTTCTGCTAAGTGTTCAAATGGAAGATGGACTTATGCAAATGAGGATTTCATCCCGACATGTCCATTGAAGGGTTTTAGAGACTTGTCATTATTACTATTAGAATCTAAGATATGGCAGGGGATTTAGAGACAGCTGAATCTAACACCTCCTTCCACCTTCATGTTTTGTTTTGTTTTGTTTTAATATGAAGAAGTTGATACTCAAAAACTGTGACTTGAGCAGTCAGATCATCTGATGAGCCTCTAACAGTGAGCTCCAATATGTAGAATACAATTTTAAATCCTTGGACACTTTCCTTTGGTTCCCAAATCACAATTTTTTTTCTATACTTAATTGTGAATGATTATTATCACAACAATGTGCCCCAAGAGATGACTTCTTGTAGTACTAATATGTTATGGAAGTTTATAATGGGATAATTATAATTTGTTTTCTGTCATAAATTAATAATTTTCTTCTGATATCCCTCACTGGTGTTAAAAAAAAACAGCAACAATAACAGAGAACATACTATTCTTTCCATTAGTCCTAATTGTTATTCTTATCAGTAATAAGCAGCAGTGGTTGAGTTAACAAAATGATCTGAGAAATTTCTCTTGTTCTAGGGACCATAGAGACATTGAAAAAAATGAAATTAAAGTATTCTCTAAAATGAGGATTATAATAAGGATAGCTTGAGATGAATTATTTCATTTAATGCTCAAAATAAATAGGAAGTAGTCAGAGCAATATTTTTACAGATGATAAACTGAAACCCAGGACTTGTAAATGGTTCCTGTAAAATAATATAGCTAGATGAATGGTAGGGCCAGGCCTCAAACTCAGATTTTCTGATTTCCAGTTTTGTATTCTTGCCGCAGAACTGGCACAAATTTTTAATAGAAAACAATATCCTGTAATTCTACAATAGTTTAGGGCAACTATGATCTTCACCAGGAAGACAAACTGTTGTTTTTGTGATAAATTTATTATTTGTTTTCTTATCTAAAGTACAATGCAACTGTAGTCTAATGACTAATTCTGCTACCTAAGGCTATTCACATAGAACTTACATAAGTAGCAGATCAGGACAGAAAAGGGGTTTCTAAATTATAAGATGGAGGCATTCGAATATATGTGGAACAACCTGATGATGGGAAAGGAGCAAGGTGCTCATGGATGATTGGTTGCTACTGTGTGCCTCTGCTATTTAACTGAAGAATCACTGTCATAAATTTGCTAAGTCTTCGAGGATCTTTTTTACTCAGAGCATCTTCTATATTTATAGGATTAATGTATTCTGGCAGACACAATAATCTCATATTTTTCTGGCATCATCTATTCCCAAGAGCCTCCAGGTTTTCATGCTGAAAAGTTATTTCTCTTATAATTTTGCATTTTCTTGTTTAAGTCAAAAGCATTTGTCACATAAGCTGATGCCATTTGGCAGCTCCTGCTTGCTTGCCAGTTTCCTTAATGATACATTTAAGCTCACCAACCTTCTTTTGCAGGAAACCTCTGTTATTTCCCCTCTGACTGCAAACATATCACTCTACTCGGTAGAACAGAGTAATATCAAGCCTTTTACAGATGTCTAAAGTCTCTCTGGAAAAGTCTTTTGGATTCATGCAATTTACTGGCCTTTTCTTTTCCTTTTTAAAAAGTGAAACCATTTTCTAATACTAATCAAGCTGATAACTACACTAGGATATCTGTGAAGACTCCCTCCCTCAATTTCCCTTCCTCCCTCACATGCACACAGATGACGTCTTTTTTTCCCCCTTAATGTGTCCTATCATAATTTCTGAAGCCTCAGCAATTAAAGTTACATATATATGATATATAAAGTATATACACATGTATGTGTATAAATATATACATCTGTATACATTTGTAAGTAGACATTTCCATCTTTCTATGCATCTATTTCTTTCTATTTATCTCTCTATTTCCCTGGCACTCTTATTAATAGACTTCATGTTTATTAAGTGAAGCTAGGTTGTACAGTACATAAGAGTATGTGGGTTGTAGTCAGGTCAAAAGAGTTCAATTCTACCTTCAGATACTTACTAGCTGTGTGATCTTGAGCAAGTTACTTAACCTCAGTTTGCCTCATTTTCCTCAACTGTAAAAAGGGGAAAACAAGTACCTGCTTCTGGGGTTGCCATAAAAATCAAATGAGATGAATTTTTTTAAATGTTTAATATTTCGTAAAACATTATAGCTACTACATAAAGGCTTATTCTACTCCTTCTTACTTCAAGGCATTTGCATATCACAGTGAATATGCCTCTAGGTAATTTTGAAGTCATGATTATTTTGCTATTGCTTTTGTTTTGTTTCTTGGTTTTTTTTAAGCAATTGAGGTTAAGTAACTTGCTCAAGGTTACACGGCCAGATATTTCTGGATGTGGTGCTAAGTATCTGAGCCCGGATTCGATCCCCAGGTCATCTCAACAGTGGGGCTGGTACTCTTACTCACTGAGCCACCTGGCCACCCCTAAGCAATTGGGGTTAAGTAACTTACTTAAGATTACATGGCCAGGTGTTTCTGGGTGGATGCTAAGTGTCTGAGCCCAGATTCGATCCCCAGGTCATGCCAACACTGGGTCTGGTGCTCTTACTCATTGTGCTACCTGGCTGCCCCTGTTTTGTTTTTTAATTTATGGAACAAAATTAGAATTTCCATAACATAGTACAATAAAAAGATGACTGCACAAAAAACCACCAATTCACTACGTACAATTTGCTATTCCTTATAAATATGCAAATTATTGAGGGGCAGAGCCAAGATGGCAGAGTAAGAGTAGGGACTTGCTTGAGATCTTCCTCAAACCCCTCTGAATACCTGTAAAAATCACTCTGAACAAATTCTAGAGTTACAGAACCCACAAAAATGACAGAATGAAGTAAGTCTCCAGTCCAAGACAACTTGGAAGGACAATAGGAAGGGTGTATCACACTGACCTGGGAGCAGAACACAGCCCAGCATGGGCCATGACAGCACAGACATGCCAGGGCATGCCTGAAGGGACTGAATAATTAAAGCTGCTGCTTCCAGACCACAGGGCCCACAGATGGTGGGGGATTGAGTGGCTGATACAAAAGTAACAAAATCTTGGACAGAACACCCACACTCACCCATTCTAGAAGCAAATTTCTACCCTGACAACGAGCTAGAAAGTCAGGTATTTGTCTGGGAAGATGAGTAAACAAAGGAAAAAAAATCAGACTATACAATCTTACTTTGGGGATAAAGAAAATCAAAACATACAACCAGAAGAAGACAACAAAATCAAAGCTCCTGAATCAAAAGTCTTAAAGAAATAAAGATAAATTGGTCCAGGCTATCGAGGATTTCAAAAAGATTTTGAAAGTCAAGTAAGAGAAGCAGAGAAAACATTAGGAAGAGAAATGAGAGAGATGCAAGAAAATAATGAAAAATGGATCAAGAGCTTGCTAAAGGAGACCTAAAAAATACTGAAGAAAATAATACCTTAAGAAATAGTCTAGCTTTTTTTTCCTCCATCTTGGGGCCTGCTGGAAACAGGGCTTCTAGAACAGCAAAATGTCTGGAAGACTGTGGTCCAAGGCCATTTTTGCTGGCTACAAGAGAGGCCTTACGAAACCAGAGGGAACATACAGCTCTTCTGAAAATTGAAGGCGTCTATGCGCGTGATGAAACTGAATTCTATTTGGGAAAGAGATGTGCTTATATATACAAAGCCAAAAACAACACAGTAACTCCTGGTGGGAAACCAAACAGAACAAGAGTTATCTGGGGGAAAGTTACTCGGGCCCATGGTAATAGTGGAATGGTTCGAGCCAAGTTCAGGAGCAATCTTCCTGCCAAGGCCATTGGACACAGGATCCGAGTGATGCTCTATCCCTCAAGGATCTAGAATGAAAACTGATTAAATAAAATTACACATTTATTGAAATGTAAAAAAAAAAAAAGAAATAGTCTAACCCAAATGGCAAAAGAGGTCCAAGAAACCAATGAGGAGAAGAATGCCTTAAAATACAGAATTGGCCAGACGGAAAAGGAGGGCCAAAAGCTCACTGAAGAAAATAATTCCTTCAAAATTAGAATGGGGTAAATGGAAGTTAATGACTTTATAAGAAATCAAGAAATTATAAAACAGAACCAAAAGAATGAAAAAAAAACAGAAGACAATGTGAAATATCTCATTGGAAAAACCACTGATCTGGAAAATAGATCCATGAGAAGAAATTTAAAAATTATTTAACTACCTGAAAGTCATGATCAAAAAAAGAGCCCAGACATTATCTTTCAAGAAATTATCAAGGAAAACTGCGCTGATATTTTATAACCAGAGGGCAAAATAGAAATCGAAACAATCCAAAGATCGCCTCTTGGAATAGATCCCCAAAACAAAACTCCTAGGAATATTGTAGCTAAATATCAGAGTTCCTAGGTCAAGGAGAAAATATTTCAAGCAACCAGAAATAAACAATTTGAATATTGTGGAAATACAAACAGGATAACACAAGATCTAGCACCTTCCATATTAAAGGATCAAAGGGCTTAGAATATGATATTCTGGAGGAAAGAGGAACTAGGATTAAGACCAAGAATCACCTACCCAGCAAAATTGAGTATAACACTTTGGAGGGAAAGTGGGAATTAAATGAAATAGAGGATTCTCAAGCATTCTTGCTCAAATGACCAGAACTGAATAGAAAATTTGACTTTCAAGTACAAAAATCAATAGAAGCATGAAAAGATAAAAAGGAAAGAGAAATCATGAGAGATTTTTAAAGTTAAATTGTTTACATTCCTACATGGAAAGATATTTGTAACTCATGAAACCTTTCTCAATATTAGGATAGTTGGAAGAAAGATAGAGAGATAGAGTGCACAGGATGAGTTGAATATGAAGGGATAATATCTTAAAAATAAACTAAAATTAAGGGGTGAGAGAGGAATATATTAGGAGGAGAAAGGTAGAGATAGATAGGTAGGGTAAACTATCTCATATAAAAGAGTCAAGAAGAAGGTTTCACAATGGAAGGGAAAAGGAGGGAGGTAAGAAGAAATAAATAAAACTTACTCTCATCCGATTGGGCTTAAGGAGGGAATAACATGCACAACCAATATTTCTTACTAGCCTTTCTCTTGATCAAGTCTACCTTACTATCTATGCAACTTTGGGGAAGTTACATAATCTGTCTGGATCTCAGTTACCTCCATTTCAAAATGAAGTAATAGAACTAAGTGATCTTGAAGGTCCCTTATAACTCTAAATCTATAAACCTACTCTGGAATTCTCAACATGGAATTTCCCTAGCAACAAATGATAACTTAGAGTCTTAGCAAGTTAGAAATGTAACACTGAAGGCGTCCATAGTCACCCAGCATGAAACAGATAGAGTACTTGAATTGGCGATCTTCCTGACCACGATTGAGTCCCTGTGCATCTTTCTATTGGAGTTTTTGTAAAAGCAAACACAACTTCATTTATTTCAAATATATACAAACTTTCAAGATGAGCTGATTAGAATCAATGAATTACAGAGCTTTGAGGCAACTTAGAGCTAATATATTCTGCCCCAACTTTTTTTCTATCTTGCTTAGCTGAATTAATCATTTAGTAAATATATTTGTTGTTGTGCAATCGTTCATCCATGTCTGACTCTTTGTGACTCCATGGACCATAGCTCCCAAAGTTTGTCTAAGCTCATATTCGTTGCTAAATGTCCATGGAATTTTCTTGGCAAAAATACTGGAATGGCTTGCAATTCCTTCTCCAGTGGATCACCTTTTGTCAGAAGCCTCCATTATGACCTGCCCATCTTGGTTAATAGTCACACCCTGTTTTGTTTTTGTTTTTGTTTTTCAGTCCAAAAATTGGTTTATGACCTTTCATTGCATAATCATCACATGGTATAATTCTGTTTGTCTTGCTGCTTACAGGTAAACAGGGTGGTAATACATTCACTAGTGGAATATAGATACACAGTTATCTCTTGCACATTGTGAACTGCGATCCTAGAATTCTAAGTGTATGGGCCTTGTCACTATATTTCTGAAAGCCAACTTGCACGGTTTGTTTACAGTACTCCAGTGTTAACAGTATTGTCACTCGACCTAATGAAAACCTGTAGGCATAAAGGGAGCAGGAGGCAGGTGAAGCTGCCTTGAGTAAGTCACGTGATATGGTAAGACTTGTAGCTTCCCAATTTCAATGTACATTCAGGAATATTCCTTGCATCCTGGTCTTACAACAAAAACAGTTTAGTAATGATTTTTAACTGATACCAGCACATAAAGGCTTCACATAATGATCGTACCCCTCTTTTTTTGCAAAATAAATTGGCACAAAATCTGCAGTGATTATGCAGTTAAATATAGTAGCTCATAGTTTCACTGAGCTACACAAGCCCTGCTGCCACAACAAGACAGTGATCCAGGAGAATCATTTAGTGTATATTAGGAACCCACAACCTATAGCTCCATTGAGAAAGAGTCTTGAAGGGCTCACAGGTAGAGATGGATTTATGTGGAGACGAACATAAGATAAACTCTTGATCTATATAACTGGAGATTATAAGAGGTGAGAGTTAAAGGGAAGGTTAATGCTATTCAGTTAGCTAACGGAAAGAAGGAACACGAAGTCAGGCAGGAATACTGATGTGAGAATATCTAATAAGATATAAGGAATCATGTTTCTCAATCTGTTGATATTACAAATGTTGGAAAATGAATAAGTTGAACTATGTTCTGATCTTCTGGAATAAATGCCATCTAGTACAGAATATTTAGAGATAAAAGGTGCCTTTGATTAACTCTTAGGAAATTCATGTTTTAAAAGAAATTGCTCAAAATAGCAGACTTGTCAGATTACTGGTAGTTGGCTTGGATTTAAGCTTCACAACCACTCCATTCTATTTTCTATGCAAGGGGTAATTCTAGGAGTTTACCCTGCATTAAGTGTATAGGGTAGAGGCCTTACGTCTTAAAAAGTTTCTTCTGGGCCAAAAAACAAATTTGACCTCTGGAAAATGGAATTTATCCCCTTTCATCTTTGATGAAGAATTTCGAAGGGAACTGGCAAGCTTTTGAAAATAGTCCTCTGCCACAGTCCACATCTTTAGAGTCACACAATTGACTGAAAACTTCAGAGAATTAAAAAATCTCACTATGCTTACTTTTCATTAAATTTATAAAAGCATTTGTTTCAGTAGGCTCTCCTCCAAAAACTCATTTCTTCAGGGCATTTTTTTTTCACAATGTCTGACAGAGAACCAACTAACAGCATCTTCTATTATCACAAGACAGAGGAGAGTGGGAGTGCTGTTCTTTTCCATGGCTAATTAATTCCTACTTCTCTTAAGCTCTAATGCTCATCTACCCCCAAACCCATCTTCCCCTGCCCTTTCCTTACATTATGTCCCCTGTTTCTTCCATTCTGTTATGAACAAGATTCCCTTTATCTCAGATCTCTTCTCACATTCTTTCCATCATTTGCCCTCATGGTGACCTAGTTTCCTCCAGTAGTTGCAGTACTAAGATATTTCCTCCTGGGATCCTCTCTTCAGTAGACAATTTCTTTCTGTCACTAAGCATCCCCACCCCCCGGCCTCATCCAATATAATGAACTTGAAGAAAGATGCATACTCCTTGCTCCTCATTGAGACTGCTTCTAGGTTTTGCTCCACTTGGTTCTGATCCTTGTTATTGTCATCTACTACCCTCAAAGTCATTCCTTTCTTATGGAGTTCAGTACCTGGTTCACAGTCTCTACTTCAATGCCGATCTTTGCAAAAAGGAGCTTTAATATAACCATTGATGTTCCCATGAACATTCAGCCTTTCTGATTCATAAGCTTCCTGAGCTCCCATGACCTACATCTTTACTTCAACTTAACTGCCCACCCAGGGAGTGGTAAAATATTCATGGAATCACAAAATACAGGAATTGGAGGGGAGCTCAGCAGCCATCTAGTCCAACCTATGCCCCAAAAGAATTTAAACTATAACATATCTCTGGCAGGAAGTCATGGATCCTCTGCTTGAAGAACTCCTATGAGTGGGAACCCCCCCAAAAAACGGAGGCAGTTGATTAGATTTTATCAGTTCTAGTTCTTAGGAAGGAGTTCCCCCCTGAAATCAAGCCTATATTTACTCTTTTTTGTAACTTTCACACCTTTCCCTGTATCTGCCCTAAGAAACCAAACAGAATAAATTTACTTCCTATGATCTAATCCCTAATATTCATTTAATAGCCCTCCAAATTCTTAAATGCAAGTTTTCTCTAATCCAAATACCCATAATGCCTTTAATTCATCCTCATATAACATGTACTCAATTCCACCTTGATTGTATTCCTCTGGATGTTCTCTAGCTTATAACTGCCTCTTGCTAAATGTATATAATATGATCCAGATGTCCTTAAAGCATTACCAATGATAGCTTAAGTGTAAAATTTGGTTATGTATTTTTCTCAGTTCCCACCATACTGCTCTCTCTACAGCCCTTTACATTGTCAAACAGCACCCCTCCTCACAAATGTTTACTTCTTTTTAAGCCACATCATATCTATCTTTCCTGATTTTTCTCCTTCCTGATCACTCTTCCTTCTCCTTGGTTGGATCATCATAGAAATTTTACCCAATAAGTTTTCATCATAATATGTTAAAATACAGTTCAGGGTTAATATTCCAAAGCAATAGGCACTATTCTACTCCATCCTTGACCATATCCATCAAAGACAGTAAGGGCCTTGTCCCTATGATCAAGCCTAGCAATCTATTCTAAATGGAGAAGAATGGGTCATGATGTCTTTGCTCCTTGGGATGGGGAAGGC
This sequence comes from Petaurus breviceps papuanus, assembly GCF_028583685.1. Taxonomy (NCBI): domain Eukaryota; kingdom Metazoa; phylum Chordata; class Mammalia; order Diprotodontia; family Petauridae; genus Petaurus; species Petaurus breviceps. Next base: position 5,467,366 of record NW_027185799.1, read on the forward strand.
AACATCCTTAAAGGGATGAGATCTTCTTTATTCAAAACTTATTTTCCACTCATAGCATTTTTTGCATAAGTTAGAGCTTAATAAGGAGACAAATCTGCAAATGACCCTAAGACCAAATAATCATTACTTCTTAATATTTCTAAAGAGATCAAAAGGAAATTTAAAAAAATGCTTTCATACCAGGCATCACTAAGCTGAGGCCACAGAGGTCTACTGACCACTATTTGTTCCTTATTGGGCTTTGTAATTTTCCCTGGTCTCATAACTTTTGGGATGCTTACCTTTACAATAAAAGAATTAGGTTCTCTGGTGTTCCAGTTCTGCTTTTTCTTCAGATCTTGAGGAATCCTTCTATATTTGCTTCATCTTCCTCCACAAGAGGGAAGAAGGCAAAAAGGATATACAGAGTACAAATATACAAATATTGATCAGGTTAAAACGAGTTCTATTGTTAGACAAAGAAAAAGGATTCTAAGCAATAAAAATGAATAAATAAATAGAATTAACTTAATCAGTTAAAAAGTCAGCCTTTTAGGCTTAAAACCACATCCAGTGAAGGACAAATAAAGACTCCTTTTTAAGAATCCAGTTAAATGACTTATTAAAGTCTTTCCCAATAAAGATTGGTCTGACATTATAAATTGCCCATGTTCTAGAGAGAGTTATTCACTCAGAGGCATGAATGGATAACCTGGTCATTCAGGGAAAATATTTACTTTTTTCCTGTGAAGTGAGCCAACCTATTGATTACAAAACTGAGACTTACCAATGGTCAATCAGACCTTCCTCTTTCCTTCCTGAATACTCTCCAAATTTAGGCTAATCTTGGTTAAAAACACTTTTTCAGAGTGTTTGAAATTAAACTACCAAAGGTCAACAGAAGATTAGGCAAATTCAAGGCCTGAGTTGGGAAACTCTTACTGGTTTTCTCGTGTTTCTGCCAGGCAAGAATGAGGCAAAGCCATACAAAAATATTTTCCCTACTCCCCTGAGTGGTGCCTAGAAGGAATTTAGGTCTTCTGTCCAGGAAAACAGAAGAGAAAAAATTCTGTAGGAATGAAAACACTAAAAGCTCTAGATATATTAAATCTAAGCCCCGGATAGTTCCTAAACTATCAACATTAATTTCACTCATCCCTCCCTCCTCGCAAGCTGTATCAAATGTCAGACTCTTCCTTAGGAAACAGAATAGTGACATTTTTGTTTTTGTTTTCATATCTAAACTAATTAAGATCTCAGGACCTGTGCACATTCTTAATCCGTAAATCTCAAATTTCATTTTTCATTAATCTCTCATGCTTTTTTTTTCATATTGAAGAACAGTTGCACAAACACACTGAAATGGTCAAATGAGTTCTGTTTGAAATGCATTCTGAAAAGCAACACTGAAAAGCTAATGACTATTGTTAGATATCTATTGTACTATCCTGGGGTTATCGGAAGCTTGAGTACACAGCTGGTTAAGGAATGATAAAAATACTGGGATTAACACTAAGAGGCAGAAGGACATAATAGAAATAGTAGATTTATCATCAGGGGTTGAATATTATCTCAGATAATTAATAACAGTCAGCAAATCACTTTAATTCTCAGAACCTTGGTTTGTTCATCTATCAGTTTGGGCTAATAATATTTCTACCCTGGTTCAAAAGGTTGTTTTGGAAAAGCTTTGCAAATGAGGTGTTATGTAAATTAAAGTTATTATTCCATCATCGCTTCTATAATCTAAAGGCATCACACAATGGGACCATTAATTGTACAGAAACAAGGGGAAAAAGGTGGAAATTTGGTGAAAACAAACTAGATTAAGGTAAAATATCTAGTAAAAACCAAGTCACTATACATTAGTAGGAAATAGAAGAAGGAAGAAAATGGATAGAAGGCAAAAGGATAATGAAGCCAAGAGGTTTGTATAATGTTCTCATGCCCCTCCACTCCACAAGAATTGAAAAACCTAGACTTGCTATTCAGAGTTTCAGAGTCCCAAACAGTAGTTCAAAGGAAAAAGGAAAAAATAGAAAGCATTTAGAGTTTAGTGTTGCATGATCACAAGCCCTCAATAGATGAAATCTAAGATTGCTTCCAGCTCAATTCTATGAAACCTTTAAAGAGAGAGTTCTAAGGATTATTATTTAAACTGTTAACCTCTATCACAAAGGAGGATTTTTTAAAAATTAATTTATTTTTAGTCTCTCCCTGTCAAAAGAACTATGGAGAATGAATCTTTAAGGTAAACCCAGGAGCTCTGATTTTGACCAAAGGGAGTATAGAAGGATCAGGAGGTTGCTAGTTCAGGGGTCCAGACCATACCACAACAGACCTCAGGATCTTCACATACAAAGACTAGGAGCATATGCCTTCTGAACTAGTATAAACCAGACATTAGTGACTCTTTTGTCCTGAGTGTTGGCTCTGCCCCTACTGGTCATCATCACCTCGCAATCTTGCTGGGCTTGGGAAAAGTGCCAGTTTTAGACCACCATCTTTAAAAAGATTTGGAAGAGAACAGAAAGACAAGTACATTTATGTGCTTCCATGAATATATCTATAAATAATCCATACACATATATACTTCATGTGTGTTCAGCAGATATTAAGAGTAAGTGATCTATATTTCTGTTATTAAATCCTTTTCGCCCATCCTGATAATCTGTCTATGGGACAGGTGGTAGCCCAGGAGAATAGAATAGTCCATAATGTTCCTGGCAAGGTACTTATATTCTAGTAATGTCTGCAAGTCAGGCTTCATTTTGATTTCTAGGCAAATTTCTTCTTGGTGCTCTGACAGATGAAACCATTACATTAATCCCAGATCTGTCTGTCTACATCATTTTAAACTGAAGCTTCTGGCTCCATAGGATCTGTGTTCCTTTTCCTAATACTAAGCAGCTTCAAATGGTTTTTAGATTTCTCTTGGACTTGGTTCTCAAATTTCCATTTTACTACCATTAATTTACTCCTTCATATTTTCTAATTCTCTCACTATCACTTTTAGTATTTGCGATATTATATTAATAGAGAATTTTAGTTGTTTAATAATAATATTTGTAAAGCATATTAAGGTTTACAAAGTGACTTACATATGTATCTCATCTGATCATAGCCACAATCTTGTTAAGTGATATTTTCTCCCCCTTTTACAAATAGAAAACTGAGGACAAAAGTTTAAATGACTTTCCAAGAGACACATTGCTAGAAAATGTGTAAGACAGAATTCAAACTCATGTCTTTCTGACTCTACTTCACACTCTATCTACTATTCAAGCTTAGGTGAGTGGGTTGTGAGTTGATCCCATTTATTCATTCAACTCATTTTCACTCATTCACTCAACAAACATTTATTAAGTATCTACTATATGCAATATGCTGTTACAGGCACTTGGAGATGTATGAAAATAAATCAGAAAGTGTCTTTGCCCTCAAGTATCCTTTAATTTAATGTTACCTGTTTCTTTCATTATTCCATGTCTAAGGGAAATCTTAATTATTAATAAAATGGGCACCTTCATTTTCCAGGTAGTAGCTACCTGAAATATAGGACAATATTTTCCAAGGTCATGAAATGTCCCATCACAACAACGCAGCAGTTTTGAATATTCTGACCAGTGATGAAATTCTTAGAAATTCTATCCTAAAGCTAGAAAGAAGTGGGGATAGGTAATGATGAGAATAGACTATCATGGTCTTTTAAAAGCTGCTTTCTGAATATAAATTAGCTTTACAGCTTAACCTGAATATTAACAATTCACATAAACTTTCTAAGGGTGTTCAGAAGATTTATCTTGGTTTTATTAAAGAAATAATTCTAGCTATTTTTATGTCTGTTGTGGTGAAATTCTAGATAAACTTTTATTTTAACAAAAGTCATAAATCATAATTAAAGATTGCTGTACAAAAGGCCAAAGCATTCTGAAGAAAGTTAATTGTCCTTCAACCTTCAAATGCCTATTGTATATGATCCCTTTTCTCTGGGTCTTTTTTTTTCTCTTGAACCTGTCTACTATAGAATTTATACTGGTAATGAGGCTTTGAATGGAGATTTTATTTGACAGAAGGGTTACACTTAGAAGCTTTTTATCAAAATAAGTGGAGATGTAATTTTAAATAGGTCTCATCAATACAGCTGTCTTTAAACACAAGGGATAAATACTGATAAATGAGGCTTATTTTTCAACTTGCTTTACTGTTGTTAAAATAAAGAAAGTATTCTAATGGACCTGCTAAATGGATGATAGACATTCAGTGGGTATTCTGAAATATGATAATGAACTATCTATATGGATGCCTAGCTAGCTTTTTCACCATGTGTATATACAAGAAAACACTTGCAATTTATAAGAGACTCAGAATTCTATTTACATGGCCACTGGGATGAAATTTAAATTTCCTTAATGCATTTAAATATCCCTATTTTCACATCCTATACAACCATTATTTAGTTTGCAAACTCATTAAACTACTTAAAGTATTGTTATTAACTGCCAAAGAAATCATGTCAAGTTAGGTGTGGAACTCTATTACTAAGAAAATCATAAGATGACATGCTCCAAATATTTGAAACACAAAATGGGGTGAAAGAAAAACAAGTTTGGCTAAAAACTTTTCCTTTCATTCCTCAAATAAAGTTATTTAATGTTAATGGTTTCTAATCACAATTTATTATTCATTGTGCTTTTAACACCAGCTTGATGATTTCCCACTAAGTTCCTAAACTCCATAATTGACTCCAATCAAAACTAATGAAACCTAGACTCCTTTTCATAGAAATTGGACATTGTCTTGAAAAGAACACAAGATTTGTTACCCCAAAACACAAACAAAAAATAGAACAACCACAAGTATCTCAAAATGTCTCAGTCCTGATATCCCTCATAACAACTACGCTGCATTTCTAATACATGCCTTTCTTGAAAGAGAGAATGGTGCCATGGAGAGCACTGTGGACTATTAGTAAGAAGATTTGGGCTTAATTCCCAGCTCGGCTATGCTCTAACCATTTGACTTTGGGGAGATACTTCTCATCCTGAGTCATTACCTTGATTAGAAAAAAAAATGATAATAATCCCTACTTCATAATGTTGTTGTCAAGAAAGTATTTTGTAAATTCTAAAGGAGGTTATTATTTCAATATAAAATAATCCTAAATAATTTCTAATAAATATGATTTTATAATGTTTTTAATATTTTAACAGACTTGGCTTCCTTATACATAAGTGAACAGTAATACTAGTTAATATTCTTAAGATGTACAGTAGCTTAGTTGTTAGGGAAGGCTGAGCTAGAAAGATTTGTTGTTGTTAAGTCATTTTCAGTTGTCTCTGACTCTTTGTGACTCCATTAGGGATTTTCTTGGCAAAGATATTGGAGTGGTTTGCCATTTCCTTCTCCAATCCTCCAGCTCATTTTATAGATGAGGAAACTGAGGCAAACAGTGTTAAGTAACTTGCCCAGGGTTACACTGTTAATAAGTGTATGAGATGAGATTTGAACTCAGAAAACAGCGTTTTCCTGACTTCCAGGCCTGACACTCTATCCACTGAGCAACCTAGCTGCCCCCTATTTAGTTACAGATAATTAAGTAGAAACTGTGCATACATGGGAAATGAAGAGATGAATGACAGAATGCAGGGCTAAGTTAAGTATAAAGTCATATTGTTAGTTCTGAAAACCCAAATGTTAAATGGGAGGAAAAAAAGAAAGAAAACAAGCAACTTAGAGATGGGTTCTTATACATGAAAGTACACTATATGAAATTCTGAATTGACAAAGCACATAAATTAAGGGTTAATTATTTTTTGAATCCCAGAATCTCATAATAGGGTGAAGCCTCAATGATGATTTACAATGCTAGCTTTCTGACTAGGAATATTATTTCCAATATTCCTGACAAGTTGTTATACAGCTCCTGATAGATTTTTCAGTGCTGGGGATCTTTCTAAAGAAGTCAATTACTCTTAGACAGTTTTAATTTAGGGGAAATTCTTCCTTAAACTAAACTAATATCTGCTTTTCCTGCCTGCAACTTTCACACTTCTTATTCTGCCCTGTGGGTCCAGGAAGAATTAGTTTATTTCCTCTTTCACATAACAACCATTTAAATATTTGAAAACTGTGACCACAACTCAAAATGTATCTTTTCTTCTTTCTAGACTAAACACTCCCAAGTTGCTTTTAACTGATCTTCATATGGATTAGCCTCAAGTCCTGGAAAAATCTACTTTTGAGAGTATTCACACCATCAATATCCTTACTAAAAGGTGATGCTGTGAGATAAGCATAAAATTCCACATGACTGAACAGACCATAATATTCTGGATGCAGTCTATTTTCCCTTGGGAAGGAACTTATCAAAATATTTATTTTTATAACAATTTTTACTGGTACATTTAAATTGATTGAGTAGAAAAGAGTGTGAACAACCTTGTATCAATAGATCTATTACATAAAATGGAAAGCACCTGCTTTCCAATAGTACTTACATATTTTTCAGAAGACTTAAAAAAAATAGATGTAACAACAGAAGGAGCACCTTGTAAAAATCTAAGTAACCAGGGATTTAAACTAAAATGTATATTAGAATTTAAATACACATAACATTATGCAATCACACTAAGTATGGAAAAGGCAAAATTAACTTAATAGCTCATATGAATTCATTCACATAAAATGTAACAAAACCTTCAATTTGTTTTAAGATAGAAATTTTTCATACCTTAATTATACTATGCAAAATACCCATTAAATTTTATGTTCAGGAAGGAAAACTATTGGGTTTGTCAATTACTTTCTGCCAGTAGATGCTGCCTGTTATCAAATACATCTAAATTAAAATTATATTTCATCTTTTGCTGACTGTAGGAAAGATTCTGTACAACAGACTAAACTATTCCCTCTAGCTCTGGGTGAAACCTACCAGTAATTTACCCTGACAAATCCAGAGGAATTTTGTTCTATAGCCAGGTTACACTATTGGGGCCATATTAAATGTCTTTTATGAAAGGCTTTCATAACTGGTAGTACATGACTTAAAGATGTTTTAGTAGTAAAATCATTCTACATTATGATATAAAAATATTTGGCATGTAAATTAATATATAATGCTAGAATAGGAAAATTCAAAGTTATTTGCTAATTATTCTACACAACAAAGTTTTCTCTTTTCTCTTTATCGTTTGTCACATCTCTATCTTCTCTCTTCAATCCTCCTCTCTTTTCTATCTCTTCTCTCTCTGTGTCTGTCTCACTCTGTCTCTGTTTCTAAGTTTCTATCCCTTTCCATGTTCAATCTGATTCAATAAACAATAATTTTAGAATAAGCACCAACTATGTTGAAATGTTTATGCCAGGAGATGAATATAAAAAATTCGTGACTACAAGTATTTTATATTCTTCTATAGGACACAGCCACATTATAGACAAACTGTATATTCACATGAACAAATTAATATTTTAGGTTAAAAAGATAACTAAAAACTCATCAAATTATAGGAGTAGGGTGAGGATTGGAAAAGTCTTTCCATTAGAACTGATAATTAAGTTAAGACTTGAGAGGAAAGTGAAGGATCTGAATGGCAGAGATTAAGAAAGAATGTTTTCCAAATATGGGAAAGAATTTGTGCAAATTCACTGAGATAGAAGGTATCGAGTTTGGCAAGTAGACAAGCACTCTTTAAAACACAAATTCAGAAGGCTGAAAAATACAGAACAGTTGAATTTAAATAAAAACAACCTTTACCTGAATTTAAAGAGAGTCAAGAAATGCCTAAATCCATCTCACATATACACTCTTATCACCCACCGTTCCCCCCCCCAAAAAGAAAAAAAAATCCCTCTGACATACAAAGCTATCCTGGATCACATCCCAGAAGACAAAATACTTTTTTTTCTCCTTCACTTGGTTGCTTTTTGTGTTGTTCATTCCTAGAATCTCCTTTCTAGAAACTGTTTCTCATTGGAATAGCTCTCACCTCTCTATTCCCAGAAAGTGTTTTGGGTCCTTCTCTCCACTGATGGACAGTGTCCTTTGGTCCTAGCATATATTCCAGGTTGTTCTTGCCATATAAATACATTTATGTGTATATTACATTATATATGTATATAATGTATGCATCTATACACATGACATATCATGTATATACACATCTATATTGTAAGATACATTAAACATAAATATATATACATATAATACATTGTATGTATGTATACATGTGCAAATGTGCACATGTATGCTTATTTTATGTCTTCCTTGTTGTTTCCTGCTATTTGGTTCTCTTCCAGGAGATAACTTATGGAACTGAATATACTTGCACATTATAAGACAGAACTGAAGGTCTTTCTTTTCCTCCAAAGTACATGCATCATCTCCTCTATTAAAATGGTGTACTTTTTCATTCCTGGGTCCCAACCTGCGGCAAAAAGAGGCTCTAGTAAGTTGAATTGATTAGTTCTGCCAAAGAGATACTGGAAGTATATCAGATAGAATCAAGGTCTCCCTAGGACAATGGTGCCAAATCTAAATAGAAAAGTGGTCAGTAATTGAACCTAAGGGTCCCTAACTGTGGCATATTTACTTGGAAAACTATATATTACTATTATCTATATTCTATTGTATTTAAGCTATTTAGTTAAATATTTCCCAATTACATATTAATCCATTCCAGAGTGTTGCTGCCATGCACCTATAGCCAGCTTGCTTGACACCTCCACTTCAAGATATGGTAAAGGTACCTTTGTAAGAAGAAAGAGACAAGCTTACTCACTCACTCATATAGCCAACTTGTCAATGGAGAGAGGTTTTTCCAAGTAGTATTGAGGGGGTGCTTGGATTCCCTTGCTTGGACCCCAATTCCAAAATCACATTTGTCCCTACCTTTAAAATACTATCCTGGGCAGCTTCTCCCAGCCCAAGGAAACTATGCCTAGTAATTACTTATGAGTGGGCCCCATATCTCTCTCCCTGGTACAGTAACAAAGTACACCAGTAAGAATTATTAGCTTGAACTGGCTTTGTACTGGCTCATAAAGATATTCTGTATCCATAGGATTATCTATGCCAATTCCCTACCTCATTATATGCATCCTGGACTCCTCAATATGTGTATCGTAGACTTTAGACATATGTATACTCCCTACATCTGTATTGTAAATAAAATATTGAGGGGTGTCAGACTGGGCAATCCTCAGTAGGCCCTGACCACTAGTTAGTTTAGAGAGTTAGCAGGTCTAAAACCACACCTCCCTGTGGCCCCACCTTGGGTTTTTCCCAGTGAACTCTGGGTAAAACACTTGTGTGGTAGATTACAAAAATGCATGTTCCTTTAAGAGCTGATCACTGCTTAACCACTCCCTAACCCCATGCAGCAACACCTACTTAGCATATTTGGCACAAGTTTTAGTATCTTTTTCCTATATAAACTGTAACTATACCCCTTTAAGGTCTCAGGTTCCTTAAGAACTTTTGTCTGCTGAAAAGTGTAACAGTAAACTTTTGCCAGCTTGACTTAAAGATTGCTTGAGTCTGTGAATCCATTTCAGAAGACCCTTTCTAGTATTCTGGTCCTTGAGGGGGTGAGCAACTGAACCTTTCACACTGCATCAGTATGATCTCAGTATAGCTCAATATTGGAACAAATTTCCCTAAAGATCAGGGGGAGATTGAAGAAAAGCTGCATGGATTCCTAGGAACTGTGCTCAACATAGAGAAATAGTTCCTCTACCAAGTGATTAAAAAAACCAATTCCGGTAAAACTAGACATGCTGATCTTTGGATTAAAGACTTTGTTTTCCAATGCATTACCTATGCTTGCACTAAGGAGTTTTTGTTTGGTATTGTGAGAAGCTGCAGCTCTAGGCAGCATGATCCAGGTTAAAACAATGATGGGGTTGCTCTTGACAGAAGGTAAGATGTACTGAATGTGAGTGATGCAGACACTGGCCATGGCTTTCCTGCGGGGACTCAGATGAGTAAATACTAATGTAAATAACTAAAATAAATAATGCAAATAACTAAAATTTCAGCTAATACTAAATGCTTGCTTCCTCTGCTGCTGTTCCATGCCTGCTCCGGTCTTGAAAGAGAGAAGCTACTGGCTTTTGTATTCTAGAAATGCTGTGAAAAGTTTGTTGTTTGTTTGTTCTTGTAACATGTTGCTATATATTATTATAATGAGTTTCCTTTCTAATTGTGTATTTTACTTTTTATGCATTGAAAAACACTTGTTTTTCCTAAGAATGGGTCCATATATGCAGGTTCCCCAGACTACCAAAAGGAAGACACACACACACACACACACACACACACACACACACACACACACACTCTCACAGACACTCTTGTATACCTTGCCACATAGTGACACCTACTGGTTGTAGAAGAATTTAATCTTTTCAGCAAAGAAGGGAGAATTTAGAGGCAGCTCCAATTTTGGTGATTACACTAAGTATAACCCTAGAATTGAGAGTTGAAAGATCTGGTTTTCTATTGAGAGAAGGGCAAATTCCTGAGCATTCATATGTCTTAGAGGAGAAAACAGTAATATGTATGTAGCTCTCAAACTGGAAGGATTAATGTCAAACTACAAGCCATGGACAACCAAAGGAACTGAACTTTACAAGTTCCCATTACACTGTTACTCGACACTGTGTACTCAGTGGGAAAAGAGGTAGCTTGTCTAATAGTGTCAAATGTAATTTTCCTTAGTGGATCCTGACCCCCTGTAGTAACTCTATTAAACTAAATGCATGACTACAAGGGAGATTAACTGGAATGTGTCTCTAGACTACCCAAAGTTCATTTCCATTGGGTGAAGTCCATGGGGGACATTTCCATGGGGGAGTTCATAATGAAGGGTAGCACTGAAAGTTATTGCGCAGGGAATGGGGTTGTATAAAACCATGTATGAAGAAGTAATTCATCAAGATGATGCCAGGAGTTAGTCCTACTGACAATTCAAAGTTCAGCTGACTTCCAAAGTGTGGTACAAGATTTATTGAGGCATAGAAAGCCCGATGGGAAAATGAGACCTAATGTAAAAGAAAGATGACTGATTTCAAAGTACATAGCCCACTGTGTGTTCTTTTACATATTTTCTGAATTGTTTATGGCCACCACTAAACAACTTGCTTCTTCTGAATTTCCTTTGTGGGAATAGTGATCCTTTTCTCAGTTAACTTATTAAGTTGAGTACCTATCTGAGAAGCAGGGACCCTATTAATCTTATCTATGAAAAAAGGAAATATAATCTTAGTTTTCCCAGAGTAAATTCTATGTAGAATCAATAATGAGCCAAAGACAGAATATTTTCAGAATACCCCAAAATTGAGAATGTCTGAGCCCAGAACTTAGGTATAACATGGAATCTAGACTTAAATGTTTTATTTTGCACTACGCTATAATCTATAAAGACAGTAATACATGATGGAAGAAATATTTCACATGATATTGAATACTTGCTACACAATAATAAAATATCAGATTGGACTAAACATTAAGTTTCTCTGAATTTCATTTTCTTATATATAAAAAGTGCCTAATAATATTTATACTAAGCACCTTCAAAATTTGAGGAAATTGCTCCCAAAATGATAAAAATGTCATGAATATATCGTTATTTAAGCCACTATCACTCCTTCTGTAGGTAGACATTATACAAATCCTGAAGGAATAAATGAATAAAATTTGAGGAAGGTTACTATGAAAAAATTTCAAAGGAAAACGTAGAGTTAAAGTACTTTATGTACTTCGAAGTACATAAAGTACCCAATTTGATACTAACCTTCCAAATGGCATCACAAAACAATGAGCAAATATGTCCTAGAATGGCAAGTAAACCTACCCTTTAATTAAAGGAAGCTACTTTGGGAGCTTTAGGCAATAATTGACCCACTCTCAGAAAGTACAGTGGCCATTTCAGACCCAAGGTAAGAAGAGTTATTGAGCTCAGAAGACTTTGAATAATATTCTTCACTACATGATAACTTAAATATCCATTCTGCTCTAAGTCTTCATGCCTATACCTATTTATTAAAAATGAAGACTAATATTCTCTATTTGTAACTTAACCAAGATGTCTTCAAGAAACTCAAATGTATAATAAAATTTTGTAAAAATTCACAAGACTAAATGAAGGAGAATTCAATTTTCCTCTTGGCAGGGGAGGAGGGGATAGGTGGAGAAGGAAGCCCAACATCATATGTCCTTAATAAGAGGGTAATGTGCATGTATGTAATGGCAAGCAAAGTGTTCCTTTGCTCTTTGCTTCAATTATTGTAATGGCAAGCTTAGTAGTACTTAAGCTCCTTGTTTCAGCTATTCAAGTGCCTTTGAGCCCCACCTGTGATTATCAAGTTTGTTGGAAACTGTATACATTGTGTTGCTTAATGGCGTTTGGAGACCTTCCCTGCCCTTAATAGTCCTAACATCATCAAGAGGAGCCTGAAGTAAGAGAAACTTGAACAGAACAGGAAGGATGAAATAGGAAGAGTGGAATAGGAAGGAGCAAAGCAAATAAAAGCTCCATCACAAGCTGGGACCAAGTAGAACTGAGACGATTTTGGTACTCTGTAGTATTCTGTTTGTTGGTTTGTCAGACAAAAGCCTTGTCTGTTGGTTTTAGAAAGAAGTTCTGAAAGAGGACTTTACTGCTGATCCAGAAACCCTGAGAGAGGACTTTACAGCTGTTTACAGAAGTCCTGAAAGAAGGCTTTATTGCTGTTAGAAGTCCTGGGATTTACTGCTGATTTGTGCTTGATTTTTCAGATGGAAGCTTTGTCTGGTGGTCTGTGTTATTTTGTCAGACAGAAAGTGAATTGAGATGATAGTGCTGGCAATGTGTGTGAATACTGTTGTAACTCTGTGTAGTGGCAAGCACTCTAGCAACCCCAGGGTTGCTGCCAACACAGGTTCTTAGATCTGTTTTCTAAAGGAAAGCAACTCAAAATGGGTTAACAATCTTGTTTTAATCAATCAATCAAACATATCATTTACCTGAACATTAGTTCAGGGGAAAAAGTCAGCACCCTGAACTAACTTCAGAGTATATGGAGGTTACAAGTAGAAGGAGAAACAAACAAATCAAGGAGACAGGCCTCCAACTGTCCAACCATTACATCTATTCCTAGTCAATTACCAGAAAGGGAAGCATTAACATCTGGTTTTGTTTTTTTTTAAGCAATCGGGGTTAAGTAACTTGCTCAAGGTTACATGGCCAGTTATTTCTGGGTGTGGTGCTGAGTGTCTGAGCCCGGGATTCGATCTCCAGGTCGTCCCAACACTGGAGCCGGTACTCTTACTCGCTGAGCCACCTGGCCGCCCCTAAGCAATTGGGGTTAAGTAACTTGCTCAAGGTTACACGGCCAGGTGTTTCTGGGTGGGTGCTAAGTGTCTGAGCCCAGGATTCGATCTCCAGGTCTTCTCAACACTGGAGCCGGTGCTCTTACTTGCTGTGCTACCTGGCCGCCCCTAACATCTGGGTATTTCAAAGCCAGGGGGCTCAACATCTGCCCATAGTCTCCTCTGGTCAAATCACACAACACTTCTCAAAGTGAGCCCCAAAACAAAGCTTTACATCAGGGTTTATATAGCCTCCTCCTGGCTCAGAGAATATCACAACCCTCTTTGACCCACTGCCAAATCACAAAGTATCTAATGAAAAACAAGCCTCCCCAACAGGCTCCAGGTGAACTTCAGGCTATCAAAGGGCCTAGGGGAAGGGAAGATCTTAAATTTATATTCCCATTACACTCTGCTAAGCTTAATGTGTATAAATATTGTTGTGGCTCCATTAAGTTTTGTCTTCCCAAAAACAGAAACTGTGAAGGGCTAGTGGATTAGTCACTGTGAGCTGGAGAGCTACCTACTTGTGAATCCAGGCAAAAGTCAGGTGAATCCAGGTAAGATTGGGGAGCATGGAAGAGGAGTAATGGAGTTCGGAAGTCAGCCTCCAGTTAAGATGAAAGAACCTTTACATGAGTACTAAGAACTGAATGCTGAGATTTTAATTAAATTGTGACCTTGGGGAGGGGGGAGTTGGGAGGAAGGAGGGGATGGCTTTTGTACTTTCCATTAACCCTTAAGGATGACTGACTTAAGGATGCTTACTCCTTAAAGATGATTGGCTTAAGGATGATTTGGAAACCAGCCTCTCCTTGAAGATGAAAGGAGACTTAACTTGGGTACTCAATATTGATTGATTAGATTGTGACTTACTGAATGACATGTTTTGTTTACGACTATGTGACCACCTTAGTAATAAGTTGTTATGTTATATTACTGTGAATGTTTTACTTTAGTTTATTGCTGAATAAAATAGAGAATTCACTATGCCATGCAATCAGAACCTTAAAGTTATTCACAGCAGCAGTCCTCAGGAGAGTTGCTAATGATTGGCTTTACAATGTACACATATAACAAAGTTCAACAATCAAAGAATATTCCAACTGATCTGAGTGATCAACTTGTTCATTTGTTTTAACAGGATAGCAATTTAGTTGAGGAGGTCCCTTTGATTTTCAGCCCATGAATCCTTTTTTTTTTTTTTTTTCTGGGGAAAGAGACCTTGGGAAATATTTCCTTCATTACCATTCTTAAATCATGAAAAAAAAAACCAAGCCCTCACCAGAATGAAAGTTGAAAATGATTTGACCTCAGGGCAGAGTGAAGATGGCGGAGTAGAAGCAGGTCCTCCCCGCAGCTCCCAGCTTCCACCATCCCCAATTCACGTACAAGGGGACTCTAAAGAAACTTTGGAGATACAGAACCCGAAAATGGCGCAGAGAAGCTAACCTCCTGCTGAGGACTGCCTGGCAGGCCAGCAGGAATCATCCAGTGCAGTGCTCTGGGAGATAAGTCCAGCCCCATGCCAAGGCTTTAGCCCCAGGGCAGGCCTGACCAGGCACCAGCTGGAGGGACTCCAGATTACCAGCAGCTGTGGTCATTTCCAGATTTATCAGCACATAGATGAAAAGGACAAAGTGAGAGGTCAGTGCAGTATGAACTTTTGGACTCAATAGTTGGAAGTGCCTCAGCTTTTGCCCTTAGAGCGAGAAGCCACTGAGGGCTGTGGTGCAGTCACTGGCACATGGCAGCTTAAGCTCCTGGCCTGCAGAGTGTATGGGGACTAAGAAACCAGTCTGAGGGGTAACCACTCTTGCTTTAACCTGCTTGGACCTGGACTGCGCTCTACGGTAGAGGTCCTGGGGTGTGTGTACAGCTTGCCAAATCATCTGGAGGCTTCAGCAAGGGCTCCCAACTAATGCCTCTGGCAGCTGA
This sequence comes from Petaurus breviceps papuanus, assembly GCF_028583685.1. Taxonomy (NCBI): domain Eukaryota; kingdom Metazoa; phylum Chordata; class Mammalia; order Diprotodontia; family Petauridae; genus Petaurus; species Petaurus breviceps. The sequence goes on from NW_027185799.1 coordinate 5,482,634, forward strand.
GAAAACCCCAGTGTTTGGGACGAAAGCTCCCCTGTCTGGTGGCAGAGTCCTACTGTGGCAAAAAGCGCAAAAGTCAAGTAATTGACTGGCAACATGGCCAGGCAAAGGAAACAAAGCAAACATAAGAAACCAACATTAGACTCCTATTTTGGGGACAAAAAGGATCAAAGCATGGAACAGGAAGAAGACAGTGAAGACAGAACTCCTGCACCAAAAGCTTCAAAGGAAAATACAAGCTGGTTACAGGCCATAGAGTACTTTAAGAAGCAAAAAAGAGAAGTGGAAGAAAAATTGGGAAGAGAAATGAGAACATTGCAAGAAAATTACAAAATGAGAGTCAACAGCCTGACTGAGGAAAATAATGCCTAAAAAAACAGACTAACTGAAATGGCAAAAGAGGCTCAAAAAAGCAATGAGGAGAAGAATGCATTAAAAAGCCAAATTTGCCAGACGGAAAAAGAATCTCAAAAGCTTACTGAGGAGAATCATTGCTTCAGAATTAGATTGGAGCAAATGGAAGCTAATAACTTCATGAGAAATCAAGATGCTGTTAAACAGATCCAAACAAATGAAAGAATAGAAGGCAATGTGAAATATCTCATGGGAAAAACGACTGATGTGGAAAATAGATCCAAGAGAAATAATTTAAAAATTATCGGACTACATGAAAGTCATGATCAAAGTAAGAACTTAGAAATCATCCTCCAGGAAGTTCTCAAAGAAAACTCCCCTGAGGTTTTAGAACCAGAGGGCAAAATAGAGGTTGAAAGAATCCACCGATCCCCTCCTGAGAAAGATCCTAAAAAGACAACTCCTAGGAATATTATAGCCAGGTTCTGGAATTCCCAGATTAAGGAGAGAATATTACAAGCAGCCAGGAAGAAACAGTTTGAATATTGTGGAATCACAATCAGGATAACCCAGGATCTGGCAGCTTCTACACTGAGGGATCAAAGGGCTTGGAACATGATATTCTGGAGGGCAGAGGATCTGGCATTAAAACCAAGAATCACTTACCCAGCAAATCTGAGTATCATGTTTCAGGGGAAAATATGGTCATTCAGTAGAATAGAGGACTTTAAAGCATTCTTGATGAAAAAACAAAGTTAAATAGAAAATTTGACATTCAGATACAAGAAGTAAGAGAAGCATGAGAAGGTAAACAGGGGAAAGAAACCATAAGGAACTTATCAAATTTGAACTATTAAAATTCTGTCCTGTCCAGCGGGACCAAGTTATTCATGGGGCCGAGGAAGACCCAGCCTGCAAAGGAATGGGTGGGAAAGAAGGAGCGAGACCAAGCGAGTTTGCATTAAGGTCTGAAGGTCTGAACTTTATTGCAGGTAAACATGACTTATATACTCTTTGAGGAAGTGGGCCGGGAGAGGAATTCTTGCAAACAACTGCTGGAACATTTGCGGTTAGGACACCTGGTGCCGGAACACTCTGCGGTCAGCAGATTCACGGGGCATGGTACTCGGGCGTGTGGCTTTCTTACGGGGGGAAGGGTGCATGGCCCAAAGGCCTTCGCTCCCAACAACATTCCTACATGAAAAATGATAATTGTAACTGATGAAACTTTTCTCAGTATGAAAATAGTTGAAGGGAACATATACATATATATATATATGCATATATATGTCTATATTGGAGGGTATACGGGCATATGAATACATATGTGAATGTGTGTATATATGTTTACAGGTAGACATAGATAGAGGCCACGGGACCAATTTAATAGGAAGCGATGATACTTAAAAGGTGAAATTAAGAGGTGAGAAAGGAATATAATGAGAGGAGCTGGGGGGAGACAGAATGGGATAAACTATCTCATATAGAAGAGGCAAGGGAAAATGGTTACAATGGAGGGACAGAATAGGAAGGCAAAAGGCAAACTTATTCTCATTGACTTTGGTTCAGGGAGGGAATGAAATACACACTAAATAGGGTACCTCACCCTACAGGAGAGTAGGGCAAAGGGGATGAGAGGGGGGATGATGGAATGGAGGTCAGGCTGGGAGGGGAGGGAAGTTGGAAGCACGCACTTTTGAAAAGGGACAGGATCAAAGTAGAGAATAGAACTAGTGGGACATGGGTTAGGATTGAGGGAAATATAGTCAGTCTTTTACAATGTATTAACTATTTTAATGTTTCACATAAGCTACACATGTACAACCTATACTGAACTGCTTATCTTTCCAGTGAGGGCAGGTGACAAGGGAGGAAGGGAATGAATCTGGAATTCAAAGTTTTAATATCAAATGTTTAAATATATACATATATGTATATACACACACATATATACATATGTACATATATATATATATATACTATTAATAATACTATTTTATATGTAATTGGGAAATAAGATATACAGGCAATGGGGCATAGAGATCCACCATGCCCTATTGGAAAAGTCAAAGGGGGTATGAGAAGATATGGGAGAGAGCAGATTGGAGGAGGGGATATACTGTGAGACTACTATTTTGGGGTGGTGGGTAGGGGAAAAACGGGGAGACAATGTGTAACTCAAAATTTGGCAGAAATGAATGATGTAGATCAGAAGTTAATAAAGTATTTGAAAAATGAAAAGCAAAAGAAAATGATTTGACTTTTGAGGAAATAATTGTGAAATGTCTTCTTTTAATTCCATTTCAAATTAAATGGCAAGTTCAGGCCAGAAATGAAAAAGTTTACATCACCACATTATTTATATTCATATTATTTGAAGTAGCTCACCTAGAAAATGCTATTGAAACACCTGTGACTGATGAGCCACTCTCTGAGAGACACTGAATGAGGTCATAGCATCATTAAAGGCTCTTCACTTTCTGTGGTTCACTAATAAAATTTTGAACCATATTTATCTTGGAACTCAAGAAACTTGTCTAAACAACTTTTAATATATACATATATATGTGTATATATATATATATATATATTTTAAGGTAAGAATTATGCAATATAATAACTAAAACCAGAAAAGCAGAGAAATCCCTTAAATACTTAGGTATAGCTGAGTGTGGTTAGCATGCAAAAGAATTAAAGGATATATAGCTGCCTTTAATTACATGAAGGTCTATTGTGGGGGGCTATTGATATCCCGTCCTCTCACTTACCCATAGTAAGTCTTCGGTCGTCACCGGCCTCCTAGGAGGAATTACCAGACACCGGCCTCCTAGGAGGAATTACCAGACAGAGCACCCGAGGTTTGCAGGAGTTGTTTATTCAGGCTCAGCTACATCGCGACAAAGAGATCTGACTTCCGTATCAGAGCAATTTATAGGTACATATAGCCAATCATCTTCTACAGCTCTATTCATTACCTTTTAAGGTCAGACGTCAAGCAAGCAGGCACTAGCCCATATACCATTACTTCCTGGCCCCCAACAGTCTATAATGCGGAAGAGGGATTAATCTTGTTATATTTTGCCCGAGAGTATAGAAATAGTAATTATGGGTAGAAATTGCAAAGAGGGAGATTTTGACTCAACATATTAAAAAGCCTAACAATTAGTACTGCCCTGAACATCCCAAAATTGTTTCTTTCTCATCCACTTGGGGTTTATTTTAATTCATGCCTTAAGTATCTCCAAGTGAAAGGAAATGTACTTCATTAGACTATAGTCAGTTCCCCCTTACTAGAGACATTGAAGAGAAGGTATGTGGAACACTGTTCAAGGGAGGAGGACTGTTGGAAAAGATCGTGTTGCATGGGTGTAAGTTAAACATATGGCCCTTTAAGGGGCCATTTGGACCGTCTGTGCATGCAAAAAAACAGAAACAACTTTAAAGTTTAAGATTATTTCTGGTAGAGACCTTTCAGGGTAGGTTGCTATAAAGCACCCACATATATCTCACTAAAGTACATGATATTTAATAAGAAATAATATTACAACAATATTCAATTAATTACCAAGTGAGCATGTGCCGTTCATATGTTTAAGGAATAGAACTTTATTAAAATGTTTTTTAGAAATATTTCTACCTTTTTCATACCAAATTATCTTCCATGTTTTTTCCTTCTTTCCTCTTCCCTACTCACCATATATATCCAAATAGTTCCAAGCTCCTTTTGATTTTACCTACACAACATCTTTCACATTAACTCCCTCTTTTCTACCAACCCCGCACCTTTATTTATTTATTATTAATCTACCAACCCTGCACCAACCTTTATTCAGAGCCTCACCAGCCTTCACCTGGATTATATCAACTTCCAGAGTTCCATCTAAAAAGACATGAACAGAATTAGGTCATATGCACCTGTTTGTTTTCTTTTGAAGCAGGTGGAACATGCATGTGGAGATGAAGTCAAAACTAGGCTCTTTTTGGTGTTAGGCTCAAAGTTCATACATCCTTCCAACTGTGACTGAAGTCACTCCCATCTTTTCACCCCAGGACAGAGAAAATAGCTCAATGACAGAAGACTCCTAACTATATTGGACCACTCCCAGACGGGTTCTCTAGACCAAAGAATCTGTCTCCACCCAAGCTAGAGTAGAGCTTAATGACTTCCCTACTTTAGATTAAATTCCTTGCAAGCTTGGTTAGGTTCTGACCAGAATAAGAAAAATCAATGCAATTTCATTATCAGTAATGTCCTTCTAAAGAAAAAATGAATTTAGGACTTTGGAAGACAGAAAGAGCTCTGAATCTTGAAGATATTGTTTATTAATAATTATTTTTCACAATTATTAATAATACCATTTTAGTTGGTCTATTCCTTCCCCCTTTTAACACTCACATAGCCATCAAAATGTTTAAGATTCATGATTGACAATATCACTCTACTGATCAAAAAATCATGAGTGAAAGAAAAATTCCTCAGCCTGCCATTTAAGGCCTCCACACTGGTTCCAGGTCAGCTCCCAGGCTTAGTCCACTACTCTCTATTCATGACAACCTGCAGCATTAATTGCCCATTGATTTAATACAGCATTCTACTGTCTCTGTTCTCTGTATATGAAAAAGTGCTTCCTCTTCATCTCTACATACTGAAATCCTCTGACCACAAGGCTTAGATGAGGTATCCTTTCCTCTACAAATACTGCCACTGGCCTCACAGCTGAATGTGATCTCACCTTCCTTACTTTGGTCCTTCATATTCTACTTCATAAAATATCATGTTCATCTTGGACCAGACGTGTGAAACCTGCAGCCTTGAGGTTCACATAAGGTCCTCTGTGTCAACTACAGCCCTTTGAATCCAAACTTCACAGCACACATCTCCTTAATAAATGGATTTTTTCTATAAAACTTGAACTCAGTTAAAAAACGGCACCCAAGGATCTAGGGGGCCATATGTGGTCTCAAGGCCGTAGATTCCCCATGTCTTGGACCTTGGAGTAAGATGACTTCGCCTACCTCTATTCAATCTCACCTCTGATATTAGCTAGGTAACCATAGGTAAATGATTTCTCCCCTCTAATCCTCAGACTCTTTGTGGACAAAATGAGTATAATAATACCCATAGTTTTTACCTTAGAGAATTTTTTGTGAGGCACAAAAGCAAAGATGAATACAGATTTTAAAACTTTAAAGCAAACTTCATGTCAGTATCATATAAAGCATTTTAAAAACCTAAAAGTCCTGTGTAAATCAAATTATTCTGGTGAAGCATTTATTTGGGCCTTTTCTAAAACGTGGAACTCCTTTGATTTTACTTGAGGGTCCTGAGAAATATCTATCTGGATTTTATTTCAATGAACTCAAATATCTGTTCAATCTCTACATAGTTTATCTATAGAATCTATGACTCCTTGCCAGGAATGTGGCTGCGGTTGTCCCTTTTAAGGTATTAACTGAACTAGATGAACTCTGTAGGCCATCTGAGCTCTAAGATTCTGTAAATATCTGATTTTATTGATTTACTTTCATTGTGTAGTTGGAGCAAACATTTGATTTCCATATATCCACTTTACTTCCTTCTGATGGCTGGAATGACAATGGTAATTCATATGCTATATATATGGCCCCAAGGAGACCAATATAGTCTTCTTTTGGAAAGATCTGTCAAATTATCTCAGTTTAAGGACTCTCCAGTGACTGAAAAGCCTGTATCTTGGGTTCATTGGTCTCTGATGATTTTTATTTTGGATTCCTTATTCACACTGCAACAGCATTGTCACATGAATGAGAGGGGTATAGTTGAAATGCATATTAGTAAGTTGGAAAAGAAAGACTATTCTATCAGAAACTCAGATCAGTACTCTTTTTTTTTTGAGAAAAATATTTTGTCATATCCCTCATCTAATAATAAAATTTCAGGGAGTAAAGATGACCAGAATTTGAGTTTTCCTTTCACAATGGATTTGTTACCCCTCCCCTGTGGTTCAGACTTCACTGCTGTTATCAAATACTTGTTAGACAAAGGTTTTTATATGATGATGCATGCTAGGAAAGTGCCTTAGGAGAAAACTGGGACAAAGATTTAATGGAATTAGAGTTGGAAGAGATGTTGAAGGTCAACCAGTTCAACCCTATCATTTTACAAAACAAGAAGAAAAAAGAAACTAACCAGGTAAAATAATTTGCCTAAGATCAATCGAGTAATCAATATCAGGATGTGGATTAGAACCAAGGTGTCCAGATTTCTAATTCAAGCATCCTTTAATATCATCCTATTTTGTGGACATTACAGAACTATTACTAACTTCATTACTACTTGTTAAAAAGTCTTTTTCTCCCTTTCTTAGAGCTGGTCATTATGATGCAGTACAATAGCTTTAATGACTTCCCAAGGGACACTACTGTGGAAACCTTCTTCCATGAGCTGCTCTATACTTGGCAGGGAATTCTTAAGCTCTGTTGCATGGGAAATGAAGCAATTTTCCATCTCATTTGTCAGGAGGCATTATACCCTTACTTTTCCCTGTAGAAATCTTTCTTTCAGCTTGTGTTCACAAGGAAACTTCTCTGATAGCTAAAGAAATCAAACAGATGAAAAATATAAATCATTAATAAACCACTTGTATTATTATTATTTAATTTTTAAAAGTGAAGTGTGTACCAATATAGGAGACACTTCCAGTATCTATCTTTCTTGAAAAAAATTATCCAAAATTTAACAGGGCAGACTTTTCTACCTTTATTTCCCTGTGAATATGGGTTGACCACTTATCCTGGAATCTCTGTCTTCTGTGTAAAAGAAAAGAAGATGACTTTTTAAAAAACCCACTTACCATTCAGTTCAACAAATATTTCTTCAAGGCCTTACTTTGTGAAGAGTACTATTCTAGACACAAGAGGAAAACTGGAGTAACATAATCTCAGAATTGGAAAAAAAACCTGGAAGTTCATCTAGTTCGACCTAAAGAAGAACAAGAATCTACTCTACACCACAACCAACAAGTGCTCACCGAGTCTTCCCTTTAAGATTATCCAGTGAAAAGCAACCTATGACCTCCTGAGGCAACCATTCAGCTTGGAGATAGATCCAATGAGGAGGAGGATTCCTCCCTCCCATCCCCCTGCCCACCCCCACTTATGCAGGCCATCATTTCAGCTTCTACGCATTGATCCTAATCACAACCTCCATGGCCAAGCAAAACAAGTACAATTCTTTTTTTTTTTTCACATGAAAATAAGCATTTGGGAAGAGCCATCATGTTCCCCCTATCTATTCTTTTCTCCATGATGTGATTTCGCAGTTTCTTTAATCTATCTTTACATAGAATAAAAGGTTACAAAAATTTAATCAAATAGGGTCCTCATCCCACTGGCAAGTGTAGCAGGAAATATCAGTATACTCATAAAAACCAAACATGGCTTTCTTCCTTAGAATGAAAACAAATATCATTGTTCCATAAAGACAGGATTTAGATAGGGATTTCCTTTTTCGGTTTCCATTTTAAATATTCAATTTTTTTTTATCAAACTGAATTGAACTATGTTGATCATAATTATGTTTAAAGATTTATTAAAGGCAAGTTTCCTTTATTATATAATGTAAGGTCATCATGTGTAGGAGTTGTTTCAATTTTGTACTTATATTCCCCTCTAGCGATGCCTGCATATAGTAGATACATAATAAATACTTGCTGGATTATTAAATTCTATAACAGTTTTATTGGTTCAGAATTGCTAAGCATTATTATTATAAAACAATGGGATTTTATTTTTGCTTTGTTTTGTTTTAATCTTTCATCTACGTTAGTTTATTTCATCGGTGAAATCCATGATTCAGAGGCATAGCTTGCTTGTTTTTAAGCATGTGTATGATTCCTACAACATGACAGAGTCAGCATTCAAAAATATTTTGAAATACCAGATAGAATTTTGGTGAATCAAATAATATGGTAGCAGTTTGAAATTCACTTTAGATTTGGGGAGACCAAATTTCACAGGGATCAGAAGAAGGATAGGAGGAATTCTGGTCTAAAATTCTATAGGATAAGTCAGCCTACAGGGGGTGAAATAAAAGAATAAATTTCAGATGACAAAAAAGAAAACTGTTCTGATATGCAAGGAAAAACAAAACAAAACAAAACAGATGTATTAAAAAAATGTGGATTAACAGAAAACTCATCAACCAGTTTAGACTTTTAAGCAAGCTCCTTTCAAATGAGCACCTATTTAAAATATATTTCAGTACAAGAATTTAATGAAATATTAATATATTATTATGCTGTAAGAAACCACAAAAATGATGAAGACAAAAAAGCATGAAAAGACATAAATATTCAAAGTGACATAAGCAGTGTGAGTAAAACAAAACAGTAGCACAACAATGCAAAAGAAACAAGAAACAACTCCAAAAGCAACTTGTATTTTTTTTTAAGATATATGCATGAGAAGAAAGGTATTGGAAGATAGGGAGAGAAGATGGAAGCAATGATTGACAGGCAACAAAATACAAAAGCATGGCATGGGACATCAAGGAAAGTGTTAAGAATACTTAATTCAGTATATGCAGGAGTTGGTCAGAGAAACTAATATCTAAAGGGAAAAAATCATTTTCTTTTGTTCATTTTCTTTTTTTCATTAGTTTCATTATATGAGATAGAGGGAAATCAAAGGAAGGATTATTGTTTGGACCCTTTGCTACAAGACAACCATCAATATGGCTAAAAAAAATACTCACTTCTTATTTTGCTTCATTTTCCTTTGCCAAGCAGAGTGACCTTTTTTACCGGTAGAAAGAGAGAAAACATGGCCAATAGGGAGATGATAAATGAGATAAGCAGGGAGATAGTAATAATAATAAATAATTTTATATAGAACCTACTATATGTCATGCACAGTTCTAAGTGATTTGATTTCATTTGATTTTCACAACAATCCTGAAAGTAGGTGATACTATTTAATCAATCAATATTTATTAATCATTTATGATGTGCTAGGAACTGTGATATGTTCTGGGGATAACAGAGGCAAAAAAACAGGTCCAATAATCAAGGAATTTACAATATAATAAAGGAGACAACATGCAAACAAATATATACAATGCAAGGCATATACAGGATGAATAAGAAATAATTAATAGAAGGAAGACACTGAAATTAAGAGTGGTTGGGTAAACTTCCCTTAGAAGGGAGAGTTTTATTTGGGCTTAGACTAGGAAGGGGCCTTCCAAGTATGGGGAAAAGTCAGAGAGAATACCCAAAACCAAGAGTTGGAGTGTCTTGTTCATGGAACAGTGAGGAGGCCAGTGTCACTGGATCAAAAAGTCTACATAGAAGAGTAAGGTTTAAGAAGATTGGAAAGGGGGGGGGGCGATGAAAATGACTTTAAATGCTAAACAGAACATTTTATATTTGATCTCAGAGACAATAGGAAGTCACTGGAGTTTATTGAGAATGGGGGTGACATGAATTGACCTGAGCTTTAGGAAAATCTTTTTAGTAGATGATTGGAAAATGGATGTGTATGGGGAGAGAACTGAGGCAGGCAAATGCACCAGTGAGCTATTGCAATAATTAGGGAGTGAAAAGGGGGCATATTTAAGAGATATTCCAAAGGTGAAGTGGAAAAGTCTTTACAATAGCCTGGATAGAGGGAGGAAGGTGAGCGATGGTGGGAAATATGGACTGACTCATAGTTTCAGAGTCTGAGGTACTGGAAGGATGAGGTTGCCCTCTACAGTAATAGGAAAGTGAGGGAAGCATTTAGGGGGAAATATAATGAGGTCCGTTTTGGTCATATTGAGTTTAAAATGTCTACCAGACATCGCATACTAGATGTCTGGAAGGAAATTGGAGAGTGAAATTTGAGGTCAGTCAAGAGATGAAGCAAAAAAGGTAGATTTGAAAATCATCAGCATAGAGATGGTAACTAAAATGATGAATGTCATAATGAGATCACCAAGCAGTATAAAGGGGAAATAAAAGAGGGACAGAACCAGGACACAATCCTCAGTTATGATGACAAGATGAGAAGAAGGATCTAGCAAAGGAGACAGAGAAGAGATCATATAGGTAGGAGAAAAACCAGGGAAGAGAAGTCCTGAAAACTGAGAGGGAAGACAAGAGTGATGACTAATGTCAAAGATTGCAGAGAAAGCTTAAAGAGAATGAGCATTGAAAAAAGGTCATTCAATTTGGCAACTAAGAGATCATTACTAACTTTGAAAATTGAACTTTCAGTGGAATGGCACCATCAGTAGCTAGAATGTAAGGAGTTAAGTAGAGAGTGAGAGAAGAGAAAATGGAGGAACCTATTATAGACAGTATTTTCAAGGATTTTCATAACCTTTTACAAATATTTCTTTAAAAATGTACATAGAGTTGAATGTACTTTTATGTTGAGACATTTTCAATCACCCCATTCCATTCAAGTTATATATATATATATATATACACTTCTTTTTTTCCCTCTTTTTATTTTTTTAGTTTATATCACTCATTTCCACAAGATTTTGAGTTACAAATTTTTTCCCCAATTATCCCTACCCACCACCCCAAAATAGCATTCCCCCTGAATATCCCCTCCCCCAATCCGCTGTCTCCCATATCTTCCCCCATTCCCCCGTCGACTTTCCAGTAGGGCATGATGGATCGCTATGCTCCAGTGCCTGTATATCTCATTTCCCAGTTACATGTAAAATAATAATAATAATAATAATATGTATATATATTTAAACATTTGATTTTAAAATATTGGATTCCAGATTCTTTCCCTTCCTCCCTCGTCACACACCCTCACTGGAAAGATAAGCAATTCAATATAGGTTGAACATGTGTAGCTATGTAAAACATTTCCATAGTGGATATATTGTGAAAGACTGACGATATTTCCCTCCCTCCTATCCCACCCCCCACTTGTTCTATTATCTACTTTGATCCTGTCCCTTTTCAAGAGTGGGTGCTTCCAACTTTCCTCGCCCAGAGCCTGCCCTCCCTTCCATTACCCCCTTCTCTTCTTCTTCCTCAATACTCTCCTGTAGGGTAAGATACCCTATTTAGTATGTGTCATTCCTCCCTAAGCCCAATTCAATGAGAATATGTTTGACTCATTCCCTTTTGCCTTCCTGTTCTTCTCCTCCATTGTAACAATTTCCCCTTGCCTCTTCTATATGAGATAATTTACCCCATTATGTCTCTCCCCATCTCCTCTCATTACATTCTTCTCTCACCTCTTAATTTCACCTTTTAAGTATCATCCTTCCTATACAATTGGTCCTGTGCCCTCTGTCTATGTGTACCTATAGACATATATACACACACTCACATAAGTATTCATATGCCCATATACCCTCCTAAATAGACATTTATATGTATATGTGTATATATACATATACACACATATACATGTATATATATATATGTATATATGTACACATATAGATTTCTGTTCCCTTCAATTATTCTCATACTGAGAAAAGTTTCATAAGTTAAAATTATCATTTTTCCATGTAGGAATATAAGTACTTCACCTTTGCTAAACTATGATTTCTTTTCCCTGTTTACATTCTCAAACTTCTTTTGCTTCTTGAATCTGGATGTCAAATTTTCTATTCAATTCTGTTTTTTTCATCAAGAATGCTTGAAAGTCCTCTATTCTACTGAATGACCATATTTTCCCCCGGAACATGATACTCAGTTTTTCTGGGTAGGTGATTCTTGTTTTTAATCCCAGATCCTTCAACCTCCAAATATCATATTCCAAGCCCTTCGATACCTCAGTGCAGAAACTGCCAGGTCTTGAGTTATCCTGATTGTGTTTCCAAAATATTGAAATTGTTTCTTCCTGGCTGCTTTTCATATTTTCTCCTTGATCTGGGAACTCCAGAACCAGGCTATAATATTCCTAGGAGTTTTCTTTTGGGGATTCTTTTTCAGGAGATGATCAGTGGATTCTTTCAGCCTCTATTTTGCTCTCTGCTTCTAAAACATCAGGGCAATTTTCCTTGAGAATTTCTTGAAGGATGATTTCTAGGTTCTTTTTTTGATCGTGGCTTTCAGGTGTTCCAATATTTTTAAAATTCTCTCTCCTGTATCTATTTTCCAGGTCAGTGGTTTTTCAAATGAGATATTTCACGTTGCCTTTTATTTTTTTCATTTGTTTTGATCTGTTTAATAGTATCTTAATTTCTAATAAAGTCACTAGCTTCCATTTGCCCCAATCTAATTCTCAAGGAATGATTCTCTTCAGTGAGCTTTTGAGATTCTTTTTCCATCTGGCAAATTTGGCTGTTTAAGGCATTCATCTCCTCATTGCCATTTTTGAGCCTCTTTTGCCATTTGAGTTAGTCTATTTTTAAGGTGTTATTTTCTTCAGTCAGGTTGTTGACTCTCATTTCATAATTTTCTTGCATTGTTCTCATTTCTATTCCCAATTTTTCCTCCATTTCTCTTATTTGATTTTCAAAATCCTTCTAAAGCTTCTCTATGGACTGTAACCAGCTCATATTTTTCTTTGAAGCTTTTGGTGCAGGAGTTCTGACTTCATTGACTTCCTCCTGGTTCCATGCTTTACTTTTGTCCCCAAAATAAGAGTGTAATGTTGGGTTGCTCTGTTTGCTTTGCTTCCTTTGCTTGCTAATGTTGTCATTCAAGTACTGGACTTTTTGAACCTTTTGCCACAGTAGGACTCTGCTACTAGAAATGGGAGCTTTTTGCAAATAGCTGGGATTTTCACAGCTGCTGCTCCCTCTGAAGCCTCCACATGCTTTGGCAGACTGCTCACTCACCCCAGGACCTCCACATTAGACAGCAATCCACATCCAAGTAGGTTAAAACAAGAGCAAATACCCCTCAGACGGGTCGCTTGGTCCCCCTAAAATCTCCAGACCAGGAACTGTGAAGCAATCATGAGGCAGCAGCTGCACAGCCACAGTGCCTCAGCCGCTTCTCTCCCCAGGGGCAAAGGCTAGATTGCACTCGAAATTCCCAGGTCCCAAAGTTGACACTGCATTGACCTCTCATTTTGTCCTTTGCATCTATGGGTTGATAATTCTGGAAACCGCCACAGCTGCTGGTGATCTGATGTCCCTCCAGCCAGTGGCTGGTCAGGCCTGCCCTGAGGCTAAAACCTCCTGCTCGTGCTGTGTTGACTGCTTGCTGCTGGCCTGCCAGGCTGTCCTCAGTGGAAGGTTAGCTTCTCTGTGTCATTTGGTGGGTTCTGTAGCTCAAAAGTTTGTCTAGAGTCATTTTTTTATATGAATTGGAGGAGGTAGGAGCTGGTGCTGCACGGAAGTCCTGTTTCTACTTCGCCATCTTGACTCCCTCCCCCTCCCCCCCCTTCCATGACACTTCTTAATACTGCACAGCTCCAACGAATTAACTTTTTTTTTCTTTTACATTAAGGATTTGCATAAAATTCCAATAATTCCAGGGTAGATGAATTAATTTTTGCAGTTTTTCAAATTCAGTTGTTCAAAATTAAAGCTGAGAGTTTTATTCAGCTTTATAATCATAGTGGTGATTTCAATTTCAACTTTAAGATTCCTGACAACAAATCCAATGTCATGTCCATGATAGTTTCTTTATCAAAGTTCATGAATAGATTTCTCTCAAAATTGAAATACTGGGAGATAAAGTGCATAGAGAGTCCTTGCTCATACAAATATGTCTTTTCCAAAACTGTCTGCAAGGCACCAATCTTTTATATCAAAATAAAGTGGTAAATTTTTCTATAATTTGCAAGAAGTAAGTGTGTCCAAATAAGAAACTTTCACACTTATTTCAGAATGCAATTATTTTCATGGAAATTTATCCTTATAGATATCATTATTGAAATTAATGTTATCATTTTTTAAAGTCACTTGAAGATCTTTTTCCTCCTAGAAATATTTACTTCTCTTTCCCTGACTAATGTGAACAGAAATGTTGAGGAACCTGAGAGCAAATGCTCCATCATTCATTATAAAATCTAATTGATGCAGGAGGCAAAAATGCAAAACTAATTTCCTTCCAATATTTATTTGACACTGATGTTCATTTGCCTTTTAAAAACATTTTAACAAAACGCTATGTAAAAACCGATAAAGCATTTGTAGAAATAGTAGTAAATCAATCTGACACCTGTAAACTACAAAGAAACACACTGGATATATCAAAGGATTGACATAGAAGGAATTAGATTCCCTTTAAAAGTGGAATTGATAAAATAATTGTAGGCTGCACCTACAGGAGGCAAATGTGTTGGAATGCTTTGTCCCAGACCTCTTCCACACTGTTTGTCTTGGATGTCTTCACTGCTTCAGAGTATGCATTAAGGAAATTAAGGGCATGATGTTGAACTACACATAGCCAAACATCAGAAATGTAAGCAATATTTGCTTGAAATTCATAATTTTCCATGTTTATTTGATATCTATTGTTTACCCAGCCTGTGCAGCTGCAATGACCAAGGGGATCAATAAAAGTCAGCATGGGTTCATTAACAATAATTTGTGATAGAGCTAACAAGTTGGTAGATATGGGAAATTCTATTACATGTATAGCATACCTGCATTTCATCAGGGAATTTAACAAAGCTTTTCACTGTTCTGAGGACAAAAATAGCAACATTGAATGAAAGTGAAGGATAGATTCAGAACTGATTGACTGACTGTACCTCAGAGAAGTCATTGGTGGTTCAATGCTAAATGGGGATGAGCCTCTATGGAAAGGTCTGGAAAGGTCCCAGACACTATCCTTGGACCTTTGGGCTTGTTATTTTACCAGTGTGATGGAAATGCTTAATATTAGAAGGCATGTAGATGACATGCTTAATAATCCTGTGGATGATATAGAACTGGGAGGTATGGGTAACATATTATAGGATAGAACTAGAATTGAAAAAATGATCTCAAAAGCCTGGAATGATTGTGATCATGGGTCAAATAAAAAATCTCTCTCTCTCTCTCTCTCTCTCTCTCTCTCTCTTGGTATATAGATAGATATAAAAAAGTATAAAGATAGATATATATATATTTATATAGATCTCTATATCTCTATCTCTATATCTGTATCTCTACATCTATCTATATATCTCTCTATATATCTCTACATCTATCTATCTATCTCTATAACTTTCTATATCTCTCTATCTACTTTGGTAAGGATAAAAAAAACCTTAAAATACTGAGTATAACTTCAAAATATGAAATAATGAGTAAATAACAACAACAACAGAACTATTGAACATGTATTGTATTCCAGGCCTGCTAGATGATAAGATAGAAATATATAAACTAAAAAATGAGAGAATCCATGCCTTCAATGAACTTACTTTTTAGCAGGGGAGTACAACACGTATGGGGAATATGACCAGAGAAAAGAGTTTTGGTCTGGGATAGGTAGGCAAGTTGTTTACTGAAGTCATGAGTCAGTCATTTATGAACCCCTCCTTTCCATAAGCAGTTGTGGAATTGATTTGATTACTGTTCTTAGAGCACGAGATAGAGTATGTCCCATGTATATGTGAACATGCTTTCAGGTGGGAAGGGGGAGATGGGCCTTATGGTAAACAACCTGAATAGCTGGTTGGATTGTATGTGAAGCACATTTTGTTACTGACTAGATAATGGATTAGGAGAGCTTCCACTAATTCATTCACCAATCAAAACAACTTAGTCTCAGGCAAATTTTTAAAGCTAACTCTCCCAGGGAAGGGTGCCATGGTCTCTACAGGTATAGATGTTGATTTTCCAAGTAGGGCAGAAAAGGAACAGTGACAGGGGAGATGGAAAATTGTCCTAGTGGATATTTGGATGGAATGTTCAGGTAAGGATATATCAGAATAGAAAATATTTGATGTGGCAATTTTAAGCTGTTTAATGGAATATTAGCTCAATCTCTTATTTTTTTTATTGTGGCAGCCAAAAAAAAAAAACATGTGGTGATTGAGACTGTATTCACAGAAACATGCTTCTAAAAACCAAAATCCTAATCAATGAATGTGGCACACAGTATCAAACTGAAGATGGGTTTAAGTCCCACATTTGATCTATGTAAGCTTTGTTACCATGACCATTTCACTTACCTCTCATGCTCTCTGGCAAGTCTCTAACAGTATAAACAACAGATTAGTTATGGATTTGCGTTAATAGAGGTAGTTTTAACAGAAGTTCCCATACTGATTAAATCACAGATTTATAAATTTTGTTTTAAAATGAAAAAAAAATTATAAATTACCTACTATCTTCTAAGTATTGGTGATATAAAAATAGGTAAAAAGTCTGGCTCTTCAGTTTCTTAGAATGGGAGTCCACTAATACATAGATCTCATAAATAATGTATTATTATTGTACCCCAACTCTGAGTTCACACAAACTGAATTCCATTCTAGTTGTTTATTACGAATCACTCTTTGACTCATGTATACACCCAATGTATCCCTTTAGAACCTCACAAAATAGTTTATGTCTGGGTCGCTGTACATTAAGTTTAAAAAGCAGCCTCAGCTCCTATGCAGTCAAACTAATTATATAATTCAGATATAGAAAAATTTTTATTTTACCCAATAGGAAGAGTGCAAAATCATAGCAGTTGAGAAGCAGATCTGATAATTCTTCTTCATTGTCATATATTCTGACCTATTTCCAATGAGTCTATATAATATTCTATTCACATAACTCTACTTGGTATGGAGGAATTTCCAGGAAGAGCAAGTCAAGAGAGATGAAACAAGGGCCATCATCATAAAGAATATTCCGGTGACATTCTTGGTTCCAGTGGATGACATGGAAGCTTTAGAGGCAATTTCTGGCATAAAGGATTTGTACTTCAGATGACAAAGAGTTCTCTTATTTGGAAAAGTCAGAAAAAGTACTAATGACTCAAAAGATATTTAAAAAGGAGTAGTCTACTTTCAAGACTTTCTTCCTTTGGACATGAATGATATCAGGATAATATTGAGCCACTTCGTGAGAGGGGGTGAGGGTAGTGGCAACTTGCCTTATCCTCCTCTCCAGACTGCACGTGACCGTGATTACATGGCATCTAAATCACATGTCCAGCTTTAGCAAGGCTAAGCTTGGGTTTGGATTGTCTTTTTGTGTTCTTTCCTAATTTCAGATGAAAGAGTATCTATCTAGAGGTAAAAAGATAGAAGCTTGGAAGCAACGTTAAGAAATGGAGAGGCCTGGAGATCTTCTGTTCAACTGGTTCCGAGTCAAATGATGACAGGGAAGGAAGTACTCCAGAAAGTATTTCACAATTCTTGGAGAGGATGGCCACCAACAAAAGGATTAGTCCAAACCTGACCTTCTTACCAGCAGATATGCAAGGCAGAATTGTTTAAACTATACCAAGCTGATGTAAATGCAAAATGCCCAATTGGCAGTGCTGTAACCTTCTTTATAATCTAATGAGGTTTAAATATTAGCCTCCCAAGAGACTATAACAGTAATTAGAAGTTAAATTACTGAAGCTTCCTTTAAGGGTTTTTGTGTATATCTATATGTATGTGTTTTTATTTGCTCCTGTTCTTTTTTAATCAAGTGCCTGCTTATGAAGGTTTTGTGCTAGTCATTTCTTTTGTGTGTAGAAAGAAAATTCCTCTTCAATGCCTGATTCATTTTTACATTGAGTCCCATTCTACTTCTCCTTTGGGGGAAACCTAGGCTATTAGCCATAATCTAAAATATAAGTAACTGTTTATCTCCCACTATACTAGGTTTGGGGTTTAACTAGATGAATAAAGATGAAAAAGGGGTCTATGTCACTGGTAACTGGAAACTCTTAAGACTGAACCTGGTTCAAAACATGACTTGGGAAAGGCAAAGCCAAGATGGAGAAGAAGAGATGCACTCAACTGAGCTCTTCTAAATTACCTACCAAACAACTCTAAATAACACCTGAAATAGAATTCTGGAGGAAAAGAACCAAGAAAAAGTCAAATGAAACAATTTCCAACTCAAGACAACTTACAATTTTGGCAAGAAAGATCTGTTTCACCATTGTTTGGTGGTGGGCACCAAGAGCACAGGATAAGCAATGCAGGCTATGCAGCAGCAGCTTCCAGAAATATCAGTCCCAAGAAGGTGGTGGTGCTGAACAACTGGTTCCAAGGAGATTGGTGGCTACCCTTTGTTGGTACTGGGTCCTGCTACACTGTTCATAGGCAGTTATGGGTCACAGTCTCAGGGCCAAAAGGAGTGATAGTACTTGAAGTCTCAGAGGAGCAGGGCCCAGGTCACAGTTCCAGGGAAGAAAGGAGTATGTGTGGTCCTTGACAGGGAAGTAGGGATGCTGGTCTTGATTTCAAGATGCAGGGAACCATAAGCAATTTTTATTGTAGGAGAGTAGGAGACCTGGTCACAGGTACAGGGCCAGAAGGAGTGGTAATACTGGTGCCTACAAGGGAAAGAAGGTCCCTTCCTGAATGAAATGAGAGCACAAGCCTCTTCTCCTTGGATCACACCACCTTGGAAGCACTGACAATGTATAGACCTGAAGAACTAGGTCTGAAAACATAAGCAAGAGAGATCTGAAACTTGGGACACTGCCCCCTTAACATTAAAAGCAGAGTCCAAATTTAATGTATTTAAAGTTAAAAGTCAAGAAATAGGCTGGAAAAATGAGCAAACAGCAACAAAAACAACACACACACACACACACACACACACGACCATAACAAGTTACTACAACGACAGGGAAGATCAAGACACAAACCAAGAGGAAGACAACTGAAAAAGAAACAAAAACAAACAAAAAAATTAGAAAAAGAATCAATTACAAATCCCCTGTTAAAGAACAAATTGGAAATCCTGAAAATCAGGA
Organism: Petaurus breviceps papuanus; assembly: GCF_028583685.1. Taxonomy (NCBI): domain Eukaryota; kingdom Metazoa; phylum Chordata; class Mammalia; order Diprotodontia; family Petauridae; genus Petaurus; species Petaurus breviceps. The sequence continues at coordinate 5,501,785 of NW_027185799.1, forward strand.
GGGAGATTAATAAAACTGAAAATAAGAAAGTCATTGAACTAATAAATAAAATGAGGAGCTGGTTTTTTGGGAAAAATCAAATTAACTATTGATTAATTTAATTAAAAACAGAAAGAAGTAAAAGAAATTAACAATATTAAAAATGAAAAGGGTGAATTCATCATGAATGAAGATGAAATTAAAGCAATTATAGGATGCTATTTTGCCCAATTATATGCAAATAAATCTGACAATTTAAGTGAATTGGATGAATATTTACTAAAATATAAATTGCCAAGATTAACAGAAGAGAAAATAGAATAGTTAAATAACTTTATGTTAGAAAATGAATTTAAATAGTCATCAATGAGCTCCCTAAGAAATAAATTCCCAGGACCAAATAGATTCACAAGTGAATTATGTCAAATATTTAAAGAACAATTAATTCCAACACCATATAAATCATTTTGAAAAAAATAGGGAAAGAAGGAGCTATCTCAATTTAGTTTTACAACACAAATATGGGGCTGATACCTCAAATAGAAAGAGCAAAAACAGGGAAAGAAAAATATAGAAAATTTTTTCCAATTGATATTGATATATATGCATAAACATACATGTATATATATATATATATATATATATTTATAGTGTGTGTAAAAAGATTAGGTTCTATACCAGAAATACAGGGCTGGTTAAATATTAAGAAAAGCATCAGCATAATTGACCATATCAACAACAAAACCAACAAAAATAATTTTATTATCTCAATACATACAGAAAAAGTTTAACCAAATACTACATTAATTCCTATTGAAAAACACTAGAAATCATAAAAATAAATAGTATCTGTATCAAACCATCAACAAGCATTATCTATAATGAAAATAAGCTAGAAGCCTTTCCAGTAAGATCTGGGGTGAAGCAAGTATATCAATCAACACCACTATTATTTCATATTGTTCTACAAATGCTAACTATAGACATAAAGAAATGAAAATAAATGGAAAAAAATTAAAATAGGCACCAAGGAAGCAAAACTATCATGCTTTGCAAATCGTAGTACACATACAGAATTCTAGTGAATAAACTAAAAACTAGTTGTAATAATAAACAGCTTCAGCAAACTTAGAGGATATAAAATAAGATCATATAACCATCAGCATTTCTAGATATTACCAAAATAGTCCTACAGGAAGAAATAGAAAGATGAATTCCTATAAAATAAGAGGAAGTGGGAGCAAAGATTGCAGAGTAAAGGCAGGGATTTGCTTAATCTCTCCCAAATTCACCAACAAAGTTAAACATGCCTCAAAATGGTCTTCAGAGTAGCAGAAACAACAAAAGACTGAAGAGAAGCAATTTTCTAGGCCAAGACAACTTGAAAACCTGGCAGGGAAATGTCTGTCTCATTGCATTGAGAGGAGAGCACAGAATAGTGAAGGCCGTATCAGCACAGATAGTTCCTACTAAGCCAGCATCAGACCTTGGAGGCAACTGAATCAGCAGTGGTGGTTGTTTCTTGAGCTCTCAACCCACAGAAGGTAAAGACATTGGACAACTGGTCAGAAGGAGGTTAAGGGGACCTTTTGGTGGCAATGAACACAGCACTCTGTTGAGTTGCCCATATGTGACTCCAGGTCACAATTCCATGGCAAAGAGAAGCACTAGCAGGAGCAGGGATGGTGGTCACAGATCCAGGTCAGGAAAAAAGTGCTTGTGGTTACTCACAGACCAGAGCACAGGCCAGGAGAGCTGTGACCATACCTCTGCTGAGATCATATCACCTTCAAAGTCCTGAGAGTTTACAAACCCACAGAGCTAGCTTTCAAAACAACTGCACAAAAATGTAGAATCTTGGAACATTGCCCCTTCCACTATGAGAGCATATTTCAACTTAAACATAATATTGAATGTGAGGAAATAAGCTGAAAAAAGCAATCAGAAAAGTACTTACCATAGAAAGTTATTATCAAGACAGGGAAAATCAATACACAAACTCAGAAGACAACAAAATCTATGCAGTTATGTGCAAAGCCTCAAAGAACAATATGAATTGTGGTGGTAAAGAATTGGAAATCAAGGGAATGTCCATCCATTGGGGAATGGCTAAGCAAGTCATGGTATATGAATGTAATGGATTATTATTGTATTATAAGAAATGAGGAGCTGACAGACTTCATAATAACATGGAAATACTTCTATGAACTGATGTTTAGGGAGGGGAGCAGAACCAGGAAAACATTGTACACAATTATAGATACATTGTAGCTGTGATGACTGACTGATAGAATTGGCTCTTCTCAGCAACACAAGATTTTAAGACAACTCCAAAAGACTCATGATGGAAAAGGTCATCCACATCCACAGAAAGAATTATGGAGTCTCAATGCAGATCGAAGCAAACTATTTTCTCTCTTTTTTTTTGTTTGTTTTTGTTCTTATTTTGTTTTGTTTCTTCTTTCTTGTGTTTCATTCCATTGGTTATAAGTCTTCTTTACAAATTGATTATTGTGAAACTGTTTAATATGACGGTATATATAGAATCTATATCAGATTACACGCTTTCTTGGGAGAAGGGGAGAGGAGAGGAAGAGAGAGAAAATTTGGAACTCAAAAACTTGTGGAACTGAATGTTGTAAATTGAATGAATCTGGAATTGAAAGTTTTAAAATCAAATATTCAAAGATATATATATGTGTGTGTGTAAAAAAAATAAAATTGTGTTCAAAAAGAAAAAAACAAAACAAAACAAAAAAATAAATACATTTAAAGGGGGGAAAAAAGAACAATATGAACAGTACTTAATCCCTGAAAGAGCTTAAAAAGTATTTTGAAAATCATATAACAGAGGCAGAGGAAAAAAATGAAAAAAACAAAAAACAAAATGATAATGATGCAAGAAAATCATGAAAAAAAAGGTATCAGCTTGGCAAAGTAGGCACAAATATACTGAAAAAATTTAACACCATGAAAATAAGCCAAATGACAAAATGGTACAAAAGTCTACTGAAGAGAAAGAACTCCTTCAAAAGCAGAATTGGCCAAATGGAAAAAACAAGATTTAGAAAAATTTACCGAGGAAAAGCACTCTTTAAAAAATAGAATTGATAAAATGGAAAATGAGGTACAAACACTCGCTGAATAAAAATCATTCCTTAAAAATGAGAATTGGGCAAGTGGCAGATAATGACTCCATGAAACAGCAAGAAAGACTAAAACAAAATCAAAAGAATGAAGAAAATATGAAATATCACTTTGGGAATATAACTTACCTGGAAAATAAATTCAGGAGAGATATGGTAAAAATATATATATTAGACTACCTGAATGCCATGATTTAAAAAAAAAAAAAAGCCTACACATTGTATTTCCAGAAATCATCAAACAAAATTGCCTTGACTTTCTAGAATCAGAGGTAAAACATAAATTGAAAGAATCCACCAATAACCTTCTAAAAATTATTCCAAAATTGAAACTCTTAAGAATATTATAGACAAATTCCAGAGATTCCAAGTCAAGGAGAAAATATTCAGAGAAGACAGAAAGAAAAAAAATCAATTATCATGGAAACAAAATCAGGATAATGTATGATTCAACAACTTCTATGTTAAATTACAGCAATGCTTGAAATATGATATTTCAGAGGGTAAAGGAACTAGGATTACAACCAGGAAACACCTACCCAACAAAACTGATGATAATCCTTCAGGGTAAACTATGAAAATTTAATGAAGACGAGGACTTTCAGACATTCTTGATGAAAACACCAGAGTTGAAATGAAAATTTTAATTTCAAGAATAAGACTCAAGAAAAGGATAAAAATGTAAACAGGAAAGAGAAGTCACATGACATTCACTAAGGTTAAACTGTTTACATTCCTAGATGGGAAGAATATATGTTTAACTCATAAGAACTTTCTCATTATTAGGGAAGTTAAAAGGAGTATTCAGACTGGGAGTGAGTCAATTTTGGTGTGATTTATAAAAATTAAATTAATGCCCTGGGAGAATGGAGAAGGAAGAGGTAGAATGGGATAAATTATTTCACCTAAAAGAGATAAGAAATAGTGCTTGTAGTGGAGGAGAAGAAGGACAAGTTTGAGAGGAATGTTTGAATTTTACTCTCATCTGAAGCGGCTGATAGAGGGAATAGCATACACATCCAATTGTAGTCAGAAATCTATCTCACTCTACAGGAAAGTGGAGGGGGGAGGGATAACAGAAAGAGGGGGAGAATTTAGAAGGGAGGGGCCTTATTTTCAGATCATAATGCATAAAAATTACAGTCTATATAGGGCAGTGGAAACATTGAGTAAGATTAATTGAAAACTAAGTAGTAGAATCTTAAAGAATGAGTAGGTCAAAGAAAAAAATCATAGATTCTATTAATAATTTCATTAAAGCAAATGATAGCAATGAGACAACTCACCAAAATTTATGGGACACAGTCAAAGCAGTACTTAGGGGAAAATTTATACCTCTAAATGCTTAAATTAATAAATTGGAGAAAAAGAAGATCAATGAATTGTCATACAACTAAAAATTAGTATAAAAAGAACAAATTAAAAACTGCCAATTAAACACTAGACTAGAAATCTTGGAAATCAAGTAAGAGACTAATAAAATTGAAAGTTAGAAAACTGTTGAACTAATAAAATCAAGGGTGGTTTTTTTTGGGGGGAGGGTAAAAATAGTTAAATAATTGGTTAATTATATTTTTAAAGGGGAAGACCAAATTGCCAGAATCAAAAAATAAAAAGGGTGAATTTCCTACAAATGAAAAGAAAATTAAAGCAATTATCAGGAGCTATTTTGCCCATTATATGACAACAAATCTAACAATCTAAATGAAATGGATAGATATTTGAAAAAAAAAAAGACTTCCCAGATTAACAGGTGAGGAAATAAAATACTTAATCCTATCATAGAAAAAGAAATTGAACCTGATATTAATGAACTCCCTAAGAAAATATCCTGAATATCAGATTGATTCACAAGCAATTTTGCCCCCAAATATTTATATAACTATTAATTATAGTACTGTATAAACTATTTGGAAACATAGTCAAACAAGGAGGCCTACCAAATTACTTTCACAATAGAAATATGGTGTTGATATCTAAACCAGGAAGAACAAAAACAAAGAAAAAATATAAACAAATTTTCCTAATATATGTATATATATATACATACATATACATATGCAAAATATTAAATAAAATATTAGCAAGGAAATTATAGCACTATATCACAAAGAAAATGCAATATGACCAAGTAAGATTTATACTATGAATGCAAGGCTGGTTCATTATTAGGAAAACTGTTAGTATAACTGACCACATAAATAACAAACTAAGAGAAAACATGGTTACCTGTATAAATGCAGGGAAAAAATGACAAATTACATCTCTCATTCCTATTAATAACACTAGAAAACATAGAAATAAATGGAGCTTACCTTAAAATGGTAAGACTAAAATCACCAGCAAACATTATCTGTAATGGGGACAAGGTATAAGTCTTTTCAATAAAATCGGGGGTGAAGAAAGGTTGCTCATTATCACCACTATTATTTAGTATTGTATGAGAGACACTGGATATAGCAACACAAGAACTAAAAGGGATTGAAAAAATTAGAATAGTCAATGAGTAAACAAGACTACCACTCTTTTCAGATAATATGATGGTATGGTTGGAAAATCCTAGAGAATAAAAAAAATTTTGAAATAATTAACAACTTTAACAAAGTTGCAGGATATAAAATAAGACACATAAATCATTAGCATTTCTATATTTTATCAGCAAAGTCCAGTAGGAAGAGATAGAAAGAGAAATTGTATTTAAAATATCTATAGACAATGTAAAATATTTGGAAGTCTACCTATCAAGACAAACCCAGAAACCATAAAAACAGAATCACAAAATACTTCATATGAAGTCGAATCTAAACAATTTGAAAAATATTAATTTCTCATGGGTAGGCAACACCAAAAAACAAAAACAAAACCCTGACAATTCTACCTAAATCAAATTATTTTTTCAGTGCATACCAATAAAGCTAAAATAATACATTAATTTATAGAGCTAGAATAAATATTAAAAAAATAATCTGGAAGAAGCAAAAGTCAAGACTATCAAGGGAATCAGTGAAAAATATTTGAATGAAGGTGGTTTAGAGGTAGTAAATCTCAAGCTTTATTTTAAAGCCATCATCATCATAACATTATGGTACTAGCTAAGAAAAAGGTGGATCAATAGAATAGGTTGTGTAAATAATATCTAGTAATAAATTACCATGGTGATCTAGTTTGTTTATATTTTTAATAAATCTGAAGATCCAAGATTTTGGGACAAGAACTCATTCTTTGACAAAAAACTGATGGGAAAAGTGGAAAGCCAGTAAGCAGAACCTAGTTATAGTCCAAGATCTTACACTGTATTCCAAGATAAGGTCAAAAAGGGTTTATGATTTAGACATAAAGGTTGAAATCAAAAAAGCAATCCCTACTGAGCCATGGTTTTAGCACCATGGCAGCCCCAACCAGTGGGAGCTGGTGGAGACTTCACAACAGTAAATCACTAGCAGCTGTAGTGGTTTCCAGTTTCTCAATCCACAAATGCCAAAGACAAAGTAAAAGTTGAGTGTGGAATGCTTTAGAATGGGGGAGCATGGTCTGGCTGCTACCCCTGGGTGACAAGCAGTCAGAGGTGTGGTGGCTGCAGCTGTTGCCACATGGCTGCCTCTGGAGCTCCTGAACTGCAGATTGTAAGGGGACCAATTAAGGGGACCATTCAGAGGGTAATTACTCTTGCTTTGACCTGCTTAGATCTGGATCATGGTCTTCAGTGGTGGTCCTCAGGTGTGTGACTAGTGAGCCAGAGTGTGTGGGGGCTATAGAGAGGGTTCCCATATAATATCTCAGGCAGCTGCAAAAACCCAGCAAAATGGGACATAGCACTCTCCCTTCTGGAAGCATAGATCTACCATGGCAAAGAGCTCAAAAGTCAAGTAATCGGCTGCCAATATGGGCAGAAAGAGGAAGCACAAACAGAACATAGAATCATTTTGGGGGGACAAAAAGGAAGAAGGCATATAGCCTGAGGAAGGCAACAAAGTCAGAACTCCTACATCAAAAGCCACCAAGAAAAATATTAATTGGTTACAGGCCATGGAGGAGCTCAAGAAGGATTTTGAAAATCAAGTAAGAGAAATGGAGGAAAAATTGGGAAGAAAAATGATAAATGATGCAAGAAAATCATGAAAAGCAAATTAAAAGCCTAATAAAGGAGACCCATAAATAAACTGAAAAATATAACACCTTAAAAATAGACTAACTCAAATGGAAAAAAGGCCCAAAGAACCAATGAGGACAAGAATGCTTTAAAAATTAATTTAAAAAGATGAATTTGCCAGATGGAAAAGGAATTTCAAAAACTAATTGAAGAGAATTAATTCCTTTCAAATTAAATTGGAGCAACTGGAAGCTAATGACTTTATGAAAAATCAAGTTACTATAAAACAGATCCAAACAAATCAAAAAATAGAAGACAATGTGAAATATCTCATTGGGAAAAACACTGACCTGGAAAATAGATCTTGGAGAGATAATTTAAACATTATTGGACTACCAGAAAGCCATGATCAAAAAAAAGAGTCTAGACACCATCTTTCAAGAAATTATCAAACAAAATTGCCTCGATATTCTAGAACCAGAGGGCAAAATAGAAATTGAAATAATTCACTGATTGCCACTTGAAAACTTCTAGGAATATTATAGCCAAATTCCAGAGTTACCAGGACAAGAAGAAAATACTGCAAGCAGTCAGAAAGAAACAATTTGAGTATTGTGGAAACACAATCAGGATAACACAAGACCTAGCAGCTTCTACCTTAAGGGGATGAAATGGCTTGGAATCTGATCTTCTGGAGTTCAAAGGAGCTAGGACTAAAACCAAGAATCACCTATCCAGCAAAACTGAGTATAATGCTACAGGGGAAAATATGGTCATTCAATGAAATAGAAGACTTTCAAGAATTTTTTCTTTTTCTTTTTTTTTACTTTTTTTGCCTTTTGCAGGGCAATTGGGGTTAAGTAACTTGCGCATGGTTACACAGCTAGTGTGTGTGTGGGGGTATGTGTGGGTGTTAAGTGTCTGAGGCTGGAACCAAACTCAAGTCCTCCCATCTCTGAGGCCAACACTTTATTCACTGTGCCACCTTGCCACCCCATTTCAAGCATTTTTCGTGAAAAAATCTGAGCTGAACAGAAATTTCAAACTTTCAAATATAAGAAGCAAGAGAAGCATGAGAAGATAAACAGAAAAAAGAAATCATAAGGAACTTATTAAAGTTGAACTATTTACATTCCTACATGGAACAACAATAATTGTAACTCATAAGAATTTTTTCAGTATGAGGATAGTTGAAGGGAATATATATGTATATATGTATTCATACATATATATGTATGTATAGGAGGGTGTATGTGTATATCAATATACATGTGAGTGTGAGGATTTGCATGTTCATGTGTACATAGAGGGCAGAGGAAGAGTTGAATATGAAGGGATGATATCTAAAAAATAAAATTAAGAAGTGAGAGAGGAATTTATTGGGAGAAGAAGAAAGGGAGCAATAGATTAGGATAAATTATCTTATATAAAAAAGGGAAGAGAAACCTGTTACGAGGGAGGGGAAGAGCAGGAAGGAGAAAGGGAATGGGACAACCTGATTCTCATTTAATTTGGCCTCAGGAGGGAATAACATACACGCTCAATTGGCTATCTTACCCTACAGGGAATTAAGGGGTAGGGGATAAGAGGGGGAAGGATAGAAGGGAGGGTAGATTGGGGTAGAGCATAGTTAGAAACAAACATTTTTGAAAAGGGATAGGGTTAAAGGAGAAAATAGAATAAGTGGGGGGCAGGATTGGATGGAGGGAAATATAGTTAGTCTTTCACAATATAACTACTATGGGAATTATTTGGGTAACTAGATATGTACAATCTATATTGAATTGCTTAACTTCCCACTGGGGGTGGGTAAGGAGGGAAGAAGGGAAAAAAATCTGGAACTCAAGTGTAAAAAGAAATGTTTAAACCTTGTTTTTTTTTTTTTACATGCAACTGGGAAATAAGATATACAGGTACTGGGGTATAGAAAGCCATCTTGCCAGGACAGCTAGGTGGCACAGTGAATAAAGCACAGGTCCTGGAGTCAGGAGGACCTGAGTTCAAATCCAGCCTTAGACACTTAACACTTCCTAGCTGTGTGACCTTGGGCAAGTCACTTAACCCCAATTGCCCTGCCTCCCCCCCCCCAAAAAGAAAAAAAAAAAAAAACATCTTGCTCTACTAGAAAGTTAGTGGGGGTAAAGTGGGAGGATATAAGAGAGAACAGATTGGGGGAAGGGATATTCAATAGTCTTGCTATTTTGGTGTGGGGGTAGGGGAAAGACAGGAAGAGAAAAAAGTATAATTCAAAATCTTGTGGAAATTAATGTTGAAAAGAAAAATTAAATAAATTAAAAATTAAAAACAGCAATTATGAGAAGAATGCTCTAAGAAAAACCTGGGAAGATTGACATGAAATTTTTCAAAGTGAAATGAGCAGAACCAGACAAACATTGTCTACAATAACAGCAATATTGTACAGTGATCAATTATGAATCTATTCTCAGCAAATTAAGGATCTAAGACAATTCTGAAGGACTCATGATGAAAAATGCTATCCTCCTCCAGAGAAAGAACGGATGTAGTCTGCATATATAGTGCCCACTTTTTTCAACTTCCTTTGTTATTATTATTATTATTAGGTTGTATTTTCTTTATAACATAGCCAATATGGTAATGATTTGCATGACTGGAAATGTATAATTTATATTAATTTTCTTGTCATCTCAAGTAGGGAGTAGATCAGAAAAGGGAAAGAGAATTAAGAAGTCAAAATTAAAAAAAATATATCTTAAATGTATTGTTTACATATCATTGAGAAATTAGAGAGTTCATTCTAGCATAGCAAAACACATAGATGGGAGAGGGCAGGGGAAGGGCAGGACGGAAAGAGTAGTCCCATTTAATTGTGAGGTAGATTAAGTAAAGAGGAATAGTATGAAATACAGTTTGAAAAACAGTTTGGAGTCTAGTTGTAGAGGATGGGATTTTATATTTTCTCAGTAGGAAATGGGGAAGTACTAAACGATTTTTTTCAAAAGGAGCTTCATATAGCAATATTTTAGGATGATTATTAGTGCATAAAAGTACAATAATTTCATAACTAGTGTGAATAGGACACAGAGAGGAGATATGGTGGCAGAAAAAAAATTAGGTGTCTGTTACAGTTGACTAACAGAGAAAAGACCAGTGGTTTGAACTAGCATAGTGGTAGTGGGAATGACAAGCAGATGATAGATGTGAGAAATAAAGCTATGTTTATAACTAGATGTCAAGAATAAGGAGGAATGAATACTTTACCACTATGTGATTATGACCCCAAGTAATCAGAAATATAATTTTGTCAGCAACAAAAAAATAGTTTAGGAAAAGTGTTTTTGGGGGGGAAACACTGAATCCAACTCTAAATATATGGAATTTCAGGGACTTGCCAGCCATTCTGGTGAAGGTTTCAAGGAGTGAGTCAGAGAAATGTGGACAAAAGCATAAGGGGAATTTAGGGATATATATGTGCGTGTGTGTGTGTGTGTGTATACACACATATAAATATAGATAGATAGATAGATAGATAGATAGATAGATAGATAGATAGATAGATAGATAGATAGATAGA
>NW_027185799.1:5512562-5550286 GCF_028583685.1 Petaurus breviceps papuanus
AGATAGATAGATAGATAGATAGATAGATAGATAGATAGATAGATAGACAGACAGACACTGCAAGGACTTAATAATCGATGCTCTCAGAATTAATGTTATTACAGGTGAAAGAATATGGAGATCACTGTTGCTGTTGTTGCTTTTCCTTTGTTCTCAGAGAGGATCCTGACATCAGGGAGGTGAAGCCATGACATGCGAGTGTACTGGATTTAAGTGAGACAGGGCTGTGCACATGATGGGGTACTTGGGTGCCTGTGCTTGAACCACAGTTTGTAAAATCCCATTTCTCCCTAGCCTCAAATCTCCCCAAGCTCAGAGCATGATTTCTTCCCCTTCCCCCTGCCAGCACTCTTCTTAGCAACCATTCATGAACTGTTTATCTCCCTTAGTATAATAATGAGCTGCACCTATGAATCCTTCATTAGAACTCTCTATAAGTAACTCCCTAGCCCATTATACACATCCTGGGTCCCTTGTTAGCTTGGAACATATGTATACTCCCAATATTCATCTTATCAAATATGACATTGATGGGTGGCAGCTTGGTCAGCCCTGACAGCTACCTGACTTAGTGATGTTTCAAGCCTAAAACCACACCTCCATGCAGCCCCCTCTTTGGCTATTTCCCAGTGAATTATGGGCAATAGATGTTAAAAGTGCATGCTCCTTTAAGCACTGACCACTCCTTAACTCCTCCCTAATTCCACCCTTACCTAATTAGCATAATTGGCACAGGTTTTACTAAAGATTATCCTATAAAAACTTTAACTCTACCCCTTTAAGGTAGCAGGTCCCCGAAGATCTCTTGCCTGCTGTAAATCATAAAAATAAACTTGTACCAACATGACTCAGAGAATACTTGGGTCCTGTGAATTCATTCCAGACTGCCCATCAAGCTACTCTGGTTATTGGGGTTCCTGAAACACATACAAGCCTGCATAACAATGTCACCAGCCTCATTTTCTCCTCTGGAGACATGTGGGTCTAGTGGCAAAATATAGATCAGGACCACTGGAAATGGCCCTTGATGCAGTGGGAGACCTTGGCCTTTTTGAGCTATGGTTTTAACAGGTCTCAGTTTGATTGAGGCAATACCCAATTAGTGATTAAGTCTAGGTAAGTAATGAGGCAGAAAATAGCCCCTGTACCTAGTAGGAAAAAGAAAAAGAAGTCAATATGGGATGGAAAAACCTTCAGCTTTTCTGGCCAAAACTATTTACATTTACTCTGAGCCAATGAGGGCCCAAACAAGGACCAAAAAGAATGGTGGTAAATATAAAGGTTTTGGTGTAGATATAAAGGTTCAAATCTAAGTCTAAGGATCAGATACAGAAAATTGGAAGCAATGAAGACCTTAATCCCATCAAATGTCTCATGAAATAGTTGCAACTGTATCTTACTTAAACTTCTTAATATCTTCCATAGTTTTTAGTATAATACTCTGACTATAGAAGAAAATCTGAAGGAATGCATATATGAATTATAAGAATACTAAATGTTAGAAAAAATCAAAAACAAGGTAGAACAAATTTTAAAAATATTTTCTGATTAACCTTTTAATTAAGAACATATTTTGTGATTTTTTGAGAAACTGCAATTTTTGATCTGTAATAAAAATCTAATATTTGCGTTCATGAAAATTTTTGGCTAAATAATTTTTCTAAAACTTATATTTATTTTCCATGTTATCTAAAAGTAGGGTTTACATTTTCAACTATGAATTTAAGAAAAAAAAATGAAAATCTGTGGATATCTTATTTTTGTAATAGAATTTCTTTTTTGATGTAAAGCATAACCTCCAAATTCAGTATAGCCTGCTGGGAGAAAATAGGTAGGCCTGCACACATCATGCTTCAAAGAATTTTTCTATTATTAAAAGCTATGGGAACATAACACCTTCAAACTTGATTGCCTCAATGTTTCTCAGCAGATGTAGAAAGTGTACCTGCCAAAGAGTTGTCCTCAGTGAAATAAAGCTAATATGGAATTTAGTCACCAAGGATGCTGCTTTTATTATTTGTCATTTTAGCAGTTCCTTTATATTTTAGTCATCTTCATAGGTGTACTGATTATCAAGGGGCACATAGACAGTATTCTGGTCAACTGGGGCTAATTTTTTGGTTCTTTGGGGTTTTTTTGGCCATGGAAATGAACAAAACAAAGAAAACATAAAAACAAATGCCAATCATTTGAAGCTCTCTTCCACTTTAGGAGAGACAGTGGCAGAACAGTGGGAAAGGAGTTAGAAAGTACTAAGAATCAAAGAGTTATTAGTTCAACCATCTTTAATTGGACTATTGGGTACCCTACATTTGAAATTGTGGTCCTTTGCCCAGCAAGTAGACACATGCTAATCTTAATTCTTTTTTCTATAAAGGGGTTGGCGTCTGCAGGTAATGCTGGGTTTTATTTATTGCTTAGAGAGAAACAAAGGGAACAATAAAAGAGTGGGTTTAATTAGACATCCAGAACTTACAAAAAACATTATTTCATGGAATATTTCATTACTACTTACTGAAGTATTAATCACAAGTAATTGATTACCTAAAATAATGGGGAATAATTAAATGCAATGAAAATAATTGCATAATACTCATTGACAGCATCAGTAGCTGAGGACAAAGTAATAGAGAAATTATATGAAGATTTTTACAGAACTCTTCAAATTAAATCAATATACATGAGGATTTTATGAAAAAACTATGAGGAAGAGGAAGGATGAGAAGAAGTGTATGAAAAAGTATGGTTCAGGAGAAACAATGGAGTCCAAAGACTTTTAAGTTTTACAAAAGTCTCACACCACTACCCTATCAGCACTTTCTTAAAAAAAAAAAAAAAAGGAATGAAATGAAAAAATGAATTGGTGAGTACTGGACCTGGTGAGCATAAAAATAACATGACAAAGAATGGAGCTAACTACATTTTAACTTAAAGGAAAAACCTTATTGGGGATATGCCAGTTATTCCTCAATCATCTATTCCATGTCGAATTAAATGATTATTTATGTCAGATTAACATCAGAGTTTGTAGTATAATAAGAATGAGAAAAAGCTATGAAATAAAACTAAATGATTTAACCTTGGACAATTTAAACACATTCTCGAAATTTTTAAAAAATTGTTTATGTATAATAGGAATGGCATAGAGGGCAACAACAACAACAAAAAAAACTTTATTCAGACCTTAACCAATGTAAATATATTCTTAGAATAGAGCCAAAAAAACAAGTCCAGAAAATGCCTTAGAAAACACGTGACTTGCTTGACAAACAAAAGAGAGAAGACATTAAGAGGCAAGGGCAGTTTCCAATGTAAATACATCTGTAAAATAGTGTAAAGAATGATGATGGGTAATTATGAGCAGCAGTGTCTCATAAAATAGAAAGGAGCAGTGGAGTGTAAAACCAGCTTAAAGAAAGCTTGGCAAGATAAACAACTCAGCTAACTTATTCCAAGGGAATTTGAGAATAAAAGTAGAAGGACTATAAATAGAAGGGGAAAATGGAAAGTGTTTGCAAAAAGTACTTCAAGTTTTCTGGATCATTCTCATTCACACCCTACATCAGCCTTGGAGTCACCCTGTATTGTCTAGTACTGGTTTGATCTTAACTTACCTGGGATAAATCTTCTTTGGCACTCTTTGGAGTTCTCCATACACTATCACGGGGGCATATCTCCTTTATGTGCAGTGTCCCTTCACTAAAATAAAAACTGTCAGCTTGTTTGATTGAATTTCTATGTCCCAAACTCAGTACAGTGGCTAGCGTGTATTAAGAATTTAATAAATATTCTATCCTGCTATCTGTCTATCTCTTTTACATATCTTTTTATCAGATGTATCTATTGATGTATGTATCTATCTATCCATCTGTCAAGAATAGTGGAAACACCACACTTGGACTTTGGTATCACAGTTTCCAAAATTCCAGTAGAAGATTTATTAATGTCACTAATGAAAATAGAAGAAGAAAAAGAAAAAGAAAAAAATAGGTCATTTGAACTAAGCTTACAGAGCTATGAGATTCATGCTAGAAGTGATACAATTGTGAAAGCACTGATGCACAAGTTATCTGAAAGACAAGATGCCTAAAAAGTGTGAAAAAGGTCAAACTTAATACTGACAAAAAGTGACTGAGGGAATATAAATATAAACCACTTTGTCCATTATCTCATCTATACAAAATCTTTATGAGAGTCATCTATACATGAATTGAGAGCATTATCAATGAGAGTGTTAGTCAGGAACATCCACTCTTTCAGAAGCAATATTGAAAAATAGATCATAGTTTTCCCATCTCAAAATTAAATTAAAGATGTAAATCTAAAGGATGTCATTGTACATTTGTTGATTACTGTGCTAGTTGAGTATGAAAAATACATCTATTTTAGTAGAACAAATTGCTATCTTACTGGTTCTTTTCTTGTGAATTTTATCTGAAACTGAAATCAGAATCATTGAGAATTCCTAGGAAAATGTAACAACAAAAATAATTCTGTTCAATGACCATATAATAAATACCACTAGGTGAGGCCAAAAAAAAAAACCCCAAATCAAACCAAGCCAAACAAACATGGAGACTTACATTCACAAATGGTAATTAATCTGCTTATGGAAAAGATGAAGCACGGATTCAAGGTGGAAGATGAGTTTCCTATGTATGGTGAAATCTTCTAGATGATCCTGTTAATGGATAATATTATATTCATTTTATCAAGCCCTAAGACATCATAGAGCTTGCTAGAAAAGGTCAGGAATCACTCAAAGGAGATTGGCCTGACAATTCACATAGGAAAGACAAAGTAGGTAACGGCAAATCTAATGCCTAGATTTCAACTTGAATTTGAATGGAAGCACAATAAAGTTTGTCCAGTAATATATATGTTTGGGAAAATACAGATGGACAATGACCTGGGACCATAGTTGAAAAGGGAGTAGGTTGGATAGCTTTCAGAAAATTGCAAAGTATTTATTAATCATGAGCTTCCCATGAATGAAAAGCCTGTTGTTGTTTTGTTTTGTTTTTGTTTTTGCTTTTTGGAAGGGAGAAGGCAGGGCAAGTGGGGTAAGTGACTTGCCCAAGGTCACACGGATAGTAAGTGTTAAGGGTCAGAGGCTGGATTTGAACTGAAGTCCTTCTGATTCCAGGGCCGGTGCTCTATTCACTGCACCACCTAGCCACCCCAAAACCTTTTTTTTCATTACTAAATACCAGTGTTGTTATCTGACAGTGAGATGTAGAATAATAAAGTCTCTGAAGAATTAAGATGGGTATAACACAAAAGATAATGGAGAAATGCATAGTATTTGTAAAGAGCCTGTGTCATATAACAAATGAAAAAAGGTATAGAATAAAAAGGAATAAGGGACATCATTAAGTATGGCATGAAGAGAGGACAAGCTAACTAGGCAGTGAGAGGTGACAGTTAGAGAGGCAAAATGTTCAATTGCCACTTGATCTTAGGAGAAAGGAAGGAGGAGCATCCTGTAAATTATTAGACAAATCCTCCCTCAGGGGTCAAAATTCAGGAGAATATGGACAACAATCACAGAGGATGGGAAGGTTTTAAAAACCACATCTTTGGAGGGAAATCCCAAATCAAGAAAATCACGGATAATTTTGAATATTTGAGAATCACAGATATGCATGTGGTATATAAGATTTGTGCTTAGCCATATCCAGGCTCCAAAAAAAATGGCATGTATGTATATCCTTTTAAAGTTTAGTTGTTAATTTTTTTAAGTTTTATTTCTTCAGTTTTATGAATACAAAATTATGTCTTTTATGATATCTATTTACCTGTAAAACAATCAAAGTGTGCAATGTAATTCAATGCATGGTGCATGTTTATGTCACTCACTTTATATTTTTAGACTATAGCATCACTCTCTCTAAAACAGAAAAAGAAATACAGTCAATTGTGCTAAGGTAATTCATTTGTGGTTTTATATGTCTGTGTTTTTATGTATGTATGTATAAATAGAGAGATAGAGACAGACAGAGACAGGGAGACAGCTACCGTTTCACAAAGCTGAGATTAGAGTCATGAAGTTTTGATTTCCATACTTACCTCAAAGACATCTGAAACAGGTTTAGTTTTCCTTTAGTAGTATATGTTAACCTCACCTATAATAGGCACTTATATCATATATACCCTTTTCCCTGAAGGCATGCACACCATAAATACATTTTAATTCCAAGAGAAATCAGAAATTTAATTTCCCTAGGAATTGTACCCTATATGGGAAACCTGTGCCCTTTCTGTGAAAGTCAGTACTCTTTGGGTATTGGCTGAAAGGACCTCTGAGGTCAAATGCATTTTAAAAATCTGACGTAAGTTTCCTTCTGCTGTCAATAACACTAAAGGGCGTATATTCTGTGCACTGAGCAATAGAATAACTCACATTACTGCTAACCTTATGGCAGGGAATGAGATTCTTTTATGATTTGCTCTGAGGAAATATTCTCTGCATGTGTGTATAAACAGTTCAGAGGTCCAAAAACATTTTTTATATATGTATGTATACATACTCATGCATGTACACAAATATCCACAGAGAAAAAGAGAGACACACAGAGAGAAAGACACAATGTCAGTTGGATCTCTAGCTTTTAAAGTCCAACTTTTATTTCTATTGTTTAATTGAACGTGAAAAAAAAAGAAAAGAAAATGAGAGTTGACAGAATGTGTTTACCTTTCAATGGTAACAATTTAAATCACTTGGAAAAGACTGTTTACAACCTGTGGAGCAATTTGAGGTCACTTCTCTTTCCTCACAGAGAGTGAAGAGTCCCCAGTAGCACTCATGAGTGTTTATTATGACTGCTGTTGTTAAAGGGAAGGATACTATTTTATGATTTGGGAAGGAATGTCACATGCCTGCCAGGGATGAGAGGTCCATGAAGGGCCTTGTTTTGATGTGATGAGTACTTTAAAAAGCAATTTGGCTGTCTGCATTTAAAAGAGGAGACTTAAGAGCTCGCCCTGAGCACATGCACCTGTGCTCCTAATAACACATCAACTCAAAGGTGATGATTCTGAACAAGGACTTATGAAATGTACTCACCTTTCAATTCTATTTAAAATCAACAAGCATTTATCAGGAAACCCCTTATATGTGCCAAGGCACTGTGCTATTTGCTGAAGATATATACACAAGACAAAGGATTTTTAGTCTCAAAGTTTTGTATATTCTACTGGGACAGGAGTTCTTAACCATGGATTTGTGAATTTGGATGGCAAAAATGTGTATTTTCACTAAACTCTAACTGAAACATAGTATTTTATGCAGTAGGAAAAGAGAGGTCGAATGGAGTAAATTATTTTACATAAAGAAGAGTGAAAAACTTAACTAAAATTGAGGGAAATATGGGCATTGCTCAAACCTTACTTTCATCAGTACTGGCTTAAACAGTTAAATATAGAAATCTATCTTACCGGACAGAAAAGTAGGAATGGAGAACATTAAGTAAAGGGGTGTGTGTGTGGGGGAGGAGTTTGGGGAGCACTGAGAAAAGAGAGTGGAAACCAGGAGAGGAAGCAGACAGAAGCAAAACACTGCTGACAAGGGAAAGGGTGAGAGGAGAAAGAGGAAAAACAGCAGGTAAAAATGGGATGGATGCTAAACCTATATGCCCCTACCAGTATAGCATTGAAATTCTTAAAGGAGAAGTTAAGTGATTTACAGGTTCATGACCAAAAAAAGATAGGAGAGCATTATGAATTTTAATTATATTAAATTTTAATTTGCATTAAATAGATTATTTTAATTATATTAAATTAAAAAAAACTTTTCACAAAAACAAATCAAATGCAACCAAGATTAGAAGGAAAGTAGAAAGATGGGAAATAATGTTTATAGCAATTGTCTCTGATAAAGGCCTCATTTCTCAAATATATAAAGAATTGAGTCAAAATTACTAAAATACAAGCCATTCCCCAATTGATATCAAAGGATATGAAGAGACAGTTTTCAAATGAAGAAGTCAGAGTTATCTACAGACATATGATGAAGTGCTCTAAATCACATTTGATTGGAGAAATGCAAATTAAATGCAAATTACTCTGAGTAATACCACACAAATATCAGATTGGCTAATCCGACAGAAAAGGAAATGTTGGTGAGGATATGAGAAAATTTGGTACACTAATGCATTGTTAGTGGAGTTCTGAACTGATCCAATCATTCTGGAGAGCAATTTGGAACTATGCAATCAAATTCTGTTTGGCAATCAAAGGGCAATCAAATTGTGTTTACCCTTTGATCCAGCAATACCACTACTGGGTTTGTATCACAAAGAAATCGTTAAAAAAGGGGGAAATGGAGGGAGGGGTGCAGAGCCAAGATGGCATAGTAGAAGCAGGAAATTCCATGACCTCCCCCCACAGCCACCTCAAATACCTATAAAATATGACTCTAAAAAATTTTTAGAGATACAGAAACCACAAAGTGAAAGAGAGAAACAAATCTTCCATAGAAGGCAGCCTGGAAGGTGAACAGAAAGTGTTCATTGCAGCATGCAAGGAGCCAAGTGCAGTTCCACATGAGTCTCACAGTTTTGGCCACAGGGAGGCAGCAATGGCCAGAGCAGACGACAGGACAGTGAATCAACAGCAGCTGGGAAGGTT
Source organism: Petaurus breviceps papuanus (assembly GCF_028583685.1). Taxonomy (NCBI): domain Eukaryota; kingdom Metazoa; phylum Chordata; class Mammalia; order Diprotodontia; family Petauridae; genus Petaurus; species Petaurus breviceps. The sequence goes on from NW_027185799.1 coordinate 5,521,191, forward strand.
TCCAGACTTTTCAACCCATAAACACCAAAAAGAAAGTAAAAGGTCAGTCTGGAACTCTGTTGGAAACGAAGTGTGCGGTGGGGTCCCTGCCCCTGCTGCAAGAGGTAGCTGAGGCACGGCTGCTGCAGCATCTGCTATCTGGCTGCTTCAGGAGCTCCTGGACTACAGATTGTACGGGGACCAAGCGACCATTCTGAGGGTAATCACTCTTGCTTTGACCTGCTTGGATCTGAGTCACTTTCTTGGGTGGTGGTACTGGGGTGAAAAATGCCAGTTTGCCAGTGTGGTTGGTGTCTGTAGAGAGGGTGCCCTTCTCAGACCTCTGACAATATCTGTGAAAAGCCCAGTGTTTGGGACAAAGCTCTCCTCTCTGGCAGTAGAGTTCTACCATGGCAAAGACCTCAAAAGTCAAGTAATTGACTGGCAACATGAGCAAGCAGAAGAAGCAATGTACGCAGAGCAATCAAACCTCATATTCCTTTTTTGGGGACAAAAAGGATCAAAACATGGAACAGGAGGAAGACAAGAAAGTTAGGAATCCTGCATCAAAAGCTTCTAAGAAAAATATGAAATGGTTACAGGCCATGAAGGAGCTCAAGAAGGATTTTGAAAATCAAAAAAGAGAAGTGGAGGAAAAACTGGGAAGAAAATAAGAATGATGCAAGAAAATCACTAAAAGCAAGTCAACAACCTGACTGAAGAAAATAACACCTTAAAAAATAGACTAACTCAAATAGCAAAATAGCCCCAAAAAAACCTATGAGGAGAAGAATGCCTTAAAAAGCCGAATTTTCCATATGGAAAAGGAATTTCAAAAACACACTGAAGAGAATAATTCCTTCAAAATTATATTGGAGCAAATGGAAGCTAATGACTTTATGAGAAAACAAGATATTATAAAACGGATCCAAACAAATGAAAAAAAAATATAAGGCAATGTGAAATATCTCATTGGAAAAACCACTGATCTGGAAAATTGATCCAGGAGAGATCATTTAAAAATTACTGGATTACATGAAAGCCATGATAAAATAGATACAAATCAGCCTTTAAGAAATTCTTAAGGAAAATTGCCCTGATATGTTACCAGAGGGCATAGTAGAAAATAAAATAATTCACCCATCACCTCTTATAAAAGATCCCCAAAAGAAAACTCCTAGGAATATTATGGTGAAATTCAAGAGTTCCCAGGTCAAGGAAAAATATTACAAACAGCCAGGAAAAAATTTGAGTGCTGTGGAAAAACAATCAGTATAACAAAAGATCTAGCGCCTTCTACATTAAGGGATCAAATGCTTGTAATATGATATTCTAGAGGTCAAAGGAGCTAGGATTAAAACCAAGAATCACCTACCCAGGAAAACTGGGTATCATATTTTAGGGGAAAATTGGTCATTCAATGAAATAGATGACTTTTAAGCATTCTTGATGGAAAAAAAGAGTTGAAAAAAATTGACTTTGAAATACAAGAAGCAAGGGAAGCATGAGAAGGTAAGCAGGGAAAAGAAATCATAAGGAACTTATTAAAATTGAACTATTTACATTCCTACATGGTAAAATGATAATTATAAATCATGAGACTTTTCTCAATATGAGTAGAGTTGATGGGAATATACATGACCTATAAAAAATTGTTTACCATTTTAGGAAAAGGGAAGAAAGGAAGAGAGAAAAATTTGGAACTCAAAATCTTGTAAAAAAATTATCTTGACATGTCATTGCGGGGAAAATAAAATACTATTTGAAAGAAAAAACAAAGCAAAACAAAAAAAGAAATGTAGCATTTCCCTTGTTTAAAAGCATTGTTTTGAGAAGATGCCTATTGACTTCACCAGTTTGTCAAAGGCATTTGGGGTTCATCTCTCACTCTCTCTCTCTCTCTCTCTCTCTCTCTCTCTCTCTCTCTCTCTCTTTGTCTTTCTGTCTCTCTCTCTTTCATAAACACACACACAACATCTGTACTACGGAAGAAAACAAATGAACAGTCAAATAAATACAAAACATACACACTCAATGCAAAATAATTTCCTAGTTAAAGTAGATCCCTAGCTCAGGAAAAACCTTACATAGAAGATGGGACTTAAGCTTATCCTGAAGGGAACTAAGGATTTCAGAAGGTAACATGAGAAGAGAAACAAAAGAAATTTATGTCCTCTTCCATTTTTCAACTAAAACCTTAGCAGGCTGTAAAGCTGATGTGTTTAAGAAAGATTATTTTCCACATGTCCTTTTGTTTGTTTTAATAAGCCAAGGCTTTTACCACTTTCTATTTATATCCATTTACTCTCTACTAAAAGATGCTTCAAAGACCCTTCATATATATTAAACTTCTTTTTTTTGGAGGTTGCTGAAAGTGAGAGTTTAAATGCAGTAGAGATACTATACTTATAATCTGGAGAGAATCTGATTAATATAGAAAGTCAAAATTTGGGGGAAATCGTATGCTTATGATAATAGGGTATTATACTTTTGGCTGAGCCTCTGAGACTTTTGAAACTATTTTCTTTAGGTTAAGAGTAAATTTCATATTTTAAAGTGAAATATGAAACCATAAAATCACAGAGTTAGAAGATACCTTAGAATCACATAATTCTACCCCCTTGTTTTAAAGACTGAGTAAAGGCATCAAGAAAGAAAATTAGCTTGACCTATAGCACAGATAGCAAGTGGAAGAGTCAGGATTTGAAAATAGAGTCTCATATTCTAAATCAAATATTCATTTTAATCAAGATTCCTTTACAATATGTGTATCTACAGTTTTTTTGTCTGTTTTATTGGATTTATATAGCTTCACTTGATCACTGATGTTGATTGGTCAGGACATATATTAAGAAAGAATTCCAAAAGGCATATGTATAGGTCCCCTATCATTAGGAATACAATTTAGTTGGGGAGACAAGATAATCACAAAAAAAGATGAGTAACAGTACAAGATATTTTACTTTAGGTTCCAAGGGAAGATGCAATAACAGGGTTTGGTGACTAATTAAATATGGGGAGAGAGAGAAGAAAATAAATTAAGAAATTAATATCAGGTCTGTAAGTATTATGCAGCTATGTCAACCACAAAACATGCTTGTGGGACAAGAAGGTTTTCACTTTTTTCTTGGGATGCATAATGCATAAACATATGGAAAAATATTCTAATTCACTATTGATTGGAGAAATACAAATTAAAACAATTCTTAGGTACTATCTTATACCTATTAGGTTTGCTAATAGGAAAGAAAAGGTAAATGACAAATGGTGGAGGGGACATGGTAAAAATGAGACATTAATTCGTTGTTGGAGTTGTGAACTGGTTCAACCATTCTGTAGGTAGAGGCTCCTAAACTTATTTGGCCTAACACTCCCTTTAAAAAATACTCAGCACCCCACTGGAAATCTTTTTTTTTCATTTGTATCATTTAAAAAAAATACCCATTTTTTCAAATGATGCATTTTAAATTTTAATATTTTTTTGTAAATTTGAGGCTTTTTTCCCTGAATTGAAATTTTGATGATGCAATATTGCATCATGTAACTGTATATTATCATATTGTAAAACAAGTCATTACATGCACTTATTCCTGCTGTTGCATGCTGGACTTCCCCACAATGCATGACACACATGGCTGCCAACACTTCCGTGTTAAGACCTATTGACAGGCTTGACCACTATGACTTGCATTTTGTGTGTTGACTTGGAAAATAATATAATCACTATGACTTTAATTCTGTTACACAACAGAATGCACTAACGTTTTTTCAAAAATTTCTTATCATCCCTTCTTTCCTTATGCTTCTCCCTCCCCGTTATTTTTATTCAACACTCCCCATTTGTACCTAAGGCTGCTACAGCCACCTCCCCCCACTCCTGCATTGTTGTGGTACCCCCTGGGGGTAGTATCACCCACTTTAGGTAACTTTGCAAGCAATTTGTAACTGTGCCTGAAGGACTAAAAACCATGCATATCCTTTGGCCTAACAATACCACTACTGCCAGTCTGTATCACAAAAGAGATTAAAAAAGGAAAAGGACCTATATATACACAAATATTTATAGTAGCTCTTTTTGGGAGGCAAAGAATTAGAAATTGAGGGGATGCCCATCAGTTGGGGAATGGCTAAACAAGTTGTGGTATGTGATTATGATGGAATACTATTGTAGTTTAAGAAATGATGAGCAGGATGCTGTAAGAAAAACCTGGAGAGATTTTCATGGGCTGATACAAAGTGAAATGTACTGTGTACAAAGTAACAGCAATATTGTAAGATGATCAGCTGTAAATGACTAAACTTTTCTCAACAACACAGTGATACAAGACTCTGAAGGACTTATGAAGAAAAACTCTATCCATCGCCGGAGAAAGAACTGATATGTCTGAATACAGATTGAAACATTTTTTTTACTTTATTTAAATTTTTGTCTGTTTTTTCCCACAGCATGAATATTATAGATATGTTTTGTGTGACTACACATGTATAACCAATATCAAACTGCTTGCCTTCTCAATGAGGGAAAGGGAAGGGAGGGAGAAAAGAGAGAATTTGCAACCCAATATTTAAAAAACAAAAGTTAAAAATTGTTTTTACTTGACCTGGGGGGGGCATTAAATACATAATAAAGGAGCAAATGCAGCAAACGAGCAAACACTGTATTTCTCTGCCCCTAATTTGATAAAGATGAAGCACAGCAGTCAGATCTGGGAAATCATACTTGCATACATTTATCTTTAAGCCTCACCAAAAACTAAAATAAACTACCCTGCTAGCACCTCTCCAGAGGCAGAGTGAAAACATCTGGGTAGAAAAAATATGTTGCTATTATTCAGTACTCAAAGTATCAGTGATTTCATCACATCCACCTTCTATTTTAAGAGATCACAGTCTTCTCTAGAAGTGGTTAGTAAATAGTGTCTTATGTTTCTTGCTTACAATTCTAATTGCATGGTGATAAGGTTTTCTGAACTTGAGATGAGAGAATATAACTTAGATGACAATCTGTCATTAGGTACATGCATATATAGGCACACATTTATACACACACATATGTGTGTGTGTTACTACACGTGTGTGCATCTTCAGTATCCATCACTAGGTACATAGATGTTTGTATATACATACAATGTGTGCATGTGTAGAGAGAGAGTAAACATATCTTCAGTTTCCAGTACTAGGTACATATATACCTATATGTGTATATGCACACACACACACACACACACATATATATATATATATATATATATATATATATTTGTATTTATATTTATAGATTTCCTTTAGCTTCCAGAGATGACTGAGCTTTTGAGCTGAGTTGGCATAAAGTTTGAGAATCCAAAGTCAACTCCACATTGCAATGCAACACCCAGTTCTTATTTTAGTGGAGGAGGTTGAGATAAAGATTTACTTCTCAGTCTTGAGAGGAATCGTCGTAGTCAGTGTAAAGTATGAAATCCACTCTACTAGACTGCAGGAGTGTGCTAGTCAGCCTCTTGTGGAACACTTTCAATGAAAGGGAGTTCATTACTTCATAAAGCGATTCATCCTAGTTTTGAATAGCTTTAATTGATAGAGAATATATACTTGATGTTTAGATGACATCTGGCTAGGTATGGCTTCTCTTAATTTCTCCTAGTTACACTTTCTGGTTACCTAAATGGTTTACAATCTATCCAGAATCACAGAACCTTAAAGGATGTCAGAGCCCTTCTAATTAAACCTGTATCTGATCAAGAATTCCCTCTTGAATAACCTCACACAAGTATTCACTGAACTGAGCCTATGCTTGGGAAGTTTCAGTAAGGTATTCACCTAAAATCTCCTTTTATGTTTCCAAAATAGGAAGGGAAGGCAAAGGATCAGAGATACAGGTCTATGTGTAGTCTTAGAGAGCAACCAAAGGTTTATCTAACTCCCTCATTTTACCAACAAAAATCCGAGCCCCAGGGTAGCTAAATGATTCACCCAAAGTCACATAGATCATGTGTGCATATTTTAGGAGCTGAACAAAGAAACGTTTCCATTCAGTTTCCTAACATGTTTGCATTAATAAATATTGAAAAAATTGGTAGGATATGTATGGGTGAGACTGTGTCTATATAACAATGTAAACACATACTTCATCCCCATCATTACATAATGTCCAAAGTATGAAGGCTTCTCTCTAGGGAAACTAGTCATTTTCTGTCATGTAAGAGAAAGATATTTAGAACAAATTAACTGTATACTAAAATTTGGTAGGCATTATTTTCTTGCTTTATTTCTACATACCTTTTGCTTTACCCCATTGAAACATTCAGAGCTGAGGTTGCCTTGGTAACTTAAAAACCTAAATTTGCTTCCCAGCTTCTAGTATTTCCTATCCCACAGAGTAGTACCTAGAAATCTAGAATTCCTGGTCGATTTCTTACTTCACAGCACTGTTCTCTAATTTGAGTTCCCAAGGAAACTGGTACTATCAGAGATCACATTTACATTCTCTTATAAATGTTCAAATTAGAACTGGGGGGCTTGATTAGTTACTAGCTCCTCCATAAACTAAATCGTATCTCCTTAACACTCAATACCCTGATACAATTATGCCCTACAGAAGAACTTGTAACCTATTGATGCCCATCTTGTCCTTCACTATTACTATTCTGGAATGGATGTTTGTTAGAGAATTTTAGAGTTAAAATGAGTTTTAAGAGGTAATCTAGTCCAACTGTCTCATTTTAGAAATGCAAACAAGAGGTTCACAGAGGGGAAAGAAAGTCTAAGTCTAAATATATAATGGGAGAACTCAAAGTAGGAACAAAGGTCTTTTTTTCTGTGTGAAAAAATCTCATAACTATACTGCCTAGTTTGGGGACAGCTCATCAATGGCTGTAGCTACAAAGGAAAGCAAAGTTAAATGAAGATCACTGTCTAGAAAAAGAGGAAAAGAAAACTTTCTAAGCCCCAAAGCCTTTCCTTGACCTCTGCAGTATTACCATGGGATTTATTGATCACCCAAAGGAGAGATTTAGTCTGTCCTAAGTGTTTCATTAGACATACGTTTTCCTGAGTCTCTGGAGACCAGCAGAGCATACATCATACTGGCTGAAAATTCCTTCTTTTTTTTAATGTCTCCCTCTTCTAAAATAAAACTACTTCTGTAGTATGCCAGCTGACCACAGGGTTGGCCATTGATCTTTACAGGCACAACATGGAGAAAATTAACATGTGTTGTCTGAGAAAGATAAGAGAAAGGAAAAGTTGGAAGGAGGAATCACATCAAGATATTGGGTTTGGGTAGGAAGGTTAGCTTTAGAGTAAGAACATAATAATGATGATGATGATGATGATGATGATGATGATGATGATGATGGTGATGGTGATAATTAGAGATAATAATTATGTAGTCCATACCATGTGCCAGGAACTGAGCTAAACACTTTACAAATATTATTGTATTTAATGGTTATAAAAACCAAGAGAGACAAGCACTATTATTATCCCCATTTCAACAGATAAGGAAACAGGTAAACAGAGTTTAAGTGACCTACCTAGAACCACACAGCTAGTAAGTTTGTGAGGTCATATTTGAACTCAATGAAATGAATCTCCCTTACAATAAGGCCAGCAGCTTATACACCATACCACCTCTCTACTGTAGAACATAGAAATTCCAGACGTATATGTCACTAACTAACCTTTCATGACTCGTCATCTCCTTCTCAATTTCTTTTGTAAAACCCAATAAGTTTAAAATAGATTGATGATTTTCTTTTTGCTACAGGAACTCATGAAAACCATCAAATGATACATGAAGAGTTTTCATTGTCCATGGTGGAAAGAAGAGCGACACAATCACAAATGCTTGAAGTAGTTGTTGTTTTGTTTGTTTCTTTGTTTTAAAAGGGACATGTAATTTTTTTTTTAATGTAAGGAAGTCATAGGGAATAAATTGCCTCTGTCAGGGTAGGTAGGCAACTGCTTTTCAACTTAAGAGTCGTAGAGTTTCCTAACATAGGAGAAGCAAATTTACCCTCCCAATGTCACACAACTCACTCTAGGCACTCTTTGTATTACGCCTATTCATATACTGTATCTCCCAGTAGAATACCCCATGAGAGGTAAAAGGTATTTCATTTTTGCATTTCTATTTCCACTGCCTGACACATGCATAGAGGAGACATTTAATTTAAGTTAAATTAAACTGTACTATTTTTATGGCCTAACTGTTCTGGGCCTCAATTTTTTTTCAGTCTAACATTCTCTCAATCTAAGTGATTTAGGCACTAACTATAATCAGTAAAATACTAACTAGCAAGCTGTTAATTTAGAATAGTAGACAACTGAGTCCAATATTTGAAATGCATGTACTCATATTCTCCTCTTGTTCTGTAAATAAATGTTCTCAGGTTTAATCTCAACTCAATTTGTTGTACAAACAAGATCTTAATCTGATGGTAAATTGCTGAATTACTCAAGTATTTTGAACACTGTTTCTCCTATGAAATGTTTAGAAAATGCTGACCAATTTGTATCAAGCATCATGACGATATAATAATACTTTAGGGATGATTACCACTTTAAATTCAAGTTTCCATGGAATTACAATACAAAACCAAGTTACATATAAAATTATGCTAAGATTTGTTTCAGGACAGGCGATATTTTCTGAATTTTCTAAGAATTAATATATGCATTTTACATAGGGATGACATGTATAAAGGACAGATTCCACTGGTCAAGTTTATTTTTTCACTGAATAGACGTTAATATATCAAAAAATTCATCCCTACTAAGGGACTTTTAAATCATGACTTTCTAGTTAGGACAACAATAGATCCCTTTTTTCTTCTTTTTTTTAATGTGAAAATGAACAGGTTTTCAGGAAAATAACTTTTTTACCTTATTAAAAATAATTTAGAATTTTAATGTTGGAAGAAGCAGAGAGAACTTTATTAGGATGTTATTTCCCACTCATGCAGCAACAGAAGGTTCAGCAGTTAATACTTACAGAATAATCTTTGTGAGAAAAAGCTCAGAAAGACTTAGGACCACCAGGTCTTAAGTGGGTGCTAAATACATAGCTTAAATGCATAACTAAGAATTTTGTATTTCATCCTGTGCACAATGGGAAGTCACTAAAGGATTTTGAGCAAGATAGTGGCATGGTCTGATTTATACACTGCGAAGATTATTTTGTCAGCTTGTACATTGGAGAGGGGAGAGTATGAAAGCGTGAAGACCAGTTTAAGAGGCTGCTGCAAAAATTTAAGTGACAAGAAATAAGGGCTTTGGCGAGAGTAGTGGTTATGTGAATGGAGAAGAGAGAAATGTGAAAACTATTGTGGTGGTAAAAATGGAAATAATTTGAAATAATGGGAAGTGAAGTTGAGGGAGAATCAAATAACATGCCAAGATTTCAAGCCTGAGCAAATGATTAGATAATAGACAAAAAATATGGAACTTGGGACAAAGAAGTCTAGCTATTGGAAGGAGTAGGGGAATGCATTAAGATCTTATCCAAAACCTTCATTTTAGAGGTAAAGAAATAGAAGGCCAAGGAAGTGGAGCTACTTCCCCAAGATCAAACTGAAAACTAGTGGTTGGATTAGGATAAGAATGCAGGCCTAGTTCTTCATCTACTAAAGGTGTGCTCATTTGGTTACCCTAAAGAGATAAATTCAGGGCTAGCAGGGAGTAGTAAAAAGATGCTGGATGAATAGTCAGGAGATCTTCTTTTAAATCTATAGGCTGATAATAGCTTGTGATAAAACATGTTACTTAACTTTTTTTTGATTTTCAGTTTTCTTTATAAAATAAAACTAATCATATTACTTACATGACTGCACAAGGCCATTGTTTTTCACACGTTTCAAAAGACAAATTTTAAGATAAGGGCCATATTAATAACCCTTTCTATACCAACTCACACATTTCTTTTGCTTAGATACTTAAATGATAATATTTATAATAATGACAATATAAATAGCACTTAATATGTGCCAGACCATGAAAAGTGCTTTAAAATCATTATCTCATTCACTCCTCACAACAACCGTGATAGATAGGTTCTTTCATAATCCCAACTTTACATATGAGATAAATAGAAATTAAGTGACTGACCAGTGTTACAGAGCTATTAAGCATCTGAGAACAGATTTTAATTCAGGTATTTCTGATGCCAGGTACAGAATGCTCAGTTATTATTGTTGTTTATTTTGTTTTTCCCTATAGTGTCTCTGAAACAACTACTAGAATTTTTCACCAGGGCTCAGCAAAATCATCATGATCAAGATAAATATATATAGATATAGATATAATGTTTTTATATATCATTTACTTTTTAAATCCCATATATATTTCATTTCCATAAAAAACTTTCTTTTTAATACCTCATTTTAATTGTCCTGGTTCCCACTATCTATAAATGGACAGACAGATTAATCAGTCTGAAAAGTTAATGGTTGATACTAATTTAATGCATTACTTTTCATAGATAACCAGGGTAATTTTAACAGAGGCCTTCAACTAAAGGTGTGAAATGACAGGCTGGGGAAGGAAGGAAATATCTATGTCTATGTAGATATAAGCATATACATATGTATCAGGAAAGAAAGAAAGAAAGAAAGAAAGAAAGAAAGAAAGAAAGAAAGAAAGAAAGAAAGAAAGAAAGAAAGAAAGAAAGAAAGGAAGGAAGGAAGGAAGGAAGGAAGGAAGGAAGGAAGGAAGGAAGGAAGGAAGGAAGGAAGGAAGGAAGGAAGGAAGGAAGGAAGACTTTGAAATCATAGTGTTTTGTTTTTGTTTTTCCTAAATGAACACTGATCAGTCCAATTGTTCATTAAATTATTGGTTCATTTTGACCTCAAAGTATTAGTGGTACTGTATGTCATAGGTGAGTAACAGGCAAAAAAATAGAAAGTTAGACTAGGAAAGGATGAATAGTGCCCAAGTTAATTCTTACTCTGCAACTTGTCCCTTTGGACCTTTTAACCACATCTCCATAAAGTTTTCATTTTACAGGTATTGCAATCATGATTCATGTTTAATGCAATGACTTTAACATACGAATCCAAAGTTGAGTGGAATGGTCAAAATTTGACAAAGAGTTACTAACATTTCTAAAGTGGTGGGATTTTTGAAAAATTCATTTGTAAGAAATTGCTTTAATTATAGTACATATGTGTATTGTGCATGTGTGCGTTAGTGTGTGTGTGTGTTTATATGCTACTGCAGGGCAGCAGAAGGACAATTCTTATTTTCAGAAAGAAAAGAAATGAGAGGACATATTGTGAGAAACCTATGATTCTCAAAGATAAAAATTAAACTCAATAGATGAATCTTTTTTGCCATACTGATGTCATGGTGGTCACTGGCAACATTAAAAGGACATGATACAATCACCCTCCTGGTGATTATGAAAATAACATTCAATGTCAAGTCAATGGGAAATAACAGTAATAACCATTAATATTCTGTTCTTCAAAATAATGGCCACTTAGTGAAATATAATACACATTATTTTATCTTTCCACTTTCTTTCAAGGCCACCTTTATAAGTTCTCTTATTTTTAACATGTTCTTTTTAATCAGGAAGTCAGCAGAGAATGAAATGGCAAATAAATCCTGCTAACTTTCAAGGGGAGCTATTGGTGATGCCAACTTTTTACATAGGCAAAATAAATCACACAATTCAACATTCAGCTAGAGATTTTGATTGGGTCAGTCTTCATATGTTGCCCTTCAGAAATCTTTTATCCTCATCCCTCCTCACCTCCAAAGAACCAGAGTCTTAAACTATTTTTTTCTAAGCTTAAATCAATAAAATTAATTCATTGATTCTTCTTCCCTAATTTTCATATGATAAAATTCACACAAATAACAAAGAAACATTGCAAATATATAGCTCTGCGTGTTTCTTACTAAGTGGTTTCTAATAGTTATTGATTAGATAGAAGGGAATGAATGCATAAAAGTCTTCTCAGACAAAGCATCTCCTGTGACTATATTAAAATTGCTAAACATTCCATGATATGTGGTACTATAGGGGTAACTTTGTTCAATGAATCTTTGAATACTGACATCAGCTTCAGAAAAATAGAATGGGAATTTGAGGTTGAGAACTTAAGTAATTTGCCTATGATCATATAGAAAGTAAATCTAGAAGCCAGGATTTAAACCCATGTCTCTTAGCCAGTCTGAGATTAGCACTATTTTGCACTATTACACTGCTTATATACCTCATAGATCCTGCCTTTATGCAACTTCCAATCTAACAAAGAGGAAAAGACAAAAATTACTATAAAAATAGGCTAAGGAGGATTGTAGAAGAATAAGTGTACTGATTTCCATTTCATTAAAGAGAATGAAGTCTTGAAACTAGAAATCAACAATCTCGTCAATGATTCATAGAAAAATGATTGCATGTATTATTAAATGAACTTTGGTAAATAATTTGAAAAGGAACCAGCTGCATAAAGAATAAACAGACTTTCAAGAATGGGTTGCTTCAAGAATGTGTAATAAAGGTATTATGAGAGGCAGTCAAAGCATAATGTAGGGAAAACTATCCTTTGTAGTCAGTAATAGCTGGGTTTGAGTTTTAACTCTGAAGTCCTCCAAAATTAATCAAACTGACTTGAAAACAAAAAACAAAAACAAAAAAAAGAAATAGGAGACACACAAATTCCTATATCCATTAACTACAATATATGAAGAACAATAGAGAAGCCTAGATATGTAAGGTGTATAAAATGCAGGAAAAATAATCAGCAATAGCACTCCTGGCCTCAGAGGTCTATAGGTGCATAATGTAGTAATAATTGCAATAGTTGATGGATTCCCAATGTCAGGACACTACTTACAAAGCGTAGGTATCAGTGAGATTTAGTGGTTTAGTACTCTTGACTATAATAAGGTCTTGGAAGGCTCCGACCTTTCAAAAAATAGCAGGACAAAAACAAACACACAAACATAAAAAGCTTGAGGAACACAGGAGATATTACATGGTATATTAAGGAAATATATAAGAAATTACAGGAAATAAAAAACAAAAAAACCTGATGAAGAACATTTATTTTAAGGTCAACAAGGCAGAAATAGGAGTATTGTCATTGGAGTATTCTATAAATGATTAGATGAGAAAAAGGAATTAGCTGAACTTGGGAAACAGCAAAAGCCAGGCAGAAAAGTGCTATAAAATATTGATGCAGCATTTGAAAGTCTTCAGGCATCTATTTCAGTTTCTCTTACTCTCCCCTCCCCTGCCTTTTCCTCCTCTCCCCTCAACAGAGAGGCTAATCATTTCATGTTTTGTTTTAAGGAAAACTTAGTCTTCAAAAGTTGAAGAAAACAATGAAAGGAAATACTACTGTACAACTATTTCTTATCGACTGGAAGAAACTAGTTTTAATGAGAGGATCCTTTAAGGGATATAGCTATTTCCCTTTAAAATTTGTGATAGAGAAGGAAAGGAAAGGAAAAGTATGGATAAGATAATATGTACTCCAACTTTGGGGACAGTAGTTATCCTGTGTTCAAAAAAGATAGACATGATGCTATGGATTAAAGTTCTACAGAGTAAATCGATTCAAGGAGGCATAGGAAACTCTCAAGAATTTTTTTTTTTTGCTTTTTAGAGAGTGGAAGGTAGGGCAATTGGGATGAAGTGACTTGCCCTTGGTCACAAGGCTAATTTTTGTGTTAGTGTCTGAGGATGGATTTGAACTCAGCTCCTCCTGACTGGAGAGCCAGTGCTCTATTCATTGCACAACCTAGCTGCCCCAAGAATGAAAATTTTAAGCCAAAGTGAAAAACAATTTTAAAGAGGAAGAAATGAAGGAATTCTTGAATGTTACCAACGTGGATCAATAAGGAACTCTTAAGGCAAGTTTAGATTTTTTTTTTTTAATATAGGTATAATGGATAGAAGCAATACAATTAAATAAATACAGATGGAATTCATGGTTCTGTAAGAAAGAGATCAAGAAAACTTCAGTTCAATCAGTCAGCCCATAAATATTTATTAAGCACCTATTATGTACCAGGCACTATGTTAAGTGGTAAGATAAAGAAGAAAAGAAAAAAAGACAGTCCCTGCTCTCATGGATTCCACTGCCAAAAAGAAGAGGCAAGATGAAAATAATAACTATGAAAAAAAGACAAATAAAGGATATATAGCAAATAAAGTAGAGATAATTTAGAAAAGGAAGACCCTAGTATTAAGCTATCAGATGAAACTGGTGAGCAAATTTAAGGGGAACAGACTTTTCCCCCTATCTATATTGTAAAGGAGAATATCAAAGAAGAAATCATTTCTCTACTTTGGTTGGAGAGAATGATTTTAACAGTCAATAAGAAGAAGGTAAAGATGTCCCATGCAATTTTTTTCTATTTTTTTTTCATCAAAGAAAATGGTCTTTGGACTAGAAGGAAAGTGTAAAAAGGCTGTGTTGATACACCATATGCAAAGGGAGACACACAAAAAAAACACATAATACATTCAATGTAGGCAAATCACTAGGTAAATATGTACGACACCTAAGGGCACTGAAAAAATGGTGGATGTTATTGCTGAGTCATTGCTAGTGATTTCTGAGAAACAAAGCATATCAAAGAAAAGCAAATATAATATTTTACTAGTTTCAAGAGTGTTTTTTAAAAGAAAGCAGTGAAGTATTCAGACAAGAGATCAATAATTTTGACATTAATTCGAAAAAATGTTAGGATGTATGATTAAGTAAATGATTAATAATCATCTAGAAAAGGAACCAGTTATCATAAAAAGTAAATACAACAATTTCATCAAAAATGGATTACTCACTCTTCTTTTTTTGACATTTACATAGTAGGTCAAGGAAATGCATTTAATAAAAACCACCTAAAATTGTAGAAAAGCATTTGATGGTCTTTCATACAATAATTGAGGATAAAATTGATGGTGTGGGTTAGATTAAAAAAAACACGTAGGAGGATTCATAATTGTTTCAATGGTCAAGACAAATAAAAATCTTGAATAGTTTTAAGGCAACATAGAATGTCAGTACTAGAGTGGTTTAAGAATTTGTGCTTGGACCTGTACTGTTCTCCATTTTTGTTAATGACTTGGATAAGGTCACACATGTCATACTTACCAAATTGTCATAAGAGACAAAGCTTGAAGGATTATTTTTGATGATGTAGTTGGGATTAAAAAATTTTTCAAATGAGGAGATTGGGCCAAATATAATAAGGTGAACTTTAATAGGGATAAACACAAAGTCTTACATGAAAGTTCAATAAATTAAGTTCAAGAGCATAAGACAGGGCTTGAGAGATTGTTCTTGAGTTCGATAATTTTCTGGTCTTTTAGTTCACTGAAAGTTGAAGAGACATCAAGAATATGACATTTCAGTCAATAGTACGAGTTAATATAATCTTAGAGTATAAAAATTATTCTTTCCTGGCTGAAAAACTATAGTATTCCATATATATTTGGTTCTTGGTGTCACATTTTGAAAGGACATTAAATCGACAGAAACATTGCATAACCAGGAGGCTAAACGGCCTTGAGATTATGCCACACTCAAGCAGGATTAAGTACCTGAAAATGTTTAGCCTGAAGAAAAGATGATCCAGGAAAGACATAATTGTTGGATTCAAGTATTTGATGGGCTATCAATTCATCATGATGAATTACACTTGTTCTGCTTAACTAAAGAAGGTAGAACAAGGAATAATCAATCAAAACAAATTTAGACAGCACCTACTATGTGCCATGTATTGTGTTAGAGTTGGAGATACAAAGAAAGCCAAAAGAGACCATGAATTCAAGAAGTTAGTGGGGGGAGTCAGTATTTAACATCATTACTGCTATTTGGTTTTTCTTTTTTGTTTATTTGTTTAGATTCATAATAACGTATTGTAGATTTTTTTTACAATTATTATCTGATTTTATTTTTACAACAACCCAGGGAGGTATTATTTTATGGATCAGGAATCTTTGTCAAGCAGAAGTTAAGTTGATGGGGCAGCTAGGTGGCACAGTGAATACAGCACCAGCCTTGGAGTCGGGAGGACCTAGGTTCAGATCTGGCCTCAGACACTTAACACAAAAACTAGCTGTGTGATCTTAGGCAAGTAACTTAACCCCTATTGCCCTCCAAAAAGCAAAAAAGAAGTTAAATTGATGAGAATACAAACAGTGCCCTAAGGGTTAAAAATAACATTAAGGGTTGCTTTTCCAGTTCTTTGTGAAGCTCCTAGTTTATTCTGTAACTTGAAGTTGCCCTAAAGTCCTTTCCCTCCTTATCTTGCATCTGTATCAAAAGAATTGCTTTTATCTCCCTTATGCAGTGTTCCCTGGGTCCTT
The DNA here is from genome assembly GCF_028583685.1 of Petaurus breviceps papuanus. NCBI lineage: Eukaryota > Metazoa > Chordata > Mammalia > Diprotodontia > Petauridae > Petaurus > Petaurus breviceps. Next base: position 5,537,497 of record NW_027185799.1, read on the forward strand.
TAATTTTTAACCTGTTTCCTCCTGGCCTGTCCTTAGATCATTAAACCATAAAACTTCCCCTATTCTGGCCTTGTCTCCCCCTATCCTGGGTTGTAAAATTACCCTGTCTCCCTTATTTTGTGTCTCCTATTGTCATCCAACTTTCTCATCCTGTTCCTTACATATATATATATACATATATATTTTAAATGATTTTAAATCTTTGAATTCCAGATTCTTTCCCTTCCTCTCTCATCACCCACACTTACTGGGAAGATAGGCAATTCAATATAGGTGGTATACATGTAGTTAAACAAAACATTTCCATAGTGGATATATTGTGAAAGACTGACTATATTTCTCTCCATCCTATCCCGCCCCCCTCCAACTTGTTCTATTCTCTACTTTGACGCTGTTCTTTTTCAAAAGTGTGTGTTTCTAACTTGCCTCCACCCCAACCTTCCCTCCACTCCATCACTCCTCTCTCATCCTCTTCCCCCCTACTCTCCTGTAGGGTGAGATACCCTATTTAGTGTGTATGTCATTCCCTCCCTAAGGGGGAGAGTAAGGTTGACCCATTACTTTTTGCCTTCCTGTTCTTCCCCTCCATTGTAACTTTTTTCCCTTACCTCTTCTATATGAGATAATTTACCCTATACTATCTCTCTACATTTCTTCTCATTATATTCCTCTCTCACCTCTCAACTGCACCTTTTACGTATCCATTCCTATTCAATTGGTCCTGTGTCCTCTGTCTATGTATAACTGTACACATATATACACACTCACATATGTAAACATATACCCATAAATGCTCCTATATAGACACATATATGTATGTATACATACATACATACATATGTATAAACATTTATATTCCTTTCAATTATTCTCATACTGAGAAAAATTTCATAAGTAACAATTACCACTTTTCCATGTAGGAATGTAAATAGTTCAACTTTGATAAGTGCCTTATGATTTCTTTTCCCTGTTTACCTTCTCATGCTTATCTTGCTTCTTGTATCTGAATGTCAAATTTTCTATTCAACTCTGGTATTTTTACCAAGAATGCTTGAAAGTTCTCTATTTCATTGAATCACCATATTTTTCCTGGCAATATTATACTCAATTTTGCTGGGTAGGTGATTCTTGGTTTCAATCCTAGCTCCTTTGACCATGAGAATATCATATTCCAAGCCCTTTGATCCCTCAAAGTAGAAGCTACCACGTCCTGTGTTATCTTGATTGTATTTCCACAATATTCAAATTGTTTATTTTTGGAAGCTTGTAATATTTTCTCCATGATCTGGGAATTCCAGAACCTGGCTATAATATTTCTAGGAGTTTTCTTTTGGTGATGTTTTTCAAGAGGTGATCAGTAGATTCTTTCAGCCTCTATTTTGCCATCTGGTTCTAAAACATCAGTGTAATAATTCTTGAGAATTTCTTGAAGGATAATTTCTAGGTTCTTTTTTGATCATGGCTTTCAGGTAGTCCAAAATTTTTAAATTATCTCTCCTAGATTTGTTTTCCAGGTCAATGGTTTCTCCAATGAGATATTTCACATTGTCTTCCATTTATTCATTTGTTTGGATCTGTTTAATAGTATCTTGATTTCTCATAAAGTCACTAGCTTCCACTTGCTCCAATCTAATTCTGAGGGAATTATTCTCTTCAGTGAGCTTTTGAGATTCTTTTTTCCATCTGGCAAATTCGGCTTTTTAAGGCATTCTTTTCCTCATTGGCTTTTTGAGCCTCTTTTGCCATTTCAGTTAGTCTATTTTTTTTAAGGTGTTATATGCTTCAGTCAGGTTGTTGGCTCTCTTTTCATGATTTTCTTGCATCATTCTCATTTCTCTTCCCAATTTTTCCTCCATTTCTCTTATTTGGTTTTCAAAATCCTTCTTAAGGTCCTCTATGGCCTATAACGAGTTCATATTTTTCTTGGAAGCTTTTGATACAGGAATTCTGACTTTATTGTCTTCCTGCTATTCCATGCTTTGATCCTTTGTGTCCCTAAAAAAGGATCCAGAGTCAGATTGCTGTGCTTGCTTTGCTTCTTTTGCTTGCTCATGTTGCCACTCAATTACTTGACTTTTGAGGTCTTTGCCATGGTAGAACTCTACTTTCAGAGAGGAGAGCTTTTTCCCAATCACTGGTGTTCTCTCAGCTGCCAGAGCTATTAGTGGGCTGCCCTCTCTGAACCCTCCACATGCTCTGGCTTACTGGTCACATGCCCCAGGACCTCCATCCTAGATAGCAATCCAGATCCATACAGGTTAAAGCAAGTAATGACCCCTCAGACTGGCTGCTTGGTCCCCCTACAATATGAAGGCCAGGAGCTCTGAAGCAGCCATGAGGTGGCAGCTTCACAGACGATGTGCCTCAGCCACTTCTCCTTCCAGGGGGCAGAAGCTCGACCACACTCCTGGACTCCCTGTTCTCAGAGAGTCCACACTGATCTCTCACTTTGTTTTGGGCATCTATGGGTTGATAATTCTGGAAATTGCCACAGCTGCTGGTGATCTACTGTCCCTAAGTCACTCTAGCCTTGGCTGGTCAGCCCACCCTGGGGCTAAAATCACAGACTCATGCGGGGCTGGGCTCTGCTCCCAGTGGACTGCAATGGACCCTTCCTGCTGGCCTGCCAGGCTATCTTCAGTGGCAGGTTTGTTTCTCTCTGTCACTTTGTGGGTCCTGTAGCCCTAAAGTTTGTTTGAAGTCATTTTTTATAGGTTTTTGAGGTGGTTATGTGTGGAACACAGGGAGTTTTCCTGTTTCTATGCCACCACCTTGGTTCAGCCTCACCTCCCCGCCCCCCATTACTGCTATTTGACACATGAATGGAATGCCTTCAGATCTAGTCAGTTTCCCCTCATTAGTCATTTTCAGCAAAGAATGGATTCTCATACCAAATATAGGGCCTAGGTGATTTCTGTTCAAATAAAAGACAGAGATTTTTTCTCTGACATTTTTACTATGATTGAGATTCTGTGATTCTCATGATTTCTCTAGGGGTTAGACTAAATGACCTCTATGATCCTTTCCAGCTCCAAGTTCAATCGACTTTTTTTACTAGAAGTATAACATTAAAAATCATAGTTTTTTTTTTCCTTTGAACACAAAATTATTGCCTTATATAAAAGAAGTATAATTTATATTACTTTGAAGGTCAATAAGATCTTGAAACTATAAGTGTGTCTCATTACTAAGTAAATCATATTCCCAAGGATACATTTTACTGACATTTTTAGATCTTAGAGTCATTACTGCCTCACTAATGAGAAGATATGAATTAATGTCTACTGTTCCATCAATTTTAGTGGTATCCTATCACTGCAGTGACCCTTGTTTAGTATTTGGAAGGAAGAATCTCAAAGATCATCTGTCAGGGATATTGTAGAGGTGATTCCTCACTTTGGTGAAATGCTATGTTGGATGGTCTCTAAGATTAGACTAGATGACTATCTCACTCTGGGACTCTGTATGTTTAAGTTGTTCTCAGTTATATCAGACTGTGATTCTAAGTTATTCTACTCTGTATTTCTTCTTTCAATCTATCCACAAAAGCTAATGAAAAGATTTTATTTTATGTTAAATTCTCACATAATGTCCCACTTCATTTTCAGAGCAGCTCTTGAAGTGGGGGACATCTCTTCTTATACAATTTACTTCATATGTTTAGTCTCAAAAACTCAGTTTTGAAAAAAGGTAATTTGTTTCATAGTATCAGTTATGAAAACATAGAAGAATGTTTAAGATTGAGGAATATTAGAAACTATCTAGTGTAATTCCCTAATTTTAAGAATAAGGAAACTGAAGCCAAGAGACGTTAAATATTTTAAAACATAAATCAATGTCTTTCTTTGACAGCTCTACTGTCCCCTCTTCAGTAAACACAAGCTCCACAAACCATGGTAAACAAAGCTCTCCAACACCTTTGTGAAATTATATTAGCTAAATCTTGTCAATAGTCTAGAATCATGAAATCACAACATTTTAGAGACAAAGGTACCTTAGAAATAATGTAGGCCTCCTTGCATTCAAATCATAATTCTGATCTATAATATGCCTGATAGATTAGTCAATATAATTTATTCTGGAAAAAGATAGAAATATATTACTTGTAGGTAGGAACAATCAAAATAAAAATGTAAAATAAATTAAGACAAGTACATGGATCTAGAGCTAAAAGAGCCCTCGGAGGATAGCTAGACCAAAATCCTCAGCTTACATATGAGGAAACTGAGAACCAGGGAAGCTAAGTGACTTGTCCAAGGTGACGATGTAGCTTTTGTTAAATTTGAATTTGAACCCAGGTCCTCTGACTCCAAAGCCCGTAACATTGAAGGTTATGTATCACCTTTTGCTTTTGTTCTTGCAATCATATTGATTTAAAATGTCAGCCAGAGCATAATGTTGCTGAGGTAACTTTTTCACATCCACCACATATAATTCTTAGGTGGATGTTGTGGGAGTAGAGATCTTTATAAATTTTTAGAGAGTGTAGACTGACAATCAAGAACACACACAAGTGTTAAAGAAATTTTCTAATCCCAAATTGAATATTTGCCTGGAGCCACGGTTTATGAATATGAGTGAGAAAATAATAAGTGAGAAGAACAGAATTAATCCTGACCTGAGGGCTTTTGTTGACTTTTTCTGGCTCCTCTGTTCTGTGTGATTGCCATGTGTTCGGTCACTTTTCAGCCATGTCCAACTCTTCATAATTCCATTTGAGGTCCAATTAGGAAAGATATTAGAATGATTTGCCATTTCCTTCCCCTCATTTTACAGATGAAGAAACTGAGGGAAACAGGATGAAGTGATTTGTTCAGTGTCACACAACTAGGAAATATCGGAGGCCAGATTGGAATGAGTCTTCTTGAGCCCAGGTCTAGAGCTCTATGCACTGTGCCTCCTAGCTGCCCCTGTTACTATCATAGCATTAGGCTATTAAAGGAGATTTACTCCTTAGTGCTAATGATTTGTGAGATGTTTAAAAAAAGTGTCCAAAGCAGCAAGTCTAGTTTGACTAAAATATGGCAAACAAAAATGGTAGAGGTGTATAATAAAGTTGAAAAAGGGGAATGGAACTGTGTTTTAAATAGGTTTAAAAGACAGAAGAGCTTTTATTTGATCCTATTGTTAAGAGGGAGCACTGGGGTTAGCTGAATGTGGGAGTGATGAGGTTAGACCTGTTTTGTTTTGTTTTGGATTTTTTCTAATCACTTTGGTTGTATAGAACAGTGGTTTCAAACTTAAATAGAAATGGGGTGCCACTAATCAATACAGAAAGATCTCTGCAGGCCATATATTGACTTAGCTTTTAAACATACTGTTAAATATTTCCTAAATATATTTTAATATGGTTCAGAACATATTTAGGAGTGTTGGGTCTTGTATAAGGCAACAACAGTGTGTGACCTCTCTAGTACAGCAGATGATAGATTGAAAAGGAGAGAAATTTGAGACATTGAGAAAATTAAGAACAACAAAAAAATCAAACAACCAAAACATTTTCCCTGCATTTCCTCTCTTCTTTTATATTTCTAATTGTATTGGAATCTGACTTCTGACTTCATCATTGAATTTAAACTGCTCTCTCCAAAAGTCATCACTGATTTCTTAATTACTAAATTCATTGATTCTTGTAACATCAATCTTGATTCTTCTTGTCACTCTCTACTCCTAGATATTTTCTCCTCTCTGCACTTTTGTGATATTATTCCTCCTTATTTCTTTCCCTTTCTTCTCATACTCTTTGATGGATTATCATCCATACCCTAACTGCAGGTGTACAAAATTCTGAACCTTCATTTTTTCTCTCTACACTCTTTTTTTGGTGACTTGTACTCTCATGAGTTCAATTATTATTACTGTGCAGATGATTCAAGATTTATGTATATCTTTATCTGTCTAAACATTTTCTCATGTAAACTAAAATCAAATGTTACCACTTGCCTATCCGATGTTTCAAACTGATTGTTAACAGTAGGCATCTCAAATACATGTCCAAAACTGAATTTATTTTGCTTGCTCTATAACTCATATTTGTTCTTAACTTTTCTATTTATGCCAAAGTTATCACCATCCTTCTAGTCCACAGAATTTTTCCTCAAAGTCATCCATAATTCCTCATTTCCCCTCATCTTACATATTCACTCAGTTGTCACATTTTGTCTGTTCTACCCCCAAATTATCTCTTGAGTCTACCCACTGCTTTGTACTCTTATAGGCACCACTCTAATTCATCACCTCTTGCCTAAGCTATTAAAATGTACAGAAGGTAAAAAACAACCTCTATCCTCAAGAAATTCACCTTCTAGCTGGGGAGACAAAATGCAAGCAACTATGTACATAAAAGATGCATGCAAGGTAAATTGGAAGTATTCTCAGAAGGAAGGCTTAAATAATGGGAAAGATAGAGGCAAGATAGTGAAGATAAGCCAGAAACTCACCTGACTTCTTCCAAATTCCTTTTCAAGCAACTTTAAATAACACATCAAAACTAATTCTAGAGTGGAAGAACCCACAGAATGATGAGAAAAAAAATTTTTATAATCCAAGACAACTAAGAAAAGTCAGCAGGTAAGTTCTATTCCACAGGAATGAGAGTGGAGTACAGTCCAGTGTAGAATGTACCAGTGGAGTCCAGGTCACAGAACTAGCAGCAGGCCTTAGGAGCAACCGAATCAGTGGTGGAAATGGCAGTTTCCAGACCTGTTAGCTCACAGATGGATAGGAGGTACCAGACAGAAGGAGATTAAAAGGGTTCTTTTGCTGGCACTCTTGGGGCAGGGCATTGTTGCATTTCCACTACTTGGGTTACAGTCCTGGGCCTCTCTCCCAGGTCAAGGAAGAGCACTTGCACACCAGATCATGTGACCCCATGGGACCAAGGATCCTGCTAACAGTTTCAGGGATAAAAAGGGTGCTTATGATCACTCACAGACCATTGCATGGACTAGGAGAGTAGTAAAAATATTTCTCCTAAGATCATAACACTTTGAAAGAACTGAAAATGTATAAGTCCACAGAATTAGCTATGAAAATAGCTGCACAAAAATCCTAAAACTGTCTCTAGACAATGTCCCCTCCACCCTAGAAGCAGACCCTCACTTAAGCACAGGGTTAGAAGCAAAGAAAAAAAAATGGATATGAAATTGGTAAACAACAAAAGAAGTTCCTGACCATAGAAAGTTACTGTGGTGACAGGGAAGATCAAATCACAAACTCAGAAGAAGACAACTAAGTCAAAACTGTTACATCCAAAGTCACAAAGAGAAAGTACAAATTGATTTCAGACCCGAAAAGAAATCCTGGAAGCATTCTAAAATGATTTTTAAAATCAAATAAAAACTAAATTGGAAAAAATTGAGAAGACAAATCAGATAATGCAAGTAGGTCATGAAAAAGTGTCAACAGCTTGGTAAAAGAGGCATCAAACAATATTAAAGAACATAACACCTTAAAAACCAAAATAGGACAAATCATGAAAAAGGCACAAAAATTCAATGAAGAGAACTCCTTGAAAAAAAAAGCAGAATTAACCATGTGAAAAAGAGGTGCCAAAATTTACTAAAGAAAATAACTCATTACAAAGTAGAATTGACTAAATGAAAAATAAGGTACAAATGATCACTGAAGAAAATAATACCTTAAAAATAAGAATTAAGCAATTTACAGCTAAGAAGTTCTAACAGCAAGCACTCTATCATATCCAGAATTTCTGCTAGCACAGGATCTTTGATATGCTTTTCTAAATGAAAGCAATTCAAAAGGGGTTAACAGTCTTACTTTAATTAAACATGTATATCATTCACTTAGTTCGGGGAAAAAGTCAGTACCCTGAACTTCAGAAAATACAAACAGAAATTGCAAGCAGACAAAAAATATAGACAGAGAAAATAACACCATTCAACAGATCAATAGACATGGCTTCTAGTTGTCTGACCAGTACATACACACATACATAGTTACCAGAGAGAGAAGCATCGACATCTGGGTTTTCAAAGTTGGGGGGAGGGAGCTCAAAGGCTACCCAGAGTCTCATCTGGCCATATACAACTCTTCCCATAAATAAGCCCCTAAGTAAAACCTCACCTTAAGTTATATATACAGCCTTCTCCAGAGTCAGAGGACATCACAACCTAATGAGTCACTGCTTAATTACAAAGTAACAAAAGTTGTGGAACTTCCTGAAAAACAAGTCTCCCCTAAGCAAGCTTCTCATGCTGGGCTGCAAGTAAGGGCCATTAAGGGGCAGTAAGATCCTCAAATTCTCTTACCATTACAAAAGTCAAGAAACAAAATAGAATCAAAAGAATGGAAGAAAAAAAAAGAAATTATGAAATACCTCACTGGAAAAGCAACTGACCTGAAGAAGAGATTGAGGAGAAATAATTTAAAAATTGTTGGACTACTTGAAAGCCATGATAAAAAAAAAGCCTAGATATCATCTTGCAAAAAATTATCAAAGAAAACTGCCCTTGTATTCTAGAACCAGAGGGTAAAATAGAAATTTAAAGCATCTACCAATTGCCTCCTGAAAGCAATCTAAAAGTTAAAACACCCAGAAAATAGACAAATTCAAATGTTCCCATGTCAAGGAAAAAATATTAAAAGTAGACAGAAAAGAAACAATTCAAATATCATGGAGTCACAGCCAGGCTAACAGAAAATTTAGGAGCTTCAACATTAAAGGATCCGAGGGCTTGGAATATGATATTCAGAAGGGGATTGTAACTAACAATCACCTACTGAGTATAATTCTTCAAAGGAAAAATGGATATTCAATAAAATAGAGAACTTTCAACATTCCTGATGAAAAGACCAGAGCTAAATAGAAAATTTATCTTTCAAATGCAAGACTCAAGAGAACCATAAAAAGGTAAGCAAGAAAGAGAAGTTTCAGCAAGAATTGCTGAAACAAGACTACTGATAAAAAGTACCAAACAGTAGCTTTGGGAAGAGTTGAGGCAGTAGCCTTGGTAAGAAGTTCCTAGAGAACTCCTATATAATACTAAAAATGAAATAATGTAGAAAAAAAGGAGCTGGCAGCAGCAGGTAGATTTGACCATTCAAAAAGTAGAAAGTAGCTGTGGGATACTTAGGCCCAGATAAGGATACATCAAGGTTGGACTGAAGGGGGTTCAGTATTCTGGGGTTGTTACTGTGCTTGCTTGGTGGACCTCATGTATTATGTATGTTATCTAACAAAATTAGAGCCTCATTAGTAATAATGATGGTAACAGATTGAGATTGCTTTGCACTGACTAGTTGGCATTAATAAGAAGATTGTGAGCTTGCTTTGCCAACAAATGGTGGTAAGGTGGTACAGTTGAGAGGGTGTGGAATTCCAAGATTAGGGTTTTATAATCATTCTTTTGCCATCTGTAGGGTGCTTCTTCCTTCTGTCCCTTTGTCAGATTGGGGACACATTTTCTCGCAAGATCATAAATTCCTTTCTACTTTCTACCGAAAGAAGCCTCTGAGTTTAATTTGGGCAAGGTCTTTACTGTCCCACACAGTAGGAAGATAATTTTAAAACCAAAATTTTTTTAAATGTCAAAATTTTTATTAATATTTAACTGAAAATATAAATTTAAATTAAATTTAAAAAGAAAATTATGCAAAGTGAGCAGAAAGAGTACAGGACCAATTCTAAATGAATGGTTTCAGTCTAAGAGAAATATGGAGTTCCTCAGCTGAGAGACTATTGTGAAAGAAGAATATGGGAAGCTTAAGAAGCAACACGCATGTAATAAACAGCTTCTGTGAAATGTGGGTTAATTAATTAATTAGGAAGGAATAGAATGTTTGCATTCACCAGAAGTTTTTTTTCACTAGTTTTATGGTGTACAAATTATAATTTCAGTTAGCAAAATATCTGTTTTTAGCAAGCATACATGCACACTTACATACATACATATAAACATACAGACATATTTATATCTCTTGAATCTTGAAAGTTGAAATTATGACTATTGGGATAGAAATAGACATTTGGAAAATGATAGATCTACCCTTAAAATTTTACCCAAGACTACACAAAAGATTGTAATATATTAATATATCCTATTTAAAAATTCTTCCACAAAATGGGGGTTTCATAATCTATAGGTGTATGCCACTGGGTATAGTAATCCTTCATCACAGGCATTCCCTCTATGTTATTTTTCCGTTCTGTGGATTCTTGAACATTTTCATCTATATATCCTTAAAAAAGATCTACCCAAAATGTCAGCTCCAAAAAACTTTGTTTATACCAGGGAAATTACAGACTATTCATATGCTTTCCCTCATTCTCCACACATGACTGGTCTGGAACATCATGAAATTGGTCTTGTAACTCAGTTTCAAGATGAGAATGAAGTCACACATTTGTAGCACGCAAAGATTTTTAAAGCTTACTTAACCATAGCAGTGGGAGAATTTCATTTAATACAAAAAAAAATTAAATTCAAAGAGTTTTTTTTCCCCTTTAATTTTGTATATCTCACCAGATAGGAAGGACAAAGACTGTTCACAATGTTTATACAAAGAACTATGTGGGATGAAAAATCCTTTCCAAAATTTACTAAAAAAAAAAAAACTCAGAGGCTTCTCTAGGTAGGAACAGAAAGGATTTATTCAATTTTTGCAACAAAAGGAGCGTCACCTCCACCAGGACGAACAAGTGGAGGGAGGCTGGCATGGAAAGCAAGAGCGTAGGTATATAGCCTAACACAAGTAACCTCTCCCACTGACCTTGCCCTCCTTGGTTGAGAGCTGAGACTCACAATCTAGCTTGGGAATCTACCCAGATACAAGGAGCAACGAAATAATCTTCAGCCAATGAAAACTGATGAAAGCATTTGATATCTAATTTGGTCGTGGGTGAAAGCAGGGGAGGGGTAAATTTGCAAAAAACGAAACTTGAGTTTAGAGCACGGTCTCCACCCTAGGGTATAATCTGAGAAGTTTTCACTTCTGTCCCACAGAACTGTCATGTATCACCACCTCCTGGCTTTCTCTGACCCACTAGCCAAGAGAATCTCTCCCTTTCTAGAAAATCCATAGAGGTGTGGTGGTAAGAGACACTGATTCAAACTCTGAACCACCTTTTTCCTCCTATCCCTATCACTGGCATCCTTGGATTTAGAGGAAGGAGTAAAAAGTAAAATGATTCCTTCTATTTGTTTTTTTTTTTTTTAAGCAATTGGGGTTAAGTAACTTGCCCAAGGTTACATGACCAGTTTTGTTTGTTTGTTTGTTTGTTTTTCTGTGTGTGGGTTTTAAGTTTCTGAGGCTGGAACTGATCCCAGGGCCCATGCTCTTACTCACTGCATCACCTAGCTGCCCTGACTCCATCTATTTGTAATGTTAAGGGAAATTGAAGATGCTCTCCACCCATTAATAGGCACATAAGAGCCTGTTCCAGAGCTAATCAGGCTCTGGGCCATGGTGAGTTTCCAATTAAGTACCTGGCCACAAGGATTTTCAAGCTCATCAGTATTCAGCCAATCAGATGGTGGGTCTTTGTTATTTATTTTGGGAGATTAGTATTTTGCTTTGGGGTTTTGCTCATGAGAAGGATCTTTTGATTTCCTAGTTGAGACTCTGAGTAGCCATATGTTCAGAATCCTCCTGACTGCTCAATTTCTGTGCTCCCTTGATCCAGTGATGTATGTACAGTATATAGCAATATTGCTATGTTCAGACAGCTGGAGCCCTGTTTGTTGATCTTTGTGCTAATTTCTCTGCTGGTATTTTCTCTACTTGTGTTTTCTCAGATTCATATTTTCTCCCTGTTCAGGGTGCTGACCTTTCCCCTGAACTAGTAAATGTAATTAAAATAGATTGTTGACCCCTTTAAAAGTTGCCTTTCCTTTAAGAAAAGTAAATCAAAGAACCTGTGCTAGCAGGTCATCCTGGGTGTGCCAGGGTACTTGCTGTTACACTATTGTATGCTCTCTGTCATGCTTCCATTATTTTTGATTCCACATTCCATAGCTACACTCATAGAAAATATTTCCTACACTTGTTATTCTACTTCCTTTTCTCTCACTCACTCCACACCCTTTGTCATCTTGCTTTATACCAAGTTTATTTTCCAAAACATTGTTGCAATTTGATCACTTCTTAGTGATACCTCACCAGCCACCTCCTTAGCACGTTGTATACTAACTCTTTTATAGCACAAAACTAGTGGAAACAAACTTCTGCAGACACATGGTAAATGCAAAAATTCTATTCCTCCCTAATTAAAACCATAGCCATTGATTTTAGATCAATAACTGATCCATGATTTATCCAGGTATGAATGAATACTCCTGTTGCATGATATTCTTTTGGCACCATTTTCATAAGTCTGACTCCCTATTTTTCTCTGCCCTATTTTCTTTTGGTAAACAGATCCTCATCAAAAGTACTACATAGGGAGTTGGAAATTATTCTTTGGTGCATGTGGACTTGGTGTTTTGTTAAATGCTAGTTTTGTATGATGGAATAAAAACTTCTTAATATCAAGGAAAAATAAGGAATTGCAACACCTAAGACAAAAGGTGATGAGGTTCTTTACTAGATTAGTGGCTGTATTAGTGGAGAGAAAATGATGTAAATGAGAAATTCTGAGTGGGCAAAAAAGGGCAAGATTTCACAAATGATTAAATAAATACAGAGAGCTGGAAGAACAGTGCTTCCCTTGATATGAGAGAGAGAGAGACAGAGAGAGAGAGAGAGAGAGAGAGAGAGAGAGAGAGAGAGAGAGAGAGAGAGAGAGAGAGAGAGAGAGAGAGAGAGAGAGAGAGAGAGAGAGAGAGAGAGA
>NW_027185799.1:5550296-5564392 GCF_028583685.1 Petaurus breviceps papuanus
AGAGAGAGAGAGAGAGAGAGAGAGAGAGAGAGAGAGAGAGAGAGAGAATAATAAAACAACAGTGGGCAATAGTGAGGATTGATCTTGATCAATTCACTTGATACAGAAGCAATACGACTTCTTGACTCTTTTCCTCATTTTAGGAGACAATTATCAGAAAATAATTAAATGAAGATCTGCACTAATGTTCCTTCTATCAGACCAACAAGAGGCCATTTTTAATGTTTTGAGTTTCAAATTCTATTTCTTCCTCCTTCCCTCCCTTCTTCCCTCCCTTCTTCCCTCCCTTCTTTCCTCTTTCTTTCTTTCTTTCTTTCTTTCTTTCTTTCTTTCTTTTTTTCTTTTTTTCTTTCTTTCTTTCTTTCTTTCTTTCTTTCTTTCTTTCTTTCCTTTCTTTTTTTCCTTTCTTTCCTTTCTGTCTGTCCACTTAAGGAATCCATACTCTTTTGCTCAAAGGAATGCAAATTTTGATTCCTGAAAACTTGGAGGATATTTTAGGGTTTACCTGTTAGGGTTTACCTGTTAGATTCTTTTCTTAAGGACAAAGCCTTAAACCCAAATCACTGACTTTCATTGATTGGCCAACAACAGGTACCAGGCCAAGTCCCACTTGTTCAGTGTTTGAGCCCAAATTTGCTCAGAGTAAATGCAACTAGCAATTTTTTCTGTTTGGGTCAGAAACCCTGAGGGTCAGTCTTTCCCTCCCAGATTCTCTAAATTGAGCCCACAGAAATAGTAAAAAAAATACTTCTAACACATCGTGTTACCACTAGAACCAAGAGGGAAGGACTATGCAGCCATCCTCATGTAAAGAATCTGATGCATTTACATAATTTTCAACAACAAAAATTTAGCTTTAAAATACATTGTTAATAATCTCAGTACACATCTAACGATAAGGTTATTAATGATAGTATATGTAAATTTATATTTCAGTTAACATTCTTAATAATTTTAAAATTTTATGAGATCTGATTAGATCAGCACTGCTTTTAGCTTATAATTTGACTAAAAGTTTGAAAGAAGAAAAGAAGTATGGGCTCTGCCATTTTCTTAATCACTTCTGCTTACATTATTAGTATTATCCTCAAACAATTTTTTCATTGGAAGAAGAATGTTAGGTTTTTATACGTTTGATAGTATTTCAGTTAACATTAGGTAACACAATGCATAAATCCATTCACCCAGACACCAATGTCATAATATCTTGAAAATCAACAAGAGAGTAAGGGAACTCTCAACTTGTTTGTATTGTTGAACTCTTGTTCTTTCCCTGCTATATTTTGTTTACATGGCATATGACCAAGTGAGGGTGCCAATATCAACCAATATATTAAGTGTTTATTTACTGAGACAAAGTCTTTCATATCTTTTAAGATTAAAAAAAATGCATAATGATGTAGGGTGCAGCTACATGGTACTGGATGAACAATGATTCAAAGGGATTTGATCAAGACCATTTCTCACTCTTTGTCCACTGCTGTTTCATTATTCTCTCTCTCTGAATTAAAAGTAAATCTACTAAGTATGATATGGAATATACTCAGAAAATTACCCAAATAACAGACACTTTCTAACTGATTGACTAACGAGAGAGAGAGAGAGAGAGAGAATTTCTTCTTCTGTGAACTATCTTCTTTTCTCTATCTGAAACCCTGAACATAGCCTAGCCTGAGGGGCAAAATATCATTGTTAATGGTTATACAATTTGGTAGTATAAAATATAAAAATCCACATAAATATTCCCATAAAGTCTAGAAGGTTTTAAAGATGTCTATCAACTGGGGTAACTTTTTTTTTCTTATCATATTCTAAAACTTTTCTGGGAGGTTGGGAATGAAGGTTTTTGAGTAAAGGGAGTGAGATTCAAATTCTTATAAAAATGTAGGAAAGAAATAAGTTCTTGAGTAAATTAATCAAGGCCACTAGACCCTCCAAAATTAGTTCTCTTGAATATGCTTGAACAGCCTAGTATAAAGATTTTTTATTCTCCTTGGAAAGTCCTAAAAATATGTTGTGGTCTGAGAGTTGTCCTTCAAAGTCTCTGTGTTCCTCCTAAACTTTAGGGGGTCTTGGCTTTGAGAAACTTGGAGTACTCAATATATTTAAATGTATATCACAAAAATTATGATATATAGTATAATAAGAATGTTCATCTCAACAACACAGATGATTATTCTGTGATAAAGTTATACCCACCATATTAATATTTACATGATGTTAACAGAATACTGAAGGTACCACTTGACAGGCTGCTTCAAGGACAAAATGTTTAAATAATATAGGCAGACTATATCATATGTACACATTAAAATAGCACATACATATCCATAGTAAATGTCCCATCATTATAAAATTTACTTTATTAGAATTTAGAATACAAAAAATCTGTCAAAATATGTATCTGTTAAAGCCTATGCAGGGATAAGACAGTTCCTAGACAGGGAAGCACATATCTGTGGGTAAGAAAAGCTTCTAAAAATGAGCACCTTCCCTTGGATACTTATTTTATGGAGAAAATAGGATGGTATTGCTAGTTTTAACAATCAGGTAGTCACTGGTATTAGGAGAAATTTGTTGTGTCTCATGAAAACAGACACTGAGGCTTCATCTGCTGATTAGTCTGATTTTGGCTTTGGGGGTAAAGGTTTCTGAGAAAATCATAACTTTCTTTGTTCTATTTTTGACCTTATAGAAGAGCTGGAGTAAAGGACGAAAAAACCCCCAACAATTCAGAGTTGATGTAACATACAGAAATGGAGCATATGCTAAAATGGCATTACTGAATAAAGGGAAAACATAGTGACCTTCTTTGCCATCATGCAAGAAAATAATTATGAACTTACAGAAAATATAAGTCTAGCCACAACAATATTGACATAATAATTCCTGAGTAATCATTAACACATATGTAAATAGATCAACAGCTAAAGTATTATCTTTTGTTTCTGAAGAGGACTGATGACATCACAGGGTGATATCCTAATTTGTGAATTGGATTTTAGTGAGGCAGATGGGCACAAAGTCTTATTCCTCACTCTTTCTTCCAGAGTCATTGAAGTCCTATGGCAAGACAAAAGTCAAGATGACTAACAATGGCACAGAATGCAGTGGATGACCTTGCTGTTTCTGATATCTGACCAAGGTCTGCAGTGTTCTATGGAGCCTACTTTCAGTTGCCTTCATAGCCACCGGAAAAATTTTTTTTTCTCAGTCTATTCATTTCACCATGTTAAGTGCTTGGTGTAGAAATCCCCCTAACTCACTGATGGTTTTGAGGCCTGTCAGCTACTCTCAACATAGTTTGACCCATCTGCTGAGATAGTTTTCATGCAGTGTAGCCACTATGCATGCTACAACTTCCTGGAGCCACAGGTCAAAGTATACATATCAACAGACATACATAACTACAGTACATGCAGTGCATTAATAATCAGCACATTCAGTAAAATTTAACCAGATAACAGGCAAATTACATGAAATATACATGTATATATACATATATATGTGTATATACTCTCTCTACATGTATTATCTCTATCTCCATCTATCTATCCATTTATCTATCTAATTACGTAGGCAAGCATTGGTACCATCATCTGGTTAAAGATCTAACCACTTCTCTCTTAAAACATCACCAAGTTATTCCAGTTACAGGTTGGGTGTTTTTCTCTTTTCTAGCTTTATGTATCTTTGCTTGAGATGTTTGATGGTATCAGATGAAAATTATGATAATCTGATCTATAGGCCTGCATTGCTCAAAGCTGAATTTATGGAGAGCTGAGGGATTTCCATCTGTATCTCTGAGATCTAAGAATCCATCGCCTGTGGGTTTCTATATCTAAAGTTCTTGACAGGAAATGTATTTCTCTCTGGATTCAGCATGCCCTTCACCCCCTCATTTGAACTATTCTGTTTGTTTTCATCAGTCTTTTTTTTTTTTTTTTAGCAATTGGGGTTAAGTTGCTCAAGGTTACACAGCCAGTTATTTTGTGTCGGTGCCAAGTATCTGAGGCCGGAACCAATTCCGGGCCTCCCGACACTGGGGCCGGCACTCTTTCTGCGCCACCTCGCAGCCCCATGTTTTCATCAGTCTTAAGCAAGATTTGTGGGTTATAATTCTTGCTATCTTCACTTAAATCTCTTCTTTGGCTCAGACACATTTTACAATTGGTTTTTATTTTTTCTTCTCATTAGGTTCGGATTCCATTTAACTAATCTAGTTGTCTATCATATCTTACCTTTTGTTCACCAAGAAGTCTAACTATCTCTTCTGTGGATAATTGATGATCCAGATGTATTGATTTTATAAGCATTTTCAGGGACTATTCTATAAAATAGCATGTTGCCTTCCCCATCACACAACAATTTAATATGGAATAATGTTCCATCAATCCATTGACTTGTATATTCTTTGTATACCTAGGTTTTTTCAGCAAGCCTCAGTCATTTACTTTTGTTTTTGTTTTTTGGAGTGGGGAGGGCAAGGCAATTGCAGTTAAGTGATTTGCCCAACGTCACAAGGCTAGTAAGTGTTAAGTGTCTGAAGCCGGATTTGAACTGAGGTCCTCCTGACTCTATTGGGCTGGAGCTCTATTCACAGTGCCACTTAGCCGCCCCCAGTCTCTGCCATCTTGAAGCAGTTTTGTTTTGTTTTGTTTTTTAAAGCAATCAGGGTTAAGTAACTTGCTCAAGGTTACAGGGCCAGTAATTTCTGGGTGTGGTGCTAAGTATCTGAGCCCGGATTTGATCCACAGGTCATCCTGACACTCGAGCCGTGCTCTTATTTGCTGTGCTACCTGGCCGCCCCTGTTTTGTTTTGAATAAGTAACTTTCACATCTTATTATCATTTATGTCAGTCAGACCTATTCTGAGCAGAAATCATAATGAACTACCAGGTTTTCACTTTTCTTTAAATGTACTATTTGTGATATACTTTATCCTCTCCAACTTTCAAGACACAAAAGTTCAAGTCAAGGAATAGGTGTGGCTCTAGTCCAAACAACAACAAAAATGCTATACAGACTGCCATTTTTTCAGTCGGAGTTTTATATTTGTACTAGAAATGGTATATATTAACCATGTTTATATTGTTGTTTAGGTCTAAATGTTTCTAAAATGTAAATCCATGTGAAATTAAAATATTCAAACTATGTCTTGTGGGAAATGGTGATGTAAGGTAAGGTAAAGTTAACTTATTGGTAAAATAAAGTATAAAGTAAACAATAAGGTAAACTTGTTGACTTCTTGATTTCTTTTTAGTATTTTATTTTTCTTCAATTACATGTAAAAACAACTTTTAGCATTTGATTTACAATTTTTGAGTTCCAAATTCTTTCCCTTCCTCCCTCCCCACTCCCCTCACTGAGAAGGCAAGCATTTTGATATGTTACACATGTGTAGTCATGCAAAACATATTTCCATATTTGTCATATTGTAAAAAAAGGACAAAAAAACTCAAGAAAAAATAAAAAATATGCTTTGATCTGTATGCAGACACCATCAGTTCTTTCTCTGGGGATGGATAGTATTTTTCATCATAAATATTTGTTTTCTTGGATTGTATTGGATTATATTGCTGAGAATAGCAGTCATTAACAGCTGATCATTTTACAACATTGCAGCTATTTAGATTTTCTATATAGTCTCCTCCTTTTGAATCTATGTTGTTGGAAAGCTTACTTGTTTTGCTTCCATGACCAATGTGTACTAGATGATGGCATAAAGCTAATTCAAGGGGGGATTTGCAGTTCTGAGATCATCATCTTATGTATTCTTTCTAACAACTGGTTAAAAACTGGTAGCTTCTGTTGAAATTCAATGATCATTTGGTATAGCTTTAGCTCTTTATTGTTTGCCATACTCCAGACATTTGCTTCAGTCCCAACTCATCTGCTTCCTTGATTTTATTTTAAATTATGTCAGTCTCTGTAGTTGATTGTTGATACAAACTTTAATATCAGTGGACTTTTTGTCTTTGTTCTGAATGGTAGACTTAATTACATGAACATATTATAGTATTTTACCATCACCAAATTGTCTCTACAATCTTCACAAACATCCTTTCCAGAGGATTCCAGGCAGTGCAGTCTTCTGATAGAGCACAATTACAAAAAGGGCTTAATACTTTCCAAAAATTTACCTCATTTTCCCAATTTATATACCTGTCAATGTAGCAATTTTGTCATGTGGTTAATCGGTACTTCCAAATGTTGTTGCCCAGGGGCATAAGAGTCCTCTCCTGAGAAGATTCCTAACTTGAGACTGTAATATCTCACTGATATAGAAGATCTAGACATGGCACCACCTACCTACAAGTGATTCATCCCTTTCTAAACTGAACATGCTTCTCATTTTTGTTTTCTATTGGAAATCTTTTTTTTTTAATTTTCCATCTTTTGATCAACTCATTTTCATAAGGGGATCTAGAAACAGATTTGCAGATACTGTTTCCGGATACCATATCCTACTGCCACCATATCAGAAATTTGTGAATCGCCAAATGTGTGTGTGAATTCACAAAACACCAGATAAATGGTTTCTCTTGGTGTGATCTTACTACAGATTACAATTCTGCAAATATTTTACATACCTTTTTACTAATGACATAATGCATTTTTCAACAGTCTACTCCAAATATTAAGAACCTTTTTGTTTCTTTACATCTATTAAATGATAATACATTTTAAATATCTTGGACTCAATTATTTAAAATGGTATAAAAGAAACATATTTATATAATAATAATTATATATATATATTTATTCACTAAATCGAGACTAAAGCAAGCATTAGACATGTAGGATCATTATAAGCTCCTTGAATAAGGTACCATCTCTGGAAGCTCTTTTTGTATCTCCAGTACCTAGTATTGGCCTGACACATAGTCAATCAGCAATCAATAAATGGCTATTGATTGATAATAAAATAGTGAAATAATTGCACTTGATTGTCATTTGACAAATAAAACAGTAAAACAGACAGAAATTAATGACACATTAAAGTGGCATGTACAGAATAAAATAAAGGCTATTCTGATTAGTGCACTGCATCCTTATATCTCCAGTATCTTGACTTTGTTGTGCCACTGGACTCCAGTGACTCTGGAAGAAAGAATGAGGCTAATGATTTCACACAATTTTGCGTGATAATGTGGGTCACCTGTATCATTTTAAAAAGAAAGGTGAGACAAACACATTTGCAGACACCTTCACTCCAAATTTTCATGTGAACTCTTTGTGCCCCACCTGTGATAGAACCTTATGAGGTCCTATCGATCTGATCAGCCACAGTGCATTGAACCTTGACTCCAACAGGGTACTGCCACTTTGGTCCTCCTCCAGAATGGACAACAACCAAGAAATAGGCAAATAATATCAAGTAAGTTAAATATCCCTATTAACATTATTTAATTCAAATGAGAGCTTTAATGTATTAATTATCTTTAGCAAAGGCAGGCTATTTTCATTTGGAATTTTATAAATTACAATTGATCTTTCATGGGAGAGGAAATTCCTATCAAGAGGAAAAAAACCTAAACAACCAAATTTTAAATTTAAGACTTTTAAATATTAGGTGTAAGAGAAAAAAAAACTTGAAAAATGTCCTAGATGAGCCTCAATGATGTAATGTAGGATGTAGGTATGGAAAACAGTGTAATTGATGAGTCCCAGCTGTATTCAGAGAAAAACACAATGTGACCAAACCCTTTCTCTCTCCCTTTTCCATTTCCTCCTCCCTCTCCCTCTTCCTCTTCTCTCCCCTCTCTCTTTCCCTCTCCTTCTCCCTCTACCTTTCCCTCTGCCTCTCCCTCTCTCCTCCCCTTTCTCTGTCCTCTTTCTCTTCCTCTCCCTCACAATGCAAAGTCAGTCTATTGAGGGTGCTTTAAAACATTATCAGAAAAAAGACTAACCTATTTCTCTAATCAACTCACCCAGACTAAAAGCATGGAAATCTGTTCAGCTATGGGCCAATTTTCCTTCTTTGTCTCTAATGATGAATGTATAGGCTTAGATAAAATCACTTTAATTGCTATTTATTAGCAATATATATTAACAGGAAAAAAAGAAGCAACTGAATGTGCAAAGAAATTTGGTACCCACAGTTAGGGTCAAATCTTTATCCTCTCCTCTATTCTATTTTGAGCCAGACTGAGAAGGGATTGTTGATGGAAAGGATTGAGATTTAAACACTTGATAAAAAAAATTTCAAGTTATTATCTTAGCACAAAGAAAAAAGAAGCCATTGTGAATCACACAGCAAATGCCACAATTGCTAGGTCAACCTGATCTTAGTTTCAATCCACTCCTGTGACATGTCCATCTTTTCCTTCTGCAAGTACACAGGTTTGTCTGCTCAACTTTCATTTTCATCTCTTTATTTCCTATGTTTGGCACACTAAAACTAGTAGAATTCACATACACAATGGCACTGGAACACCAAAACAAAATTAATTCTTCTGACATGACAATGAGTTACTTTATACACCTGCCTCTATCCCCAAGTTAATATATACCACTATTCTGATGATCAGTATTGAATACTACAAAACTATGTGGGCTGAATGCTTGACCATTCATGAATGCAATTGACTTAGGGGTAAATTTCAAAGTAATAGGGTCAGAAATGGATAATGATATAAAGACATGGACTATCTTTTTCTGCTAATGAGGACACGAATCTTAGAATCCATACTCTGATAGTACTATAGAACAGAAATATTTGTGTTATTAACCTATAATCTTCCTTAAATCATTTTACCTTAAAATATTTTCCCAGGTTTTTTTAATTGTTGTTTTTTTTTTTAAGTTAGTTATAACCATTGAAATTCCTTTGTACTTCCCCACAGACTATATGCAATCAAGTTCCTCTTCAGGAATTCCAATGGGTAACCATGTACAAAAAGGGTCCTTATACTGTTGGGCCAAGTTAAAGCTCGTTGGAAAGAATCCATAGGATTTTGATAGGCAGTATTATAATGGACACCGAGATAAAACAGGACAGCTAGGCCAATTATAATTTGATAGGAGTGTTTATTAACCAGCCGGGACTGCCTCTCAGACTGAAAGACAGCATTGAGCTTTCTGTTAGACATAATTTTATAGACAATGTGATTGTTGGCAACAGAATATGTTTCTAAGGGGTACAATGTCTTTAGCATTGTGTCTACTGAAGCCAAACATTACCAGTATTATTCTTATTAAGGCAAATCATTCCCAGTATTATTTGGGTTCAAGCAAAACATTCTTAGTATTATTCTATTAATGCAAATCATTAATATTATTTCTACTGAAGCAAAGCAAAGCCATAGTCCCTTAACAAAGCTTTGAATACAAACATAAACAGACCTGAATCCATGGGAATCTGTGGCATGTTTTAGCATCACAGGTGAAACATTTCTTTACTATTGGAGCCTATTAGGTGGTTTTCAAGGAACCCAGTAGGGGTCCCCCTAACATATTTAAGGAGGTTCTAGTGTATAATTTCTGGTGGGCACTTCAGTATAAAATTAATGAAGTCACAAATGTTTAACCTGCCAAATATCAAAACAGAAGTGTTTGGTCGTGGAATGGGCCAACAAAGCAATGTTCAGATACAACTGCGATGGATTTGAACATCATTTCTGAAGTTCTCTCTAAATTCATCTATAATGACCCAAATATATGTATGCACATTATGACCAGGTATTATACACAGGACCTCAAACAAGTGGGCTTATTAAATTGAAAGACAAAGGCTTTTAGTCCGCAACTCTCACCAAGAGCTTTTTATATAACATCTCTGCCTCACCCTTTTGATTTTTATTTCAGTGATGCGGTAATCATACAATTGGGAGAAATCCATCCTTGCTATCCCCTGAAAATAAGATGATGATCTTTGTCTTTATTGTAGGAGAATCAACATCTTGATTTTTAGTGTTCCTTCATGTGACTAAATAAGTCAGTTTCTTTAAAATCTGAGCCTAAACACTGAAAGGTCTCAGAATACTTTATAGCATCACTTCTATCCAGCAAGATAAAATGAAGAACTATGTCAAATTCATGTGGTATATACTCCCTGATTCTAATATTTCCCTTGACTTTATCAATGTTCTCTCCTTTTCCTTTACCGTTTTCCAGTAATTTTCTATTTTGTCACTATGATTACAAAGGGCAAAGACAAAAACAAACATGAGATCTACTTAAAAAGTAGTTTCAGAGACAGTGTACTTAACTGGGGAAAAGTTTGCCTCAGTGTGCTTTACTGTAGTTGAATATTTGCAAATGGATTTCTACAAAATGTAATAAATAATACGTGTAGAATAATATACCTTAGAATGGTTCTATGATCACTGGACTATTGTATGTTGCCTGATTATGGTTTAGTTGGCAGAGATGAGGATTTGGTTACTCCTTTTAAGATAGATTATATTTCTTGATGTCAAGATCCATTACTAAGTGAGGCAGAGTAAAGGGTCAAAGAATAGACTTCCAAACTGTTCAGAAAAAGGGAGTATATACTTTTCTGAGTTAACTATCATTCCCTGCTAAAAAGATAAAGATGAAAAAGGGGAAAGGACATACTTCTATGAAATTCTACCTATTGCTTGGCAGGTAGAGAAGCAGCTCAGAAACACAATGAGGAAGCCTAACTGGAGAGACTTCAATCAATCAATTAAGGGTCTCCACCTTGGATAAAAGAGCATAAAAATTCATCAGCTGATACTGACTCTAATTGTCACAGACTATGGCTGCCACAGAGGGATAAACTCAGCTATTAAGGGGAAGATGCCATCAAAGTGGAGTAGCAATGCAGGATGGAATAATTTAGCTAAGATATTGCTTCCTGTGAGGAATAAGTTCTACGTAGCCAATTTATCCAAAAAAAGGTGTGACTCCTATCAGTGACATTTGCAAGGGCAGTTACCTAAGAGACAGGACATCAAGGCCTGCATTTCCAGATTTGTGTATTGCCCTAGCCCCATATATATGACTCATTACCATGGTTTTTAAGTTTGTGTCCACTCTTCTTCTGGACCTTTATATATAAGGTTTATAAAAGACCATATCCCAGATTTGCTCATAGAATATTTGGTTATTGTTTCTCTTGCATTTTGTTATGGTCAGAAAATATTTTGCTTAGGGTAATGTTGACATGTTAATGGGAAGTACATAGGTGGAGAATTCATGAACTTCAGTGTTGCAGGGAATAGTCAAACAAAAGGAATCCCCTGTAGAAGCCTGAATATATTTAGTGACAACACCTACTCTTCCTCTAGGTAAATTCAACTTACTATTAATATGTACAAAAGATAGAGACAGAGGTACAGAGACACAGAGTCTAATTAAACTAGGGCAGCTCAGGAAAAATTGGAGGATCTTAGGAGGGATCCATCCCACTGCTGTGGGGTACTCATTTGGAATATTTTCAGATGTCTATTGTTGTGAAAATCCACTGTAGATATTCTTAATTCAGAATTCCATGGATAGACTACTTTTACAAAAACCTTTTAGAGAAAAATTTGTATTTTTTAAATAACTGAGTAATCAGTTTTCCAATGTGTTTCTAAATAAGACTGGTTGATTTCACATATTTTGTTACTCGATGTATACAATACAGATATCAAAATATACATTTTGAATCCCTAGAGCATCAATGCCTAGCCAAACAGATAGGGCCATACAGAATAATTTTACTTGAAAAAATGCTACATGAACAAAGACACAAAGATATTGAGAGCTTTATGTGGGATGTTGTTAACAATTTTGGGGAATATTAATTACTCAATAAAAGATATGAGGACAAAGGCAAAATCTTGTGGATCCTAATTACCAGACCTCTCACTAAGGAGGAAAGGATACTATGTAGTATTACAGCCATGTTAATCAAAGAGGGAGTACACAGACACTGATTATTAAAACTAATTTAGGGGGAAAAACTATATGAAGTATGAAGAGTAGGTACAGGTGGTAATAGCCTTTGATATTTTGCACCCAAAAAAGTCAAATTTTAGTGAATGGTCTCATAATCATTCAAAAAAATTAACACAAGATATCTGGGTCAAAAACATAACTTTAGCATTAGAGCATTGGAAATGAAATAAAGTGAAGTAAAGTGAAATGAAATGAAATGTTCGAAACCTGCAAAACCTTAAGTCACCTGGCACGCATGCATGCATGCATTTTATGTATATGTATATAAAGTATCCTTTTTATTACCACTACAATATATTTTATTATATTTTAAAATGCCATTCATTTTGCTAATGAACTTTTTTCTATAATTGAAGTGATTAAATTATGTGCAACATTCCTTATTTATTGTATATTTGAGTTTTTGATATGAGTTATTATAATAAACATATGACAGATTGCCACATATCTACACATTTGATGTCTTTGGTGGTCAGTCAAAAAGTTTTAGTTAAGTCTTGAAGATGAAAAGAAAGACAGAAACATTTTATTTTCAAGGTGATAAAATTATAATGAATGAGGCAACATGCAAATAAATATGTATATGTAAGGTTAATTGGATATAAGATCTTCCCCACCCCTTAATAACATCCCCCCACCTTTCTGATTAAATGCTGATTTCCAAGCTTCTAGCACTAAGTCAATTAAGGGCAGAGTCTTTGAGTGGAAACAATATATATTGTATTATTTGGAGGAAGATGTGTGGAAGGAGAGAGAGACACAGGCTGAGAGAGAAGTGGGGGGAGAAAGGAACTTGCTTAGGGAAACTTGCTTGAAGGGAGTCTTAAGATGTTGGTGGTCCCTAGATTGGTGATGAGTACCTTGTTAATTCTCACTATCTGGTATCCAAATAGAAATGTCCCAAATAAATGTTTTGGTTTTGTCTTGGAGGAGAAGAGTTTATTATATTTTGTGAACAAACCCTGGAAATACATATGCACATTCATAGAAGCTACTATGGGTATCACATTGGCATTATATTTGGCACAGTCGGTAGGATCTGCATAGCCTAAACAAAAGTTTGGGCTATAGTGAGACTAGGGTAGTTGTGGGTCCAGTTATTGTGTTGCTTTTTTGTCAGCAACCTGAGAACAACAGCAGTGGGAGTGTTTTCCTGGGTACCCACAACAGGACCCTGGGAGATAACCTCTCCTTCCCCCTCCCTAATCTGTAAACACTCCTGAGAAGACAGGTTAGAGCAGCAGCTGTGGGAGTGAATCAAGATTGTAGAGGGTGGGGATGGCCAGGGCTTGAGTGGAGTAGCCCTACCCTGGACTGTGCCAGCGGGGTGAAGGCCCTGAAAGTGTATTGTATTCTGAGCCCAGGCAGGAGCCCCATCCCCTGACCTTGAAATGGGGGCTAGAGCAGTGTTCAGAAGCAGCAGAAGCAGTGGAGGTGGAATGGAGCAGTCCTTCCCCCTAAGTTCAGCCATAGAGCAGGAGCAGAGAGTTTCCTGTGTTTAGGACACAGGCAGGGCTTGCAGGAGGAAAAACCTCAGAGCTTGGAAGTTAGCCTTGGGGCAAGATAAAAACTTTTCTGTGAAGCAGGAGCATTGAGGGTGCTTTCCTGCTCCATTCCACTAGGATTGTTTGGGACTCAGGGGGTGGAGTTGTTTATAGTGGGTGGGTAGAAGTGCCATGGACCCCCGAGGACCCACCCTGTTGGCTTTGTTGCCCAGCCTCCCCTCAGGACTTGGAAGCAGGGACTGTGTTAAGACTGGGACTTGGCTCATTAGAGCATACCTGCACCTAAGAGCACCAGGAGGAAGCTGGCAGTAAAAGCTTGGGGAAAAGGGCACTCCCCCAAGAGGACTTTTGCTCTGACAATTTTTTTGGATTAAGGGAGGAAGAGCTGGTTGCTCATTCCCCAGATATCTTGACCCCCAAAGAATGTTTCTGCTTTTGTGTTTGTTTAAGGCCATGTGGCCACCTTGGTAATGAGTTGTTATGTTGCTATTTATTTTGTAAATGTGAAGCTCATAATGTGTTTATTTTATGGGAATTATGTTGATCTGACATATATTTCTTAACAGATGTTAATGCCTCTATTTGTTCCAGAATCCATGGCCATGACAACCTCTTATTCACCTGTGTAGACTGTAAGGGCTAAATGTTAGATTGTAAAGGTCAGGATCCTCCACCTGG
>NW_027185799.1:5569392-5578526 GCF_028583685.1 Petaurus breviceps papuanus
CCAGGAACTAAGATTGCTGAGAACTTGCCTCGTGTCAAGATGAAGAAAAGACCTCCATTTGGGTATTAAGTGCTGTGTTTAAACTTGATGTAACTCTGGGGTAGATTCAATTGTGATCCAGGGGTGGGGAACTTTTGACCTTATGTTTGGAAACTAATCTCCATTTGAGAAGAGGGGCTTTGTGGTGGACTTAATTAAGGTATAGCCTAGGGGTGGAGAAGTATTTAGAACAGAGACTTTGTAATTGATTGAATGATTGGAAGGTCCTGGGGTGGGGTAGTACTTGGAGATTATTTAATCACACTTAGTAAATGCTGTATTTTGAATGATGTCATGTTTTGATCTTCTCTGTTCTGGGTTTGTTACTGAATAAAATAGAGAGCACCTATGCTGGTATTTTGAACCTGGGAAGTTGCCTTCTTTTGGCATTACATTACAGTCATCTCCTATTTTGGAACTTCAACTCTAGTTGTAAAAGTTTTATAGTGACCTGTCTTTACAATCTGAAGGAATGTCTCACTTCCCTTCAGGCAGATGCTGTAGAGAAGGAAAATACAATCCTATAGGATCAGAAATGAAGAATGACCTATTTTAGTGGTCACAATAAAATTATACAGGAGAGTGAAAGAATTCTGAGGTATTTAGTTCAACTGAAATTATGAATGGGATCTTAAACTTCCCCACAGACTACCTGAAAGTACAGTCCACGCAACAAGCTCTCTCTTTAAGCAACCCACTAAGCTACTCAAGCTATTCATTTTGAGTTATTTCAGCAGTTTCTACCTCTGGAACTTCAGCATTCCAGAAGGTGTTTTTCCAGCAGTCCTGAGCATACTGTTGAATCTGACAGCAACAGGATGAGAAGTTGTCCCGAGTTATTAATACAGGACCAAGGCTGTAATGAATAACTTCTAGCTTGGCCATGACTAACTTAATCCAAGCTGTCCAAGGTAGAAAAGGTGATACCAACACCAGATCTGAATCATCAGAGCTTCTAAAGAGAGAACTCTTTAAATTCCAGTCCCAGGATCTCTGAGTGTGCTGCCTATTCTAACAGACCTTTGTCAGATAGGCTCTCTGCAATATGGCTCATTATTTTACTTTTATTAAGAAATTTATTTAATAGTTAATATTGAGCACCAATATAATCCACAGATTGCTTAGTTTTCTTTAAATTACTTCCAATGCATATAATACTTCAACAATGTTCAATAACTGTTCATTTATAATCAAATGCATTGTCTCCTCATTTTTATGTGAATTTGATCAAGTTTGTGCAATTTTTTCTTTAAGTATTGGTATTAGATTTTTGTGATATTCAGATTTTTTTCATATTTTTCCTGCCTCTAGCATTTCTTCCATTTTGGTTGTATACAGAGTCACTACTATCTTATTTTAATTGATACTAACACCAAATAATGCCCCAACCCTCCAACTATCCATGTTCATTACTTCCTACTATGTGCTATAAACTCTTTTATCTGCCTAACATTACTAATATGTTTTAGAATCCCAAATCAGATAATAATATTTGCAGGACTACTTTGCATATAAAATAAGCTAAATACATAGACCCATGGGGCATGTTTTCACCCTACAGATTCAAAAATGAAGAATAGTATGTAGTTCTGAGCCAAGTTTCTGTCCTCCTCACCCCACTGCCCTAACTTAGACTTTCTCTTTTGTTCCCAAGCTCATGTGCTCATTCTATATGAAAAAACACTGAGACATTGATCAGTATTACACATTATTTTATATAGTTAATTATCTCAGAAGGGGAAACTATCAATTTTTTTAAATCTTAAAGTCAGTTAAATTTATTGACAGAGGCCCTCATAGACCCTGTAAAATCAAGGTCATCTTCAGTTGGCCTACTGCTCAGGCAGCCCAAAGAACTCCTACTACTCAGTCAAATCACAATGTCATTAAGGAATTTCACAAGGACCCAATCAATGTCGAACATAATCTGTCCACAAATAACACTGAGAAACATGAAAAGAAAAGAAAAATAGTGTCTGGACTTGTAATAGACTGATAACTGATAAATGTTTACACAGTCCTAGTATTTCAAATAATCTTCAATAGCTGAATATTGTAGCTACATTCTATGTAACCCAATATAGCCCCAATCCCACCGTATTTCATCTGCAAATTTACCCAAAGTAAGGTTTGACCAAATTCCAAGTCAGCATCTTTTAATCTAATAAACACACAAAGAATCCTTTATCTAAAATCCCTACCCCATCCTTTCAATTTCTATCTTACACAAGTAGGGAAGTTGTTCCTGCTTATCCCTGAAGGTAAATTGAGGGATGCTTCTTATATTGCAGACAGGTGTATCACCACATTGACTGTGATTATTCCAGAAAGCACATGGCTCTACTCCTTGCAATACTGTACTTAAGTTCTAATCAATTCTAGGACCTCTGAGAAATTCATACTGTCCGCTTGTTTGCCCAGTAAGTCTTTCTCTGTATCAAATTCCCACATAATGTTCTCTGATATCAGCCTCAATGATTTCAATGTGAGCTTCATTCCATCATCATTGTTTTTCAAGGAATGTATTGATTATGGTATTCACATTTCTCTCCTCTACACTATTTTTTCTGGCTTTTTTTTTGCATTTTGCTTGCAAATAGAAGGCCGCTAAATGACCCTTAACAAATACTACTGATAACTTCTAAATGCTTACATTTAAGAGTACAAAAACAAAACAAACACAAAACAAAAACAAAAAAAAGAAAGAAAAGCACCCTTAATCCTCTAACTATGGCCACAAGCTCTTCTGTTAATACTATCTGTCTTTGAACCCCACTTCAGGATATGCCAATTACAGAGTAGCCTGTCTTAGCCATATGTAGGGTCTTATGTTTTCCTTCTAAGAATTACCTAATGTCCCTAAAGGGTGAAAAAGCAATGCTGTAAGGTCAGAAATAAAAATTATATATGATTGAGAGACGTACTTCCTGCTAAATAGGAATCAATCTCAGGCTGAACTTTTCATCTCATTTGTATCAAAGCAATTACTTTTCTTTTCCAATAGCATCCCCCAACAATTATAATAGAAGGTAAAAGAATTTCCTGTATCTCCTATTCTAACGTTGTCCATGGACCCAGGTTTTTGCATTACTTATCCTAGGTAAATGTATTGCTACCCTGTCCTAGCAAAAGAAATACCCTCTCCAAGTCCTTGACTTTTCCCATTCTCCCTTGACCCCAAGAGGACTACAAACTTTCCTGTGGATATTCTGTCTCTATGGTTTGTCTGGGGAGACCAGCCCAAGTTTTGATTATTACAAAAGGACCTTTCTTCACAATGTGGCACTCTTGTGCCTCCATAGCTGAAAACAAGACCCTAAAGGTCAGAAAAAAAGATTATTTTAGACCAGAAATGGAGAATGTTCTGTGGACTTGGAAAGTATTACTCATTAAGCAGAATATGCTACTTACATCCCAGATTGAAATAGTCACCTCATCTGTAGTATAGTCATATAATTTATTTTTATTACTTCTAATTAGTCTATCCAAAACAATTATTTTGAAAGAGGAAATATTTTATAAGGTTATTTTTTAGGTTTCTTTTAGTTCGTTTGTTTGATTTTTAGTTTTTTGTTTTGTTTTGTTTTGTTTTTATTTTTGGCCACTTCAGTAGAACTATTAAGTAATACAGGGATTTCCCTGCAATCCATCTGAAAGTAAGGCCTCTCCAGCTAGGTAACTGGTTTGACACCTATTTGCTTTCAAGCACATATACAAAAACTGTCCTCTTCTGGCTCAGTTCAGAACTTGCATGAAAAATGCAATAAAAATTCAGATAGGTAATATGAAAAATAATATAGTCACAAATTGGTGAATCCAACAAATGGGATGAGTGAATTTTGCCTTGGAATAATTGACAAGTTATCACTTGCATAGCCAGGCTATGGACTGGAATGAATCTTAAATCTTCTGACCAGTGCTTGAATTTCTGTCTATTCCATTGTAGACTGGTCCATGTAGAACTAGATTCATTCTACCGGATTGTATCTGCCATTGTATAGAGTGTGCTGAGCAAATACTGGGGTCCTATAATATGTGGCCCATGTCAAGAACCATCAAGAATCCTTCATCCAGGGGCCGGAGCCAAGATGGCAGAGTAGAAGCACAACCCTCCCGCAGCTCCAGCTTCCACCCTCCCCAATCCATGTAAAAAGGGGACTCTAAACAAACTTTGGAGCTGCAGAACCCACAAAATGACACAGAGAAGGTAACCTCCCGCTGAGAACAGCCCGGCAGGAATCGGCCAGCGCAGCTCTCTGGGAGCCGAGCCCAGCCCCACGCTGGGGGCTTTAGCCCCAGGGCAGGCCTGACCAGCCCCCAGCCAGAGGGACTCCAGATCAGCAGCAGCTGTGGCCGTTTCCAGATTTATCAACACATAGATGCGAAGGACAAGGTGAGAGGCCAGTGCATTCTGGACTTTGGGACCCAGTAAGTGGGAGTGCTTGGATTTTACCCCTGGGGCGATAAACCACTGAGAAGCCGCACAGCCTTCCAGCACCACGTGGCGGCTTCACCTCCTGGCCTGCAGAGTGTAGGGGGACCAAGCACCAGTCTGAGGGGTCATCGCTCTTGCTTTAACCTGCTTGGATCTGGATTGCAGTCTAGGGTGGAGGTCCTGGGGTGTGTGTCCAGCTTGCCAGAGCGTGTGGAGACCTCAGAGAGGGCACCCATCTAATACCTCTGGCAGCTGAGAAAACCCCAGCATTTGGGAGGAAAACTCCCCTGTCTGGTGGCAGAGTCCTACTGTGGCAAAAAGCCCAAAAGTCAAATCATTGAGTGGCAAAATGAGCAGGCAAAGGAAACAAAGCAGACAGAAGATTCCAACATTACACTCCTATTTTGGGGATAAGAAGGAGCAAGGCATGGAACAGGAGGAAATCAGTGAAGTCAGAACTCCTGCACCAAAAGCTTCAAAGGAAAATACAAGCTGGTAACAGGCCATAGAGGACCTTAAGAAGCAGATAAGAGAAGTGGAGGAAAAATTGGGAAGAGAAATGAGAACAATGCAAGAAAATTATGAAATGAGAGTTAACAGCCTGACTGAAGAAAATAATACCTTAAAAAACAGACTGATTCAAATGGCAAAGGAGGCTCAGAAAGGCAATGAGGAGAAGAATGCCTTAAAAAGTCGAATTTGCCAGATGGAAAAAGAATCTCAAAAGCTCACTGAGGAGAATCATTGCTTCAGAATTAGATTGGAGCAAATGGAAGCTAATGACTTTATGAGAAATCAAGATGCTGTTAAACAGATACAAACAAATGAAAGAATAGAAGGCAATGTGAAATATCTCATGGGAAAAACCACTGACCTGGAAAATAGATCCAGGAGAGATAATTTAAAAATTATTGGACTGCCTGAGAGCCATGACCAAAGTAAGAGCCTGGAAAGCATCCTCCAGGAAGTTCTCAAAGAAAACTGCCCTGATGTTTTAGAACGAGAGGGCAAAATAGAGGTTGAAAGAATCCACCGATCACCTCCTGAAAAAGATCCCCAAAAGAAAACTCCTAGGAATATTATAGTCAGGTTCCAGAATTCCCAGATTAAGGAGAGAATATTACAAGCAGCCAGGAAGAAACAATTTGAATATTGTGGACACACAATCAGGAAAACCCAGGATCTGGCAGCTTCTACACTGAGGGATCGAAGGGCCTGGAATGTGATATTCTGGAGGTCAAGGGAGCTGGGATTAAAACCAAGAGTCACCTACCCAGCAAAACTGAGTATCCTGTTTCAGGGGAAAATATGGTCATTCAGTGGAATACAGGAGACTTTCAAGCATTCTTGCTGAAAAAACCAGAGCTGAATAGAAAATTTGACATTCAGATATAAGAAGCAAGAGAAGCATGAGAAGGTAAACAGGGAAAAGAAATCATAAGGAACTTATCAAAGTTGAACTATTTTTTTTTAAGCAATTGGGGTTGAGTGGCTTGCTCGGGGTTGCACGGCCAGTTGTTGTTTCTGGGTGTAGTGCTGGGTGTCTGGGCCCGGATTTGATCCGGGTCATCCTGGCACTGAGGCTGGTGCTCTTGCTTGCTGAGCCACTTGGCCAAAGTTGAACTATTAACATTCCTACATGGAAAAACAATAATTGTAACTTATGAAACTTTTCTCAGTAGTTGAAGGGATTAGAAATATATATATATATATATTTCTTTATATGAGGGTATGCAGGCATATGAATACATATTTGAATGTGTGTATACATGTGTAAGGGTTATGGGATTTAAAGATCTCCCATGCCCCATGGACGTGCTGACATAGCAGAGCAAGAGAAAGTGAAAAGCCGAGCTAACGGTCCTGCAGTTGGCAGTTGGTGGCAGTTGCCTTTTTTTTTTTTTTTTTTTGAGTTAGGACTCCGGCTGAGCACTGTCAGGGGCCGGAGCTGCTGGGAGCATTCTTCCAGGATGCTGGGTGGTTGCTGTGAGTGGGGAGAGGAGGACCTTTGCCTGAGGTAGCCCGTTCTGTTTTAAAGGCTTGAAAATGTGGGTGCTTTCTACTTTATCTACCTGTGCCAATGTCATAACTACTCTGATGGCTTTCACTTTCTGGTTTTGGGACTCAGTCTTTTGGTATCTTAATAAATTTTCTAGTTTATTTCCCCAAATGGCAAACCTGACGTATTTTGTGATGGATAATTATATCAGCATATTTATAATCTCTATAGGCATTGTGAATATGGCATTGCTGATACAACATGTTTACAGGTATACATAGATAGAGGGCACGGGACCAATTTAACAGGAAGGGATGATACTTAAAAGGTGAAATTAAGAGGTGAGAGGGATATAATGAGAGGAGATGGGGAGAGACAGAGTGGGGCAACTATCTCATACAGAAGAGGCAAGGGAAAATGGTTACAATGGAGGGGAAGAATAGGAAGGCAAAAGGGAATGGGTCAACCTTATTCCTATTGAATCTGGCTTGAGGAGGGAGGGAAATACACACTAAATAGGGGATCTCACCCTCCAGGAGAATAGGGGGGGGGAGAGGATATGAAGGGGGATGATGGAAGGGAGGGCAGGCTGGGGGGAGGGAAGTAGGAAGCACCCACTTTTGAAAAGGGACAGGATCAAAGTAGAGAATAGAACAAGTGTGAGGTGGGATAGGAGGGAGGGAAATATAGTCAGTCTTTTATAATATATCTGCTATGTTATTATTTTGCATTAGCCACACATGTACAACCTATACTGAACTGCTTATCTTCCCAGTAAGGGTGGGTGATAAGGGAGGAAGGGAATGAATCTGGAATTCAAAGTTTTAAAATCAAATGTTTAAATATATATATACTATTATCAATATTGTTTTACATATAATTGGGAAATATAGAGATCCACCATGCCCTACTGGAAAAGTTGAAACGGGTATGGGAGAAAATATGGGAGAGAGCAGATCAGAGGTGGGTATATCCTGTGGGACTGCTGTTTTGGGGGGATGGGTGGGGGAAAAACGGGGAGAAAATTTGTAACTCAAAATCTGGCGGAAACGAATGATGTAAATCAGAAGTTAATAAAGCATTTAAAAAAAAAAAAGAATCCTTCATCCAAAACTCATCTGCTTCTCTCCCAATTTCTTCCTCATCATGGGAAAGACATAGAGATGGGGGAGGAATCATGCCTTGTCATCATTGAAGGTGAGGGTATTGTAGGAAGCCAAGTACTATCTTATTTGTAACTGTTCCTGAAGACTCCTGTCCATTCTTCTTGAACATTTGAACACAATTCTTGGTGAATTTTAGGCTCTCTGGCAATTTCACCTAACCAAGACTTATCCCAAAACAGCAAATCTCTATTTGCCTTAAATTCCAATAATACAGACTTTCTCACTTTCTCTTTGTTATTAGGGTTTGATTCTTCCTTTTAAGTAAAGTTATCCATTGCTTTACTCATATTCTATCTCTCCCTAGCATTTCTTGTATCACATGTGGAAGGAGCCACCTCTTCAGGGCCCTAAAGCAAAGCCACTGCTGCGATGAGCAGGTCATAGTGGTCCCTGTGACAAAGTTCCTTTTATGTCCTCTGCACCAATGCAGTTGTGCAACTCAGCCTCAGGTTAGACCAGTGTTATGGGAATGTGAATTTAAGATCTTCCCTGCCCCTAGGCCCTTTGATAGGCTTAAGTGTACCTGGAGCCTGTGGCTTGTTTTTCAGGAGATACTTTGTAATTGGGCAATGGGTCAAGAGGATTGTGACATTCTCTGAGCCAGCAGAAGGCTGTATAAACCTTGATGTGAGGCTTTGTTTTGGGGCTCACTTTGAGAAGTGTTGTGTGATTTGACCAGACAAGACTCTGTGCAACCGTTGAGAGCCCTACAGCTTTGAAAAACCCAGATATTGATGCTTCCGTCTCTGGTAACTGACTAGGTATGGATGTAATGGTCAAGACAGTTGGAGGCCTGTCTGCTTGATCCCTTTCTCTGTCTCCTTGTAACTTCTGCTTGTAAGTTGTTTGTATTTTGTTTGTATACTCTGAAGTTTGGGGTGCTGACCTTTTCCCCCTGAACTAGGTAAATGACATATGTTTGATTAAAGCAAGATTGCTAATCCATTTTGAGTTTCTTTCCTTTAGAAAAGCAGATCTAAGAACCTGTGTTGGCAGCCACCTTAGGTATGTCTGGGTTCTTGCTGCTACAGCCAGTTGCCGAGTAGCCTGTTTTCCTATATGAAAAAGTTCTTCCAAGGATTAGAGACTATCGGTGTTGTCTGAGAAAAAAAAAAAAAGGAACTGGCCTTTAACATCTAAAATAGAAAATGATCTGTTGATTCAGTCTCTAGTATTTGTAATAGAGATTTAGATTCTTTGATCCCACATAGGATTATCCAACCCATTTGTCTTATACTTAGATAATTACTTTTATTTTTCAATAAGCCCTACGTAAAATATATGTATATATACGGGGGCTGCTATGTGGCTCACTGGATAGAGTATGGGTCTCAGAGTCAGGTGGACCTGAGTTCAAATCTAGCCACAGACATTTCCTAAAAATGTGTCCTTGGGCAAACCACTTAACCCTGGTTACTTCCTAATAATAATAATAAGTATAGATAGATGATAGATAGATAGATAGATAGATAGATAGATAGATAGATAGATAGAT
>NW_027185799.1:5578536-5642846 GCF_028583685.1 Petaurus breviceps papuanus
GATAGATAGATAGATAGATAGATAGATAGATAGATAGATAGATAGATAGATAGATAAATAGATAGATGTAGGCATATGGCAAAATGAAAGATCTCCCAAATTTTTATTTCACTTATGAAAGTGGGATCTTCCTCAATTTAGCCAGCTCAGTAGAAAACTATTCTTCCATGCGTCAGTCCAGAAACTTGGAAGATTCCAGCAGATGTTTGTCAGATATATTTGAACATAAGGAGGCCACTAATGGATTAATATGAAAGCTATGAAAATAAAAGTAGTTTGCCCTACGTATTAAGCCAGACCTAAAAATGAATTGCACATAATGATGTACCAGAGCCTGGTAGTATTAATTCAAACAATCTAGATTTTACCAGGTAAAATTGTCCACTTGCACTTAAACTCTGGAGATTAAATTCTAACCCTATCATCCTTCTATCTCCTACATATACTAGGAATATTTTGTCTTCTATTTCTGCCCTTCTTTTTCTTATCATTATTTTTATTGTTATTTTAAAATGTATCTTGAACTTCCACACAACCTACAAAATATGCACAGTAAGTATATTTAAATTAGTTTTAAGAGATTAAATCTCATAGCAACATTTCTGTCATTCTATTTAAGTTCCTATGAAATTTATTTGCCCAGTCATTCCCATACCTCCCACCCCCTTTGTGACCACATATTCATTTTTACTATTTTCTTCAGATATTGTTGTTACTATTATTGTTATTATTAATTTATTTGTTGTTTTACATTTTTGGAGGATTTTTTCCTTTTTTTTTTTTTGGAGGGCCATTGGGGTTAAGTGACGTGGCCAAGGTCACACGGCTAGTTTTTTTGTGTTAAGTGTCTGAGGCTAGATTTGAAGTCAGGTCCTCCTGACTCCAGGGCCAGTGCTCTATTCACTGTGCCACCTAGCTGCCCCATTGTTTTGCATTTTTAAAAGAAGTGTTCTCGAGATATCTTTGCATTTCTCCTCTGACTCAGTCTTAAATTATTGGGGCACTTAATTTTATTAGTATATTACATATTAATGAATGAAGATTCATATTATTGAAGATATTATTAAAGAGCATTATTTTAGTTTTGTTTTAGCCCTCTATAATACCACTATGATTATATATAAAGTCTCCATGCTTATACACTGGGCCCTCTCTTCAAGTAATTCCTGGGTCAAGTAACCCAGGGAATCTTTAGCAGTTTCAAGGAGGGACATTTGCTGTTTAGGTGAATTGAAATTTCCTTAAGTATTTCCACTACATATTTAGAGTAAAAGCAAAGCCCAAGGTTACCATATGATAATGAATCTAGGAAATGGGAAAATGGAAGCAATTATATGGCTTTCGAATAGACTAGTGTATCCTAGTTGCAAAGTCAGGCCCTGGATTAGAATGAATTTTCATTGGCTTTCCAGTTTTTGGAGGTTCTCTTTCACATAATCTAAGTTGGACCCAGCAGACTGGTCTCATTAAAACTAGATCTGATTCATAGGGCATCCAAAGACAGGACTGATCAAAATCTTCCCCCCTTTACATAATTCCTGCCCCTCCCTGACATTTTCTACTTGTAACTATAAAGGGGAAGGACCTATCCCTTCTTACTCATGAAGGTAAAAAGAGAGACTCCGCTTTTATTACAGGCATGTATGCCACCACCTTGTGACTATTCCCAAAGACACTGTTCCCATTCCTTCAAATTCTAAACCCTAACAACTCCTGCAATACTCTTAGGTGGTCCAGAAACTGCAAACCCTCTCTATCAAGTAAAACATTCATCTCAATCTGTTTCAAGTTCCCACTATTCTACTGAAGGTGGAGATTCTTACTACATCTTTTTAGGACCAAGTCAGTTGTGTTTCCCCCCCACCCTCATTACTATCTCTAAAAAAGGTATCTTGTAGATGGATGTTTGAGAATTTCTAGATTGTTAAGTGAGTTAAGTTTTTCATGGATCATAGTTTTTCTCATAATCTGAAAGTATGGACCTCATCAACTACCACATGAATCAGTGAGCCTAATAGAAAACTTGGGAAACTATAGTAAGGGAAACTGGAAGCCCTAATTGTTCAACTGAGACAAAACCTGGACTGAATCTGAATTAAATGACCAATTTCTAATCAGCTATCACTTTTTTTTTTCTGTTCCTACCACCCACACCTCAATTCTTATAGTGAAAACTACAAGGAATTAGAAGTAGCCATGGCCAACTTCCAGATAAAGGTGAGAAAATCAAGGTATTATTTTTTTTTAAAAGTTGCAGTAACCAATAACTCTCCAGGAGAATCCTTTCTGGATCTTTGAGATGGTTAAAATTGAATCCTCCATTTGTAAGGATTAGGGTCACCTCTTCTGAAAACAAAAGAATCACAATTGATCTTCCCCAAATGGAAATTTCAAGATCTCTATATAGGTGAAGAGGTATTTGAGCTAATGAAAAAAAAATAAGTTCTTAAACTTTTTGTTTCATAATCCCCCTTGGCAGTGAGGTGAAGTCTATGAACATCTCAGAATACTGTACTTAATGTCATAAATTTTATGTATGTATTATTTAAAAACAGTGCGAATACATGAGTTAGGAAAATACTTTAAAATAAGTTCATGGATCCCAGGTTAAGAACCCCTGATATCTGATATGGTTATTCCCTCCAATTCAAGACATATGTTGTCATTGTTGTTTCCTCCTGCTTGAAAATCATGCACAACTTTTGAACATGTTCTTCCCTGGAAACAGTGCTAGCCTATTTTCCCCCATCACCCATGATGTCATAATTATAGGGACCTCCCTTTTGAAAGAAAGCAGACCTACCATGACAAAAGTATTCTGCAAAGATGGTAGAGTAGGTCACAAAATTCCAAGCACTTAAAATTTCCTCCACAAACAAATCTCAGTGTGAATATAGAGTGGCAGAAATAAAGAGGTAAGGCAATTGTCTTCCAGAGACAACTTGAGAGGATCTTGAGAAAGACAGGACTTGGATGGGCTGAAGTTTGGCCTGAGTAAAGTGCAAACGCCTCCAGGCCTACTCCCCTGAATTGACAAACAATAAACCTTAGAGGTAACCCGCCCAGAAGCAAAGTAGGCCTCAAGAACTTTCACCTCATGAATTTTCATCCAACAGTATGTGTCAGAGGTAAGATTGGGTCCTCTTGACTCTGAGCCCCGCCCATTATTAACTAACCAACTCTGTCTTTTCCTTTACATGCTATAGGAAGTTAGTAAATGCTTGTTGTGTTAAGAAATGACTAAATATCTCCTCAAAACTTTTGGGACAGCTCTAGTTTCTTCTGGAACCAGCAGCATGCCTACACAACAACTGTTTGGGGAAAGTGTCAGCCACAGGACTATAAAAAGTAGACTGGGACCATAGGAGCTCACAAGGGCCAAATCCAACTGGTACCAATGGTTCATTCATAATTCAAATGTTCACAGCAACGTATTGTTGTACAGTGATTCAAATATTACAAAATACTCTGGTCTTCAGACTCTAAATATGGAGCTAATACAACAGGATAACAGATTATTTCTATTTTTTTTTCCTTTCTCCCATTTGTAGAGGTGGGGGGGAGAAATAGAAATTTTTATTGAGAAGTAACTGTTAATCACCATAGATAAAAATACCAAGCCCTTCTCAAACTCTCACTTATGATCCTGTACAATATAAATAGTTTCCCTCTGCTTTTTACAATTAGGTCACATAGTTGACTTCTGGGCTCCTTCTCAGTGTGCTCCAACTCCAGCACTGTTTCCACCACACTCTTCTCCCCTCCACGAAAGAGTAACTGGTTTGAGGCGCTGTCATTGAGTGACAGGATGTGCTTCTAATTTATCCACAAGCATGTCCAGGCCTGATGGATATTGTGATTCTACTGATATGAGGAGGTGGCGATGGAGGAAGGGGAAGTTTTGTCAATGTATTCAATTCCTCGATATTCTATTCTGAGGACATTTTTCTTTACCTCCCCAATGCTCAGATTTAAGTTTAATCATTTCTTTTCTTCTGGAAAGTCACCATAGACCACATTTCTAGCATCATTACTATTTCTTTTTCATCCTAAGAAGCAGACAAGATAGCTGCCTTCATAATCTAATTTTAAACATGCTAAATATGCTGTATGCCTCAGATTCTGCCACTAAAGATCCATCCTCTCCATCATATATTGCTGTCTCTAAACATCCTTCCTTTAAAATACCAAGATTTATAGAGGGGGGATCAATAAATATTCTAAATAAATTTATTAAACACTTCCTATTTTTCCAGACATAGAGAAACCAAAGAAGTGATCTAAGTTTGAAAGAAAATGATAAAGAAATCCAGGGCTGAATAAGAAATAATAGTGTAAATGGAAGATGGAAGGACACAAAGAAAAACTCTGCAAAACAGAGCTGTTAAATATTAAAAGTGATGGTTATGAGACTTGAAATATTTTTTTCTGCAAGGTTTTAAAGTTATACATAGTACCTGTAGTTATGTGTTTCATAAGTCTTAGGCTTGATCAAGCTTAGTCAACGGTGTAAAAGATATGACAGGGTTAATCAAGGAGAGGCTTGTCCAAGGCCTTGTCTTATAAATAAGAAAAAAAAAATCAATAGGGCTATTAGGTCACCTCCGAGATCTCTTTCACGCAATAATTTTGTGTTTTAGGGAGCCCTTAGGCTACTGTGATGTTTTATTTCTATGCTTGGAAACCTATACAAATAACAAGATTGTTCTGAGCCTTCTTTCCATACTCTACTCTTTTGGGGCAGCTGTTATCAAATTTTAGCACAACTTCAGGGGCCCAGAATTAATCCCATTATAATATAAAACAGGAAGGGATCTCTTCTACCAAAATAGTAAAGTAGGAATGATAGAGAATTTAAGATGAGTCTTGAAGGATGTGGTTTGTTGTTGCTGATGGTGGTCATGTTTTTTTTTTTTTAATAAATGAAGGTTAGATGAAATTCCAAGAAATTCAGTTAACATTTATAAGATACCTACTATATGCAAGGAACTAGAGTATAAAGCAGTATCAGAATAGCAGAAAAACAAGTTTGGAGGTAGTGAGTAGAAAAAAATTACTGGAACATAAAATCTATCTTTTAGATATCTTGAGAAGTAGTTGGGGCAAATTTGGAAAGATAACCCTAGGGCTATATCTTGTAAAAGGCTTTGAATATTTTTAAGGACTTTATTAAATAGCCAATGAATGGGGAGCTAGGTAGACTTATGAAGTCGCTGAAGTCATGCCCATAACAATCATCTGTAACAAAGGGAGGTAAATTTAAGATTAGGAAACAGAGTGAATAAGAAACCAAAGTCCAGTAATGTGGTAAGAATGGTCCATAATTGCAAAATGAGTTAGCAAATGAGCCAGGATTAGAAAGCACATCTTCTGGTCTAATATTTTTTTCCAAGTATATTTTGTGACAGTAGGCATCAGGGTATCATCATGGAGGAAGGTAAAGGTTAAGAACCTGGGAGCAAAGTGATACAGAAGAGGAAGGAAAGGGGAAAAAGGGGGTGGCAAGAGTATGATAAAGGCAAATTTTGCCCATTTTATAGATACTCTCTTCTCTACATTGCTGGCAATATAGGCACAACAAGTCATCACAGATGCCATTGGTACCACTAGTTTTATTCACATTTTCTAATTCAGATGACTGATTGTTAATCATGAAATAAGAAAAAAAAGCTTTTAATAATTTTTTAATTATTGTCTGTTTCTATGGCATGCAGGTAAAACACGTATCAACAAGTTTGATATGTATCTAGTGGGCCCAACTTGTGTTTAGAGCTATGGGTTTAGGGAGCTTTTGGTATTCTGGGCATTGCTACTTTCTTTCTCTTCTACCTGTATCTATGTCTTAAATGTCTCCAGTCTCTGATGCCAAACTAGACCCCAGGAAATGCTACCTAGTTCCCTTGTACAAAGGAGCAGTTTCTCCTGCTAGATGAACCATCAGTCTATGTTTATTTATGAAAATACAAAAAGCATTTCGAAGGCACCTCAGAAGTTAACTAGTTCAATGCAGACTTGAATGAAAACACTCTTTTCAGCATTCCCAATAAATAGTACTTTTGTCTATATTTCAAGACATTTAGTGATAGAAAACTCCTTAATGCCTGAAATAGTCTAATACTTTTAGAAGACTTA
Source organism: Petaurus breviceps papuanus (assembly GCF_028583685.1). Taxonomy (NCBI): domain Eukaryota; kingdom Metazoa; phylum Chordata; class Mammalia; order Diprotodontia; family Petauridae; genus Petaurus; species Petaurus breviceps. Next base: position 5,584,669 of record NW_027185799.1, read on the forward strand.
AATTTTAGGAAGTTCTCCATTGCATTAAGCTTAAATTGTACCTCTTTGCAATTCCTATGGCAGGACTCAAATGTGGTGGGTACTTAATCAATATACATTAATTAAAATATATAAATGCAGACTGGGATAGTTAGTTTTTGTAGCTTCCCTATCACACTGTTAGCTTGCAATTCTTAAAACTTTCAGATCCTTCTAATGGCAATGCATATAAATATAGCTGTAGAGTTGATTTTTGAACTAAATGTAGGTAGGACTTTATATCTGCCCTATATTATTTATCATTTTTATCAGAAAAAAGACTATATACCATTTCAGTGTGTCAAGACCATTTTGGATTATGACTCTGTTATCCAATATGTTAACTATCTGTACCAGCTTTATGTCATTTTAAAATATAATAACCATGCCATTAGTGCCTTCATAATCACCAAGGCATAGACACAGATGTTGATAACAGAAAGACAAAGACCAGATATCCATTGTTAGAGAGAGAGAGAGATCAGAGGTCATCTAGTTCATATCCCACTCCCATATCCTTCTCATTTTAAAGATAAGGAAACCAAAGCCTAAAAAGGTAATGTCAATTGCTTATGTGCCAACAACTAGTTAAGAGGACTGAGACACAAACCAGGTCTTCTCGCTTTATGCCTTCCTATACAACAGTATTCATTTTCTAGAAAATCATTTTGTTATCACTTCTACTGAGATGTACCCTTTCCATTAAACAAGGAGTATCTGTAATTATTTGCTCATTTTAATTCTCGTTTACTGCAAGTAAAAACAAGGCACAGGGGAGAACATTAAGAATATCAGTTAATTGCTTTAATTGGTCTTTTTATATAAATAGCCACATACATTTAGATGAAATAGCAGGAACATATTACTACAGTTAGGACAACTGTTGTATTGTCTTCAATATTTCCGCTTTGAAAAAAAGGCTAAAAATAAAGGTCTTCTGGTAATTATTGATTTATTATTCTTCCAGAACAAATCAAATATAGCCTAATTTAAATGTGTGTATTAACTATAAAAAAATTCTGAATATTCTTGTAAATATATTACTAAGGCAAAAGATTTTTTGCAATATAGTAATATGGTAAATATATTACTAAAGAAAAAGATTTGTTTGGTTTGTTTTTGTTTTTCATTATCTATCCATTAAGATTTTCACTAGCCTAAAAAAAACATTCAATCATTTGGTCTGTTGCTCTGACCCTATTAGTACTTCCATAGTTATTCTCAGCTTCTCCCCTTTAATGTGGGAGATAATCCTCTATAGCCTATCAAAAGCTTCTACCTCTTTTAAATGTGTATAAGGGAAAGAGATTATAAAGTAGGTACCTTTAAAAACACACATATATTTTGCTAATGTCTTTTGGTAATTGATTTTTTAATCCACAGTTACTTCCCAGTAAACCTCCTCCCTCTTAGAACTCTCTTTTGCAACAAAGAAAAACAGTTAAATCAACTGACACAGTGACCAAGATTAACAGCAGATGCAACATTCCGTAGCCATAGTCCACCAACTCTCTAGTTACAGGAGATATATTTTATTATGGTCTAGCCATTGCTCCTAATCGGAAATATAGTTAAATTTAATTCATGTTACTTTCTTTTATATTAATTATAGTAATTTTATATGTGGTTCTCTTACCCTCATTGTCATCTTCTTCAGCTCCTGCTCATGTATTGCAGAAGAGAGATGGAGGAATTTATGGAAATATGCTGACTAGGCTCACTAAAAATTTAAATTATCTAATATCACCTGAATCCTCAATTGCAACAAGGCAATAGTTTTACTTCTCCATAAATTGATTTTCTAACCCACTCTCCACAATTGTTCTAAACTTCTCTTTTCTGCTTAAAGCTATTTAAAGCACCATATCACCTTAAATATATTTTAATTGGATACTTTACTGCTGACCATAAACACGCCCACGTTTTCCACATCTTCAAAAAGAAATAAAAAAAAAAAAAACATTAAACTCTACCATCTCCAAAATCATTTAAAAAATGTCCTCACATTTTTAGACAAACTCCTGGGGGCGGGGGGGGAATTACCAATGATATTTCTGCCCACTTTTTTTCATTTCTCAGTCCTTTGCAAAATATTTCTGACCTCATCACTCAAACTCTTCTCCCCAAAATAAATCAATGATCTCTTAATTGTTAAATCTGATAATTAAAAAAAAAACAACTAAGTTTTCATTGAGGCATTTAATAGTCTGTATACTTCTCATCTCTGGGTTTTCCTAACATTACTCTTCTTGCTCTTTTCTCCTACCTCTCTTTACCACTCCTCTCATCATATCTCTACCCCACCCTCACCCAAACGCACCATTCAATAGATTCCAATTAGCACAAGGTTCAAATATAAAGCCTTTTGGATTTTGAAACCCTCCACAGCCTGGCCCTATCTTATCTTTCCAGTGTTCTGACAGTGTATTCCCCTCCATACACAGTACTGTCCAACCATGCTAAGATATTTGTTATTCCTCACACACGATATTCTATCTCTGTGTTTCTTTTACACATCATACCTCACACTCTTGCTCTAGAGATAAAGATTTTTTTAAAGTTGGTACCTATTAAACTTTCATTTCGTGAAAGACACTATGTCCTAAAATTTCTATCTTTTCTCCATCATGTAGTTCAATCACCATCTTCTACACAAAAACTTCCCTGAAACTTATCCTGAAAATTATTTTGCATGTATTTTCTCTTATACACACATATGCACACATACATACACATACATGCTGTTTTCCCTGAAAGAATGTAAGCTCTCAAAGAACAGAACATTTTCTTTTTTCTTGCTTTTTATCTTAGCACCTCATAGTCCTTTAATAAATGCTTATCAATTGTGTGAACTCCTTAACTGATACTTGTTTATACTTGATTGATTTATGTCTGGCTATCTATAAATGTATTATTCGCTTTAAAGTGAAAAAGTAGCATTGAGAACTATTTCAAAATTAGTGGCACATTAGGAACAGATTTTTATTCTGACTTCAGATGAATAGAATAAATGGAAATCTGTACAAGTGGGAATTATTTCTGATCTTTATTTCTTCCTTATTCATTGTCTGTCTGTAAATTGTGTGTATGTGTGTGTGTGTGTGTATTCTGCCCTTCACTCATATTTGTTTATTTAGTTTATAAAAACAAGGACTTTTATAATCTCAGGGTAAGTTCAATGAAACAAACCTGAATTAATGAACATTTATTGATCATCTTGTATGTAGAATATACTAGAACCTGAACACTGTGTATTCTGAACTCAGGAAGTGGGGAGAAAATTAAGTTTTGACAAGTATAGACTCTGACCTTATGGAACTTATAGTCTACTTAACATTGGGGGAAAATTGAATTCTTAGAAGATTTGAATTTCAGGCATAATATTTTTGTTCCCAATTAAGTTCTCCTCCTCGAGGTCTGGAGATAACCCAGGGTTATGTAAGGCACAGAAGCACAAGCTTTGGTCAGGTACTGGAATAGTACATGAAAAGGACCCAATAATCAACTGTTATAAGTTCAGAGAGGCTTATCAATCGGTTAATCGAAACATGATGATTTTTTTTTCTTTTGGCTACAATAACTCTCAATTACCAAGAATTAAATTATAGAGAGGTTATGGTCTATGCTGGTAGTTGGAATCCTCCCAAGAGCTAAATTTCAGATTCTCAAATTTTTTGAAGTAACAATTTTTCCATTTGAAAAGGGTTAAAAATGTATAGAAATAAAATAATCTATTTCTTTTGTACCTTCATTCTGTGTATTTATTAATCTACTCATTTTTTTCTATCAAGCACATTTCTACTCTTTTAAAGCAGTTGCATGATGAGGAGAAATAGTTTGCAGAGTTCAACACATATTCCTTTTATTCTTCAGCTACTGAACTATTCCATGATTAAAAGATACATTTATTTAAACCTTTTTGTTTGTTTTGTTTTGCTAAATAAACTAGTCACTGTTGAGATTTGGAACAGGTTATGTAAGAAGTTTGAGAGGTTTGAATATATCACTACTGGTTTCAATGACTTCTATTTATATTTTTACCATTGTGGAGGTGAAATGGTTTTGATCTATGATTTCATTGATGTAGGGGAACGTCTGAAAAGGAAATTACCACTTCCAGTATGGAACTGAACCTTTAATCTTAGATTGGGTTCTTAGGTAATTAACTCTTGTTGTTTAACATGTGTGTGACCTTAGATAAGTCACTTAATATTTCTGATTTTGATTTTCCCTATTTGTACCATGATAGGGTCAGACTAGAGAATGGTTTTGAAAGGATGTACCTAAGCAACTTACTGTGTCACAGATTTCAGGTAGATGTTCCTTGAACTATACAGAACTTACAGTTACAATCAGACTCCCATAAACCAATGTCCCATTTAGTGTGCCACGATTGCTCACAACAAAGGATAATATTTTTATGTGAGCAAAAAAAGTTTGAGAAGTTCTGGAGTAGATTGTTTCTAAGGAATATTTCTAAATATACCTAAATCTCTAATGTGAACATTCTAAATCTATAGACTTGCCCAAAGTCATACTGGTACAAAATGCAGGAGCCAAAACTTGAATTTAGGTCTTCTGAACACAAGTCTAAATTGCCCTGTTTAATTGGCTGTACATATTCTTTATATTAGCACCAAATAGGTCTTATACCATCAGATATCTCATTTTTCCCCTCCACCTTGGAGGGATTTTCAACCACCTTTTCCCCTCACTTTAAACCCTCAGTTCTCCCTCCTTTGTCATTATTAATTCCATGTTAGAATGGATATGATTATATAAGGCTTTCATTATGTAATTTACCTTTTCTGAGCCAAAGAGATAAGAAAAAACACATCTTCCAGTTTAATTGGATTCCTACAGAAATTCCAAAAAGCACTGAGCTAATTATTACTGTTCCCTCTAATTTCCTTTAATTCCCTAGTTTTCTATTTTGTAATGGATTTTTTTTCCCACCAAAGAGGTACAAAACACAAAACTTGAGAACGTGAAAAGACTAAGGATTTTACTTAGAAGACTTAACTTCAAAAATTCATATCTGTTCTTATACATGCCAATGCTTTCTTGTCCTAAGATCCCTGGTGGTTGAAATCAAATGGAATTGTGTTTATATATTCCTCTATTTGAAGTGGATTTTTTTCTTTTCTGCAAAATATTCAATCTAGCATGAGTAATATGATTAATAGGAACAAGAAGAGAAAGAGAGTAATTGTCTGGGAGAAGATAAGCTTGAGTGAGCAGAGCATATGACAATTCAATTTTAATTTCTACTTGGAATGAGAGATAATGTTAAATTGCTCCTAACCCCTTTAATTTCAAATCTTTATCTACATGTACTTTGTACTCTGCTTATTTGTTCTCTTTGAATTGTCTGTCTTTTATTTTAAATCTACATGCAGGTTTCACTTTTAGTGCTGCTCAGAGATTAAAAAAAAAACAGATATTTCCTTTTAGAAAGATTAAGTAAAAGCTCCCCTATTTAGACAGTTTGTTGATTTTTTTTCTTTATTCCTTTTATGTACACTGATGAATACTTTATGCTGGGAAGAATATCTCTTGTAGAATCTGGAATAATTGGAGGGGTTTTTTTTGCTTCCTTTTGTGCTTATAGTTGCCAAGGAGAATAAGGAAAATGTAACCTTGCCCACTGTTGTCTATTTCCATATTTTCACCATGATCAACTAACAACTAAATACCTACAAAGTCACATAATACAGTATAATCAAACATCAGGATGTTTCATAAACATAGGATCAGTGGGGCAAGAGATACAGTCAATCATATTAGTTCAATCTCTTCATGTTTCTGATGAGGAAACTGAAGGTCAGAGAAGCTGAAAGTCTTGTTGAGGCCTAAGCTAGTGGCAGAATCTGGACTTCTGACTCTATGTATAGTTTCCTTTCCAATATAAAAATGTTTCATGTAATTACTTTCAAGTTTTATAAAACCTATTTATTCGATTATAAGCCTGAAAGGTTGGTAGTAGAAGAATCATTATCCTTTACCTAATGAGAGAAATAATTCTTAGAGAAGTTAAATGAATTTGTATTGGTCCTGTAGCTATTAAATCTCTGAGTTGGGTTTTCTGACCCCATAAGAAGAGTTCTTACCACTATCCTTTAACACTACCTTGGACTATACTGTTTTTGCTGTTCACTCTTTCAGTTGTGTCTGACTATTCATCACTGCATGGACTTGTCCATGGGTGTTTTCTTGACAAAGATGCTGGAGTGGTTTGCCATTTCATTTCAGTGGGTCCCCATTTTAGAGATGAACAGAGGCAAATCTGGGTTAAATGGCTTATCCAGGGTCACAAAGTTAATAAGTGTCTGTGGCTAGATTTTAACTCAGGTCTTCCTGACTCCAGGCCCAATGCTCAATACTACCTCCTAAAAGCCATAGCCTTTTCCTTTGACCACCTAGCCACTTAAGGATATGTGAAATGAAGGGGAAAAATGTGACGGAGAGAAAGCTAGATGGGTAAAAGTTGTGCTTACTTCTTATTGTTTTGGAAGTTATAATTATAAAGCCTATTAATTTTTAGAATCTAGCTCAAAAATAATACTTTTAATCTAATTTTTTACAAAAGTTAGATTAATTTATTTAAAAAGTTCAAGTGCTATTGTGAAGTTCTTGTCCCTGTAGTTTTAAGACTAGAATCTACAATATAATGAAACATGAAAAGTTTCATTTTTATAATAATTCTTGAACCATGCCTATTTTGATAATCTTACATAAATATGGTCATATAAATCAAACCTGAATTCCAACAAATCCCCAGTCTGAAATAAAACACAGGCCATTTATTTTTATGTAATGTGTGTTCTTTGTTCACAATCTGTGCTGCCCTGTCTTTGACAGATAAAGGAGAGCTCAAAAAGTAGACAAAAATTAAGTTTGAATTTGACATCATTCATATAGATGAGAATTATTCAAATACATTCCTCATTTGCAACAGGGAGTAAATTGTTGCTTTATTTCTTTCAGATTATTGTTTAGTCATTTCAGTCATGTCCAACTCTTGATTGGGGCTTTCTTGAAAAAGATACTGGAGTGGTTTGCCATGTCTTACTCCAGCTCATTTTACAGATGAGAAAACAGAGGCAAACAGGATTAAGTGCCATATTGGAGAATTGGTTTGACTCTAAATACCTTAAAGTTGGCTCATTTTCTGAGACAGTCATGAGGTACAAGTGAAAAATAATCTGCAACACATATTTATACCAAAGGAAAGAGGTTACTGAGTCAAAAAACTAATGATCTGTAATTCAACAAATAAGACATGTCTCATAATTATTATATAATACCTATAGAGTACGTCAGAAACATGCCTTATTCTAACATGTTTGGATTTTAATTTAATTATAAATCAAATTTCAGCCATAAATTGCTTGATACTTTAGAGCCCATCAGCTTTACATGTTTGTTGTATATATTGTCATTGAGGCGGTGTGATTCCAGAGACATTTAGTCTTACTGTCCCCACTACCCTACAACCACCATATCTCTCTTACTGATTTTCCTAATTCAAAGCATTCTATCTGTTAGACTTGTTTCTTTTAGTTTACATCAAGCAAAGACTTTGTTATCTGCAAAAATACAGATCTGTCTGGGACAGTGCCTAGAACTTTCTTATTTACCCCGTGTTAAGAACACTTTTATCTGATCTTCACCTGAGAAGAGGAAGGAGGGAATTTAGATCATGAGAATACAAGATACCAAAGAGAATGTACTTCAAGGAGGAAAATGAGTCACCAAAAAGAGGTGCCAAAAACAAATGACCTACAGATTTATTGTAAGGACCACTTTATGATCTTGATCTTTCATTCTTGCCTTTGTACAAAGCCAGAAGAGAAACATTAGCTACTTTTACCACTTTGAAGCAGACTCCAGGAATATCACCGACAGCATGGTCCTTTTGGCCAAAGTCAGCTACTAACACTTCGTCATTTTCCTCGATAAAGTTCAAGCAGCCATCATTTGGAACAAAGGTCATGATTTTCTTGCCATTCTTGATCAGCCGGACCCTCACACACTTCCTGATGGCAGAACTGGGCTGCTTAGCTTCTACACCCACTTTCTCCAGGACGATGCCCTTGGCGTGCGACCTCAACTTTTATGTCAGTCTTGGCACAGCTCTAAATTAGCAATAGGCTTGCAAAGGCTTTTTTTTTCCTCACCTAAAATTTAAAATAAAATAAATACATCCTCTTAATACTAAGTCTTTTTTTCTCCAAACAGTAGTAACTGTGCCATAAGTTCTTAACTTTGTATATTTGTTATCTATTTTTTTTATTCCACAAGCTAGGATGATTAAATAATGAAGTGTGCTAAGACCAAATGTGATTGCAATTTTAAATATTTAATTTTAACCAACTAATAGAAAACTTCATTAGAGTGCAAATCTTACAAAACCTAATATATGAAGAATGAACCTGTCTCAATATGTATAGGCTTTAGCAGAGTGTTTTTTGGAGTGTTACCGAGGCAATACCCTTATATCTACTTAGTTCCAAGTCAGAGACATTGATAATTTCATTCTGTGGGCATGACAGGTATAGGATGGTCACTATTTAAAGCAATCTAATTGGAAATATAAAAACAAACAAATAAATAACCACGGCTGCTCTTTTGTTATCCTGTCATAATAATTTGTAGTTCTGGAGAGATTTTTTCTGTACAGATATTGGACAATACCAAAGAAAGAATGAATAGATAAGACAAGATCAATTGCACTTTTTTCAAAATGCACATCAATTAATTTTGATATCACAGAATAAAGTAAGACAATATTTATATCCATCTTTTTCTTTGAATTTCCCATTCCATAAAGAGAAGTGATCCTGAAAAAAAGCAATAAAATAAAACAAAGAGGGAAGGTTTGTGCTTCATTCAATTTGTTTGTTTTGTTTTGGTTTTTTATTGTCCAAGTCATATAACTTCCCAGCCTATTGAACTACAAAATTTCCCATGTGCAACTGTACTATCTGGACAAACCTTGACAAGTATGACTGTGGAAGGGCAAGAGAAGAATAGTGAATGAGAAACATTTTCTTCCCTATGACCAGGTCACTTGGCCTGTGAGGGAAATCTCACTGAAAAGTAATTGTAGCCTCTTATGCTTAAAGGGTACTCATTTTGATGCTGCTATTCTCTCTTACTGTATTATTGCCCAATTTCTATAATAGAATGCAGTATATACTGTCATAGTATTATTATTTGAAAACTTCCCATTCCTCTCATACACACACACACACACACACACACACACACACACGAGACCTGGCCTATGTACTTTCAAGAAAAATAATAGATACTATAGGTTATATTCTTTTAAAAAAAAAAAAACTGTATCGCCCACAACCTGATTTCTCTTATTTCTTTGTTTTAGCTTATGTTGATTTTCAGAGATATCTCCAAAATATGTCTACATTTCTTCTTGGCCAGTATTTCTCCAATATGGTGCTTCTCCCAGTTTTCTCCTGTAATCTTTTGGCATAAAGAGATAAGCTTACTGGAAATAAGTCAGAGGGTCTAATGAAAATTTGGTAGTAAAGATAACCACTGTATAGCAGATAGAGTGCTGGACTTGGATGCAGAAAGACCTGGATTTGAATTTGGCCTCTGATACTCAGTAGCTGAGTGACCATGGGGAAATCAATTGATATCTCTGCACCTTTTTCTTTATCTATAAAATGAGGATAATAATAATACCCATACAACTTATTTCACAGGACTGTTGTTACGCTCAAATAAGAGAATGAGTCTATCAACAAGCATTTATCAAGTGCTTTCCTATGGGCCAGGCAATGTGCTAAAATTTGGTCATAGAAAGGTCAAAGGCAAAAAAAGGTTCCTGCTTTCAAGAAGATAACTTGCAAATAGTCACCTACATACCAGATAGATAGAGCATAAAAACCTCAATGTAAATTGATCTTATAGAGAAGGATCTGGTAACAAGGGCTAGGTCTTGATAGGCCCACTATAAAACTTGAGATGTAAGTGGAGTCTTTGAGTTGAGGGAAGCTAGTAGATAAAGGAGAAGTGGGACCATTCCTAGCACAGAGAGAAGAAACCAGAGTAAAGACACCAAGACAAAAAAATGGTTTATAATATGTGAAGAACTGCAAATAGATCAAGGTAACCAGAAAACAGATGGAGGGAAAATAATTACAAGAAAGATGACAAGAAATGAAGGCTCCTGATTGTAAAGAGCTTTAATGACAAACAGAAGGTTTTATATGTGATTTCTGAGCTTATTGGAAGTCACTGCATTTTACTGAGTAAATATGAGGTTGCACACCTCCACTGACAGTTGAATGGAGAGGCATAAGAGTAGGTTGAAACTTGGGCAAGGGTGAATAATCTAGGTGTGAAGTGGTAAGGATTCATACAAGTCTGGGAGTTGTGTGAATAGAGAAGAGGCAATATGAAGAGATTTGGTGGAAGTGCAAATGGCAAAATTTGACAATTTATTGGACACGTGTGAATGAGAGAGAAGCGACAAGGATTATACTGAGCTTACAAATTGGTGTGTTTCAGAGGATGGTGATGTTTTCTATAGTAAAAAGAAAGTTGGGGAAAGGAGAGGGTTCAGGGAGAAAGAAAAATTCTGTTCTTGACAAGTTGAGTTTGAGATGCCTATGGGACAGCTAATTTGAGAAGTCCATGAGTCAGGAATTGGAGTTTAGGAGATTAAGACACAATATATACAACAAGGAGTTATTTACATAAAGATAATTGAACTCATGGTGGCCGATGAGATCACCAAGTAAGATAGAGGAAAAGGAGAAGAGAGCCCAAGATAGAACTTTCAGGGATACAATTTGAAAGCATTGATTCTGTAGTACTCAGATTTCCTCATAGTTGAACTCTCACAGCCATATATTACTACTGGAAAAACCATGGCTTTGACTTCACAGACTTTTGAGAACAAGGTGATGTCTCTGCTTTAAAATATGCTGTCCAGATTTGCCGTAACTTTCCTTAGAAGAAGCAAGCATCTTTCAATTTCATTGATGCAGTCTCTCTGCAGTGATTTTTGAGCTTAACAGTATAAAATCTGAAATTGCTTCCATTTCTTCTCCCTCTGTTTGACAGGAATTGATGGGTGCAGTTGCTAAGATCTTTTTTTTAATGTTAAACTTCAAGCCAGCTTTTACACTCTCCTCTTTCATCCTCATTAAGAAGCTTCTTAATTCCCCTTCACTTTCTACCATCAGAATGTCATCATCTGCATATTTGAAATTGCTGATATTTCTCTCAGCAGCTTAATTTCAACTTTTGATTCATCTATCCTGGCATTTTGCATGATTTAATCTGTATATAGGTTAAATATAAATAAGGCGATAATATGAAGACTTGTCATATTCCCTTCCCAGTCTTAAACCAACCACATTTTCCATATTTGTTTCTAACTGTTACTTTTTGATCTGCATACATGTTCCTCAGGAAATAAGTAAGATGATCTGACATCGCCATCTCTTTGAAGACTTGCCATATGTTGTTGTGATCTATACAGTCAAAGGCTTTAGTATATATGTATAATCAATGAAACAGAAGTAGGTGTTTTTTGTTTTGTTTTCCTAGAACTCCTTTGTTTTCTCCATAAGTCAGTGAATGTTGGCAATTTGGTTTCTGGTTCCTCTGCCTTTTCAAAGACCAGTTTTCTCTTCTAGTAATTCTTGGTTCACATATAGCTAAAGCCTAGATTGAATAATATTAAACTGAACCTTGCTGGCAATGGAAATGAGTGCAATTGTTTGATACTTTGAACATTCTTCACAGTACCCTTCTTTAGGATTAGGATGTAAATCGACCTTTTCCAATCCAGTAGCCACTGTTGAGTTTTCCAAATTTGCTAGTATATTGAGTGTAACAGTGTAACAGCATCACCTTTTAGGATTTTAAACAGTTTAGGTGGAATTCTGTCGCTCTACTAGCCTTACTGCTAGCAATGCTTCCTAAGGCCCCCTCACTTGACTTTACTCTTCAGAATTTATGACTCTAGGTTATCAACCACATCATTGTGATAATCAGCGATGTTAATGTATAGTTCTTTACAGTCTTGTTAGCTGTTCTTAATCTAGTCTATTTCTGTTAAGTCCCTATCATTTTTGCATTTATCATCCTGTTTTCATGAAACATTCCCTTTATATAGCCTTTATTCTTGAAGAAATCTCTTGTCTTTCACATTCTATTGTTTTATTTCTTTGCATTGCTCACTTAAGAAATTTGCTCATTTAAGTGAATTCACTAATTTAAGTGATTAGGTAAGAGTAACTTAATTGCTTCCTATGTAAAATACTTTGTAGAAATTTTTAAAGGAAAATAAAAATGCCTATTATAATTTTGAGAAAAGAAATGTAATAAATAATTTTGTTTCCAGAATTAAGTGCAAAGAAAAAGAAAAGTCTAGGTCCAACTAGTCCCTTGAACAATTTCCTAGCTTTTATTTGTGGCCTCAGTTGAGTTACCAAGATTCCCTAGTTACACACAAAGCAGGTAGGTCCCTCCAGGCCCCAAATTCTTTCTGAAATAAGTATTTCTCTTCTTTCACTCTTGGGAGTGATGTCAAACCCTATTCCATAAAATCTGGATGAGGAAAAACAACCATAATACGTATAATTATTTTCCTTCCAAGCATGATTTTTCATACTTGAAGAAAAAAAGAAACATGCTAGGGTTTGTAGAAATGGGCATTGTTCTATCATCATGACCATCATTATATTATGAAAGTTTTAGTATATGCTCTAAGGAGCCTGCTTTTGTCTGAAAGACTAAATGTAACTTGAACCAATGGTTTTATTTAGTCACTAAGTAATTATTTAGCATTACCAAAAGTAGAGTGAAATTTTGGTCTTTGTATTAAGGGTATTGCATTATTTATCAATATTTCATTTATCATGCTTAATTTTATTTCTGATCCATAATTTTATTGCTGTTAGTTCTCCTTCCACTAATGCATTATTGTACCTCTCCTAAAAATTAGTAAGTAGATTTTCACAATTTGCTGTATCTAGGATTATTTATTACCTCTCAGACACTTCCAGTAATGCATTGCTCCTAATGAAGCAATATTGGTTCTTAGTTGACAGGCACATTGTCCATTGCCAGGCCTATACTGAAAGCCTCACTAGCTTATTAGACTATGCTAAAGCTTATGGCCTGCTAGGATAGTTTTCTAGAACCTAACATCACCTACATGACTCAATGAGGCAACTGAGTAGGACTTTCCATAGAGGACAATGGGATCATAGATTTAGAACTGGAAGGAAATTGAGTAGCCATCCAGTGCAATGCTTTCATTTTACGTAATAACACAAATGTGCCGAGAGATTAAATGTCTTAAAGTAAAGCAGCTTTCAAGCATCAGTCTATCTGGTAAATGGGCTGGAATTTTGTGCCTCCAAATCCAGGACTTGATCCAGTCAACTCTAATGGAGGAACTAGTTAATTACTATCTCATTACAATTACCATTTTCTGTTATTAAAAAAATGTTTATAATAACTATGTCAACTCAACATATCCCTTTGTGAGTAGGGGCATGATTATAATTTAAAAAATTGAGGCCTATTTGGTGGCAGTTTAAGAGTATAGAAGGAAAGGAGGCTTACACATGCTCCATCATTACTCCTTTCTATGATAATTACCTCATCTAGAAGACTGAATTGTCTATTAGGATCAATTTTCTTATTAAGGCAATACTTTTTCAGCTGATACCTGTGCAATAAACTATACCTCACATGGTAGCAGCTACTGTAAGAGATAAGATTGACATGCCTAAATTCAAAACCAAGCTCTTAACTGCCACAAAACAGTTTATTCTTAAATAGGATTAAAATTTTCACCCTGCTAAAATATAATAAAATATTTATACTTAATAAAAAACTTCATACTTGGCAACTGATAGATCAAATTATTGTTATAAAATAGTCCAAATGAACAAACTGATAAGGTAGAACATCTAAATCAGTCCTTACATCAAGGTATGGTAAGATTTTTCAGTGTTTGAGAAGGATTCAAAGTAAAGTTCAGATTAAAAAAATAGTCAATTAATTAGAAAGACATTAAGAGTAAACATTAAGAAAGAATATGATTTTCAGATGCCATTTTATTTTAATTATGTTCAATGTTTTGAATTCATTCAAATATCTAAGAAATATTAGTATTCAAATGTTCCTTGGATGAAGTTCAAAAGAAAGTTAAATACTGAAAAAAGGGGTATAGTTTTTATACTAAAAAAGGTATCAGCTGAAAAAGAATATAATTATCAGTCTTGCAATATGGGTTATCATTGTTTATGTATTACAGCCTAAGAGTTTTTCTACCTTAAAAACAATATTGCATTGCCATGTTTTTTTCAGGAATTATTGTGTAATTGTAGGAAGAAATAATCTCAACTTCAGAAGACAAACATATAGGTCAGGGAAGAGTTCCACCTTTTCCTTAATTCAAGAGCTTTCTTTCTCTAAGAAAATTATAAATGCAATGTTATTTTTATCATTCCTTAAATTCCCTCGACCAATTCACATTTCTTTGTTGTTGTTCAGTCGTTTCAGTCATGTCCAATTGTTTGTGACAGCGTTTTGGGGTTTTCTTGGCAGAGATACTAAAATGGTTTACTACTTCCTTCTCCAGCTCATTTTTTTGATGCAGAAGTTTTGTCTTTGTTGACTTCTTCTGCTTCCATGTTTTGATTCTATTTGTCCCCAAAAAAGAATTCTATGGTCTGATTGTGTTTCCTCTGCTTGCTCATCTTGCCATCCAATTAGGTGACTTTTGCAGTCTTTGCCACAGTAGAACTCTGCTTCCAGAGTGAAGAGCTTTGTCCCAAATGGCTACAGTTTTCATAAATGTTGTCAGAGGTCTGAGGAGGGTGACTTCTTTACAACCACCACAAGCTCTGGCACACTGGTATTTCTCAGTCCAGCACCACCATGCAAGATAGCAACCCAGATCCAAGAAAGTTAAAGCAAGAGTTATTACCCTCTGAATGGTCACTTGGTCCCCCTATGATCTGTAGGCCAGGAACTCTGGAGGCAGCCCTGTGGCAGCAGCTGCAGCCACAGTGATTCCAACACCTCTCTCCATGGGAGCAGGGGCTGGATTGTGTTCTTCCTTCACCAAATTCCAACAGAGTTCCCCACTGACCTTTTAGCTTCTCTTTGGAGTTGATGGGTTGAAAAGTCTGGAAATCACAACAGTTGCTGGTGATTCACTCTCCTTAAATCTGCTCTGGCCAGTCTGGGTCGGTGGTTGGGTCTGCCCTAAGCTTAGCATGGCTCACATTTGACTGTAGTCAGCTCCCAGCCTCGGTGATATAGACCCTTCCTGTCATCCCACCAGGCTGCTCTCAGTGGGAGACTTATTTCTCTTTGTCACTTCGTGGGTTCTGAAGCTCTAAAATTTGTTCACAGTTATATTGCACAGGCACTGAACTTGGTTGTGGCAGGAGCTCTTGGAATTTCCTGCTTCTTGGCTCTGCCCCCCTTCAGTTCATTTTACAGATGAGAAACAAAGGTTAAGTGACTTGCCTCCGGTCACACAGCTAGTAATACTATGATGCCAGATTTGGAACTCAAGAATATGTATCCTCCTCATCTCAGGGCTGACATTCCACCCATTGCTCCACCTAGATACTTCACAAATTGATTATATTTGTCTTATTTTACTTTCCATTCATTTAGATTGGCTTCTAATTATTAACAGGTAATTTCACACATATAGCTTTCTCACTAGCAAGAAACAGTGACTTAAGGATGGGACTTGAGTTTATTCAGTCCAATCTACTCCTCCTGGCTGAATTACCCTTTCCAGAGCGGATTGCCATTTAATGTCTGCCCAAGTACATGAAGTCTAGTCATCTCTACCATCAAACCTCATAGGGAGTATGCTAAAACTTACATTCCAGGCCTGGCATAAACTATTGTAGTGACCACATTTTTTTAACTTGAGCCACCTAAAATTCAAAATTTGTTATACTTG
Source organism: Petaurus breviceps papuanus (assembly GCF_028583685.1). Lineage (NCBI taxonomy): Eukaryota > Metazoa > Chordata > Mammalia > Diprotodontia > Petauridae > Petaurus > Petaurus breviceps. The sequence continues at coordinate 5,600,675 of NW_027185799.1, forward strand.
TACTACCTACTTCACAAGGATATGAAGAAATTGCTTTGTAAACCATAAATCACTATGTAAGAAGTCTTATTATTCTGAGATAATATTTTCTATTTTTAAATATATTTTTTTACTTTTTAGAGGGGGAAGGGCAGGGCAATTGGGGCTAAGTGACTTGCCCAAGGTCACAAGGCTAGGTTTTTTTGTGTTAAGTGTCTGAACCATGATTTGAACTCGGGTCCTCCTGACTCTGGGGCCAGTTCTCTATTCACTGTGCAACCTAGCAGCCCCTTTTAAATAACACTTAATGAAGAAAATTATCTCATACCAACCCAGAATCTACCTCTTCATATAACCTTTGAAGTACTGATTTTAGTTTTCTCTAAAGCAAAATAATAATTATATTAATTATTATTATTAATAATATTAATATGGTTACACCTTCTCAGACTAATAACACTTGAAATATTTGGAGATATTTGTATTCCTGATGTAACTTAGATTCTGCCAACTAAATCATCCCTAGTTCCTCAGCCTTTCCTCATTTGACATGGCTGCCAAAATCTTGAAAATAAACATCTTGAAAGATTTTTAGGTTGTAAGTATGTGGGTAGAGGAAATTTCTATTATTTGCATACATCTTTCATTCTTTATTATTCTCCCCTCTTGTCCACTCTCATCACTTTATGAGATTTGAAAAATAATGATTAGCTGAAGTAAGTCCTTTTGAAAATTATTTGATCAATTCTTTGTAAAGCATTGTATCATTTTAATCAACTACATACTGCATGTTTAAAAACTTTCAAGCTGACTCATTCTTTGTAGGACAAGATCTTAAATAAAGTGAATTGCTACCAAAAAAAATTAATATATAAGTGAAATTTCAAGCATTCTGCAGAAGTAATTTCATCAATTATTGGTATCATTACCCAAGAAGCAATGTGACAATTCAGAGCTAATTCCATTTTTCATGCATTTAGTGAGAAGATGAATGACTGACTGATTCTTGTTTTGATTGGCACTGCTAATGATAACATGGCCTTTGGTGTCATTTGCTCTGGTCCAAGGACAGCAAAAGGGCGAATTTGATGCCAACTTGACCGACATTTAATGTAAATGACATGAGTCAACACAACTCCTGTGCATGCCTCATTTAAAATTGTAATTGAATTTTAAAAATGTATAAAAGTAATTAATTTTTCATAAATTCAGTATGTTTTCTAGAACAGGTAACACAAGACTAGAGATAAGCCTTCTTAAAATTGCCACATTCTGAGATGTAAAATACCTGGGTCTATTGCCTATGTTAAAAGTTTTTTTTTTCCTTTTTAAAATAAAAAACTTTTATTGAACTTGTCTGGTTTAATTTATCAAGGAATTCAAGTAATCAAATTCAGAACTTAACCTAGAACTTCATGGAAGAGTAGCATTTGTATCCTGCAATGTTTTAAATGAGAATCTGGTTTACAAACTACAATGTCATTTAGACTTATGTCATTAGGAAGAAAAAAACTCATTAAATTAATATCTAGTTTCTAATTTACTACAGCAAATCATTAGCATTGAATAGATTAGTTTAGAAGGAAGATGGATGAGTTTAGTTTTCTCATAGAACACTAAGACTATAAAAAATGTCAACTGATTTATCATTGTTATATTGTGTGTGTTTCCAATCATAATGAACAAGCTGACATTTGGTTAACTGTTTTCATTATTTTATGATGCCCCTGAGAGTATACATTTTTCTAAATATTAATCTTAGTCTCCCCTTTTGACCTGAAATGATTCAACAACTAACACTTCTTTAATATCATAACATTTAACCAATTGCTTTCCTCACATCAACTCTGTGAGGTTATAGTGAAGGCATGTTTTAGATGAAAATATTTGGACCTAAGAGCATAATCAAGTCAACCATGGCCATAGAGTTAATAGATACTAGATGCAGAATTTGAACTTGAATCTTCTAACAAGTACTCTGTACCATCTACTACATCAAATTATCTCATTTAAGGCTATGCCCTCTAGAATAGTTATAATTTTTTGCTTATGATTCCTTATGCTTGTTATGGATACATAGGGAAGATGAAATTTAAAGAAAATGAAATACTTTGGGATGGAAAAGATAAAAGAGAAAATTTAGATTCTCTAATGTAGGGGATATGCCCTAGTTATGACAATTCCCACAAAAATAAAGTTCGAAAGTTCAAGTTTTTGACTATTGTAATTGCCTACTTAAAGTAAATTTTATAATAAGTTCGAAGTTCTACAATAAATATTCATACTATATTAAGTGAGTCAAAATAAGTAAATAGAGCTGTATTTAAAAAGCTTTACCTGGAAGACTCGGGTATTTGCAGGAAACTTTGGCCTTCTATACTGCAAAACGATATCCTTAGTTCACCAGGAATTCAGTGGACTTCTATAGGCATGTGGGATAATTTGAGGCAAACAATGACTGTCCTAACAACAAGACAGCTCAGTAGTAAGATGTGTACATGACTGAATTAACATTATGAAACTTCTATATAAACTATAAAAACTGAGAGTATGTGACAACACTCCTACTATTGAAGATATTGGATTGGAGAGGGAGTTATTGAGCTACCTAGCAAAGGATGAGCCACTAGGAGGCAGGCAACATGGGATAGGGAGAAGGGAAAACCTACACTAGACTTTTGAGGGACAGAGAAGAGAGCCAAGGGATAGGAGTATTACAATTTAGGTAACATGGTTGTGGAAGAAATTTTCCTAAGTGGCTGCTTCCTCTTTAGGCTTATGCATATATGGCTGAGATCCATGAACCTTTCAATCAATTCAATTTCAATTGATCACTCATGGTCTGGGAAACAAGCATCATCCTCAAACCAGTAGACACAAATCTCCATTCCTTTCTCTTTCCTGTTTTTCCTCATCCTCCTATACCAAGAGCTTGGAGAAAGCCCTAACATGCTGATGTATCCTCTAGCAAGTTAGATTTTCCTTCAAGTTTGAGAAATTATTCATAATATTAATAATTTCTTTAATCTCTACTGATGCTGGACAATAAGCACAAAACACAATTTTTATCCTTTTTGTGCATAGGTATTATGGAAAGGCCTCCCCCACACTGATATTCACTAAGGTTCATAACTTTTAAACTATGCAGTGTATACTTTAGATGTTTATTCTTATATGATGTCCATTCCCTATAAATTGTCTGTTTCAGTACTTTTTTAAGAATAAAAACACTAAAGAGATAAAGTTTATATCTGGTTAATATTCTTTGCAGGGAATCTAACAGTGTATAAAATCTTAAATGTCTCTAGGAATGATTTCATTTTTGATAATAGTCGAAGGAAAATATATTAAGTAGTTGATATTTTACATAAAGGATTAACAAAACTGCTTTTTGAATAAGTCTTAAATGGAAGGCTTTTGATATGCCTAAAAAATGACTGGACACAAGTTAAATTTGTAATCATGGTTGCCAAGGGGATCTTCCTTGATTCCTGGTATGGACTACCTATCTTAATGAAGCTAGAGAATGTCTACATCAGAGTTAACAGAAAATGTTTCTGTTCAGAGTCAGGAATGATCAAAATTATAAAAGGGCATAGGCACTGAATGGGTGAATGGGAACAAAAAGTTCGGCAAAAATAAACTTTAAAAACAGAAAGATGGTTCAAATCCTTTTAAATAGTTCATCATTTAGAGACTCAGTTCTTTTTTTATATTTCAATTTGTTTATTTTTAGTTTTCAACATTTCACAAGAATTTGAATTACAAATTTTCTCCCCATATTTCCCCTACCCCCCGACCCAAAATAGCAATCCTACTGAATTCCAATCTTCGCCCAATCTGCTCTCTCTTATATCCTCCCCCATTTCCCCTCTGAATTTCTAGTAGTCCAAGATGGATTTCAATACACAGTGCCTGTATATCTTATTTCCAAGTTGCATGTAAAAATAATGAAATAAAATAATTTAAAATTTTTAAAATATGTTTTTTTAAATCTTTGATTTCCAGATTCTTTCCCTTCTTCCCTCCTCACCCAGCCCTACTGGGAAGACAAGCAATTCAATATAGCTTTTACTTGTATAGTTATACAAAACATTTCCATAGTAGTTATATTTTGAAAGACTGTATTTCCCTACATCCTATCCTGCCCCCAACTTATTCTATTTTCTACTTTGACCCTGTCCCTTTTCAAAAGTGTGTGCTTCTAACTACCTTCGCCCCCCCAATCTGCCCTCCCTTCTATCATCTCCACTCTTACCCCTTTTCCCCTACATTCCTGTAGGGTAAGACACCCAGTTGAGTGTGCATGTTATTCACTCCTTAAGCCAAATTCAATGAAATTAATTTTGACCCATTACCTTTTGCCTTCCTGTACTTCCCCTCCATTGTAACAGTTTTCTCTTGCCTGTTTTATATGAGATAATTTACCCTATTCTATCTCTCCCTTTCTGCTTCTCCCAGTATATTCCTCCCTCACCTCTTAATTTTGTTTTCCAGATATCATTCCTTCCTATTTAACTGATCCTGTGCTTACTATCCATGAATACATGTACACGTATATAGACACACTCATATATGTATTTATACACACATACACCCTCCTATATAAACATATATATGTATACACACACACATATATATATATATATATGTATATTCCCTTTAAATATTCTCATACTGAGAAAAGCTTCATGAATTACAATTATTGCTTTTCCATATAGGAATGTGAGTAGTCCAACTTTAATAAGTTCCTTATGATGCCTTTTCCTTGTTTACCTTCTCATCCTTCTCTTTCTTCTTGTATTTGAAAGTAAAAATTTCTGTTCAGCTCTGGTTTTTTCATCAGGAATGCTTGAAAGTTATCTATTTCTTTGAATGACAATATTTTTCCCTGAAGCATTATATTCAGTTTTGCTGGGGAGATGGTTCTTGGTTTTAATCCTAGTTCCTTTGACCTGTGAAATATCATATTCCAAGCCCTTCGATTCCTTAGTGTAGAAGCTGCTAGATCTTCTGTTATCCTGATTGTGTTTCCACAGTACTCAAATTGTTTCTTCCTGGCTGCTTGTAATATTTCCTACTTGACCTGGGAACACAGGAATTTTCCTATAAGATTCCTAGTAGTTTTCTTTTGGGGATCTTTTCAAGAGGTTATGAGTGAATTCTTTCCATTTCTATTTGGCCCTCTGGCTATAGAATATCAGGACAATATTCCTTGAGAATTTAATGAAGGATAATTTCTAGGTTCTTTTTCTGATCATGGCTTTCAGTTAGTCCAATAATTTTTAAATTCTCTCTCCTGGACCTATTTGCCAGGTCAGTGGTTTTTCCTATGAGATATTTCACATTGCCTTCTATTTTTTCATTTGTTTGGATCTATTTTATAGAATTTTGATTTCTGATAAAGCCATTAGCTTCCATTTGCTCCAATATAATTCTGAAGGAATTATTCTCTTCAGTGAGCTTTCGAAATTCCTTTTCCATCTGGGCAATTTGGCTTTTTAAGGCATTCTTCTCCTCATTGGCTTTTTCGGCCTCTTTTGCCATTTGAGTAGTCAATTTTCAAGGTGATATTTTCTTCAGTTTTGGGAGGGGTCTCAATTAGAAGGTTGCTGACTTGCTTTTCATGATTTTCTTGCATCATTCTCATTTCTCTTCCTAATTTTTCCTCTCCTTCTCTTACTTGATTTCAAAATCCTTCTTGAGCTCCTCCATGGCCTGTAACCAATTAATATTTTTCTTGGAAGCTTTTGATGAAGGAGTTCTGACTTTGTTGTCTTCCTCCCATTCCATGCTTTGATGCTTTGTGTCCCCAAATAATGATTCTATGGGCTGATAATGCTTCCTCTGCTTGCTCATCTTGCCAGCCAATTACTTGACTTTTGAGGTCTTTGCCACAGTAGAACTCTGCTTCCAGAGTGGTGAGCTTTGTCCCAAATTGCTGGGGTTCTCACAAATATTGTCAAAAGTCTGAGGAACCACCCTCTTTACAGATACCCTAAACTCTGGTACACTGACATTTTTTACCCCAGGACCACCACCCAATACAGCAACCCAGATCCAACCAGGTTAAAGCAAGAGTGATTACCCTCTGAATGATTGGTTGGTCTCCCTATGATCTCCCGGCCAGGATCTCAGGAGGCAGCCATGAGGCAGCAGCTGCAGTTGCAGGCCTTCAGCCACCTATAGGCCCAGGTGCAAAGGCTGGACCATGCTCTATGACCCCCCTTTTCCAGTAGAGTTCTCCACTGACCTTTTACTTTCTCTTTGGTATTCATGGGTTGATAAATCTGGAAACCACCACAGGTGCTGGTGATTCATTCTCCTGAAGTCTGCTCTGGCCTCCTGGGGCCGGAACTGAGTGACTCAAGTGGGATTGAGTGTGACTCCCAGGTCAGTGCTATAAACCCTTCCTTCTACAATGTTAATGGAATCTGAAGATCTCCCATGCCCCTTTGTATTGGCAAGTAAGAAGGTGCTTGGCACGTTCTTTTAAGTTAACACCTTGTTTAAGCTATTTAATTAACACAGAAGTAGTTAATACCTGGGAAGGAAGTTGCTGATGTAGCAGGAGGGGGTTGAATGGGGAGGAGCTATACAGTTTATAGGGAAGAGCACCAGCAGGACAGTCAGAATTTTCTCTCAGTGAGTATCTGGAGGCTGCAACTTTTGCTGAGAACTTTCCTTTGGGAATTTCTGCTAAGAATTTCCAAGAACCAGTTGAGGAGCTACTATGAGTGAGATAGGAGGATTCCTGCTTGAGGGAGCTTGGGAATGTGGGTGTTCACTACACTAACCATGTGTATCAACTTCATGGCTACTGTGATGACTTTGGCCTTCTGGCTATGGGACTGGGCTTTCTTGTTCTGGGGCTCAGTTTTCTGGTATTTGAATAAAGGCTTTGATTCAGTCCTCTATGTGGAGAGTCTGCTACATTTTGTGATTCACAACTATACCATCATATTCATAACCACTGTGGGTGTTTTGAATATTGCATTACTATTACACCTGCCAGGCTGCCTTCAGTGGGAGATTTATTTCTCTCTGTCACTTTGTGAGTTCTGTAGCCCTAAAATTTTTTTAGAGTCATATTTTACAAGTATTGGAGGTGGTTATGGGGGGAGCTCATGGAATTTTCTACTTCAACTCCACCATCTTGGCTCTGACTGGGACTCTTAGTTCTTAATTATGAAAGATATTTTACAGGTAACTTCTCAGAAGTGCATGGGAATTAAAAGAAAAAAAAATCACACCAAAGTAATCATTTCTTTCAAATGACCCAAGGCCCACACTCAGGCTTTCTGGCTTAGTATGAGTAAAAGCTTGGGTAGTGAACTGGAGGGTTGGTCAAGGAAAATGGGCAGTAATTCAAAATCACTTAGCCCTCAGTCCAGTATGGTTGGATGTAGATCAGAGAAGGATCCATGAGCCAAAGGAAGCACGAGAAAGGACTGAAACTGAATGTTATATGTCCTGGTCCTCTGCCCTGGGGCATTGTGGAAAGGAACTTCTGCTCAGGTCTTTCTCATTAGACTCTCAGAAAAGGCTCCTGTTTCCTATGCAACTGTGAGGCCAGTAGGCAGTTAACCCCAGACCTCAGAAACAGTCACTAAACAGAAATTGGGCAGGGAAGTTGGAAATTGTGTAATTTTCAGAGCAGGGCCTGGAAAACTCAGGAAGCTGGGGATTGGGCCTGAGAGGCCTTAGGTATCTAAGAATCTTAGGTGTCTGAATGATATCTGTCACGTAGTAAAAGTTTGGGAAAGAATAATTTGAGGACCAGTAGAGCCTGGTAATAGCCTTGCAAAGCAGGATGTCAACCCTCATGGAAAAAGCAGAACTCTGGGCTGATCCTGTTTTAAACTTGCAATCACCCAAATGGCTGATCTCATCTGCTGTATTCTGGGAGAATAGGAGTTTTCATTTAGAGTTTTTACATTACTAGCAATAGAAAAAAGACTGGGTTTCAGGGAAGGATGGAGTGAGGGAGGGTGAGGGCAAAGTGGGAGCAGATCTGTGAAAGTCTTAGAAAGCCTTTCTGAAACAGGAATTTGACAGGTACTGCTTATCTCCAGAGAGGAGAGAATTAGAGGGAGAGGGAAAGGGAGAGAGAGATTTATGCTTTCCTAAGGAAAAGGGTAAGAAGGGCTTTTGAAATAATCAGCTGTTTGCCGCTAGTATAGAAGATCCCCCCCCTCTGAAGGTTTTGGAGCGGATCTTATATAACCATATGTGAAGGTTTATGACTAAAGAATCTAAACTAATTACCACCTGGAGAATAATCTTTATATTTATATAGTTCCTAGAGTATATTGGGTATATATGTGTATTAGTATGAGTGAAAAGAAAAGTATTATATTATTTATATATATTATATTATATTATATAATTATATAATATTATATATATATTATATTATTTGGGCCCAGAAGCCCAAACAAAAGATTCAAAAACATTGTTCACCAGGACCGAAAGACATATATTCAATCTCTCTTAGAACTAGAGAACTCTGGAAGGGGAAGGCCCTGTCATATAGAAATGATAATTTCTTATACTAATAAAGAAAGTTTATTTGGTGACTCAGAATCTGCCTACCAAGACAAAAACATAAATGAAGAAAACTGAAAACTATTCTTTACAGAAATTCATGAATAAATCAGAGAAATTTTAATTTCTTATGCCAAGGCTATACAAATGTAACAAAATGTTAATACTAAGTTAAATTTATTCAGTCATACCAATCATATAAACGGAATTGCTTTATAAGAATTAGGGGAAAAATCATCTGGAGGGGAAATAAAAGTCAAGAATTTCAAAAGAAAACAATCAAAAAGTGGGAAGGAATGGGGCCCTAGTAGTATTAGATTTCCAATTATACTACAAAGCAGAGAATATTTAATAACAGTTAAATACAGTAAAGTTGATTACTGAAACAGGTTAGGTATACAACTCAGCACAAAGCAATATAGAAGGGCTAGGTATTGTTGTTTCAAAACAATAGAAGTATGAGCTTTAGAAATTTTAGTTTGATGAAATACATATATAATACCATGTATAGCATCACGAAATTATGGACTACATAAAAAAAGTAGTAAAAGGTACAATTAAATGTATCTGAATTTTTTTAAATAAATAGTCCAACACCTTTCATTACCCTACACATAATAGCTACCTTATAGCTAAGACTTGAGCCATTCCTTTTGTTTTTATTTTTTTTAGTGGGGTGGCTAGGTGTCACAGTGAATAGAGCACAGGCCCTGGAGTCAGGAGGACCTGAGTTCAAATCCAATAGACATAACACAAAAACTAGCCGTGTGATGTTGGGAAAGTCACTTAACCCCAATTGCCCTACCTTCCCCCCTCCAGAAAGCAAATAAATAAATTTAAGAACAGCATACTCCTTAGACACATGAAATACTGTTCCTAGGAAAATAAGGAAGGAAGAAAGAAATATGTCCATATTAGTATATCTAGTTGTTTAAGGGGAAAAAAATGGTTTAAGGTGATAAAATGAGAGATAAGATATGTCCAAAACTAGATAACAGGGATCAGTTTCAGAAAACCTTAAAAGAAAGATAATTTGTTACCCAGAATATATACTATTTGATAAGCTCTAAATATAAAAATTATGGAAAGAATAAGCTGCTTTAGGAAGTAGAGGAAGATCCCATAACCATACTATATGAACATGAAAATTTCAGATGTTTTTTGTTGTTGTTTGGTTGGCTCTTTTTCCTTCTTGTATCTAGGGGGTTTTCACTGACCACTAAACTTAGTACATTTGATTAAATCCTTTTGGTCTGTCTCATTAAAGTGTCCAGATAAGCAGGATTCAAGGCTATGCCACCGAAATTTGCCAACTCTCCTAGTTCTTACCGAATTTGAAGGGCATCGATATAAGTCTTTTGACAGTCTCTTTATCCCTATTTCCCTTGCTCCAACTTGGCTAAGCCTGAAGAGGTTTAAGCCCATCACTGGTTTGACTGCAAAGGTAATGATTTTTATTTTATTTTATTCATTCATTCATTTGTTTATTTATTTGTTTTTGTGTACAGCAACTCTGAAGATATTACATCCTGAATTTACATGGAAGAAATTTTTGAATCAATAAAATATTCAACAATTAAGAGTGAAGGGAAATTACTACAATTTTGTTACCATTAGACTTTGTTATAATCACAATAAATGGGAAGAATTTTTTAAAAAGCTATAGTTATGATCAATCATTTATGGAGCTAGTCTATAGACACTTAATTCTTTACAAGATTTTTATAATAAGGGCAAGAGACTAGGAGAGTGATGTGGTTCCTAACTCTCTCCACCTATAGGATGGAAATAGTTGGTTATTAAGGTGTGGAGAGTGGGATGGTAATAAGGGAAAGGATTGTTATTTCTGCCCCTAAATTAAGTCTGTAGCCTAGGTAAACTGCATTGTACAATAGTGGCAGATATTGGTATGTCACTCTTGTAACTTATCCCTTGTTCTTATTCAAGTTTAATATTCACAGCAATACAAATTTATTAAGTATCTAATATCCTCCCTAACTAGACCTAGAAAAGAGAAAGACAAAGCAAAAACAAATTGTCTGTTCCATTAAGGAAGTTATAATCTACTCTGAAATAAAACAAAACAGTGAATTGGTAAATAAATACATTATTATTTGAGGAGGAGGGAAACATATGTTAACAAGTCGGGGGAAAGGGCTTTAGGAGATGGTAGATGAGATGATTCTTGAAGGAAACTGGGGATTCTAAAAAGCAGGAGGAGTGTTTCAGTTACCTGAAACAGCCTGTTTGTGGAAACAAGACATGGAATTTCAAGTTGTATAGTTTCTCTTTTTTGTCTGATTTCTTTGGGAGGGAAGTGGGGGAGGAAGATATAAATATAGGGTAGAAAACCAGCTTTTAGAATAAAAATTCAGATTCAGTTTCTGCAACCTTAAAAGTAATATTTGACTCCTTTCTTTCAGCCCACACAGCTAATGAAATGTCGTGCTCTGCCACTCTGTTTAACAGCAGCTATGAGGGTTTTATATGAAGGTACAAGCAATGCAGGTACATAAGTAACTAGAGTCCAGTTTTGTACCTTTTTATCAGTCACCCATCCTAGAGGTGTCTCCTAGGATTGCTGAAAAAAATTCTTTTTTCTTTGTCTTGTTCCACTCTGCTTTTGTTCCCATTTCAGACTAAGCTGTCTCACTGAGCCACTTATTCTAAGAAACTCTTTCTTCTGGTCCTTTTATTCAAACTCAATGCACTCTGCATCTGGCTGCCCAGAGTCCAAGAAATATGCTTATCTTAAAGCCTTTGTTTAGTTGTTTCAATTGTGTCTAACACTTCATGACCCCATTTGGGGTTTTCTTGGTAAAGATAAAGGAATGGCTTACCATTTCCTTCCTTAGCTCATTTTATAGAGAAGGAAACTGAGGCAAACAGGGGTAAGTGACTTGTCTAGAGTCACACAGCTAGTATCTGAGGCCAGATTTTAATTAAAAAACTCTGTCTCCAGGCCCAGCATTTTATCCACTGCACCATCTAGCTGTCCCATCTTAAAGCCTAGTTTCTGCATATTAAGGTAAAACTACCTTAACTATTCACTTCTCTTTCTATCAGTCTAAACAGTCATATATTCCTAGATCCTAAAATAATCTATTCAGTTCAAAGCTCAGCTCTATTCTGTTTTTCACCATTCCAAGTTATCATATAAACTCTATTTGTTTATTTATTTATTTTTGCTTTTTGGAGGGGGTAAGGTAGACTTGCCCAAGGTCACATGGCTAGTTTTGTGTTAAGTGCATGAGGCCAGATTTGAACTCAGATCCTCCTGACTCCAGAGCCAGTGCTCTATTCACTGCACCACTTAGCCACCCCTATCATATAAACTCTTAATTATTAGTATACATAGCCAATTAAAGTGGATTATACAAGATAAATGTCAAGACCGTAGTTGCCAGAAACATTACAGAGGCATTATGAAGGACTTCTCCTTATAAAGGATGACTTTGAAAAGGATTTAATTTTTAAGTGAAGGGGGAAAAAGAAACAGACCATTACATGGTTCAGAATTATTAATGCATAGAAATGGCAGTTCTACACTTGTTCTGCTATTGTGATATTTTCAGTAATTAAAGTAGACCCCGACCAAACCAGAAGGCTAACAATGTGGAACTGTACACAGAAAAGCAAACATGAATTACTGATCTGAATAACTGAAGGAGAAACATGAAGGGCATTATGGAGATGACTTTAGAGAATTAAATGCATGCACACACACACACACACACACACACCACTTTTATAATCGGGTTCTTATTAGCAACAATGGCATTCAGGTAAACCATAGTTCTGTTTTTCCTCTGATATAAAGAGAGAGCACTGCATTTTATTCTAATTTAATGTCATAAACTGTGTGGGAAAAATGCTTTTTTGTATTGTTTGGAGAATTATCATACTGTTTAAATCCAGTTTTTATATGATTGGAGTTTGCTTGTACCCAGAATGTTGCCTGACCTCAATAATTTTCTCACAATACTAACAATTAATTCCAAGGAATTTCTGGTTCCTCTAGGTCCTAGATCCACCCAAAGTATTCTTGTTTTTGGTCCCTATACCCAGGACTTGTCTTGGCTCCACCCAAGCTTGTGTTTTGGATTTCCTTCAGGTGATTTGTGTCTGACTCCTGCATGTTACCTTTCTCAGATGATTCCTGTAGTCTTGTATGGAGGAACTTTCATCAAAATCCTATATAATGGAAGCCTTGTAGCCCCTGAGGATAGGGAGCCACTCCTTTCTGGCTCTCTCTACCAAACTGCCTAATTTCTTTCTAAAACTGTTTTAGATTTTGGGGTATCTTATCATGAACAACTGCTTGACATAGATGCATATTATTCTTATGAGAAATTGTACCTTTTCTCAATGTGAGTTGGTTAAAAAGTTTAATTTTCCCTACAAAGTGAAAATGTCCATTTGGACCACCATGTTCATGAGATAATATCTATCCAGAGAAGGACTATTATGAAAATGACTTTCTTCACTCCTACAAGAACTCTGAGCATAAAGTTATTAATTTCTTCTTGTCAATCTGCATGGCCTATGATTATCTCAAAAAGCCAAGAGATAATAGTCTCATTTTTCAACAAAAAAGTATGCATTTAAAGTCCATGGCATTTTAATTCCCAACACCCAAGTATTATCCTAAATAATTTGGCTGATCTAGTTTAGAAAAAAGAAAATATGTACTGAAGTAGCTAGTGTTCTCTATAGAAGCCTATTTTTGACTAAACTAATTTCCTGTTTTCAAAGTTAGTGGTTAATATCTGAAGGTAGAAAATTGGGTGGTAAAACAATTGAACAGAATAAGAGTAAAGTGCTTAGGAAATTTACTTGAGCTATATATGCAAAGATTCCATAATTTCTGGAGGAATGTATGGATTTCTTTGGCGAGTCTGTCAGGGATGTGCTGGTATATTTTTAACAATTGACTACCTGGATGAGTGAAGATTTATGCAAAACAATTTAAAGTATGATCTACATTATCACTTCCTTCATTACTTTAAGTCTAGACAATAAAGCAACAAATCTTGATTTTTATCATGTGCCGATTTCTGAGGTGTAAATTATCACACTAAAAATTTAACAATAAACTCTCGTGAGTCAATTTGAATTGACTTTAGCACTATGTTCACAGTAAAGTGAAATTTATATTGCTTAACCATTATTCAGTCTTCTACTTGAACTCTCAGCAGTACTGGACACTGATGATTGCCTTTTTGCCTGGACACTCTCTCATCTCTGGGTTTTCATGACAGAACTCTGATCCCCTTACGTGTCTGATGATCCTTTTAAGTATGAGTGTCTCCCAAGGTTCTTACCACCTCCTCCTCCTTCTCCTCCTCCTCCTCCTCTTCCTCTTCCTCCTCCACTCCCTCCTCCTCTTCCTCCTCCATCTCTCTACTCTCTCAATTCATGATCTCATCCGCTCCCATCTACTGTCACATCTATAATATAGCCAGCCCACTCCTGACCTTCAGTCACACATTACCACCTGGACATTTCAAACTGTGTCAAGACAGGCATCTCATACTCATCATGTTCAAAAGCAAACTCATTATTTTTCTACTCCAAACATGCTTCTCTGAACCTTCCCTATTATTGTTGAAACTTCCTCATCATGGCTCTCCCAGTCACCCAGTTACACAACCTTGTTGCATTGTCATTTTCTCAGTTTCACTACATATTTAATGAATGCCCACAACTTTAAAATTCTTTATCCATACCATCTCATGCATATGCCCATCAAACAGCTACCACCGCAATTCAGGCCTTTGTCTCCTTTCACACGGACAATTGCAAAAGTTCTCTCTTTTTTTCTTCCTTAAACATCTATTATCACTCCAATTCATACTCTGTATGTCTGTCAAGTAGTTCTCCTAATGCCTAGGTCTGGCTATATCATTCTCACCCCCTATTCGTTTGCAGTTTACTGAATAGGGAGTGAGAATTCTTCTGCTATTTAAAGCTTTTCCAACTAAGTTATTATACTTCATACCTTGTCCAGACTTTTACATATTGCTTTCTTCTATGCACTTTAAATAAGTTATACTGGTCTACTTGTTGTTCGTTATATGTCACACTCCATCTCCTGTCCCTGTGCATGATTATCTTCCATGCCTCAGGTGCTCTCCCTTCTTACCTCTGGCTCCAAGAACCTCTGGTCTCAATTCAAAATCCAATTTCAGCTGGAAATACTGTTCCTGTGAGGTTACATTACAGATACATATCAGTTCATATATGAGCTCTTCCATAAAAAAAAAAAACAAAGAGGGCAGGGATTATTTGTTTTTTCTATCTAAATCACAAAGCCTTATCACAGTGCCATTCACAATAATAGGTGTTTAATAAATGCTTATTTGATTGATTGCATGAGGTAATAAGTACCCCTTCACTAAATAGGTCTTCAAGTACAGACTGGATTACCATTTGTCAAGGATTTATAAAGATAATTTTTAGGCTTAATTTGACCTATAATGTCTTCTGAGGCCCCTTCCTTTTTCAGTTGTTTGTCTTTATTTCCTTTAGGTATGTTCTCATGAACAACTGCCTGCCATATTCATATATTATTCTCATGAGAAATTTTACTTTTCCTCAATGTGATTTGGTTAAAAAGTTGTTTTCCCTACAAAGTGAAAATGTCAATTTGTACTACTATATTCATGAGATGACATAACGTCTATCCAGAGAATGACTAGTATGAAAATGCAAGGTGCCTGGCACATAAGTCTCTATTTAAAAATAAATTAATTAAAAATTATTGTCAGTTTCAAATTCACTCCTTCCCTCAGAACTCTCCCCAACCTTCTGATTAGTCAAAAAATATGATATATATGATGTAATTCCAAAACATATTTGCATATTAGTCATGTTGGGAAATGGACGGCAGAAAAAAGCAAGGAAAATCAAGTGAAAGAAAATATGCTTTAATCTGTACTCAGTGTTAATCAGTTTTCTCTCTGGAAATGGATAGCAGTTTTCATCATGAGTACTTTGGAATTGTCCTGGTTGATTAGAATAGCTAAGCTCTTCAGAGTTGATTGTCATTACAGTATTGGTGTTGATGTATACATTGTTCTCTTAGAACTCCAATTTGCATCAGCTCATATAAGACTTTCTCAGATTTTTCTGAAATCAACACTTTCATCATTTCTTATAGCACAATAGCATTCCATCATAATCATATACCATGATTTGTTCATGCATTCTCCAGTTGATGAGCATCCCCTCAGTTTCTAATTCTTTGCCACCATAAAAAGCTGCTATAAATGGGTATATGTGTATGTGCACACATGATATATATATATATATATATTCTCAAAGTGAGCCCCAAAACAAAGTCTCACATCAGGGATTATAAAGCTTTCTCCTAGGTCAGAGAATGTAACAACCCTTTTGACCCACTGCCCAATCACAAAGCACCAAGGTGTGGGAGTTCCTGAAAAACAAGCCTCCCACCACAGGTTCCAGGTGTACTTAACCTAGGGGCAGGGAAGATCTTAAAAATTTACATTCCTATAACACATATGTATCATTTTCCTTTATCTTTTATTTCTTTGGGGTATTGATCTAACAGCGGTATTTCTAAGTCAAAGAGCATGAAATTTTTGAGCCCCTTTGGCATAGTTTCAAATTGTTCCCCAGAATGATTGAACCAGTTCACAGCTCCAAAAGTAGTGCATTAGTATACCTATTTTTCCACATCCCCTCCACTCTTTGTCATTTTCCTTTTATGTCATCTTATCTAATCTGGTGGGTGTGAAGTAGTATCTCAAAATTGTTTTGTCTGAAATTTTCTCCAATTATTGATTTAGATTTTATGTGACTATTGATAATTTTGATTTGTTTCTCTAAAAATTAATTGTTCACAGGATCCAATCATTTAATATTTGGGAAATGGTTCCTATTTTTTATAAATTTGACTCAGTTCCCTATAGATTTGAAAAAAGAGATCTTTATCAGAGAAATGTAATATAATTTTTTCCCTAGATTCATGACTTATTTCTCGTTTTGGCTGATTGATTTTATTTGTGCAAAACCTTTTTTTTCATGCAATCAAAATTAGTCATTTTACCTCTCATCATCTTCCTTGTCTCTTGTTTAGTCATGAACTCTTCCCTTATTTAAAGATCTTATGCATTTTTTCTGTGCTCCCATAATTTACTTATATATCTGAATGATGTACCTATTTTTAGCTTATAAGACACACAATTGTCTCATGACAAATGCTTAATTAAAGTAAACTCCAATCACTAATTCTGATATGCAATAGTCATTAGGACAACTTTTGTGTTGTCAACCATGTTGGAAATTTGATGAATCCCACAGAGTTCTTTTCAAAATTGTTTGCTGCCTCTATTCATAATTGAAGAAATGCTAAATTGCAGTTTTATGTCAGTGAAAATAAATTTTTTCCTCACCCAAGTTCAATAATCTCCTGAAATCTAGGATCTATTCATTCATAATTAAGGAAATGAGGATAATTCTCACAGTAGTGCATAAAGAATCTGAAAAGCTTCCCAGGCATTGAGTGTAGCTTATCAGATTCTGAGGAGTATTTCATAGAAATATAGATTTAGGCAAGGAATGAAACCTAGAGGGTCATCTAGCCTAATCCCCTCACTTGGCAGCAAACTGAAACCCAGAGATATTCAGAAACTTGCTCAAGGTTACACAGATAGTAAATGAAAGCATTAAAAATTGAACTCAAGTCCTCTGATTAAAAATCCACCAGATGTTCCACTCTACCATATTTTCCCAGTAATTACCTCCAATCTTATTATTGTAATAATAATCCCTGCCATTTATGTAAACTTTTACAATTTGTAAAGTGTTTTAACATTCATTATTTTCCCTGAATTGAGAACAACCCTGTGTACCAGTCAGGGAGGGTATCAGAGCCACTTTAAAGTAAGGAAACTGAGAACTTTAAGGGGTTTGACCTATAATCATCTGTACCACTTAAAGGACCAAGATATTTTGGGTTCATATATTTCATAAATGAGGTGAGGATTTTGAAGTGATATATGGTTGGGGAAAGGATTACTAAAAGAAGTTCAGATGAAACAGCATAATTTGAATCATAATAGTATGATGCAGCAGCCATAAATGCTAATATGAGAAAGGCATTGTGTATAGGCGTGGTGTCAAGTACATGGCCTTTGGGTTACGGGGTCCACAACATTCCCCAGTTCAACTAAACAAGATTAAAATATAATAATTAAATATACATAAATATATAAATGTAATATAGGCAAAATTACTTTTAAAAACTATGTGGAGCCTGAAGTGATCTTTATGTACACATTGCGGGCACCCATTTCTATTAGCATTTGACAACACTGGTACATAGGACTGCTCACAGTCTCACTGTGCTGTGTTCCAGTCAAAATTAATGGGGCATATTGTGTCTAGCTCTAGAAAATGTATTGATAAGCTGCATGACATCTTGAAGGGTGCTGAGTTGTGTGGAAGAAGGATTAGACTTGTTTGGTTTAGTTCTGCAGGTCAAAACTAGGAGGAAGAAGTGGAAACTGGAAAGAGATAAATTGGGATTTTATTAAAAAAACAAATAAAACTTCTTACCAATTAGAGTTGCCTAAAAGTGGTGGAATAGGCCTCCCTGGAAAGTCACACTGAAATAGTGAATAGGCTGGGGCTACTTGGGTCCAGTTTGCAGTAATGTTCAGGTGTGGGTTAGACTGCTTTAGGTAGACTTGGAAGTCCTTTCCAAATCTGGGATTCTGCAATGCAGTATTCTTACTCCTCATTTTTGCTGCTTTTATCTTCTGAAGACAAAGAGTTATTTTCCCTGATGAGATAGAGGTCATAGAAAGTATCTTGCTTTCATTAGGTGCTTCTTGTAAATTATCAGAAGATTAAAATCTCAACTTCTTGAGCATAATTAAATTACCACAAGGAATCAAACAAAAAGTGGTACAACTACATTTAAACAACCATGGAAGGGAAGTTGACTTCAGTAACCATTTGTTAATTGTTCGTTTGATGAAAAGCACTCTGGTCAATTGCGTAGGATAGTGAAGATATGGACCCTGCTCTCAAAGAGTTAACTATCTAGCAGGGAGATTATATGCACAGGAATATTAATTATAACTACAGAAAGAACGCTGGTACAGAAGGAAACATGGGAGGTATAAAATGTAATATTCAAGATCTGAAGAAAAAAATGAATCATGTAGTATTTTTAAGATGACTTGTACAGAGTTCAGCTGTCTTGTAGAGAAGACAATTTTAATTGTTTACTCTGAGAGTCAATTTATTTTTCTCATCTCAGGTATTCTAACAAACTAGCAATTGGGCCTTAGAAAAATCATTTAATGTCTCTAGGTTTGTTTCCTCTCATTTCAAAATGATAGGGTTTTAGTAAATGATAATTAAAAATTTCACATGGCTCTAAAATTTTATATAATTTGATTTGATCTTACTCTCTGTTAAGAATCTCTCTTCCTGATTCACTGAAAATTCTATGTTTTTTTTTTACAAATTTTGCCTCTAATCCACTGAAATACAGTTCAAGCTGACTCTCTTCTTACTACCCAGAAAACAAAGAAAATTTTTTTTCTGATTCTTTGTTTCTCCTGAATAAACAAATACCACCATTTCTATTTGCCTCCAGCTAGAAGCCTAGGTTCCCTTTTTATTGAACTGCTCTGCAGTTTTTTTTTTTTATTGAGAGACAGTTGGTGGTTATATTTTCAGTCCTGAAGTATGGTTATCCTCAAGTTTGCTATCCTCAAGTATCCCTTTCACATCTGCTCTCTGTGTTCTTGGTTTTGTTTTCTTCTCCCACCCACTAAGGCTCATTCCTGGGAGCTCTTTCTTCTCCTTTTATAGTATCTCACTTGCTGGCCTCATTAGCTTCCATAATTTCCATCATGGTCTTTTTAAATAATTCCCATAAATGTACATGTGTGTATGTGTGCATACATACATATATACACTTATGTGTGTAGGTAGGTGTACATGTGTGTACACACATAGCCCAGATTATATGTATATGTATGTATATACATAGCTCCATACACACAAATGCATACATATACACATTATTATGGTTCAGTAGTCTCAGTCATATGTGACTCTTTGTGACACCATTTGGGATTTTCCTGGCAAAGATACTAAAGTTGTTTGTCATTTCCTTCTCCAGCTCATTTTACATATGAGGAAACTGAGGCCAGCGGAGTTAAAGTGACTTTCCCAGGGTCACACAGTTAGAAAGTGTCTGAAGCTGTATTTTAAATCTGATCTGTAGAACTCCAGGACCAGCACTTTACCCACTGTGGCACCTAGCTGCAAAAATACACACACACACACACACACACACACACACACACACACACACACATACAAACATACACACATACATACAATGAAACTATAATCTCTCTCCCCTGGCCTCCAGTGTCATGTCACTAACTGCTTTTCAGATGTCTTAAATTGAATAGCCTATAGATATTTCAAATTCAAATTGCCCAAAACAGAACACATTATCTTTACCCCTAAATCCTTTACTTTTCTGAGATTTCCTAATATTTTCAAGGGTACCAAAACACTCCTTGTCACCCTGACTTGCAAATTCAAAGTCATCCTCAGATTTTCATTCACTCATTTCCCAGGTCAAATATACTGTCAATTCTTATTATTTTCACCACCATAACATTTCTCATAAGTGTCTTCTCTCCAGTCATAGAACTGCCACCCTGGTCCAAGCCCTCCTCTCTTCTCATCTAGATTACTACAATATGCCCTTTTTAGATCTCCCTGACTTAAATCTCTTCTCGTCTCCAATCTGTCCTCTGCTAAGCTGCCAAACCAATTTTCCAAAACTACAGTCCTGACCATGGCAAAACTAATTTAAAAAGTCCAGTAGCTCTCTAATATGTCTCAGATCAAATCTAAACTCCTATTTGACATTTAAAGATCTTCACAACCTGCTCTCTTCCTACATTTAAAATCTTCTTATTTTTTACTCATTTCAATGCATTTTATGATCCAGTGTGCTTGCTATTTCTCTCCCACAATGCTCCATTTCGTATCTCAGTTCTTTTTACTATTGGTCTCTGATGAATTTCTCTGAAACATTTCTTCCTCCTCTCTTCCACCTATATAAGATCTATATCTCAACTCTCTCTGTCTCTCTCTCTCTCTTTCTCTGTCTCTCTCTTTCTCTCTGTCTCTGTCTCTCTTCTCTCTGTCTCTCTCTCACTCATTCACACACACACACACACACACACACACACACTAGTCTGGGGTCTTTGATTAAGGCTACATTTACATCTTAGGATTCTAAGGGTGCCCTTGAGTCAGGAGTAATTGTCTAATGCCATTAGCTCAAACCATGACTGTTGTGCTCCTTGCCTCCTTCCAGATTATCAGCTAAGAATCATTTAGTTAGCATGCCTTAAATAACTGGAGAATGGAAGGAACTTTCAGGAGCCAGCATTGCAGAGTAAGAAGTAAGTTGCTCTCACTCTACCTTATTGACCTCTGAAAGTCCAGACAATATTCCCCAAGGAAAAAAACCCTGGAATAGCTGAGCCAGCAGAAAGATTAGGTGAAGTAGTCTTGTAGCTCAGGAAGCTTGGGGGTTTAAGAGAAATGGTCCCTCTTGCTCTGGTGGAGGAGGACTAGGGGCAAGACAGTGGCAAGCCCCATCTAAGAAAACCAAGGGGACATCCTGGGCCACAGGGTGATAGAGCAGGAAAGTATCAATACCAGGACCTCCAGTGTTTGGGCACAGGCAGGGAAACCGGTAGACTCCGGCTTGGAAAACCATCATATGTGCTGTTGGGAAGGTGTCCTCCAGCGGCCAGATCTCCCAGTGCTTTAAAAAAAAAGTTCAGGTGAGCAAGTGCACTCCAGGGGCCAGAGGCCTCCCCCCCCCAACCTCACCCTGAGAGCTTCAGTGTTACTGAGCCCAGCTAAGCACCAGGTAAACTACCAGATCCCTCCAGCCTCCGGCACCTAAGGCCCTAGCACACAAGGCTAGTGACCAGGTCCTAGGCTCCTAGCACAAGAAGGTTGGGTTAGTGATCCTGTGCTTCAGCAGGAAAGCTCAACGTTTAAGCCAAAAAATAGGCAAACACCATGAGCCAAAAACCAGAAATGGACAATGACAGGTTTTATCCGGGGGCAGACCCAAGATGGTAGAGTAGAAACAGGACTTCCCCATGGCTCCAGCTTCTACCTCCTCCAATACATATACAAAACAACTCTAAACATGTTTTAGAGCTACAGAACCCACAAAGTAACAGAAAGAAATCTCTCACTGAAGGCATCCCAGAAGTCTGGCAGGAAGGCTCTATTACACTGAGCTGGGAGCCAAGTTCAGCCCTGCATGAGTGGCTTTGGCCCCTAAGCAGCCCCAACCAGCAGTGGCCAGAGCAGACTTCAGGACAGTGAAACACCAGCAGCTCTGGCAGTTTCTATACTTCTCAACCCATAAAAACCAAAGACAAAGTAAAAGGTGAGAGTCGAACTCTGTTGGAATAGGGGTAGACAGAAGAGTAAGGTCCAGCCCCTACTCCCCAGGGCAAAAACCAGCATAGGCACACCATGTGGCTGCCTCCGGAGCTCCTGGCCTGCAGATATAGGGGGGACCAAGCAACCATTCTGAGGGTAATCACTCTTGCTTTGACCTGCTTGGATCTGGATCACTATATTGGGTGGAGGTTCTGGGGTGTGTGACCAGGTGCCAGAGCCTGTGGAGGCTTCAAAGAGGGCATGCAACTAATAGCTCTGGCAGCTGCAAAATCCCCAGTGATTTGGGACAAAGCTCTCCTCCCTGGAACCACAGTTCTACCGTGGAAAAAAGCTCAAAAGTCAAGTAATTGAGTGGCAACATGAGCAAGCAAAGCAAGCACAGCAGTCAAACCTTAGATTCCTTTTTTGGGGACAAAAAAGGATCACAGCATGGAACTACAAGAAGACAATGAAGTCAGAACTCCTGCACCAAAAGCTTCCAAGAAAAATATTAACTGGTTACAGGCAATAGAGGAGCTCAAAAAGGATTTTGAAACTCAAGTAAGAGAAGTGGAGGAAAAATTGGGAAGAGAAATGAGAACGATGCAAGAAAATCATGAAAAGAGTCAACAAACTGACTGAAGAAAATAGCACCTTAAAAAAGACTAACTCAAATGGTAAAGGAGACCCAAAAAGTCAATGAGGAGAAGAATGGCTTAAAAAGCCAACTTTGCCAAATGGAAAAGGAATTTCAAAATCTCATTGAAGAGAATAACTCCTTCAAAATTAGATTGGAACAACGGATAGCTAATGACTTTATGAGAAATGAAGATTCTATGAAACAGATCCAAACACAAAAATAGAAGGCAATGTGAAATATCTCATTGGAAAAACCACTGACCTGGAAAAAAGATCCATGAGAGAGAATTTAAAAATTATTGTACTACCTGAAAACCATGATCAAAAAAAGAACCTAGAAATCATCTTTCAAGAAATTCTCAAGTAAAATGCCCTGATATTCAAGAACCAGAGGGCAAAATAGAAATTGAAAGAATTCACTGATCACCTCTTGGAAAAGATCCCAAAAAGAAAACACCTAGGAATATTACAGCCAAATTCAAGAGTTCCAGGGTCAGGGAGAAAATACTGCAAGCAGTCAGGAAGAATCAATTTGAGTATTGTGGAAACACAATCAGGATAACACAAGATTTACCAGCTTCTACATTAAAGGATTGGAGGGTTTGGAACATGATATTCCGGAGGTCAAAGGAGCTAGGACTAAAACCAAGAATCACCTACCCAGAAAAATTGAGCATAATGCTAAAGGGGAAAATATGGTAATTCAGTGAAATAGAGGATTTTCAAGCATTCTTGATGAAAAAGCCAGCGCTGAATAAAAAATTTGACTTTCAAATACAAGAAGCAAGAGAAGCATGAGAAAGTAAACAGGAAAAAGAAATCATAAGGAACATATTAAAGTTGAACTATTTACATTCTTACATGGAAAAATTATCATTGTAACTCATAAGACTTTTCTCAATATGAGGATAGTTGAAGAGAATATAAATGTATATATGTATACATACATATATATGTATGTATAGGAGGGTGTATGTGTATATAAATATGTATGTGAACGTGGGCATATGTATGCTCATATATAAATAGAGGGCACCGTATGAGTTGAATAGGAAAGGATGATATCTAAAAATAAAATTAAGAGGTGAGAGAGGAATTTATTGGGAGAAGGAGAAAGGGAGAGAGATTATGGTAAATTATCTTATATAAAAGAGGCAAGAGAAAACTCTTGTAATGCAGAAGAATAGAAGGAAGGGGAAAGGGAATGGGACTACCTTATTTTTATTGAATTTGACTTAAGGACGGAATAACATACACATTCAATTGGGTATCTTGCCCTATAGGAAAATAAGGGGGGGTATGGGATAACAGGTGGGATAATAGAAGGGGGGCAGCTTGGGGGAGAGGGTAATTAGAAGCAAACATTTTTGAAAAGGGATAGGGTCAAAGGAGAAAAGAGAATAAGTGGGAGGATATAAGGGAGAGCAGATTGAGGGAAGGGGGAAACAGATTGGATTGTCTTTCAAGATTCATCTTCACTTAGACCTTCTGCCAGAGGCCATTCTTAGGAGGCAGACAATAAGACATTTGAGATTTAGAAGTAATTAGCAGTTGACTTATGGAAGTTGGGGTGAATTGGAAAGAAATTTTAATGAATATCAGGGATAGCATGATGTTTGTATTACCGTAAGGGCAGAAGGCAGAAATAGTTTTGACAGATTATTTTGATCCAGGTAAGGTACTGTCCTCCTAAAAAGAGGCTATAACAAAGATCCTGTTCAATTATACTGTTCACCTGAAATAGACTTTAGTTATCATTTCTGAAACTGCAGAACCACCTTTCTCCTAATTAAAAAAGAAACTTCATGATCCCAAACACATACTATTTTTTAACCTCAGTGATGTGGAATAGCTTTGTTTCTCTTTCTATTATTTACTGAAAACCCAATCCTACAAGAGCTCTGATACTTCCTTTCCTTTGACTTCCTCAAGAAAAGATTTTTCTTAAACATTTATAGATAACTTTGCTCAATATATAGTTAGGAAAACTGCTCTTCCTGAGTTGAAATCTGACCTCAGATACTAGCTTTGTAACCCTGGGGATGTTACTTCACCCTGTTTGCCTTAGTTTCCTCATCTGTAAAATGAACTGGAGAAGGAAGTGGCAAACCACTTCAGTATCATTGCTAAGAAAATCCTAAATGGGGGGGGGGAGTCACAAAAAGTTGAACATGGCTAAAAATGACTCCATGACAACAATGTCTTTGCCTTTTATGGATTTTGGATGATGGAGTTCCATCTAATTTATTATATACTGTGTTAAGAAAGGGAAGCAAGCCTCATGACTTATGGGAATCAGAAAGATGTTTGTGATGCTTAAGTGGATTCATAAGCCTATGATAATTCTCAAACAGGAACTCTTATTTTTTGGCAAACAAAATATGTGTATGTTCCTGTGACTTAACCCTCAATTGTATATATTAACCAAATATGTGCATATCAATTTAGTATAATTAAAACCATCCAATATTTCCCTCAGGAGAATTTTTTTTAAAGAAGCCCTGAAATAATTCATACAGGTATTAGCTCTGGATTAGATTTTACATAAGAAAACAGGTTTAAATTCTGACTAACATATTAATGAAGATATTGATAGCATCCATATATCTTTCTCTGTATAAAATTTATATCTATTTTATTTTTATCTCTAATGGTATCCATATAGACATATGTATATATAAACATATATTTACAAATATATACATAGGTGAAAAATAAATGACATTTATTAAGTTCTTGCTTTGTGACAAAGCTAACCAGCAGTCCCTACCCTCAAGGTGCTTACATTCTAATGTGGAAGATAGCACCTAAAAAGCAGCTAGAACCAGGACAGGGGTAAAACTACTGACAAAAAAAGGTGGAAATGTCTACAGAATAACAATTTGAGCCAGGAATGAATAAGAACTGGGCACATCAAGCAGGTTGACCTTGGACTTTACTTTCTTCATATGTAAAATTAAGGTGATTGAACTAGTGATTTCTGAGTTCCTTTCTAGGCTAAAGCTTTTAGCATGGCTAGAATTTCATATTTTCTAAAACCTTATATTGAACTATGTTTGTCATCTCATGTATATACATCTTGTGCACTCCTAAGCCATGAAGCAGGCTTTACTCACTGTCTCTTCCAATCTCTTAGTAGTAATACAATATTAAATTAATTCTTGCTCCAATATCAATGACCCTTCATTTGCTAATATCAATTTTAATTTATCCCAAATAATTCAAAATGAGATTTTCAATATTTGCATGAAGAGTTTTTTTTCTTATGTCTCCAAATCATCAGATTTGATTAAAAAAAATTCAAATAATGACTTCTTGATTTTAACTAAAAAACACAATGAGAAAAAAGGAACAAGCTTGCTAGTAGTTAAAGTTCACATTTCAGGAATGTTTTAAAGTTTTCTTCTGTTTGAAATAGCTAGGGCTATGTGTAAAAACAATAAAAATTATTTCTTGCCTATTACAAACAATTTAAAATCTAAAAATATGATTTGCTTTATGGGATAAAAGTTTGCTAATAAAAATGTATGGAAGTTAAGCCTCAAAATCTAATACCATTAAATCTTTTTTTGGGGTAGAGGTGGGAAGGCAGGGCAATTGGGGTTAAGTGACTTGTCCAAGGTCACACGATTAGTATGTGTTAAGTGTCTGAGGCTGGATTTGACCTCAGGTCCTCCTGACTCCAGGGCCGGTGCCCTATTCACTGCACCACTGAGCTGCCGCTAAGATTATTAAATCTTAAAAATACTCTGATGCCTTAAAATGAAAAAGCAAAATAGTACCAGTAAGATATTTTTTAGCCAAAAATGCAAGTCAAAAGGAATGGTTTTTAGTTTTGTTTTTTGTTGCTGTTCTGTTGTTTTTTTTTTCCTCCAGAATGTCACATACAAAGATATCACCAAATTCTTCATAGTGTGACACATGGATTGATTAAAAGGACTGAGGAAACAAAATTCAAAGTTCTGAGCATATCAGTGTATAAGGAATGCATGCTAATTCCATAAGAAATAAGGACCAATCCTTCTCAGCATGGCACTAGACTCTGAATATAGAGAGACACATTTTTTTTAATGTATTAAAAGGAAATAATTAACAGAATATAAATCAGAATATAAGACTAGGTAATCTGCTTTCTAGGTTATCTGAGGAAAGACTTGGAAAGGTGCTTTCCAAATTGGGACGGGAATAAATGAGTTTCAAGAGTTAGAAGGGGCAAGAGTAAGCAGGTGATATATTTCTAGATGTGAAGCAGGATATCCCTTAATTCCCACAATTAGCAAACAGGTGCAATGTACAAAAAAATGGAGTCAGTTTTAAAAGATTGAGTAAGATCGCTTCACACAATTCTCTCAATGACCAAAAAAAAAATTCGATTTAAAAATAGAAATTAAAGGAAGCTAAAATATGAATCCTTGATAATGTATTTTAACATTTAACATAAAGCTACCCTTCTAATAATTCACTTTGAACTTCTTTCCTGTGTTCCATTTAATCTCAACTCAATGAAACTAAAAGATAAAAGATTACTCTTCTCTAAGTTTACAGCAAAGCTTTAATTTTGATAATTGACATTCTCTTTACTAGCAACCGCAAAATGAAATAGATATTTGATCACAGAGTATTGGAACTCATGAATAATATAACAAATGGCTTCATAATTACAATACCTAAGCTTCCTACAATTAAACTCTTTTGTATAATGAATCACAAATTGTTAAAAATCTCTCCTAAAGGCAGAACTATTATTTAAATAATTTGCATTGCTTTACATATATTTTTAAAAGTTTCTTCCTTTCTGTTTACTAATTTCCTTAAGTTCAAAGACACTTTTTAATATATCTTCCTCTGCATTTCCCACAGTTGATTTAAAAATAATGTAGAAAAAGGAAATAAATTATTTCATTAAATTTTGAGTGAAATCATATTAGCTAATATATTGAGGTTCAAAATGCTTTCAGCACAAGTTCAAATTTTTTATTAAAGTTGTTATCCTCTATGTAATTCAACTGTTCATAAATTACCACAAACTTAAGTATAATTAATGAATAATGCTAAGCTTTGCCTTGATAAAGTGAAGAGTTTCAATCTAATCTCTAATGAGCTATGTTTTGCCAAAGGAAATATTGTCTTTCAAGTAAAAACAATTAGAAAAATGTGATCATTTTTATTTGTGTATTCAAAATAACATAATATTGGGGCAGCTAGGTGGCGCAGTGAATAGAGCACAAGCCCTGGAGTCAGGAGGATGTGAGTTCAAATATGGCCTCAGACACAACACAAAAAATAGCCATGTGACATTGGGCAAGTCACTTAACCCCAATTACCCTGCAAAAAAAATAAACTAATATTTTGTATTTGAGCTTTTCTTTTATAGACTTCACAAGTAATGGGGAAAATATCATGTATAATAATAATTAATTTAAAAATGCTACTTGGTTATCCCTATTCACTTCCCTGGCCTCAGTTTACTCATTTGAAAAATTAGTTTAGACCAGCTTCTAAGACCTAGCTCTACAGCTATGATATTATTATTTTTCAGTTCTATAGATCCCAAAGAACTATGAAAGCTCAAGATTCATTTCAGAAGCAGATGAAGCTGTTTATGTCTAGTTTATTTGTTTGCTTGGATCACAAATGTGTCCTAATGACCCATTTCCACAGTTAAATGGAAGGACATTAATCCTTAAAAATAAGTTTTATTATTATTATTTAACAATTTTAAAAACTAATTCTTAATCAGAGTAGATTTGTATTTCATTCACTGTCCTATCAGATATTTTTAGGTACAGCTATCTATACATGCAAAGGTTATGATGCTGATCTGTGGAATAGTTAGAGTTATAGAAATAATATATTTTGGATAATACTTATAGAAAATATTATTGAATGTTATAAATCATATTTTTAATCTTTTTTTATTAATTTGTTTCCTTTTAGTTTACAGGATTCAATTCCGCAATTCCTTGAGTTTCACTTTTGTCCCCCCTCCCTCCCCTCCTCCCCCCATGGTGGCTTATAGTCAAGTATAGGATCTGTAAATACTTTCACATTATATATTAGTCAGGTTATAAGGACGGATTGTACCAGCTGGAATGAAAAATGGTAAAGAGGATATAAAACCAAATAAGAGAAGGAAAAATATCAGGTATTTTGCTTCCACCTGGATATAAACTTTGTTCTTTCTATTTCTTTCTCTAGATGCACATATTTCTCTCCATCATGAGTCTTTTGGGATTGACTTATATCACTGCATTGCTGCGAAGAGTCCAGTCTATCAAAGTTGGTCATCACACATACATTGTGTCTGTAATTGTGTACAAATTTCTCCTGCTCCTACTCTACTCACTCAGCATCAGTTCTTTTAAGCCTCTCCAGGTAAATATGAAGACTGTCTGCTCCTCGTTTCTTATAGCACAATAGTATTCCATAACATGCATATACCACAACTTGTTAAGCAATTCCCCAATTGATGGGCACTCCCTTAATTTTCAATTCTTTGCTACCACAAAAAGAGCTGCAAAAACATTTTTTGTACATATGGGTCTTTCTCTCATTTCTATGATCTCTTTGGGATATAACCCTAGGAGTGGTATTGCTGGATCAAAGGGTATGAAAGTATTTATAGCCCTTTGGACATAATTCCATATTGCTCTCCAGAAAGGCTGGATCAGTTCACAACTCCACCAGCAATGCATTAGTGTTCCAATTTGCCCACATCCTCTCCAGCATTTGTCATTTCCCTGTTTTGTCATCTTAGCCAATCTAATTGGTGACATGTGGTACCTTAGAGTTGTTTTGATTTGCATTTCTATAAATCATATTTTGAAAAATTCATGTTATCTATATCCTTCCACTTCTCCATGAAATAAAAACCAAATATTTAAAATATTATTATTTTTTCTGGTTTTGTTGTACAACTGCAAATCATGGGAATCACAATGTCTAAGGAATCAAAGTTGACAGGTCACCCAAAGGACAATAAGGAGACGTATGTTGCTAATTGCTAATGAAATGGAGATGTGAGAGACTTCGTACAAGATAGCATTGAGTGGAGCAAGTGAAAACTTCTCAGTTAACATTCCAGAAATTTGAACAGCATTGTAATAAAGTACCAAAGACTTAGCAACCTGTGCTGGGAGCCTGGGACCCTTGCCTTACTTCCCTGGCCATAAATTGACGTTTTTACTAAGCTTAGGTAATGTATAGGAGGGGAAAGCACAGACCCTGCAAATTTAACCACATGCCCGAATGTCCCAGACTTGTTTCTGCTGACCACTATCTGACCTCTACAAATATAAAATTGGAAATCTTGTTGTGGAACTCCAGGTAGGTTACCATGTCCTAAAATCCCCATCATTCATAAAATATTGTCTGCTTTCATACCTATATTGATATAGTTAGAACATTTATCTTCTGTTTTTGTATCTAAATTGATACCAATGACATATTTTGTCTATTTTCACGTCTGCTAGACATGTACCTTCTGCTTTTGATATTACTGATATTTCACCGGCAATGCCAGCAGATTTTTGCAGTTAAGATTGTAAGCCTCAGTTCCTAATTAATGGGAATGGGACAGTACAAGGGGCGGGGGGAGAAGGGGGTATTTTTTGGTATATAACCAAGCTTTGTATTTTGTATTTTGCCTCTCCTACTAGGTTGCCTCTAGTAGTGAAACTGCCCTTCTTGCAGGAAGAAGTAACTAAGTAAATCCTTCCTGTCTCTACTTGGAGATATCTCTGCTTATTTTTATTTGGGCAGGGGTCATCTTGTCCCACACAGCATCAAAGAGAAATATGACTGGAAAAAAATGATAGGGAAGATATGTTGAGAAAGGAATAACTTATGGACAGCCCTACTGATAGACCCCCATTGAAGAAATCCAAAGATAAAAATTCTAGCACTCTGGTTAGGCCAGAAATGTAAATGTACAAATGTAAAGTAAATGAACAAATAGGATAAGAAAATAGGATGAACAAAAATGTGTACATGAGTGACAGTTTGTAAGATTCATATAAATAATTCACTATTAGTAAAAAGGAAAAAAAAAACCCTTGAATGGGGAAAAAAACTCAAAAAACCATATACCCTAAGTTTATAACTAATATAATTTAAGGTTTGAATTTGATTTTTTTTCTTTAGCTTCTACTTTACTATAAAACCAAAACCAAAATAAACAACAAAGAACCCCAATGCAAAAACCTTCATTAAATCAACAATTAGGTGGAATGCGGCAGACATGGCAGGCATAAAATTTAAATCTACTATACCCAAAGCAAGAGTAACTTACTTCTCCAGCAAAACAAACAAACAATAAAACCCCCACAACTTTCATTAGAAAATAATCTCTTTGGGGCAGCTAGGTGGTGCAGTAAGAGCACTGGCCCCAGAGTCAGAAGGACCCGGGATCGGTTCCAGACTCAGATACTTAACACACGCACACACACACACACACACACACACACACACACAGACACACACACAGACACACACACACACAAGCTGACCGTGTAACCTTCAGCAAGTTAACCCCGATTGCTTTATTAAAAAAATGATGTCTTCCATTTTAGTTGTGTCAAGTCTGTGTCACATAAAGTCATGTACAAGGGCAGGTGGGTGAATGTTCAATCATGAGAACATAAAATGTTCTAGAAGACAGGGCTGTGAGTGCCAAGTTACAACATAGCAACTGTTTCTTTTGAATCATTGGGCAAATAGCTGCATATGTTTGAGGCACATTGGAGAGCTATTTTAGAAATTAAAGTAATTATCATCCTCAATGATGTATTCAATGGGATAATAATTATCTCCATTTTTCAGTCTTTCCTCTGAGCCATAATTGTCTTTGGTGTAAGAGAAAGGGCCAAAATGACCATTCTTTTATTAAAATGCTGGCACTATTAATAAAATGACTAAATTATCCAGGAATTATGCCTCTCAAACATCTTTAAACATCACAAATCCATACATCTTTCTCATAGAATTCCCATCTTTATCACTCAACTCGGGCAACACCTTCTAATTGAAGCCTTTCCTGATCACTCTAACTACTTTATATTGATTTTCCTTATATTTACTTTGCATGCATTTTATATGCATTTCTCTCCCCCATAAAATATAAGTTTCTTGAAAGCAGGAATTTTTTTTCACTTGTTTAATCTTTTTATTATCAGTAAGTAGTATAATGAGTGGCATATATCAGGTACTTAATAAATGTTTGTTTATTGTTTGACTCAACTGCTTTTTAAAAGCAATCAGCAGGAATTTGTTAAAGTCTGCTGATCTCAGTATTGTGCTAGGCACTGAGCATACAAAATACAAAGAAAGTGAAGTTATACTGAAATGTCAAAATGCTGGCAAGATGCAGAAATATCAGGAGCCTAGGATACAGGGAAGCCAATGAATATGACTCTTGACTCTTACATTTATGAATTGCACTAGAGCTTTGTGTTCTGGAATGGTACACAATGGAGAAATCATGCACACACATACACATGCATGTACACATACATGTATTCATATGTGTGTATGTATGTATGTATCTCCATTGAATTTAGGATTAGTCAGTAAAGGTGATTCCTTCTTTAAACAAAACCTGCTGGGCTCAGTGACCTGGAAAATGCTTCAAATATCATTCTTTCTGTTATTCTAATACTGTTATTCTTCAATAAAGAGGGGAGAGATTTCTTTGGAAATGGAGTCATGTACTCTAATAATCGTTTCTATGTGGATGAACTAACAATGGTAGAAGGATTTTAAAGATGATAAACTTTCTCGCTTTACATTTTATATATTTGCTTCTCCAAACAAGAAGCTTCTGTCTCTGTCTCTCCTCCTTCTCCTTCTCCATCTTCTGTTAGGTGCAGAGGAAAATGATGTTTCTCAAATTCGTATGGAAAAAAGAAGAAAGAAAGTAAATGAGGGGGCTCTCAGTGGTGTTAGAATTATGAGATAAATGCCAAACTCAAAGTTAATTAATCTTAATGTAAATGTATGTCTAGGGAATATAGATGAGAAGGTTGTCTTTTCATTATCCAAAGGGTCCTTCCTCTGACCACACTCTCATATTACTGTACAAACAAAAAATCAAGAATGAAACTCACTAAAAGTCTGTTTAGTAATTCCTGTGTGACTAATTGAGGATTTTATAGAGGAATTATACAAGTGATAGTTTAGGTAGCAAAATGTAAAATGAATAGTGGAAAATATATTTTTCCCAGGATATATATCTGTGTATGCATGCATGCATGGATGGATGGATAGATATGTGTGTATATTTACACATATACACTCATATGCACACATACATCCATATCGTATATATACATATATACATATACATTCCTTCTCTCACACACAAGTATGCATATTATACATGTGTGTATATATGCATGTATACCTTTATGTGTATATATATGTATATCTACATATATATATATATATATAATATACTCTATATGTGTAATCAATCCCTTTGAAGAATAGTTTCAAATATATGTAGTTTTTTAAATATATATTTAAAACAATTCTTTGAAGAGATTATGATTGTTTTGCTTGATTCCGTTATATTTGTTTTCCTGTAAGTGATAGAAGAGCAAGAATGAATTGACATTTAAGTGACTAACATCTTTCATTATCTCATAGATTCATTATATACTTTTGCCAAACCATGAAATTCATGACAAAATCCAATCCATCATCATCTTGATATATAGAGAAAAAACTTTAATTTTGTATACTACTTTATATTTACAAAATACTTTAAAATATTCAATTTTTAAATTTTATTATTTCTTTTAACATTCATTTAAAAAAAAGTTCCAAATTCGCAGTCTCCCTTCCATCCTTACCCCACCCACTGTGAAGGCAAAACAAACAAACAAACAAACAAACAGGATATCAATTATACATGTGAAATACATGCACAATGTATTTCCATGTTAGCCAGGTTACAATTTAAAAAACAACAAGAAAAACACTGCCTCAGAGATGAAATAAAGCCTTAGCTGACATAGTCCTTCACAATTTCACTGGGGTCTATTTTCCTTTTTTATTGCATATTAGTCTCTTTCACATAGTCTACAAACTTGTTGTTTGAAGAATTTGACATGCCATCTCTCATCTTGGTACCTTTTTAAAGACTGCCTTCCATGACTGCAAATCCTCTATGTTTTACCATCACCTCTTAGAGCCCTTAGCTTCCTTCAGGTCTAAGGTCATGTACCTATATCTCACAAAAAGCCTTGTTTGATCTACTTGCTGGCTATTGTCCTCTTCCTTCTCAAAGGAAGATGTATATATATTTCTGCTTCTCTATTATATCATTCCAGTCTACTTAAAGGTAGTATAGAGATGGGTCCATTTTTTTCCCTTTATCCTTTTTATATGTTTCTGATGCTTTCAAAACTTTTATTATTTATTTTTTATGTTCATTTTTAAAAATGAGCTTTAAATCCTCTCCCTACATCCCACCCCTCCTCAATCCATTTTGAATGTAAGAAATGTGATATCAATTAACACCTATAAAATCATGCAAGACATTTCCATGTCAACCATGTTGCAATAAAATAAAGTGAAAAATATGCTGTAATCTACATTGAGTTAACATGTTTAATCATAAACTATTCAGAAATTGTCATAGAACATTGTACTGCTCAGAATAGCTAATTCATAAAAACTGCTGGGAAAACTGGAAAATAGTATGGCAGTAACTAGGCATAGACCAATATTTCACACAGCAAGATAAGGTTGAAATGGATACATGACTTAGACATAAAGGGTGATATTGTGAGCAAATTTGGAGGACAAGGTATAGTTTTTCTGTCAGATCTATGAAGAAGGAAGAAATTTATCACGAAACAAGAGATTGAAACTATTATGAAATGCAAAATGGTTAATTTTGATAACACTAAATTAAAAAGTATTTACACAAACAAAACCAATGCAACCAAGATTAGGATGAAAGCAGAAAGCTGGGGGAAAATTTTTACAATCAGTGTTTCTAATAAAGGCCTCACTTCTAAAATATATAGGGAATTGAATCAAATTTATAAGAATACAAGTGATTCCACCAATTGATAATTGGTAAAAGGATATGAACAAGCAGTTTTCAGATGAAAAACTTAAAGTTATCCATAGTTATATAAAAAATCTGCTCTAAATCTCTATTGATCAGAGAAATGAAAATTAAAACAACTCTGAGGTACCACCTCACACCTATCAGATTGGCTAATATGACAGAAAGGGAAAATGACAAATGTTGGGGAACATGTGGGAAAATTGAAGCGCTAATGCATTGTTGGTGGAGTTGTGAACTGATTCAAACATTCTGCAGAGCAATTTGGTACTATGCACAAAGAATAATAAAACTGTGCATTCTCTTTTATCCAGCAGTACCACTACGAAGTCTATATCACAAAGAGATTATTTTAAAAATGGAAAATGACCCACATGTACAAAACTATTTATAAAAGCAATTTTTGTGGTGGCAAAGAATTGTAAATTGAGGCGATGCCAATCACTTGGGGAATGACTGAATAAGTTGTAGTATATGAATGTAATGGAATACTATTGTTCTATAAGAAATGACAAGCAGACAGATTTCAGAAAAAACCCTGGATAGACTTATATGAACTGATGCTGAGTGAAGTTAGTGGAGCCTAAAGAATACTATATATAGTAACAGCAACACTGTGGGATGATCAACTATGATAGGCTGAGCTCTTCTCAGCAATACAAGGATCCAAGTCAATTCCACAACATGCGTGATGGAAAATGGTAATCATACCCAGAGGAAGAACTATTGAGTCTGAATGCAGAACAGAACATATTTTTTTTTTCTTTTTTCATGGCTTTTCCTTTTTGTTTGATTATTCTTTCAAAACATGATTAATGAGGAAATGTGTTTAATATGATTGTACATGCATAATCTATATCAGATTGCTTGCTTTCTTGGGAGGTAGAAAAGGGAAGGAGAAAATTTAGAACTAAAGACCTTACAAAAATTAATGTTGGTAAGTATATTTTCATGTAATTAGAAAAAAATGCTATTAAGAAAAAATAATTAAAGAATAGTTGTCACTCACAGTTGAGCATCGTATAATATTGTTGTTATTGTATGCAATTTTCTTGCTCTGCTCACTTTACTTTGGTTCATTTCATATGCATCTTGCTAGATTTTTCTGAAACCATCCTACTCGTCATTTCTTATAGCACAATAGTATTCATAAGATCATATACACAACTTTTTTGGCCATTCCCCAATTGGTGGGCACCCCTCTATTATCATTTCTTTGCTACTACAAAAAGAGCTGCCATAAATATACATATATATTTATGAGTGTATATACATATATGAATCATAAGTTACATATTAATCAATATATGTGTCGTTAATATACTAATAGATTAGATTTTTCAGAATTGCTTCTCTTATGAGTCAACTCACGATACAGGTAGAAATGATCAATCAAACTTTGACAAACAATCAAACCACAACCACTGGCATCCTTGTGGCTGTGCAACTTAAGTGAAGCAAATTAAAGATTGTAGAACCTGTTTCTGTCACAGAATAGTGATTGTGGTAATTGTGGATTGGTCATGGTAAACCACTCTGGTCCTAGAAATGATTATTTGTAATCCATTTCCCCCCCCCTCCCCATGGTGATTTATGTATATAATCTCTGTCTTCCCTTTAGCAAGGTGGAATTCTGATCAGAAAAACTCCTACTTTGCAAATCTGTTGCTCATAATGAAATTAATAAATCAAATGACTACCTGATTACTGTCATTCTATCTCTGGCCTGTTTTTTCCTTATTTTCAGGCAAGAGACTGGCTCAGTAAAATCCTGTTAAAACATATAATTTCCATTTAGGTCCTTTTCATTTTTTTTTATTAATTTGTGATATATACCTAGTATTGGTATTACTAGGTCAATGAGTAATCACACAGAGTTTTTTTTTTCTTTATTTTATTTTATTTTTTAAGCAATCGGGGTTAAGTAACTTGCTCAAGGTTACACAGCCAGTCATTTCTGGGTGTGGTGCTGAGTATCTGAGCCCAGATTCGATCCCCAGGTCATCCTGACACTGGAGCCAGTGCTCTTACTCGCTGTGCTACCTGGCCGCCCCCACGCAAAGTTTTACAGCCCATTGGATTTAGTTCTCCATAATGACTGGGTAAGTTCACAACTCTACCAATAATGCATTAGTTTCCCAATTTTTCATCTAATTTACTTATGATAGATCCTTTCTGTCTAAGTCTAAGCCATGTATTTATATTACCCTTAATTTGGCAAATGGTATAACATATTTGTTTGTATCTAATTTATGTCAGACTTCTTTCCAATTTTCCCAACATTTTTAAACCAAATCATGAATTCTTATCCCCAAGCTTAAATACTTATATTCATCAAACACAAGTTCACTGTAATCATTAACTACTATGTATAGTATATTTATTATACTAATACATCCTTTTATGTCTTAGTTACTACCAGAGAATTTTGATAATTATCCCCTTATAACAGTTTAAAATCTTGTCCTATTAGACATTTTTCCTTTTCATTTTTCATTAATTAATTCATTCCTATTTTTTCATCCATTTCTTTTCACAACGTGACTAATATAGAAATATATTTTGCATGATTTCACATGAATATCCCATATCAAATTACTTGCCTTCTCAATGATGGGTCAGGGTAGGGAAGGGGAGAGTTTGAAACTCAAAACTTTTTAAAAATTTTTTGATGTTCTTTGATTGATATTCTTTGATATTCTTGATTGTTGTTCTAAATGAATTTTGAGATGTGGTACATCAGAGTTGTTTTGATTTGCATTTCTCTAATCAATAGTGATTTAGAGCATTTTTCATATGCTTATAGATATCTTTAATTTCTTCCTCTGAAAACTGCCTATTCATAACTTTGACCATTAACAATTGGGGAAAACTATCAATCTTTGAGGATAATATGATGGTACACTTAGATAATCCTAGATAATCAACTAAAACATTAGTTGGAATAATTAACCACTTAAGCGTATTTGTGGGATATAAAATAAACCCACATAAATCATCAATGTTTCTATATATTACCAACAAAGTCCAGCTAAAAGAGATAAACTTGAAATTCCACTTATAATTGTATTTAATATCACAAGTCATTCACCAATTGAAAAATGGCCAATTCTATGAAAAAGAAGTTTTCAGACAAAGGAATCAAAACTGTCTATAGCCATATGGGAAAAATTGTTCTTAATCATTGAGAAATGCAAATTAAAACGACTGTAATGTACTATATTACACCTATAAGATTGGCTAATATAAGAGAAAATAAAAATGACAAATGATGGAGAGGCTGTGGGAAAATGGATTACTGATGCACTGTTGCTAGAGTTGTGAACTGATCTAACCATTCTGGAGAACAATTCAAGACTGTGTCCAAAGGGCTGTCAAACTGTGCATACTATTTGACCCAGTGATACCACTACTAGGTCTGTATTACAATATGATTTAAAAAAAAGAAAAGAAAAAGAACTATACATACAAAAATATACAGAAAACATCTCTTTTGTAGTGGTAATAAAAAAGAAAATTGAGGGGATGCCTATCAATTAGAGAATGGCTCAACAAATTGTGGTATATGATCATGATGTAATATTATTGTGGTGTAAGAAATCCTGAATAGGATACTTTCCAAAAAACCTTAAAAGATGTATACGAATTGATACAGTTAAGTGAGCAGAACCAGGAGAACTTTAACACAGTAACAGCAATATTGTAGGATGATTAACTATAAATCATTTATCTGCTCCTAGCAATATAAAGAGCCAAGAAAATTATGAAAGACATGATATAAAATAATACCTCCAGAGAAAGAACTAATGGAATCTGAATGCAGTTTAATTGTACTTTCATTTTTTTACTTTATCCTTTTCCTATTTTTTTCCATCCATATCTTTTCACAATGTGACTAATATAGAAATATATTTTGCATGATTTCACATGAATAGCCAATATCAAATTACTTGCCTTCTCAATGATGGGTCAGGGTAGGGAAGGGGAGAGTTTGAAACTCAAAACTTTTTAAAAAATGTTTAAAATTGTTTTTGCAAGTAATTGAAAAGAATGAAGATTGTTTTAAAAAATGTTTTCAACCATGCATCCCTAATCAATCAATTTTATTGATGACAAAGCTAAAAAAAATGTGCTTCTGACCTATTCAATTTCATCTCATTCAATTTGGTCCATTGTTCTAATTTGTCAAGGTCTTTTTGAATCCCAGCTGTTACCCAATTTCAGCATTGTCTTCCAAAATTAAAATGCATGTCCTTATTTTAAACTTATATGGAATACCCTCCTTTATGTCATTTCCTTTTTGAAATACATTAAAAATCACTGCATTCTGGATCTACTTTATCGCAGATTTTCAAAGTTTACATTGAACTTTTTCTGGTAACCCATCTAAATAGTACCATTTAATTGTACTATGGAGTCTAACTAATATCTTTCCATCTTTTTCACAAGAATAGTTTGAGATTTTCTCAAATAACATTAAAAATTATAATAAGTAAATTCTTACACCATTCATCTAATGAAATATATACTTATATGTGTGTGTTTCAGTTGTGTCCTACTCTTTGTGATCCCTTTTGGCCTTTTCTTGTGAAAGTTACTGGAGTAGTTTGCAATTTCCTTTTCCAGCTTATTTTGTAGATGAGAAAACTGAGGCCAACAGGGTTACATGACTTGCCCAGGGCCACATAGCTATTAAGTGTCAGAGCCCAGATTTGAACTCAAGAAGATGAGTCTTCCTGACCCCAGGTCTGGCACTCTATCCAATGAGCCACCTAGATGTTTGTATAAATATACATGCACGCATGTATCATGCATATATACACGCATAATATACATTCATACGTATATATATATATGTATACGCACACATAATTTCTTAGTGCTATTGGCAAACTCTCTTAAACCACAAGACTAGCATTTGTAGAAGGAGTTTCCTAATGTAGAATTTAGCAATTAATAAATGACTATTGACTGATGGTAAGGTCCCTAAATGAATGAAATCAGAGGTGCATTCCCTATTCCTATTTTATTTTTAATTTCATAGTGGCCATGTAATTTATAGTCTAACTAATCAGAAATGAAGGAATATCTTCATCTGGGCCACAGAATTTAGAATAGCTGCTTTGACATTTTAATTGCTAGAATTCATAATAGGAATATTATTTAACATTGGAAATATTAATGTATCATAAATTATCATTTCTCTCTTCTATGTCAATATAAATAGAATACTGCCTGCACCCATTACCATTTCAGAAATATGCTCTACTGTATTTTTTCAAAGTTTTATTTTAAATATTTTAAGTTGACATTTATTTATTTAATATTCAATCGATAACATATTAATCACCTACTGGCAAATCCAGTGTGTGGGTGTCAGGGACAGGGAGAGATGAAAATGCAGATTAGATACACTCTCCTCTTAGATTTTACAGTCTCAGGGGAGGGTATGACACAATGGATTACTTAAACCCACAAACGTCAATAATAAGGGAATTAGAATGATGTGAAACAAAGTGTATGTGAATTCTGAGAAGGAAATGTAGGTTCAGGAAATCAATAAAATCATGGTTAGGTTGCCATAAAGTAGGTGATATATTTTAATTCTAACTTTCTCATTTTTCACATCTATTTGAAGATTCTTCTGAAACCGTCTCTAGTATTTTATTTTCTCTAATTCTCCTCGATTATTTTTCTTTTTAATAGTATTTTTTTTAATTATAGAAATAGAACAAAGCGTGTTTAAACCATTATAAAACTGCAAGTTTTATACAATATCTTCATGATTAATATACTTTCAAAGAAAAATCCTAGTACATAGGTTGAATAAGTGAGATAAAACTGGGAGGCAGGAAGAGGGTAAATATGTATATGTGTGTATACACACACATGATATATACATATATAAAACATATATATTATATATATGATAGATGCTGCATTTTCCCCCAATAGCTTAAGTTTTTGGAGCTTTTAAAAACAAATTTACTATTTGGCAAATTTCATCTAAAATAACTATGTCTTAAATAATCTTTAACTTCAAATAAAAAATATGATGAAAACTTTTTCTTTTTAATTTTCTTCATGCATCCATAAATTACCTTCCACTTTGTAAACAATAGGTAAATCTCTAACAGCTTTGAAGGCTTCAGGAAGATAATATTTCTACTCAGGGCTTTCTTTTATGAGAAACTGCAGCAAAAGCAGAGATAAGAACAGTTGTCTGATTTTAAGTGAAATTTTAACTGAAGATTTGTATTGAGGAAACTTTAGAAATGGCCTAAAGTTGCCTCATTTCTAAGGTGGGCAATAATTCATCTTTTATATGACGTGGTAGCCCTCTATGCCCAAATGATATGAAGATTAGATTTCATGAATAGATAATTTCTCATTGGTCCAATATGCTATGTTTCTTGATCAAGACTTAATTTGAACTTTTCCAGTGGGATAAGTATCTACATATAAATGAGCTTTTTGCGGGGCTGGGGTGTGGGGGTGTTGTTAATGTACTTTGCATTTCTCTTTCCCATCTGATGCTTGTCCTTCTTAGTAAGAGTTATATCTAATTAGATATCCAATATGTAATTTCAATTAGTATAAGAACAGAAGAGGAATCCTGGTGTGGTGGATGAAAAGCTAATGTTGTAGCCAAGAAGATATGGGTCCATTGCCTAGGTGAACCTGGGTAAGTCACTTAACCCCTCATTGTTCTAGTAGATTCACTTTACAAAGAAGATCTTAACCTAGCCAGAAAGACTCTTTTTTCCCATTTAGGGACTTTCCTATACCAATGAAATCACAGGTCCATTATCTATTCCCCTACAATAATAATGATATGATAACAATTTATATTTCTTTAACCTTTAATATTTAAAAATAATTTTCCCACACTAATCTTGTGAAATAAGTAGTAAAGACCTCATTTTCCTAATTATTTTGAGATAAAGAAACTGAGTTTCTTAAGAGTTTAAACAACTTGTCCAAGGTTACACATCAGTTATTAAGTGTCAGAGAGAGGACTACTAATAGGAAGTCAAGTATTCCTTCCAATATTGGAAATATCCAATATCCACATTGGATGAAATAATATTGTAATATAAGAAATGATGAACAATATGCTCTCTACAAAGGTGGAAAGACTTCCATGAACTTATCCAAAATAAAATAAGCAGAACCAGGAGAGTGTTGTACACAGTTATGGCAATATTGTATGATGATCAACTGTGAATGACTTAGCTATTCTTAACGATACAGTGATCCATGACTATTCCAAAGAACTTCTGATGAAAAATGCTATCCATCTGCAGAGAGAAAAGTGATGGAGTCTGAAGGGAGATCGAAGCATAATTTTTCATTGTTTTCTTCCTTCTTTCTTTCTTTCTTTCTTTCTTTCTTTCTTTCTTTCTTTCTTTCTTTCTTTCTTTCTTTCTTTCTTTCTTTCTTTCT
>NW_027185799.1:5642856-5680356 GCF_028583685.1 Petaurus breviceps papuanus
TCTTTCTTTCTTTCTTTCTTTCTTTCTTTCTTTCTTTCTTTCTTTCTCTCTTACTCTCTTTCTCTCTTTCTTTCATTCTTTCCTAGCGATTGAGCTTAAGCAACTTGCTCAAGGTTACAGGGCCAGGTATTTCTGGGTGTGGTGTTAAGTATCTGATCCTGGATTCGATCCCCAGGTCATCCTGACTCTGTGGCCGGTGTTCTTACTCGCTGAGCCACCTGGCTGCCCCCTTTGTTTTCTTTACTTGCGTCTTGTTTTGTTTTTGGTCTGTCTTTTCCCACGCAACATGACTAATGTGGCAATATGTTTTTCATGACTGAAAATGTATAACATATCAAGTTGCTTTGCCTTCTCAATGAGGGGAGAAGTGGAGGAAAGGAGGGAGAGAGTATGGAATTCAGAATTTTACAAAAGAATGTTAGGGCGGCCAGGTGGGTCAGTGAGTAAGAGCACCGGCTCCAGTGTCAGGATGACCTGGGGATCAAATCCGGGCTCAGATACTTAGCACCACACCGAGAAATAACTGGTAACCTTGAACAAGTCACTTAACCCCTATTGCTTAAAAAAAATGTTAAAATTGTTTTTACATTTAATTGGGGGAAAATAAAATATTAAAAA
Organism: Petaurus breviceps papuanus; assembly: GCF_028583685.1. Lineage (NCBI taxonomy): Eukaryota > Metazoa > Chordata > Mammalia > Diprotodontia > Petauridae > Petaurus > Petaurus breviceps. Next base: position 5,643,475 of record NW_027185799.1, read on the forward strand.
AGTACTAATGTATCAGTATATATATATATATGTATTTATGTGTGTATATATGTATGTATATATGCATGTATTATATATTTGTGTGTGTTTATATATGTGTATATATTCTATACTGCCTGCTTCACAAGTCATTTGTCCAAAAATAATATGGGCCAATTGAAATGGATTGAAATGAAATCATTATCAGAATGAGAATATATGAATATTTATACATTGGAAGGCTACTAAAATATCACTGCTTTGTTCATAATAGAAGCATTTTTAAGGTGTCATATTAAGGTCTTCTTGATCTGGTATAATGATCTGATATAGGTCCTTGAATAATTTCTGTCCCAGAGAGAAGTTCAAATTTAAATCAGTGGAAGCTTTGTCTTTGGACACTTTTTTTTTTGATAGCTAACTTGTCTCCTAGAATTAGGAGATCCATTAACACTTGCCTCTAAAAAAAGGAAGAAGCAAATTAGAATCAATATCCTGAATGAAATATTGAAGGGCTGTGGGAACCAAGAGATTTTTTCCTCAAAATTAGAAAGGGAACATTTCTAACCAGATGACCAAGTGAAAGGTTACACCTGAAACAAGCTCTCCCACATCATATCAAAATAGTGAGATGGGCTAAATAATGTAAATAAATACATCAATAGATAATTAAACAAATGAATGAATAGAAAGAATATACTTTCCTATGACAAAACCTTAAATGAATGGGAGATGGAATAAATAGAGACAAGAGAGGGCTGCACTGTTAATTTCCAAGTCAGATCTGGTACTAAGATAGACTGTCTGTTCTGCTAAGTATCCAACTTGAATGTTTCCAGACATTTTGTGTCCATCACTGCATTCTCCACAGCACCAAGGAGCTCTAGCTACAAAACAATTAATGAAACAAAAAAAAACCATAGGGAACAGTCTCTCACCAAGGCCTCAATACCCAACATCTATCCTAAGCTTGTATCATTGTAACGTTGGTATACGTATATACCACAGTTATGTGTGTTGTTGTTTTTCAGTTGTTTTCAGTCATGTATGACTCTTCGTTACCCCATTTTGGATTTTCTTGACAAAGATACTGGAGTGGTTTGCCATTTTCCTTCTCCAGTTCATTTTACAGATTAGGAAACTGAGACAAACAGGTAACTTGCCTAGAATCACACAAGTAGTAAGTGTCTTAGGTCAGACCTGCAGTTATCTACTGTGTCACCTAGCTGAGGGAACAGAAAGAAAGAGAAGTATAGACCAGTAATATTAAGGAACATTAATTCTTTTAAATTAAATAAAATTCTGGCAAAAAGATTATAGCAATGTGTCCCAAAAATAAAAATCTAGGGGTGGCTAGGTGGCGCAGTTAATAGAGTGCCTGCCCTGGAGTCAGGAGGACCTGAGTTCAAATCCAGGCTCAGACACTTGACACACTAGCCGTGTGACTTTGGGAAAGTCACAACCCCAACTGCCCTCCAAAAAAAAATCTACTATGATCGTGCTGGATTTATACTAGGCATAAAAGTATGGTCCAACATTAGGAAAATAATTTACATAATTAATCATTGTAAAACAAAAACATCCCAAAGTCATATAATTATATCTACATTTGCAGAAATTCTTTAACATATTATAGTAGTATATTAAAGTATATAGTAGCATATTTTAAAAAAGAATCCTAGAGAGTATAGGCATAGTAGGACAGTTTAAATATTATTTAAAGAAGTATTTTATTGAAACTATACTATTATACCTCTGCTTTCTAAGTTGTTTTATTTTAAAACATATAACATAAGTAAAATTTCAGTATAGTAAAAGGTATTTGGGGTAGTTAGTTGGTACAGTAGATAGAATGTTGGGCATGGAGTCAGGAAGACCTAAATTCAAATGTGATCTCAGGAGCTTACTAGCTTTGTGACCCTCAGCAAGTCAATTCACCCTATTTGTCTCAGTTTCTCATCTGTAAAATGAATTGGAAAAGGAAATAACCAAACCCCTTCAGTATCTTTGCCAAAAAAAAAAACCAACAACAACAACAAAAAACACCTCAGTGGGGTCTTCAAGACTCAAACACAACTGAAACAACTCAACAACATAAACAAAGTATAAAGAAACAAAAGTTATAATTGTGTACACTCAGAAACTATTAATGCCTTTCCAAATCAATAAACAAGCCAAATACATATTTCCCTGCTGTTACTTGACATAACTCTAGAAATGCTAACCAGACAAAAGAAAGATATTTAAAAAAAGATAGGCAAAGAGAGGAATTAACTGGCCCCTGAATCTTTACAGAGGGGGGAAAGGTAGCAATATAACATTCGATTTTTCCCATATATTGATTAGTTTTGCTAGCTTTCTCTCTGAACTTCCATTCCATCCCATCTCACTTTTTAACTTCTTTTATAAAGAATGGTTCTAGGGCAGGGGTTGGGGGTGGAAAACGAAGGTGTAATATTTGGGGTGAAGGGAGAAATATATCGTGAAATTTAGGCTTTGTAAGAACAGTAATTATCAATTGTATATGTGTATTTATATATGTATACATACATTTATATACACACACACTCACAATCTGGAGGGAGATGCCTATATTTGAACATTGCTTTTATAGGGAAGGATTTGAAGTTTAAAAAAAATTGCATTCAAATTCTGACTTATATTTACTTCCTGTGTTACTTTGGACAAGTTACTCCATCTTTCTGAGACAAATTTATTAGAATTAGTTGTTAAGGACCATAGAAATGGATATGACTCTTAGCCATCTATGGCCCGGTTTCCATCATGCTACTCCTGTCTCTGCATATGTAGGATAGGCCACACAACAAAGAAGACTCCTTTGCATTTTTCTTTGTTTCATGGTTAGCTAGGAGTTGTCAATCAATATTATGTACTAGGCACTGTACTAAGTGTTGTGGATACATAGGTAAACAAAAATAACTCCTACCCTCAAATAGATTAAGTTCTAATGGGAAAGACAACATGAAAGTAACTGTGTATATAAACATTATGTATAGTAGAGTCTGTCAGAGTGGGAGGGAGAGAAAGGAGAAAAGCTTCATATTAAGGAGTATTAGACCTTTCTTTTCTTTCTTTCTTTCTTTCTTTCTTTCTTTCTTTCTTTCTTTCTTTCTTTCTTTCAAAACATTTATCTTTCCTAAACTGAAGATGTAGTGGCTATTTTGTGTCAAGCAACTGTGGTTTTTGTTGTTTTTTGTTTTGTTTTGTTTTGTTTTTCCCCAAGCCGGGCTGGTATGTTTCTTCCTTACATAGCAAAATGCTCCTCTGCTCCCAGTTGTTCATGATATTAGTGCTGGACCTAATATAGACACCCAGTGGGTTTTACTCCTTCTGCAGCTCAGAAGCCCCACAATGAAGGGATGTACCAGCCTCACCCAGGAGCACAGATTACAACCATGCATGGTTACCTGAATTGAGGTAAATTTTAAAGAAGGGCAACAAAGACAAAAGGGAAATGTGAATAGGGAAAGCATTCTAGGCATGGGGATCAGGCAATGAAAAGGTGAAATGAAAGAGGGATGATTTTGAATAGTAACATCAATTAGGCCAATATGGCTGAGATGTAGAAAATGTGAAGGGGAGTGAGGTGTAAGAATACTGGAAGGTAGGAAGATGTCATGTTGTGAAGGGTTTTACATCCCAAACAGAACATGTTATAGTTAATCCTAAAAGTAATTGGAAGGTGGGGTATGAAATGGCCAGAGTAGCCATTTACTACCTTCACTACTTTTCAAGAATCTGGTTTCTCTTCTTCACCAGACTCTTTCAGGCCTCTTCTCTGGACTACTGCAGTAGATTCCTGCTTATTCTTCTGGTCTTCAGGTTTTCCCAATCTCCAATATATCTATCCCCACACAGCTACCAAAGTGATTTTCCTAAAACACAGGTCTGATCATGTTACTCACACAATGAAATCCGATGGCTCACTATTGTTTCTAAAACCAAATATGTACTCCACCATTTACTTTTTAGAGCCCTTTTACAACCTAGCCCTAAACTCCTTATTTAGTTCTATTATAATTTATATCCCTTCACATTCTTCATCAGTCAACCAAACTAATCTGCGTTATATTCCCTAAATCCAACATTCCATCTCTTGACTCCTTGTTTTCTTTTTTTTTCTTTGTTTTGTTTTTTGTTACCAGATATAGCTATAATTCACATATTGTTCACCTCCAAATCTTAGAAGCCATAATTTCCCTCAGAGTTCAGGGTATCCTTCTATGCAAAGCCATTCTAATAGCTCTAACTGCTAGTACTCTTTTAATCTTCAAATTACTTGGTATTTGCTTATATTTTTGAGTGCTGTATCCCCCAGAGAGCATGCATTAAATAGCTTTTTAGAACTCCCCACAAATTATCCAAGCACAAAAATCTTACCTCGTACGGAAAACAAACCAAAAAGCCTACATGACTTTTCTGCAATCAGGAAAAAGATTTCTCAGCTGCTTATTTAACTTGCTGTAACCTCCTGCCTTCTATCAAATATTTGTTCAAAATTGTCCAGAATGCTTCAATGCACTCAATATTTCTGTTACTAATTAGCTAACTTCGCTGAAATTTTTCTACTCACGTTTCTTTAAAAATGGACTGTGTGGATTACCCAGGGGGCAGAGCCAAGATGGCAGCATAGAAGTGGGGAAAATTCCCTGGGCTCCCCCCATAACAACGTCAGATACCTTTAAAATATGACTGCAAACAAACTTCCGAGCTACAGAACCCACAAAGTGACAGAGAGAAACAAATATCCAGCTGAAAGCAGCTGAGAAGGCTTGCAAAAAGGGTTCATCACAGTGCTCTGGGAATAGAGCCCAGCCTCACCTGAGCCCATGGTTTTAGCCCCAAGGAGGCTCAGACCAAAAGCTGGAGGGATGCTGGGAGAGTGGATCACCAGCAGCAGTAGCAGTTTCCAGAATTATCAACCCATACATGCCAAAGACAAAGTAAAAGGTCAGTGTGGACTCTGGGAACAGGGATTCTGGGAATGCAGTTCAGCATCTACCCTCAGAGGGAGAAGCAGCCAAGGCACTGCGGCTGCTGCCATGTAGCTGCTTCAGAGCTCCTGGCCTGCAGATTGTAGGCGGACCAAGCAACTACTCTGAGGGGTAATCACGCTTGCTTTAACCTGCTTGGATATGGATCGCTATTTTTTGGGTGAAGGTCTTGGGGTGTGTGACCACGTTCCAGAACCAGTGGAGACTTTTGAGAGGGCACCCAAATAAGAACTCTGGCAGGTGTGAAAACCCCCGTGATTTGGGACAAAGCTCTCCCCTCTGGAACCAGAGTTCTACTGTGGCAAAAAGCTAAAAAGTCAAGTAATTGAGTGGCAATATTACCAAGAAGCAAAGCAATCTGACTTTACATTCCTTTTTGGGGGACAAAAAGGATCAAAACATGGAATGGCAGGAAGCCAACAAAGTTAGAACTCCTGAACCAAAAGCTTCCAAGAAAAAGTACGGATTGGTTACAGGCCATGGAGGAGCTTAAGAAAGATTTTGAAAAGCAAGTAAGAGAAGTAGAGGAAAAATTGGAAAGAGAAATGAGAATGATGCAAGAAAATAATGAAAAGAGAGTCAACAACCTGACTGAATAAAAATATCACCTGAAAAAAATAAACTAACTCAAATGGCAAAAGAGGCACAAAAATGCAATGAGTAGAAGAGTGCCTTAAAAATCCGAATTTGTCAAATGGAAAAAGAATCTTAAAAACTCAATGAAGAGAATAATCCTTTTGGAATTAGATTGGAACAAAGGGAAGCTAATGACTTTATGAGAAAACAAGATACTATTAAAAAGATGCAAACAAATTAAAAATTAGAAGGCAATGTGAAATATCTCATTGGAAAAACAAGTGACCTGGAAAATAGATCCAGGAGAGGTAATTTAAAAATTATTGGACTACCAGAAAGCCATCATCAAAAAAGGAACCTAGAAATCATGCTTCAAGAAATTCTCAAGAAAAATTGCCCTGATATTTTAGAACCAGGGGGCAAAATAGAAATTGAAAGAATTCACCAATCAACTCTTGAAAAAGATCCCCAAAAGAAAACTCCTAGGAATATTATAGTCAGGTTCCAGAGTTCCTAGATCAAGGAGAAAATAGTACAAGCAGTGAAGAGGAAACAATTTGAATATTGTGGATACACAATCAGGATAATACAGGATCTCACCTATTCTATATTGAGGGATGGAAGGGCTTGGAATATGATATTCCAGAGGTCAAAGGAGCTGAGATTAAAACCAAGAATCACCTACCCAGCAAAACCAAGCATAATGTTTCAGGGGAAAATATGATCATTCAATGAAATAGAGGACTTTCAAGCTTTCTTGATGAAAAAATAACAGAATTGAATATAAAACTTGACTTTCACGTACAAGAAGCAAGAGATGCATGAGAAGGTAAACAGGGAAAAGAAATAATAAGGAACTTGTCAAAGCTGAATGATTTACATTACTACATGGAAAAATAATAGTTGTAGCTTTTCTCAGTATGAGAAGAGTTGAAGGGAATATAAATATATAAATATATATACATGTATATATATATATATGTGTGTGTGTGTGTGTGTATCTGTGTCTGTTCTGTGTACATACACATATATGTCTATATAGGAGGGTATACGGGCATATGAATACATATGTGAGTGTGTATATGTATACAGGTATACATAGAACGAGGGCACAGGATCGATTGAATATGAAGGGATGATACTTAAAAGGTAAAATTGAAAGGTGAGAAAGGAGTATAATGAGAGGAGATGGGGAGAGACAGAATGGGATAAATTATCTCACATAGAAGAGGCAAGGGATAGCTGTTACAATGGAAGGGAAGAACAGGGAGGCAAAAGGGAATGCATCAACCTTACTCTCATTGAATTTGGCTTAGGGAGAGAATGACATACACACTAAACTGGGGATATTTCCCTACAGGAAGAGTAGGGGGGAAGGGTACGAGGCAGGTGATGATGGAGGGGAGGGCAGGTTGCAGGGGAGGGTAGTTAGAAGCACACACTTTTGAAAAGGGACAGAGTCAAAGTATAGAATAAAACAAGTGGAAGGTGGGATAGAATGGAGGGAAATATATTCAGTCTTTCACAATATATCCACTATGAAAATGTTTTGCATAGCTACACATGTACAACCTATATTGAATTGCTCATCTTCCCAGTAAAGGTGGGTGATGAGGGAGGAAGGGAAAGAATCTAGAATTCAAAGTTTTAAAATCAAATGTTTAAAAATATATTATTATTGTTATTATTACATGCAACTGGGAAATAAGATATACAGGCACTGGGGTATGGAGATCCATCTTGCCCTACTAGAAAGTCGAAGGGGGGATGATATAGGAGAGAGCAGATTGGGGGATTGGTTATATAGTGGGATCACTGTTTTAGTGTGGTGGGTAGGGGAAAGATGGGGAGAAAATTTGTAACTCAAAATCTTGTCTAAATGAATGATGTAAAATGAAAATAAGCAAAATTAAAAAAATAGACTCTCATTTTTTTAGTCACAAAGCCCCACTCAATAAAGCATTACTTCTTAAACACATTTAAGGAAAACATAACAAAAAATGTAGTTTAATTCCATACCATCATATAAATATAAAAGTGTAGTTTTCATCATGGTGTTCATTTATTTTTTCATTCTATCAAAAGAGTTCATAATGGTGGTTAATGAAAAATAAGAAATCAGTTTAGAGGGTCATCTAGTTGGCACAGTGAATAGAGCACTGGCCCTGGAGTCAGGAGGACCTGAGTTCAAATCCAGCCTTAAATACTAACATAAAAACTAGCAGTGTGACCTTGAGCAAGTCACTTAACCACAATTGCCCTGCCTTCCCCCTCCAAAAAGAAAAAAAAATCACTTTAGAAACATATATGAATGTTTTGTCACTCCCCTAAATAGCACAGCTTTTGAAATAATAAAAACAGATGGAATAAATGTAATTACTCAAGATAACTAGTATGTAATATAGTGCTTTATGGTTTGTAAACCAGTTAACAAATATTATCTTGTTTTATCCTCACAACAACACTTGGAAAAAAGAGCCATTTTACAGATGAGGAAACTGAGACAGAGAGACGTTAAGTGACCTCTCCAGCTTCATGTAGCTAGTAATTGTCTGAGGTCATATGTGAACCCAGATCTAACTCCTGGTATAGCACCCAATACATGCACTGTGTCACCAGCTGCCTGCTCAGGTCAGTATCACTGCCCCCTACATAAAAAGACCTTAAGACAATTAATTAAAGAGCAAAACATAAGCTTACAGCTTTGACACTTATACTTAGGACCTCAGGCACAATTTCATTTCCATTTCCCAAACTGGGTCTCTTGGTATCTCTCTGATCCTATTCTCAACCCCAAATCACAGGTTTGCAGTTGTGCATTGTGTTAATCAAACAATGAACTTATAAAACCACTTATAAGCCTACTTCTTAAATGATGAGTTACTTCCTGGGGCATCAGAAAGAATCATATTCACTCAGAAACTCTGATCAAATCAAGGGTGATTGCCTAGCATGAGTGGAGAATTTAGAGTCTGGAGGCCACATGTGGCCCACCCCTGGACTAGGGATTCATGAGATCCCAGGATCTAGTCACAATGGCCAATTTTACTATAGTCACACTTCCACTAATATTGATAATAATTAAATATTATTAATTTGAATTAAATTAATTAAATGTTAAAAATAAATAATAATAATTAATGGTAACTATACACTAATATACTTTTAGCCAGGCTGTACCAGTCTCACCAACTGGAGTTACAACTTTTCTTTATAGATCTTTCTTTGTCTCTTAATTTTCTACCACAACCATTTAGGGGACTATCTCACAGTGACAATTCCATTACTTAGGGTAGGAATGATTCTACAGACTGGGGAATCAGGGATTCACAGGGGGAAAATTTATCTGTAGGGGATAAAGCTATCTTTCCACCCACCTCATTCCATTTAAATTTTACTTCTTCTTGTCTAGGAGACAAAAGAAGGACTAAATGAGAGATTTTTGCTGTGAATTATTAAGAAATGAGTGGAGAAGATGGATCACAGGCTGTAGGGGCCTGTAGCTCCTCTTTGGGTTTCAGGCAGCCTCTCCGAGTTCAGGTCTGACATAACAAGATACAGAGCAATCAGTGATATGTGCTGTTCTCATCTGTCGTCAGGGCACCTTGTAATGGGAATGTAAATTTTTAAGATCTTCCCTGCACCTAGGCTAAAGTGCACCTGGAGCCTGGGGTGGGAGCCTAGTTTTTCAGTAGATACTTTTTGATTGGCCAGTGGGTCCAGAAGGTTGTTATATTCTCTGAGCCAGGAGAAGGCTATATAATCCCTGATTTGAGGCTTTGTTTTGAAACTCTGGGAAGCCGTTGTTGAGAGTCCCCCGGCTTTGAAAAACCCAGATGTTGATTTGGTATGGATGTAATGGTTGGACAGTTTGGAAACTGTCTATTGATCTGTTTTTCTGTCTTGATAATTCTGTCTGTATATTCTGAAGTTTGGGGTGCTGACCTTTTTCCCCTGAACTAGATGAATGATACATATTTGACTGATTAAAATAAGCTTGTTAACCAATTTTGAGTTGCTTTCCTTTATCAAAGCAGATCCAAGAACCTGTGTTAGCAGCCACCCTAGGGACGCTGGGGTGCTTGCTGCTACACGCACCCAGATTGTGTGCTATCATGCAATGTACCCTGCTTCCCTGAGATTATCTCTGGGACTAAGGGTTAGTGCGCAGGAATATGAAAGCTGTTGTTGACACAGCCTCCCTCTTCTCTGATCGGCCCCCTACTTTCCCTCACGAGCTGTCCACGAGCACTGCAAGTGCACTTTGGGGATTTAAGGTCTGAAGCATGAGGAGGCTGGAGATAAGAGGGAGAGATGTAACAACATGCCTGTCCTGCCAATAAAGCTCTGCCTCTTTCATTTCCACTGACTTGACTTCTCCTTTATGAGACCACGAAGGACTGGCCAGCATGTTCACTGAGGACCTGGGAAAGTATGACTCAGCTAGAAACCTTGGGGTCATAGAACATTAAGTCTGGAAGTGATTTCAGACTAATGAGCCCTCAGTCAATAAGAATATTAGTTCCTGGGGATACAGAGATAAAAGAGGGGGGGGAGTCCTTGCCCTTAAGGAAAATAGATTCTATCAAGGGAGACATATGTTCATATCAAGTTTTACAATATGAGCCAATTCTGGGCCCAGTTACTAGTCTCGTGCCCCCTTTCCTTTTCTCCTTTGAGGTGTCTCTTTTCTTTGCAAATACACATACATTCTTCACTTGGTTGAGTCCAGAGTGAGCCTGGACATTACTTTGGAGAGTCAAGCTCCTTTATCTCTCAGACTTGGGCTAATTACATTTCCCTACCAAAGAATCCCAAAGAAGACTTAGTTATACTTTGTCTTTTGCCTCATGTCTGGGATGTCCCCCAAAATTGGAAGCAGAAAGGTACTCATTGTATAGTACTGATCAAGTATGAGACAAATATTTCCCATACACAAAAGAAATGCCAACAGACAAAACTCATATCACATATTGACAAAATAATTTAAAATATGATTCAGTAGCTTATCTTGTAACTACTAGTGCAATCATTTGGGATTTTAACGTTTACCTCAGCAGAATATAAAACAGTTTATGGGCCTCCTGAATAAGCATTCCATTTTACCTTGAATATGTACTGTTAAAACAATTTTCAGTTCATATTTTTTGCAATATTTTCTATGATGAACATGTCTTGCTGCCATAGTCATCTCCACTCAATGAAGTCAAGATCTCCCAAACTCAAAAGGTCACCTACAAGCCTTAGTATATCTATCCTGACAATGATGCTCAGTCATCTACTGAGGAAAGGAAATACATATTGGGAAAGATAGCCAGGAGCTCAAGTACAAGCTCTTATACTTATGAATATAGTCTACTTGGTAAGGCAATGATGTAAGGGGAAAAGGTGCAACCTAGCCCCCTGCCCCTTCACAGAAAGTCTAGTCAAATATAATACACAGTACACCTTGTGGAAGAAAAAGAATAATGCAAAAGCTCTCAGGTTTAACATATATAGCAAACTGACTCTCTGTCACCATCATAAGCAGGGCAGAAACAACAGCTACTACCCAGAGGTTTTGGGCATATCATAACCTTCCAGTGATGAGGCACCACATGGTAAGAAGCAGAAAGATATTTTATCAACTCTAGGATGTACTTGTGCTAAATGGTCAACAGCAAGCAAGAAATGTCAGCAGAAAGCAGGGGCACAGACAAATGGAAGATGTCAGAGGTTAATATCAGATGCAGGACTGGTATCCAGTGCTTGAAGGTGTAAGATAGTGACTTTGAGACAATGGTTTCCAGGGGTGATAACATAACAGTGTCAATTATCCTTTCACTGGTTTCTGGGTAGTATTGGAAAGTGTCCCTTTCCAATGAAGTTGGGGGGATCAGAGAAGAAATTCAATGATAAATATGTATATTAGTCACACAAATATATAGCATATTTAGAGACCTGATCATAAAATAAGTTCCTTTTACCCTTTACCCATTAAACTATGACCATGAAGAGAACTAAAAATTAGATTCACATACACACAGTAAACATATATGCATATATTTGTACATGTACATACATGTATATCTGATTATATATACACGCATGTATATACCCGAGTATGTATACAAGTGTGTCTATACTAGATTGTGGGTTTCTAGAGGATTGGAGCAATGTCTATACTTGTTTAAAAACCTTTTTCCAAATATATAGTTAGGATGGGATGATGGGGGCTTTGGCCTAGGTTGAGAAATTTAGAGATCACATATCAAGTTGTATTTTCTCCTCCATACAGCTGTATTTACCACTCTCATGCCCCACCTTTTGCCAGTAGCTACCTAAAAACTCAAAAATATCTCAGGGCAGGTTCTTCCTCATGGCAGTAGCACCCATGTGACTTTCACCAAAGTACTTGCCTAAGCTATAAAACTTATTTGCATAGAACTCTTTACCATAATATAAGCACAAAGAACACATTCCACACATACTTCTTTGCTAACATAGAATAAGCCAACTTAATAACTTAAGAATGACACTTTTCATTTCAATGCAGTAATGTTCCCCCATAAGTGTCCCTTCCATTTTAATAAATAAACTACACTGACTGCACCGCTGAGAAATCATGCTTTTTCTAGAAATCAGAATTAGTATGTGTTCCTTTTTTCCCTATTATGTGCATTCAAAACACAGCAGGCTGTGTACATTTCATCTTCAGCCAGGTTTAAAAAAAAATTAAAAAACCTTCTAGTCACACAGAGAATAATGTTCTATATCAATTTGGATAATTGCTTAGCACATTAATTCTGTCCAACACTCTCAGAAGTCTTTTTTAAAAGTGAGCATCAGTCTCTTTCTTATAAAAAGGCACTGGAATGAGCAGTATGTTGTCTCATGGTAATCAGTTGTCTTTTTTTTTTCTTTCTCTTTTTATTTTGTCTATAAGGCAAATGTGGGCATAAAGCAAGGCAATATTACATGCAAAAAATTTCTGAGGTCAGTGAGGGAAATTAGGAGGAAAACTGTTTATAAAATGGCTTTAAGAAACTAAGATAATGTCTGAAAAAAAATAAAACAAAAGATTATCCATTATATGATAGATATTTTGGTCACTATAGCTCATGAGAAGCATCTATTAAGGCTTGGAAGGGATATCAGTATTAGTTTAAAGGATACTGATCTGGGAAAATCATTAAAAAAACTTGATATATATGTTAATATATTTCTTATATATATATATATTACTATATATTATATATGTCAATTTGTTTCTTCTGCTGCAAGACAGATGAGAAGAACAGAAAGTTTCAAGGCTGTAGCGTTAGGGTTGACAGTGATGCCCCACAGTTGGCAGGTACGTCTGCAAATAATGTGGCCGTGCCTGGGGAGATCCAGTAGCAGTAATCACAATGAAAGTGGTAAGAACAGGAGGGCATTAGGAAACAGTGGTAGAGGAGATGGAAAAACCTGGAGATATTCCGATTTACTGGAAGGATTGTAATTGAGATAAATCCAGGTAATCTGTCTCCAGCTCCAGAACTCTTTCCTTGTGACACTTAAAAATTGTACATTGGTATAATTAGGTTTTCTTTTTAAACAGAGTTACAGTGAAATGAATTAAAATACCTGCATAAACATATACACATATGTATTCATATGTAGTTCATCATTTACACTCTTGATTTCTTAGATTTTAAAGAGATAGTTGCCTAAAAAACTACTAAAGTGTTGTTGGTAGTTGTTGTTGTTGTTTTACTTTTTGGAAGGCAATTGGGGTTAAGTGAATTGCCCAAGGTCACATGGCTAGTAAGTGTTAAGTGTGTGAGGGCAGATTTGAACTCAGGGCCTCCTGACTCCAGGACTGGTGCTCTATTCACTGTACCACCTAGCTGCCCCTGGTGTTTTTTGTTGTTTTTATTTTTTAATGGGACCTAACAAATAGGGATGTGTTCAGGATATTGAGAATTCCAAAAAGGAGTAGAGATTATATTAGATGTCTCTGAGGTTCCTTTCTATTTTAAGATTGTGTAATTCCAAGCAAATCATCATTTTTTCCTTTAGATACTTTTTTAGTCGAGGAAACTTGACATAGAATTATTAGGTAGTACCATGGAAAGAGTACTGGATTTGAGGTTGAGGGTTTGGGTTTGAATCTTAACTACAATCTTCCCAATAAGATACAGGGGCTGGGTTAAAATCCAGTATTTGCCACTTACTACCTGTGTAACCTTTGGGAAATCACTTTGGGCCTCAGTTTCTTCATATAGAAAAGAAGAAAGTAGACAAGGTGACCTAATTATGCCTCTCTCAGATCTAAATTTGTACTTCTCTAATTCTATGAACAGAATCCTCACCTTCCAATCATAGGCAAGACTGCTTTATTTGCTAGTATTTTTAAAAATGCCCATCTGACCGGAAAAAATATAAACTAGAGAAATATATGAATAAATATAATTTTATTACTTTCAAATGCACATAGAAACTGGGAAGGAATAGGTTATTCCCATAAATTTGGAATAATGGGAATTGCTAGATTCTGGGGATGATTGCCCAATTCCTCTGGCTGGAATGTCTTCAGATTTTAAAATGATCAAAAAACCCCCTAAATCCTCCAGAAATGTGTCATTTCTGTATATACCCAATAATTATGGTTACTACTAGCCAAAGCTCAGTCTTTATTGATACCCCATTAGCGTATTCTACCCTCATCACTAAGTCATTAGTATGCCACCACTTTCACAAGGGAAATGATTTTACAGAAAAAAAATCAACATTCACATACTTTCTCACAAGGGGAAGGATAATTTCATTATAATGCCACTACTTAAAGGACTGGAAAGAAAGGAACTGGATTATATGTCATAGAGAAATTATATTGTTAGAATAATATGAGTTATGTCTCTTATAGTTAATCCTTCTTAACAAACTTAAGAATCATTTCAAGAATTATTTATGTTTAATTTATTCATTAGTTTATCCAAATGATTCCACTTCTAAGTACTTAAAAATAGAATGGTGGCTTTTGCTGTTACTGTTATATAGGCCAAAACAATTTCCTTATTGACAATTTGAATTTGATCGGTGAGCTCCATTTTGCCCCCAATAGGAAAAAAAAAAGTGCATTAACTTTTTAATAAGTGTCTCCAAATCACTGCATTTTCAGGAAAGAGTAGAATGTTTATTGTGCTGTTAATTTGGTAGTATTATATAGTTGCTATGCATGGATTCAGCAAATGCTGTGTGTGGAGTCAGGAAAACCTGGATTCCAAAGCTACCTTAGACATGTTACTAGCTGTGTAACACAAACCAAGTCCCTTCACTTTTCCAAACCTCAATTTTCTTGTCTATAAAATGAGCTTAATACCTCAGTACTGCTATGAAGGTCAAATGGGATTATAATACATGCAAACTATTTTGCAAACCTCAAATCACTGTATAAATGTTAGTTATCATCTTTACCAGATATATTTTGACTCATGTCCCAAAACAGCAGTGAGATTAGCATATGTAAATGCAATGTTAGATAACCAAATTAATACATACCTTATCAAGTTGGATGTTCACTCCCAAAATGCAAATTGTCTCTCATCAATGCTTGCCCATCATAGTGATCCTTTATCAGTGCATATATTAAAGGGGGCAGTTAGGTAGCCCAATGGATAGTGCTAGGCCTGGAGTCAGGAAGAATTGAGTTCAAATCCAGCTTCAGATACTTGCTAGCTGTGTGAACCTGGGCAAGTAACTTAACCACACTTGCTTCACTTTCCTCATTTCTCAAATGATCTGGAGAAGGAAATGACAAGCCACTCTATTATCTTTGCCAAGAAAATCCCAAATGAGGTCATGAAGAACTGGATATGACGGAAACAAATGCATAACAATATTGAAGAGGGAAAAGAAAAAAATGCCAAATCATTATACATTTATGAGGTGCTTCCACATAGCCAGCCTTGTGCTATGAACTGCAGAGGAGGGGTGATACTGAAGTGTGAGATATGGTTCCTGATGACAATGACTGCATAATCTAGCTGGTAATATAAATGCATTAGACACAAATTAATTACAGACCAATCAGTGATTAACTATGAGATGATGATCAAGTGCCATTAGAGTTCAGAGGAAAGTGAGATCAGTGTGAATTAAAATTATCAGAGGGAGTTGGCCAAGGAAGACATAGGACAGGTGCCAAGGTGCTGACGGATAGCTAATATAGAATACAGCAAGTGGGGTAAGAAGAGGATTTTATCCAGTGGAAATAATGTGTTCAAACTCAAAAGTGAGGTCATAGTATATATCAAAGGTGTCCAGGAGAAATTTCTCACCAGATTCATTTGGAAGGGCATCCTGGCAAATGGAGGCAAATACGTTTGGAAAGGTGAGGTGGGTCCAAATTAGAGAAAGCAAAGGAGTTTAACTTGATGGGGATAACAATAGAGAAAAAAGGTGGAAGAAAGTAAAATCATTGACTTATAAACTTTAATGAACAAAGCGAGTTTTATAGCACCAAGAGGCCTTTAGGTCTACTTTCATCCACTGAATATTTGACCTAAAATGCTCCCTTCTAGAAAATATTAAGTGGTTTCCTCTCAGTCTAACAATCTGAAGATAATGAAGAGTGATTCTAATTGAGTTGCAAAGCTCCAGAACTAACACCAGGAGCTGCAAATAAACATTAAATGCCAATTTAAATATTCGCAGGTTACAAGAATGGAAATTGGAAGCACATGTGGTTGATTAGCCAGAGATTTAAATCCTAGGCCTGTCACACCTTGAAACTGAGCAGGATGAACTATTAATCTGATGTTGACAGCTAAAGAAATGAAAGAAAGATACAGAGAGAAAAACAGAGAACAGAAAGACAGAGATAAAGATGGAGACACAGACAGGAGGAGAGAGAGACAAAGACAAAGAGAAGGTTCAGCATATGGTAAATTAAGTCTAACTTTCTCAATTCTTCCCAATCTCCATACAGTTTTGCATAATTTCTTTCCCCTTAAAACTGACTTCATTTTCTTGCTTGAAATGGCCATCATTTCAGTTCTTTAGGGCATATTTTATGTTTCCTCTACCCTTAATTTTCAGAGCCCTTACATGAACTCCAGTACTTGCAATACTAGGTACTCCAGTGATGGTGACTAGAATTATATCAGATCTCCTGCATCACATTTCTGTGTGAAATGTATACGTAGTTATTGAAGTATTAAAGTGACTATCAGTGTCTGGGCATAGGAAAAAAATATGAAGGAATGGACTGAGAAGAGCCAGGACTAAGAATGGATTAAAAACTCACCATTGAAGCATTACTGGTCTAGTGTTATTGCTCATTGATTTAGATAGTTCCAGAAGGTCCATTATGAATAATTCTCGAAGGGTGAGTGGAATGAGAGGGGAACGTGACAGAAATTAGAGTCAGACAGGAAGTTAGTGTCAGAGAACTCTAGGAGGCAGTAGGTCTCAATTCCAGCAAAAGGTGTGCCCTAAAAAAATTTTCCAAGAATTCTCATCACAGATAGTTTCTCATCACACAAAACTGTTATTTGGGTTAGGGCTCTAATCCCTGGAAGGAATATGGGAAATAAGAAAGCTTCTTACTCTCAAGACTTAGAGCAGGACCCTATAGCAACTTGGACCTAGGGAAATATGAACTGGAATGCCTAGCAGGGATTGGGAGCAAGGCCGATAGGTGGCGATTTAGTAGATAGCTAAGTATCCATTAAACGAAGTATCCACTTAGCTTCAGAGAGCTAAGTATTCATTACACTATGCTGTACAATATTTTGTACAATATTACAACATAATGCACAACCTATTCATTATAATATATTGTACAGTGTGTGTATGTATATGTGTGTGAGCTCAGGATACAGAAGTAGATAAGAAATGATATTGACTCAATGGCTGATAGGTGATTTATACTAGGTAGAAGAATCACTAAAATAAAAGGTAGAATATTATAGAAGTAAAGGAGAGGTGTAGACAGAGTGGACTCAGAAAATCTGGGAATGGATCATGGTCAGCTAGAGTGGACTTTAGAAGGCTTCATGAAGAAGGGGTGCCTTGAAGGATGAGAAATATTTCAACAGTTGGAGCTGAGAAGGGAGTACATTCCAGATTGTAAAGATGATCTAGAGGTACAAGAGACAAGATTTTTGTTGTTGTTCAGTAGTTGCAATCGTGTCTGCATCTTTGTGATCCCATTTGGGGTTTTCTTGGCAAAGGTACTGGAGTGGCTTGCCATTTCCTTCTCCAGCTCCTTTTGCATATGAGGAAACTGAGACAAATGGGATTAGTTGATTTACTCAGAGACACACAGTTATAGTGAGTGTTTGAAGTCAGGTTATTCTTCCTGATTGAAAGCCCAGTGCTTTATTCACTGCACCACCAAATAGAGCAGGATTGTTCTAACACAGAACAGAATTGGCTGGAATGTAGACTATGCATGTGTTGGGGGTGAGGAGGATAAGTTAGAGATGTGAAATAACCTAGATAAGTAGATTGGAACCATACTGGGGTGGTTTAAACAGCAAAAGTGAAAAATTAAAGGGTTTAAGTTTAGTTTTGACTCCAGAGAGGTGACCTGCTCAGACCTGTGCATTGGAAAGATTAGTTTGCCAGTTGTATGAAGGATGGACTAGAGATGGGTGAGATTGGATGTAGGGAGATCAGTTAGAAGATAGTCATAATTATGCAGGAGAAAGGTATTGATTTCCAGAATAGTGGCAGTTTCCGCAGAGAAGCAAGATAAACTAAATAATGTGGTAGTAGAGTTGACAGGATTTGGCAAGTGGTTGAAAGTTGAGATAAAGAAGGGTAAAGGTAGATAAAATATATATAGCATTTAATAAATGTTTACTGTGCTTATTACATAGTAATTTACATAAATAAATATGCTTATTATGTAGTAAATTCCCTAAGCAGTGTAAATACACGTATATGTAAGTATGGCATTCTCTGCCCTGAGACCTTACATTCTAATGAAGGGAGACAGTACACAAAGGGATGTAATAAAATGGGGGAATGGTCTCCACATGGAGGCATGGTGAGTAGACAGCTGAGGAGTGTTATGGAGGCCTTGGCCCCAGAAAGGTAAACTGGATAGCTTACTTACAAGAACAAGAGACCCAGGACTCCAGTCCGTCCTTCATACAACTGGCAAACTAATCTTTCCAAAGTACAGGTCTTAATACTGGACTAGAATCCTTGGATTCAATATTGGGATAGTTACTTCCTTCCTCTAGACATTAGTTTCCAAAATAAACTAAGGAATTTTGATGAAAAAATCTCCAAGAACTTTTCTTCTATATTACAGATAGGGAGGATAATCTCAGTTACATTCAGACAGAAGTTAAACTTGACTGGTCTGCTGCTAATTTTCATCGAATGCCAACCATGAGTAAGAGAGTTTGGTTTGGGAAACAGAAGGAGCCTGAGGAATTATTTCCAGTTCATCCATCATACAATTAGCTCTAGATCTTTGGTGCTGTAAAAGTGATTATGAGCCCTTGAAACTTGGAGGAATGGTAATTCTCTCAGGAGAAACACAGAAGCAATGAAGATGAATGGGGTTGAGGGGAAGGAGATGAGTTCAGTTTTTGACAGGTTGAGCATGAAATATCCATGAGGATTCTGGGCAGATGGAAGAGTAGGTCTGAAAATATCAAGTCCTCAAGATTTTCCTCCATAAAAGAGATAAAATAGTGCCTCTGGGCAAATACAGAACCATGAAAACAAATAAGAGTAGAGGCAGAACAGGGGCCCTTCTTGGGACAATTGGAGAAGATGTGCAGAAAAATCCCAGAACTAGATTTCCTCTGGATGAAGAGCAAACATTCCCAGGCTAGTGTCTGCTTTAAAAAGAAGTGGCAAGCTGCTTAAACATCAAGCAGCAAGCCCTGGGGTTAGCTGGGTTGGGAGGCTGCCTTGGCCTGCCACGGGAACTTTTACCCCCAGGACAGTGAGGGGTGTTGGGCTGACCTGGGGAAGATCTAGGGAACCTCTGCTGACAAGGACTGCCAGACTCAGCTGTGATGCTGAGAGAAGTGGGGCAAGAAGGAAGCAGCACAAATCCTGGTGAGTGCAGAAGCAGTGGAGTGGGGACACCGCTTGCTTTGAGCACTTGCAGGAGGATGGAGGTTTTGGTTTGAGTTCAAGGTCAGAGGGGAGAACCAGAGACCAGAGGCATCATCCTCCACACCCTAGGACAAGAGGCAATTATAAAAACGAAATTACCAAAAAAAAAAAAAAAAAAAAAAGCTAAGGCAAAGGAGAAAGAATCCAACCAGAGTGCCACTATGTGAATAGAGAAGGCTGGGGTTAGTCTTCAGATGAAGATACTGAAGCAAAGAAACCTTCTTCTACCCCAAAGAGTAATATCAAATGGTCACCTGCCTCCAAAGAATGCAGTGAAGAAATTTAAAAAGACTTTAAAAATTGAATGAAAGAGATTGAGGAAAAATTAAAAAGAAAAATAAGAATAATGCAAGAAAAACAAGATTATGACAAACTCAACCATTAGAAAAGGACATCCAGAATCTTAAGGAAGAAAAGGGAACAAGAAAAACATACTTATGATGGTACCACAATTAGAATTACACAAGACCTAGCACTGGGGACCCTAAAAGATCACGGGTCTTGGAATACTATATAACAAAGAGCAAAAGAACTGGGCCTCTGGATGAAAACATCATACCCAGCAAAGCTAAACATAATTCTGAATTATGTTAAAAAAAAAAAAGAAAGTACATTTGATCAACTGTCAGAATTTCAAGACTCTGTAAAAAAAAAGAAAGAAAAACCTAAACTCAATAGATTTGACATACCAGAGCCAAGAGAAATATAGGGCACACATTAATGACCAATTACAAGGGATTCAATAAGGATAGAATGTTTACTTTTATGTATTGAAAATTTAAATCTATGTCTAAAATTTGTTACTAGTCATTAGGTAGTTATAAGAAAGACTGGGGTAGACCTGAGTATGATATGACTTTAAAAAGTAAAGCCATTCAAAAACAGCTAAAAGAGTAAGTATCTTGCACAAATGAGGTGCAAGAGAAAGAACCAATAGAGAGGAATTAGATGGGGGAGGAGGACTCTTAGTTCTGGAAACCTACTTTAATCAGGAATGGGTTTAAGAAGAGGAAATGCATATACATCCAGAAGACTATAAAAGTCTTCTAAATTTAAAAAGAAGTAAAACTCTAAGAGGATAGGGATGAGGGAGAAGATAAATGAGGGGGATCTTTAGAATGGAGGGTGAGGAAATAGGAGGGGTATAGAGAGTTGTTTATATTTAGGGGAATGGGAAAATAAGCTAGGGAGCTTTAGAGGGGAGGGGAACTTAATAGTTTGAGTAAGTTGTAGAGGATATTCTTGTTCAGATACATGTCGGATTGGAAGGCCCTTTATTGTTCAGTTATTTTTCAGGCATGCCTGACTCTTCATGACTCCATTTGAGGTTTCTTGGCAAAAATACTGGAGTATTTTGCCATTTCCTTCTCCATTCCATTTCACAGATGAGGATAAGCACCTTGAGGACAGGAATGTTCTTTTTTGCCTTACTTTATAACCCCAGTTCTTTGAACAGTCCTGAAATACAGTAGGCATTCAATAATACTTATTGACTTGCTTTGGCAGTATTGATCAATAATTTATTGCATTGTTTCATGTTCAGAAACATCTGAAAAGTTTGTTAATTTGATTATTTGGTCTTTAGCTCAACAGCATGTGAATATACATCGAACAATACTCATTTGTTTTCTAGTTCTGAAAATCAGATAAGCTGGAGAATAAGAATACTAATTCATGTGAGTTCTTTAAGTTTAGATTTCTTTGCAATTGAAAATTTACCAGTGATAGATAAAACTTAAATGGTTTGGCAAACACTTCTTGCAGATTTCAAAGTAGATATCTATAGGGTTTTTTTTTTAAAACATATTCAGAGTTGAGCACTGCCCCAATATTTTATGTGGAGCTGGTGACAGTAGGAATCTGTTGCACATATTCTGAATGCCCTCTTGCATCAGGAAAGCTATACTAGAGACAAATAACTTTGTCAGATTTTCAAGTAATAAAGATAACAAAAGCAAATTTCCAGGTTCCTTTGCCAAAGAATGTCAACACAATTTAAGAGGAAGTATTAAAAGTGGTGAAAACCCATTAACTTCAGGAATAGGTTTACTATAAAAATTATTTGTATCAATCTTAACCCAAATAACAATAACCCTAATGATTTATTTCCTCCATCAAAAATAGCTTTTCTATAGAAAATGGAAAAGAAAGTTAGATTAAAAAAGTTGATTCACTAACTGTTGTACTACATTTTTGAAATGATGGGAAATATCAATATGATAAAATGCACGAAGTATGAAATTACAAAAGAGTGTAGGGAATATTACAAGAATGAAATATGAATAAAATAGTCCATAAAACTTAGGAAAATATATATTCATATTTTTTGGAGGAAAATAACATTCTTCTGCATCTAAACCTAGTATGTTTCTACTTGTGTAGTTTATGTTAATTATCATTCACATAATTTTTTTCTAATTTAATAAGAAAATGCTAGTTATCTTATAGGGACAGTCAATAGCAGATATTAGATTCCATTGAGAAAATATCAAATTATAGTCATGACAATGGAGAAGTAATTATTTTTAATCATTATTTTAACTTTTCCTTGGAAACACATCTTCATCTCTAACAACCATCAATGCCAAACTGTTGGATTGTATGTGCTCAGGTTCCCTCCTACTCTACTCAGTTAAATTAAAAAAAACATTTTTAAGCACCTGTTATCTGCAAGACATTGTGCCAGTCATTAGAAAAAAAATACATAGTACCTGCTCTCAAGGAGTTTATGTTCTACTAGGAAGATACTGATAAATGTAATGAAAGTAATCTGATAAAAGAAAGAACTAGCAATCTTGAACATTCAGGAAAGTCTTTACAGAAGAACTGGTTACTGAGACTTGAAGGAAAGTGAGGATTGTTAGTGAGACAGACAGAGATACAAACACAGACATAGAGACAAATGGAGAATGTGACAGAGAAAGGGATGAAGAAAGAGAGACACAGATAAATTGCCACAGAGAGAAAGACACACACACACGGAGACAGATTTTTGATACTTAAATACATATACATATGTATATGAATTTATTGGAATAGATATATAGGTATCCATTAATAAATATATAGGCATAAGTAGATGTAATGTAATGCCAAGGAAAGGCAACTTCCCAAGGTTCAAAATACCAGCATAGGTGCTCTCCATTTTATTCAATGACAAATTAAGAACAGAGAAGATCAAAATATGACATCATTCAAAATACAGCATTGACTAAGTGTGATTAAATAATCTCCAAGTACTACCCCACCCCAGGACCTTCCAATCATTCAATGTATTACAAAGTCCCTGTTCTAAATACTACTCCACCCCTAGGCTGTACCTTCATTTAGTCCATCACAAAGCCCCTCTTCTCAAATGGAGATTAGTTTCCAATTATAAGTAAAGTACATTCATTTGTTCAATCATAGAAACCAAAAAGATCAAAAGTTCCCCACCCTTGGATCACAATTGAATCTAGCCCAGAGTTACAACAAGTTTAAGCACAGCATTCAATACCCAAATGGAGGTCTTTTCTTCATCTTGACATGAGGCAAGTTCTCAGCAATCTTTGTTCCTGGGGAGACAAAGCTTAGCAAGGCCACAAGATACATTTCCAATCTCTTCAATAATTCATCCTCTGTCAGCAGAACAGTCCTAGGACCCCTGAAAACATTAGCAAAACCCTCTCCCAGGAATTTTGTAAACATGCAACAAGAAAATCCTTCTTCAGGGCTTCTGAACCAACAGCAAGGTTCCAGGACTTCTGCAACAACAGCACTGTCCTTCACCAGTGGACAGTATTCACTCTCTGTCTGCAGAACAGTCTCAGGAGCTCTTAACCAACAGCCAGGTTCCAGGACTTCTGCAACAACAGGACTGTCTTTCACCAGTGGACAAATCTGGCAAAATAACATCAAAACAGATAGACAAAGTACCAGCAAAACAGCCATGTCTCCTCAGTCCTTGGCAGCTCCGGGGGCAGGTCTCAAAAATCCAGAGCAATTCAAAGTGACCCTCAGCAATCTTCTCAGTCTCTCTCTGCCTCCAAAAGTGCTGCTTCCAAAAGGTTCTTCTGCCTCTCTCTCGTGTCTCTCCAAATCTACGTCACCAGCTCCTCCCAGTTCAGCACTCTCTTTTCACATCAACAAGTCCATCCCACAAGTGGGATTAACAAGCTCTGGGTTTTAACACAATCAAACCAAAAACCAAGCCAATACAGGGGAATCTTTAAATGACATTACTATTACAGTAGACTAGATAGATTTCGATATTTATAGGCAAAGATAGCTAGATATACAATATGCATATATAGGCACCTTTCTATAGATATCTCTATGTATAAATATGTAGATGTCTATGGATAAATATCTTTATACCTGTATATCTATAGATATCTATCCATAGATATATCTATATTCATACATGCAGATATCTCTCTTTAGATATGAGCAGCTAGGTGGCAATCTGTATCCTTTGGCAAGGCACTTAACCCTGTTTGCCTGCTTCCTCATCTATAAAACAAGCTGGAGAAGGAAATGGCAAATAATTATAATATCTCTGCCAAGAAAACTCTAAATGAGGTCACAAAGAGTCAGACACGAGTGAAAACAACTAAGCCATAGATATGTCTGTAGATAAATGTATCAGCAATGCCATATTCACAATACCTATAGAGATTACAAATATGCTGATATAATTATCCATCACAAAATACGTCAGGTTTGCCATTTGGGGAAATAAACTAGAAAATTTATTAAGATACCAAAAGACTGAGTCCCAAAACCAGAAAGTGAAAGCCATCAGAGTAGTTATGACATTGGCACAGGTAGATAAAGTAGAAAGCACCCACATTTTCAAGCCTTTAAAACAGAACGGGCTACCTCAGGCAAAGGTCCTCCTCTCCCCACTCACAGCAACCACCCAGCGTCCTGGAAGAATGCTCCCAGCAGCTCTGGCCCCTGGCAGTGCTCAGCCGGAGTCCTAACTCAAAAAAAAAAAAAGGCAACTGCCACCAACTGCCAACTGCAGGACCGTTAGCTCGGCTTTTCACTTTCTCTTGCTCTGCTATGTCAGCACGTCCATGGGGCATGGGAGATCTTTAAATCCCATAACCCTTACATTCGGCCCCAAGATCTTTCATGTCCCTTACTTGGCAAAAATACAGTAGGAATAACTGGTGTCAACAAAATTTCACAACAATATAACAAGAATAGCACACAATAAACACAAAAAACCATATTTTAGGGTGGGGCTTGAGCACAAGCTCCCCATCATTCCCCCCACCCCGAACAAATGGGGCCCCAAAATCTTGTGGTAAGGGGTGAAGATCTCTTCTTCTATGGCTACTTGCTGCTGAAATCGGATGTAGAGCTGTCCCTGTCCTTAGGGGTCCCATTTGAGAGGTCAGTTCTTAATATGCTTGATGCCAGGTCCAAGGGTGACACATCACAGTTGCAGACAGGGGATGACATCCAGCTTACGCTATCAGGCATCTACAGATGGAGGGTACCAAGCCTGTGGAAACAAATCTAACAAACAAGGTGAACAAACAAAAAATCAAGAAGAAGCAAAGAGACAATAACCAGGGGTAGGAAAATCCTGAATCTTTTGTCGGGCTTGAGGAAGAATCTCCCTTAGCCCCTTGTTCCATTGTATACCCAAAAACTTCACATTCTGAGCTGGTCCTTGAACCTTTGCAGGGTTAATTTCCCACCCTTTACTTTTCATATGCTCAATTAGAAGGGTCAAACTCCTTTCCACTACTTTCGCATCTTTTCCCTGTATCATGATATCATCAATGTAGTGGGTAAGCTGTACACCAGGTAGCTTTAATTCATCCAACTGTTCAGCCACAATCCTGTGACAAATAGTGGGGCTATGTATGTACCCTTGTGGCAAGCGAGTGAAAGTATATTGTCTACCCTGCCAAGTGAAAGCGAAGTGGTCCCATTGTTTAGAGTCTATTGGGATGGTGAAGAAGGCATTTGCCAAGTCAATAAATGCATACCAAGTCCCATCATATTTCTGGATCCTTTCTATTAAGGTGATGGTATCTGGAACAGCAGCATACAAAGAAGGAGTCGCCTTATTCAATTGTCTATAATCCACAGTCATTCTCCATGTCCCATCTGATTTTCTTACTGGCCAGACAGGATTATTCCATCTTGTGGTTGTAGGGACTAACACTCCTGCTTCAACATATTCCTTTATAGTAGTGGCAATTTCATCTTGCCCACCTGGCACATGATACTGTTTTAAAGTAATTACTTCAGAAGGTTCAGGTAAAGTGATTGGGTCCATTTTAATTTTCCTACTAAAACTGTATTAATTCCTATCTTCCTCACAGCAAATTGGTATCTTCCTTCAGGTAAATTCAGAGTCATGCCTCTCAATACATCTATTCCAATGATGTATTCAGGAATGGGTACAACAACCACAGTATATTCCTTCTTAGGTAACTGCCCAATTTTCATTGTTATTTTAACCTGTCTGGCTGATATTTCAGTGTTTCCTAGACCTGTGATGGTAATAGAAGTTCCATGTTTAAACTTATCAGGGTTTCCATAGATTAGTGTGGCCTCAGCCCCAGTATCAATCAGTGCCCTAGTCACAGTAGTTGATCCATTGTTCCAATATATTGTTAAACCAATATGGGGTCTGCAATCTCTTCTGCCTATTTCTTTTATCTGGGCTGGGGCTTGGCCTATCTCCTATTCCCCCTGAAGGTGGGGCAAACTTGGATACAAAGATTCAGATTCAGAAATACCTGCGGGGGTGGTTCCTGCTTCCCTGTTCATTCTAATGCTAAGTACCTTTTCTTGGTACAGCTTATGCAGCTCTTCAGTTGGAATACCATCTATTCTTCTAAAGTCCACCCCAGCTCTTAATAGGGCAGTAAACAGTTCCCTTCTTGTGGGTCTATTTTGTCTCTGAATCCTCTGGCTGTTTACTCTTCTCTCTCTAGGCAATTTGTCTTTTTCCCATTCCCCTAAATCGCTTAATTGTGAAATCTTATCCAGCACCTCTGAAAGAGGGTGCCCTATTTCTCCAATTAAAAGAGTCAGAATTAGGTGCTTATATACAGGAGGAGCCGTCTTCACTGTGATATTTCTATGAGGAACTCCTAGGGGGGTATCATAATATGCATTTGCATCTCCAATCAGGATAGCAGTTTTCATTACCTCCTCCTTTAGTTTTCTCATGCAGTCTCTAAGTGAGTACCAGGGTCTGTCTCCCCTAGGCCACATAGATTCAGTTGGATATTACTTTTTGCAACCTTCTGCAGCTAAAGCTAGAAGATTAGTTTTGTTATTTCCTCCTTGCATATGGTGATCCCTAAAAGCCTGGTGTACAAAAGGATTCTGACTGATACTTATGAATTTTAAACAGTCCTCATTGTCCAGTGTTATTCCTCCTGCGCCTTCATCAGTGATTCTTACTATCCAAGACACTAAAGACTCCCCCATTCTTTGGGTAAATCTACTCAATATATCAGTGATCTCCTGTTGAGTGAAATCCTCAATTATCTCCCTGGACTCTGTTTTGCCTCGGTGGTTCTCCTGCCTTCTTCTTCGTATGGGGAGAGCTTCTACATTAGGAGACTCCTCATCTAACCTTGTTCCATTCTCCTCACACACATTCTCCTGGAAGCTGTCAGGGCAACTCTGCCCAGCCTGTACAAAAGCTGCATGCACATTCCTTCTGCTAGTTCTTTGCTTCCTTTTAGCTACATGAACAGTAGCTTGCTCCTGGACCACATGAGTCCCTCCAGTTTGCTCTTCTGAGTACTGTGACACAGAAGAATCCTCAGGCAAACCAGCTGACTCCCTAGCCATCCTAGCTCTTTCCTTCAGCAGCTTATCCCTACTTTTACACATAAGGCGATAACTTGTTAGCAGCACCCAGCCTCTCCTGCACACTCCTGCCAGTTCTTTGCCTGGTTCTATGGGTATTGCTTTCAAACATCTTTCCAGATCTCCAGGTTCTCCCTCTTTTAGCCTTGGTTCCCAGTTTTCACAGGGCCCTGTGCTTTTAGCCCATTCTCTGGCTAGAGAGGAATAAGGCAAATCCTCCCATCCTGGAATAGCCATTTCTCCCTCTAAAGCCCCACTGCTTCCAAATAGAGGCCTGACATTTTGTGATCCCATCCTCGTCGCCAAATGTATCAGCAATGCCATATTCACAATGCCTATAGAGATTACAAATATGCTGATATAATTATCCATCACAAAATACGTCAGGTTTGCCATTTGGGGAAATAAACTAGAAAATTTATTAAGATACCAAAAGACTGCGTCCCAAAACCAGAAAGTGAAAGCCATCAGAGTAGTTATGATATTGGCACAGGTAGATAAAGTAGAAAGCACCCACATTCTCAAGCCTTTAAAACAGAACAGGCTACCTCAGGCAAAGGTTCTCCTCTCCCCACTCACAGCAACCACCCAGCGTCCTGGAAGCACACTCCCAGCAGCTCCGGCCCCTGGCAGTGCTCAGCCGGAGTTCTAACTCAAAAAAAAAAAAAAAGGCAACTGCCACCAACTGCCAACCACAGGACCGTTAGCTCGGCTTTTCTTTTTTCCTTGCTCTGCTATGTCAGCACGTCCATGGGGCATGGGAGATCTTTAAATCCCATAACCCTTACAATAAACACACATGTATTCATACATACTTATATATGCACATATATAGCATGTATATTTCTATAAATATATGTATACATATACAAACATGCCTAAACATGTATAGGAAAAGGATGCTCATATGTTTTTGTTATATATTTCCCAAATATGTTTGTAATTTCTATTGATTTGTTAAATATTTGCTTACATCAGGCCTGCCAACCTTCAGACTGTGAGCCACTTGCAACACGTGGTTAGGCCAGAGGATTTCAGGTGGCCCACGAAAAATGTAGAGGATGTTTTTCATTTACATTTTTCACACACTGCCCAAAATTCTTTGGCAGGCTGTAGGTTGTGCAGCCCTGACTTATATTTATATGTTTATCTATATCAGTATTTGTGGTATATAAGATCTATATGGTATATAATATCTATATGTATATGTGTATATGTCCGTATATATACTTATATACTTTTTCATTAGAATGTAGAGAATACCATTTTGCATAAAATTTCATATAAATACACGTTAAAAATATGTTTATAATCACATGGACTCTTTTATAAATGAATATATACTTTGAATAAAAGGAGCTTCTTAGGTGTGTAGAACTGGGAGGAATGTTAGAGATCATTTAGTACAAAACTTCCCCAAATCTTTAATACTATCTAAAACATTCTAAATAAACCATCATTCACTTTCTATTCATTATTCTATTTCTATTCTATTTAAATATCCCAACTTATAGGAAACTCACTACTTTGTCCCCTAAGTCAGGCCATCCTATTTTTTAAAAAATCTAATTGCTAGGAAGTGTTTATTCCATCAAGCCAAAATCTCCCCTCCATCCATTGTTCACGGTTCTGTTAATGGCAAAACTATAATCTAATTTCTCTTACACACCATGATTCTTTAAATATTTGAAAACTGGTATCATTCCCTAACCTTAGTCTCAAATCTTATCTTCTCCTTGGCCAAGTAACCCCTGATCCTGCAACCCATCTTCCTGTAGTGATTAAGCTCTGGTTCATATCTCCCCTCAGCACTCAGGGTATGCTAATGGGTTTGTGGGTTTCTTTTCTCTACTTTAAAGTAGCCTAACTAACTAACTGCATTTTTCCTATCTCCACAGACTATGACTAGCATTCCTTTTCCATTTATTCACTTAATATTGGGCAACTTTTTACAAAAGGATTTTCACTTCAAAGGAAAAGCAAGAACAAACACAAAGTGTTTCCTTTAATACCTCCAGGGCATTTTCTCCCCTCTACCACATTGATGTCTAGAGGAGTAGGCTCAAAACAGTTCCTACATATGCCCACTAATTTTATATGGCATGACTACCAGATGAATTCTCCTGTTGGAATAGGATTATTCCCCAAAATATATATTGCTTCTCAGGGCATCAATTCATTGCTGGGTAAAGAAAAAAAAATCTGGCCTGAATTCTTGTGGCTTGCTTTCCAGGGGAAGGTCAGTAAGTCCATTTGCTTCACTTACAACAGAAAATAACAAATGAAAAGGACAAGAATAAAGACCTATTTTTCTTGGTCCATATAACCTGGGATGAAGTGGTATGGGAAGTTCTTAAGGCCCTTCCTCTTATAGCATGGGCTTTTACTAGATTCCATGAGGGAAAAAGTTGCTGACTATGTCAAAAATGTACCAATGAAGAGGGGAAATATACCTGACTTCTTATTAAACATGTAAGGTTCACTGAAACTAGAATAAAAATCTCAGTGTAGCCAGCATATGGATTTTCTGTTGCATGCATAGTTGCATAGTCCACAGGGACTAATGCCACTGTCCTTATATACCTCATTTACTGATATCTGGGCAGAAGCCATGCCTCCCTATTGATTTGTGTTTTGGTGTCTCTAAAGACAGGGAAACTCCAAGAACTCACAACCAGTACATCTCTTGGCTCAGAAAGAAGCTAAAGGAAGGTATCATCTTGCTGCAACTTCTGCCCACAAGTACATTGAAATAAAAATATAACTCCTAAGTTCATTATAAATACTTTCCATAAAATGATAGTTTTGTTTAGAAAACTTGGTGGTCACAGGACACACAAGTTAGTAGATTGTTGGAAAATTACTCTATACTTGGTAGTAGAGAGCCTAGGCAACTTGCCTGCTTACAAAACAGTCCCAGAGGATGGAGGAGGACCTTCAAAGAGAATCCACTGCCATCACATTAGTTGGATTTCCTGATGAGCAAATTGAGACAGCTGGACATGAATTTCAGTGGACTCAAGCCAAAGAGAAGGCCAACCAATTATACCAAGTCTTCCTGATCATGGCAGTAATTCAAACAGATGTTTCACGTGGAAAAGACGTTGCATAGTCTGTCTTGAGAATGAACACTGCTAAGTGGATTGAGTCCTCTATAAACTCGAATTTAAGGTGGTTAGTTAAGGATTTTCAGCCAGTGCCCTTAACATGATCTGATATAAAAGTAAATATATCATCAGGTCATCAAAAAGCAAGGGCTATCTAATTAGTAATCAACCTAATTTACAATGTCCTAAGTGAAACTAGGCAAAGAATTATACCCATTATAAGATGATAATGCCAACTTTTACTCATATGATATGTACCTTGCGTGAAATTACATCTATTCAGTGATGCATCTATTAATTAGTTCTAGTTCCTGTTCCATTATTTTCCCTACTGTACATATATTTGTTTTGTATTAACATCATGCATGTTTCAATTATACATTATTTGTTATTAAGGAATTAGGTTTGGACTATCTTCCTTTACACGGTGTCCTATGTTTCTGAAGATGCTAAGGACTTGTATTTCTCCCAAGTTCAGGAAAAGAGAAAGTCATCTCAGTATACAGAGTACTGTGAATTCCATTATTGTAAAACTTTAAATCTTGTGGAAATTGAAGAATATTAATTACTGAATTCAATTATGAACTGTGCCACAAAGATTCTTCTTCAAATTGCATAATGCAGAAACATGGTAGATCACTAAAGAGTTATATAAGATTTGACATATGCCAAACTCCAGTAGATTCGTTAATGACAGCAAATATTAACATGAGTAGAGTGTAAGGGTGGGGCCAGAACTACCCCCATTTCGCTCTGGTGTCTTGACTAGGTATACTTTGTTTTTGTTTGTTTTAACAAACTTTGTTTGTTAGTTCTGAATCAGAACTAAGTTTGAGTAGAACCTGTACAACTCTTTGAATCAATCAAAGTCATTTCATGAGAGAAGGGTTCACATCCTGTGTACATTGTATTCAAAGAAAGAAGCTATCTCAGAATCTGAGGAGAACAGATTCTGAGCTTTTGCATTCAAAAGCTTGGAGTAAGCATGCAGTAAAGAGAAGACTGAGATATGGTGGGAAAGGGAGATATTGGGAAGTGTCTATAAGTCATCATAGAAAGAAGCACCTCGCCTGAGGGAAGCCCCAAGAACAGGTCTAACCCTACACTTAACTTCTCTTCTGATACCTGTCTGACCATACGGTAGACATGATAATACATTCTGCTGTTTCATTTTCAAAATATTTCCTGAAAAATAAATTTTGCCTAAACCATTAACAAGCCAGGGATAATTAGAGCTAGATGTAGATATAAGATTAGCCAGAAATCCCAACATCTGCCTAGGTGTTCAGAATTTCTCTTAACTGGGGCTCAGTGATTATGACTCAGCTCATAACTGTTTATTTGAAATAAACTACATAAAACTGAGAAAAGAAGACCAAGTCAACCTCAGGGATTGTTCTATAGCCCTCTAAACCTAAAATAAATGAATTATTATTCTCAAAAAATCAATTTTAAAATCATATAGAACGGTTTGGTAAAATGAAATATCCTTGAGGGCAGGAAATGTTTTGTGTTATTTTTGTTTTTACTTCATCCCTAATAATGCCTAGCATTGTGCATTGAAAATATTAGATGTTAAACATTTTTAATTACATGTTAAATTTTTAAAATTTTGGTTGCGATATGAATTTTTTCCAATCAGTGCCCTGGCAATCTTGCTGAACTTTCTTCCTGTAGACCTTATTTGAGTTGGTTAACAGCACTTCTAAAAGAAATAGGCTTCCTTTATACCATTTTTTTCTTAATGTTTCATTGACACCTTTTGGTTTGCATATCACTCACTTCCACATATACCACTTCCATTCACCCAGTAAGCTTTGCTTTGTAAGAAAGATAAATTAAGCCAGAATGTCTGACACAGCCACAATGTCTGACGGCATATCCATCACTCTGCCCTCAGACTCCCCCACTGCTCGAAGAAATGAAAGACCGTCTAGTTATCCTGTTAGAAAGATCTATAGCAGTGCAACTCCACATGTCAAACTTGGTGGCAAACTAAATTTCCTTTTTTTATTCTCTAGGATCAGGATTGGCCAGTAAAATTTCATAACATTTTGCTTCTTTGTAGCACTCTTTTCATTTGCATTATTGCAATCATTATTTATATTGTGTTCCTGCTCCTTTCTATTTTACTTTGCATCAGTTCGTATATCTACCTATGTTTCTCTGAATTTTCTATATCTGCCATGTTATAGCACGATGTACACTACATTCTTATAGCATAACTTGTTCAGTCATTTATCAAGCCTATACTTTAAAAAAGTCTCTGAATACTTTCATAGTTGATTATCACAAAAGTGATAGAGAGGCCTACTATGAGTTCTGACAGATTCTGCCAATCAGAAATTGGCACATTGCATTAACACCATGGCTATATCCACGAAACACACCATCTAACACCTACATAACCAGGTTTCTTTTCCACCTTTCATCTAGATGTTTTGGCAAGTTGGCATATCATCAGTGTCCCCTTCAATTGAACTCCCAGACACTTAAGGCAGACAACCTCCAACCTAATCTTGTCCTTTATTGCTGCCTTTTATTATGTTACAAAGGTCTTTTAATTAGTAAAGAAATCACATGCAGTCTTCATCTTCTAATTACTTTGAATATGTCAAAAGACTAGAGGGAAAGCAGGCCTGCCTGCTCATAAATGAGGTTTATGAATTAACAATGACGTGGAAATGCTAAAGCACAGCAGGTTTTTTTGCCTTCAATATTTCAGAAAACCTGAAATATGATGATGGTCTTATGGAGGCCAAATTCTATAGAATAATGAAGAGAAATCATTACCTTTAAATGGTTTTTATCAATAATTACTAATAATTGAGTAAGGACCTGTCAGTTGACCTTAGCACTGAAGGATTTAGATCTGGGAGAGGTTCATTTATAGTGCAATCTCCTCACTTTATATACAAATAGAATTAGGCTTAGAAAAGTGAACTGTTTTTTACAACTTCACATCAGAGACTATACTTTTCTAAGACCAGATCTAGTCTACTACATCATACAGTGCTATTTTGATGCCTCAAAATCCCCAAACTAGCTTTGAAACAGTCCTTAAATGTTTGTGACTCTGTAAACAAAGTAAAGAGAAAAATTCAGACCACATATGGAGAATTGGATGAATGTAAACAACCTGTCTAATAAGAAATAGGTAAGGAACACTACAAGGAATGTTATCCCAATTTATAGATTAAGACTCAGGTTCACAGAAGCTAAATTTATGTTTTTAGTTATATAGCTAGTAAATGACAAGGTGAAAATTCTGAGCTAAGCAGAAATACCCTGAGTTTCCAAGCTCTCATCAGCTCTGCTGCTTCATGCTGCCATGAAATATTGCATAATCATCCCCTCTAATAATAAGGTGTATTATGCAAAGGCACTAGGTTTGAAACCTTGGCTACAATCATAGCACAGGTTGATTATTAGCTCCATATGGAGCCTTGAGTTAGTTAACAGGAAGACTGGACTTTAAGAACCTTGAAGGTTCAAGCTGCCTCAATTGATTCAGTACAATATTATCTATACATCCAGAGAGAAAGAGAAAAAAGAGAGAGAAGGGAAGGGAGGGAGGGAAAGGAACTGAATAAAAACATTTTTGAAGTAAAATTATAATAATTTTTATGTCAATTGACACATCGCATCCTTGTAGTGTTAATTAACCTCTATATTCCTCCATTTGCAAATTGAAAGCATAATCCTGCTAACATACAGGGCTGTTATGCAACAGAACTAATTATAACAATATTGACTTCACATGTAAAAGGAGACAGGCATACAGCACTATGAAAGATTTATCAAAGACTAATATCTAGTATGTTTAATTTTGCCAAGTTAAACAAAATTTAATGAATTGTTTAGCAATCCCATGGTGTATAATTAATGAGCTAGTTATAAATACATTCTAATAATTGGCATAATTCAAATTTAAAACATCTTGCATTTCATGAATGTATTAAATCATGTGCACACTGCATTTGTCTATGATCAGAGTATATTCTTGAATTGTTCATTCATTAGTCTCTGTGGATTCCTTGATTTACTTTCCTATTGTTTCACTGGCAAAACAAAACCATATCATTAGTGATCTTTTTCTTGAGTTCCATCAGGCTCCCTTCATCCTTTACAATTTTAACATATAAGCATCTAAACTGCCAGTAATGTCTTCAACATCCTATATAAAGCTTAAATGAACAGAAAAAAATTCAGGGCTCATGACATGCTTGTATAAAACATAATTCATGTCAAATGAAAATAATTTTCCTTTAATTTATCCCTTCCTAAAAACATCACACACATTTAAGTCAGTGCAGTGCTCAGTACAATGTCTGGCATGTAGTAGGTGTTTAATAAATGCTTATTGATTGATTTTTCCATAATTTTAGACAGTTAACAAGCATTTATTTAATGCATACTATGTTTCAAGTCTTATTTCTAGACACTGGTGATGAAAAAGAAAGGTGAAAATATGGTCCCTGCCTTCAAAAAGCTCAGTTCTAATAGGGTAGAAAACATGCAAATAGCTGTGTAAACATAAAATATGTAGAAAATAGAGGGAAAGTAGTCTTCAGTAGCAGTGGAGGCAAAGAGAACAAAGACAGGCTTTCTATAGAATGTGGGATTTGAGCGGAGTTTTGAGGTAATCCAGACATTAAATAAGGTTAAATAACAAGTAAAATTAAATAACAAGTTAAATAACAAGTAATAAATAAATAAATAAATAAATAAAGTTAAATAACAAGTAAATTAAATAGGTTAAATAACAAGTAAAAAGTCAGTGAAAAGTTTTGGAGTCATGGATAGAGGATCATGTGAGGAAACAGCAATATGGTCAAAAGCATGATATCATGCAGTAAAAGAAGGAGCATAAGCCATATGAAATCTAGAAAGCTGGTAGAGGGAAAGATGGTGAAAGGATTTAAATGCCAGAGGATTTTGCATTTTATGCAATAGGTAAATAGAGAGTCACTGGATATAAAGCCTGCTCTTTTAGGAATATCACTTCATTTCCAAGTGGGCGGTGGATTGGCGTGGGAAAATACTTGAGACTGGGAGACCAACCATAAGATGTTGGAATGGTCTAAGTGTAAGGTAATGGGAGTTTTCTCCAGTGTTATGTCTGTATGAATGGAAAGAAGGGAAAATTTATGAGACATATAACAGCAGAAATGGTAAGATCTAGCAAGAGATGATGTGAAAGTATGAAAGGAGTTAAGGATGGTAACAAGAGTATAATAAGCCTGAGTGACTGATAACAGGAGAGCCTGGTAGTAACAACATAGAAGAAATTGGATTCAGACTCTTCCATGGCAACCAAGAAGTCTTAGTGAAGTTTTTTATTATTAAATTCTTAAAATTGTACTGTCTTTGGGGATACTCTGTGTGTGTGTGCCTGTGCGTGGGTGTTTTTATGCACACATACAGAGACTATTCAAAATAATTTATCTCAACACTCCATTACATGAACATGACAGAAAACAGAATGTTTTTTGTTGTTTTTGTTTTTATAATGATTTTATAAATACACCACTGCAACTTGTAAAAAGTATCCTAAAATCCTGTCCAGATTTCCACTGGCCATACTTTCTCTTACCTATTTGCCCATTGGAAGGCAAGACTCTTGGGCTTCACAGGAAACATCACCACCTGCCGTGAGGTAGAACCTGCAAGAAAGGCCTTGGACAGTCTAGTCTCTTGCATCCCTCGACAGACCTTTCTCTAGCCACTGAAATTCTGACGACTCATTTCTCAGTAATTAATTATTATATTATAATATGATATACATATGTAAATATATATTACTGCTACTCCCTCCTACTCTCCATATCTCAATGATTCTAACTTGGCAAATGAATTAAAAACTCTGTACCCCATTATTATCAACCCTATCCCCTAAACATTCTACTCCATATTTATCCACCAATTCTACTGTATCTACTGGAATGTCTGCTTCATAATTGACTTATTTTCTTCTGAAACTTAAAAAAGCATGTATAAACTTAGTGGGTACATGTATGTACAATGTACATATATATACAAATATGTGTTTATATAATATATAAATATATACACATTAGAATGCAAGAATATACAAGGAACATTAAAATTATAGTAAAAAATTGGTTAGAGCCCTCCAGAAGTTCCAGTACATAATTTAGCTTGTCCTTTGGGTGGAGGATGGAAAACCCAAACCATCATGAGCCAAAAAATAAGGGTATTTTAAGAGTATTTTAAAAACTTAAGACACAATTTTAAGTTCT
>NW_027185799.1:5681763-5737473 GCF_028583685.1 Petaurus breviceps papuanus
CTCTCTCTCTCTCTCTCTCTCTCTCTCTCTCTCTCTCTCTCTCTCTCGGCAATGCCCACTGAAGGGGCTACTATATCTTTGTGACCAACATGTCTGTCCTGGGACCTCTCATGAAGACTAAAATAGTCAAAAAAAGAAATAAAATATCCATTTGACACTACCAGTCAGATCAATATGTCAATGTCAGGCAAAACTGTAAATTTTTGTAATTTACAAAACTGTAAAAAAAAAAAAAGACATAAAGTAGTATTGAGAAAAGAGTATGAAGATGATTCAAGAGCCAGATCTCTATGCACAGTGTTGTTTATGAAAGTAAAAAGAAGACATATTCCATGCTACTAAGTGAATTCAGAAAATTTTCAGAGCACATTTCAAAAACCTGGGTCTCCTAATGTATAACTAATCTTACTGTGCAGAAACTGCACCCAATGTTTCCTCTAAGAACTGTATAAACGTTGTACAGAGAGAATCTCAGCTGGCTATCAAGATCACCAAATTAAATGATAGCCTAAAGAGTGATGGATATAAGTAAACTACTTTGCATATTTTATGTGTTAAACAAAATGCCAAAATATGAATGCATGCTCCAAATAATGAATAATATTTAAAGAGTAAAAAAATCAATTTTAAGGTTTCATTTTATACCTTGAAAACTGGAAATGTGATAAAAAATAGAAATAACTAATTTTGAAGGGATTTGGAGGATACAGGAATGATAACATATTTTGGTATGTGCATCTAGGTGGCATAGTCGATAAAGTGCTGGACTGCCAGTCAGGAAGACTCCTCTTCATAATTTCAAATCAGGCCTCAGACCCTTATCAGCTATGTGACTCTGGTCAAGTCACTTAACCCTGTTTGCCTTAGTTCATAATATGTAAAATGAACTGGAGAAGGACATGGAAAATCATTCCAGAATTTCTGGCAAGAAAACCCCAAATGGGGCCATGAGAAGTCAGGCGGGACTGAGAAAATGACTCCCAACACCACACAACAAAAATATATTTTTGTAGAAATAGTATAATCATTTTTATATCAATTTGGAATTATGAAAGAAAAGTGACTCAATCATTTATTCTCACTGAGGCAGAAATCTGCTCTATAATGATGTTGTTGATGATGATAATAGCTAGCATTTGCATAGTACTTTCAGGTTTGCAAAGTCCTTTACTCACAACCAGTCTGGGAGGTAGGTGTCATTATTGTTCCTATTTTACAGTGGAAGAAACTGAAGCATATAAGAGTTAATGAGCTTTCCTGTGGTCACATGGTTCATATGTCTGATGTTTGAATTCACTTCTTTCTGAAATAGGTAGAGCTTACTGTGTCAAAAGCAGTTACTTAGCCAAAAGCAAAAAGACAGATTAAATATATACCCACATATTCATAACAGCATTTTTGTACTGGGAAAGCATTGGCTGAATATTGATTTTGGTATGGACAAAGAACTGTAATAGATCTATGTGACAGATTATTACCAAATTTTAAGAAATGATGAGTAGCATGGGTATTTGTATAGAAAGTGATTCAAAATTGAATAAGCAGGTAAAAAAAAAGACAACCCTATATATAATCAATACAACGATGTAATTTTTTAATATTACTAAAAGGAAACAGAAGTTCTAGTAATAATTAGAAAAAAACATTAATTGTTCGCAAAACAAATAATGAAGTGTTAGGGCCACGAGTGTGAGAGACACTGTGGCAGTCACAAGATGTCAGAGGGAGTGCAAGTGATCTCTGAGGGGCAGGGGCTTGGAGATACAGAGGCCGACTCTGCCAGGCCCGACATGGCATTGAGCACAGAGTCATGGGGGCCGACTCTGCTGGGTTGGGAAGGGCCAATGTGGCACTGAGCGTGCCCCATAAACACGGACTCCTCTTAACACATACTCCTTTGCCCTGCACTCGGGAGAGTGCACGATTGGCTCCCACATGACAGGTGACAAGGGGGTAGCTGGAGGGGGTGCACATGGCTTTCTGAGGGACATTGTTGGGACAGCTTTGCCTGGAGGTTAACGAACCAGGGATGAGGGAGTTTTGAGCACAGTGATGTGAGAGTGATACTCTGCGTGGCAGTGTGTGAAGGACTTCCAGGAAGGACGTTGCTCCTTGGTCTCTTACAACGTACTCGGGAAAGAACATGATTGGCCCCGCAAGGCATGCCCCCACAAGGCTTATAAATTGGGGAGATAGAGGAAGTGAGTTAGTTCCTGCTTAGTTCCAGTTCCGCCTGGAAGTAAGTTAGCTCCTGTGCCTGTTCCTGTGCTTGCTTGTGGTGCTGTTAAGATGTAACTGAATAAACAGCTTTGCATCATACTTTCCGTATCCTGGGTGTTCTGTGGGGGTAAGTTCTTCTTGGCGACAAGAAGCTGGAGATGTCCAAAGACCTTGTATAAGGTAAGATAAGGTTGGAGTTGGGACCGGGACCCCAACAATGAAGCATGTCTCCTTCCTCTTGGCAGAGCCTTAAAAACAAAATTATGCATATATTAATATGGTCATTGTATAAGTTGTTTTTGCTTAAATGTTTTTTTTTATTTGTTGCCAGGACCAGCTCAATTTAGTTTGGAGTGTGTGCACCCCAAAACTGTGTGCAACAGAAATCCTTACCCACATAATACTCAGAGGCTTCTCAAGGTAGGTGTCATAGGAATGCAAATTTTTAAGATGTTCCCTGCCCCTAGGCCCTTTGATAGCCTTATGTGCACCTGTAGCCTGTGGTGGGAGGGTTGTTTTTCAGGACATACTTTTTGATTGGGTAGTGGGTCAAGAGGGTTGTTACATTCTCTGAGCCAGGAGAAGGCTATTGTAATATAATACCAAGCAAAGGCAACTTCCCAGGTTCAAAATACCAGCATAGGTGCTCTCTATTTTATTCAGTGACAAACAAAGAACAGAGAAGATCAAAACATGACATCATTCAAAATACAGCATTTACTAAGTGTGATTAAATAATCTCCAAGTACTACCCCACCCCAGGACCTTCCAATCATTCAATCAATTACAAAGTCCCTGTTCTAAATACTTCTCCACCCCTAGGCTATACCTTCATTTGGTCCACCACAAAACCCCTCTTCTCAAATGGAGATTAGTTTCCAAACATAAGTAAACTACATTCATTTGTTCAACCACAGAACACAAAAAAGGTCAAAAGTTCCCCACCCCTGGATCACAATTGAATCTACCCCAGAGTTACATCAAGTTTAAACACAGCACTTAATACCCAAATGGAGGTCTTTTCTTCATCTTGACACAAGGCAAGTTCTCAGCAATCTTAGTTCCTGGGGAGACAAGGCTTAGCAAGGCCATAAGATACATTGCCAGTCCCTTCATGAATTTATCCTCTGTCTGTAGAACAGTCCTAGAACCCCTGAACACATTAGCAAAGCCCTCTCCCAGGATTTCTGTAAACATACAACAAGAAAATCCTTCTTCAGGGCTTCTGAACCAACAGAAAGGCTCCCAGACCCCTGCAACAACAGCACTGTCCTTCACCAGTGGACAATATTCACTCTGTCTGCAGGACAGTCTCCAGACCCCTGCAACAACAGCACTGTCCCTCACCAGTGGACAGTATTCACTCTCTGTCTGCAGGACAGTCTCGGGGCTTCTTAGTGAACAGCCAGGTTCCAGGACTTCCTCAACAAAAGGACTGTCTTTCACCAGTGGACAAATCTGGCAAAACAACATCAAAACAGACAGACAAAGTACCAGCAAAACAGCCATGTCTCCTCAGTCCTTGGCAGCTCAGGGGGCAGGTCTCAAAAGTCCAGGGCAATTCAAAGCGGCCACCAGCAATTCTCTTAGTCTCTCTCTCTCCACGAGGTGCTGCTTCCAAAGAGAGATCTTCCGCCTCTCTCTAGTGTCTCTCCAAATCTACATCACCAGCTCCTCCCAGTTCAGGACTTTCTTTTCACATCAACAAGCCCATCCCACAGGTGGGATTAACAAACTCTGGGTTTTAACACAATCAATTTGAAAACCAAGCCAATACAGGGGAATCTTTAATTGCCATTACTATCACAGCTATATAAACCCTGATGGGAGGCTTTCCTTTGGGTCTTACTTTGAGAAGTATTGTATGATTTGACCAGATGAGACTCTGGGCAGCTGTTGAGAGGCCCCCAGCTTTGAAAAACCCAGATGTTGATGCTTCCCTCTCTGGTAACTGACTGGGTATAGATGTAATGGTTGGACAGCTGGAGGCCTGTCTGCTTGATCTGTTTGTTTCTCTGCCTTCTTGTAATTTCTGCTTGTAACCTCTGTATACTCTGAAGTTAGTTCAGCGTGCTGACTTTTTCCCCTGAACTAGGTAAATGATGTGTTTGATTGATTAAAGCAAAGATTGTTAACCCATTTTGAGTTGCTTTCCTTTAGAAAAGTAGATCTAAGAGCCTGTGTTGGCAGCCACCCTGGGGATGCTGGATGCTTGCTGCTACAGTAGGAAGCAGAAAAGAAAAGGCCACCCTCCTAACAAATTGTCAGAGAAGAGAAGCAATTTACAAAAGGAAATGGTGAAGTTATAAAGCCCTAAAGCAGAATTTTCCCCCACCCCCCTTCTGACCCTTTTCTTCCATTGGCTAGAAGTCAGGTGTACAATCTAAGCCTGGCTATCTACCTTAAGCACCTGAAGAAGGAAACAGTAGACCACCCAATGTACATCTGAGAAAGCACTCTTGTCCTTATTTGCCATATCTTATGCTGAGGTGTCACTGAGGAGAGGGGTGACACCCTATAGCTCTGAGTTTTGAGTCCTTGTAAATCATGTGATTTCAGGTGAAAGGGAACTTGGGCCTGTTTCCCACAAAAAGCCTTACTAGATTTTAGAGTATAGTCTGAGAAGTTTTCACTTCTTTCACTCAGGAGGGAACCACTTTAAGAAAGAATTATAAAATATGTATAAAATAATATTTGATGTAAAAATAAAAGATTAAAACTATTAAATTTGAAACTATTAACAAAAATGGAGATTTTTCCCATAACATTGAAGATATCAATGGGTGATAACTAATATAATTTTTATTTATCAACCTTCCACATCACTATTTCTATAGTTCATATAGGACATTTCCCTTTCTGACTTCAAAGAAGTTCCGGGTAGAAACTTGAAATGTCTTTCTATAGAGAAAAAAGAATAAGTGAAGCTTTTAAAACTGCTATTTGAAAAATAATTCCCCTATTTGACTTCCACCAGAATGAACAAAGGAAGGAACATTTGCTTTTAAATATTTTGATTGTCATTGTGATTTTCTGAAAATCACAGCCTTTTCATTTTTGAGAGAGCTGTTTCGATCAGAAAGTTAATAAAGGTTTTGGGGTTTTTTTTTGTTTGTTTTGTTTTTTAGGACCACAGTCAGAGAAATAAGCAAATGTCATCACTTTCCTATGGTAGCTAATCTTGAAGTCCGATTTAGAAATGTTAAAAAGAAATTCTTAGCTTAGGCTACACTGATGTGTGGAGTAGTTAGGAGAGATGTATTACTAGTCAGATGATATTTCATGAAAGGTGAATTACTGAGAGTGACATTGAAAGGAGAGATGAATATATTGCCTCCAAATTCAAAACCAATTGGAATCTATGGCTGCAAAATACGCTGTTCTGCTTGATGCTGAAGCAAGCATTATACACCAGGGCCGGAAACAGGGAACAAGATCAACAGATACAACCCATAATCTAAAATATTGTTGCATTACTGCTTGTTCCCTCCAATGAAATTCACTTTCAGTCGGAGTGAACATGAGCTCAGTGACCATTCTGAGACATTACCTGGGCTGATGCCTGGACCGTAAGATCCCTTTTCTGCTTTAATCACCACTCAAGAGAAGGATGCTCAAAGCTAAAATGCAACTGCTTTTCAGTGCATTCCATTAACAAATAATAATAGCTAATATTTATGCTGCGCCTTTAAATTTATAAAGTGCTTTTCACATATTATCTCATTCAATCCTCACAACTACTAGTTGAATTAGGTGTTGTTATTGATCACTCCCATTTTATAGATGAGGAAACTGAGTCTGAGAAGGATGAGCAACTTGCCCAGAGTCATACAACTATTATTGAAGGCAGGATTTGAATTCAAATTTTCTTAACTCCAGATCCAGAAATCTATCCTGACTTTTATATAGCCCCTTTTATTCACTCTTCCCTGCAAAATCATTAGATAAATGGAGTTATTGCAGGAAGGCCTTAAAGGTTCAACCCCTTTATTTTGTAGAGGAGGAAACTGAGACTGAGAGAGAATTAAAGTGGTCACAGAACTAACATAGCATAAATTAGGGATTGGGGAGGAAAGGATAAATCAAGGATAAAAGGGGAAAAAAAACAAAGAATTTTTAAAAAGAACAATTTTCACAAAGCTAGTGCTCTTTCCTCTGTGCAATGATTCTCAATAACCACCTTACCTCAAAGCATCAATCTGCATATTTCCTAAAGTCTCTAAGTATTCCTAAGTGTAATCAGTTGTATCCTTTCCCAAATTCCTCTATAGTGATAAGAGTGGCAGAGGAAATAACAGTTCAGATTGCAAAACTTTAGGTGTGCAGGCCTCTTTCCCCCCTATCACTGCAGTCCAATTTACTGACCCACTTCAATCAATCAAACAATAAATATTTATTAACCACCTGTGATGAGCCAGGGATAGGTACCAGAAGACATAAATGGAGGCATAGAAAGGTATAAGAGTGATGTGCTTTAAGAAACAGGAGACATTGAAAAATTGTGAATTTCTATTAGTATAGTGGTCTTGGGAAAAGGCCTCTTGGGTTTTAAACAGTA
This sequence comes from Petaurus breviceps papuanus, assembly GCF_028583685.1. Classification (NCBI taxonomy): domain Eukaryota; kingdom Metazoa; phylum Chordata; class Mammalia; order Diprotodontia; family Petauridae; genus Petaurus; species Petaurus breviceps. The sequence continues at coordinate 5,688,542 of NW_027185799.1, forward strand.
AGTCTAAGATGAATGGCCTATACTTCTCTTGGATTCTGGTTTTTGCATTTGTAAATGGAGGGAGTCTAGTTTGTTAACTTCTAAGGTCAATTTCTGCTTTAAAATCCCCATAGTCAAGCTTTTCTAATGATGTGTGTGTTATGAAAGGGCATATCTTGTTTCATTTTTCATTTATCTTGAGCTAGCTCTAGCAGCTAAGCTTTGTTTCCATATGATTTTCTCCATAGTGTTTTTAATGTATTTAATTTTTGTTTTGCTTTTTTTTTTTGGAGGGCAATTGGGGTTAAGTGACTTGCCCAAGGTCACACGGCTAGTTTTTGTGTTAAGTATCTGAGGCCGGATTTGAACTCAAGTCATTCTGACTCCAGGGCAGGTGCTCTACTCACTGCACCACCTAGCTGCTCCTTAATTATTTATAAATAAATATTTATATTAAATGCTTATTTAGGAATTCTTATCGCTAAAAGAAAACTTATGGTGACTTTGTGTTTGTTTTGTGGAATGAAAGAGTGTGATTGTTTTGGTCATTTATTTTGTAATCTGGATAATAAGCATCTGATCTAAAGGAAAGAGAAGAGTACCCAAGGCATATCCTATATGCAACTGAAAAATCTATATTTTCATGTAACCAATTTTCATAAAGCGGGGAACACCTGTGAAAAGCACCATACGTGACAGATGCTGTTTCCTCCTGTCTCTTTTGAAATTTCTCCCCTAAATGATTTTACTTCTCTAATTTATAATTTTCTTATTCATTAACATGCTCATTACTACCTAAAAACCTACGCAGATCTCCATCCTTTAAAAAGAAACTCCCCACCAACAAGCTCTTAATAAATGTTTCTTGTTTGGCTTATAGAGCCATACCATTTGGTACAGTCCTCTTCAGTGCAGTTAAGTACTCGGAGCACATTACTGACCACTTTACTGTTAATTTTGCTAGCAGTTTTTACTTTGGAATCCTTTAAGGGAAAAAAAAACTTAGGAAACTGCCAAATGGGTTCACTATAGCATTATCTAATTCAAGCAAAGCTTCAAAGAAATTATTTTATTCTTTTTTCTGATTGGCCTTTGATATTTCAAACCTCATTCTTTCTCCTTAGACCTCCTAAGCTATCTTCTCACTTCTCCCTCTCAGCAAAGGATATTAACATCTGCTTTACTGAAAAAAAAAATAGAGTTCATGTCACATACTTCTCACTCAAAATGACAAAATTCCTCTTTATCTTCTTAAATTTTCTTTTGCTCCACTTTTTGGAGGAAAGAGCCCTTCTCTTTTCATGGTCAACACCTCTAGATTCCATCTCCTGTTTCCTTTGGAAACTTTCACCTAAATAATATCCTTTCTCTAATTGCTAATTTTCTTACTAACTCCTCTACAATCGAAAAACATGTTCAGATCTCCTCCATCTTTTAAAAAGAAGCAACCACAACGAAAACATCATTACCTGGCCCCTGCCATCCCTTCGAACTATTGAGTTATTTCCTTCCTCCCTTTCTTAGCTGAACTCTTAGGGAAAACTCATTTTCCACACTCACATTCATTTCTTTATTTCTCATTTACTTTTCAGGACCTTACAATTCAGTTTCCCACTTCATCAGACTCAAATTGCTCTTTCCAAGGTAACAAAGATCTCTTAATTGCCCAACATTATTATGAATTTTCACTATATATCTTTCTTGATATCTCTGTTGAAATCAACAACACTGAAAACTCTCTTCTCTATACTCTTTCCTCGTGAGTTTTCAATAACACCATTCTCTTCTAATTCTCCTTTGTGTCTTGCCACTTTTCTTCATCTCCATTATTGTATCATAATTGTCCTGACTCCCATTAAGTTTATATCCCATAAGGCTCTGTCCTGAGCCCTCTTCTTACTTTTTATACTCTCTCTCTTGAACTGAACATCTGCCTTGGGATTAAAAATTATATGTCTGCAGATGATTGTTATATCTCTATTTCTTGCTCTAGCCTCTCTCCTGAGCTCCTGTCAAATATCATCAGCTGCCTTTTGAACATCTGAAGCTGGATGTCCTGCTAACATCTTAAACTTAACATGTCCAAAACAAAACTGGTTATCATTCCCCACTCTACCTTTTTTTTTCTGCGTCTATTGCAGGAATCATTATATGGTGCAAAAGTTAAAACTTGGGAAATAACATTGAAGAGCAAAAATACTTAAAAGATTTTCCCTTGCCACCCTATGCCCACTCATATTCCAGATGCTACTAATACAAGAGAAAAACAGGCTTATGTTTCCAGGCTCAAGGGTGGCTTTTAGATAGCTCTATCACAGTAGTGACCCATTCTGATCCATCATACTCCCTGAGAAATAGAATACATTGATCCTGACAAGACACATGAAAGAAAATAAATGTAGCTGGGGAAGAGTGGAGTGGGGAAGAAAGCGGTAACTAGAGGGGAAGGAGCTTCTGTGGCCAATGGAAAGGGAATAGAAACCTAGCCTTGTTTGGTTTGAGCATGGCAGCATTGATTTTAGGCAAAGACTCAATCAAATACCACTTCATAGGTCAATCTCAAGAGTATACAAAATAAGGTGTACCCAAGTAGTGAAAGGGGAAGTGTGTGGGAGGGGTGAAAACTTCTCAGACTATACCCTAGGGTGGAGGTGGTGCTTTAAACTCAAGTTGGGCTTTGGCTGCAGGTAGGCCTAACTTTTGTTTTTGCAAACTTAACCCTCCCCTGCTTTCACCCACTACCAAATAAGGTATCAAATGCTTTCATCGGTTTTCATTGGTTGAAGATTGTTTCCTTGCTCTTTTTATCTAGGTAGATTCCCAAGCTAGATTGTGAGGCTGAGCTCTCAACCAATAAGGGCAAGGTCAATGGGAGGGGTTGCTTGTGTTAGGCTATATAAGCATGTTTTTGCTTTCTCTAACCAGCCTCCCTCCACTGATTCCTCCTGGTGAAGGTGCAGCTCCTTTTCTTGGAAGAATTGAATAAATCCTTTCTGTTCCTACCCAGAGAAGCCTCTGAGTTTTGTTTTGTTTTGTTTTGCTTTGCTTTGCTTTTTGGAGGGATTTTGCTTTTAAGTGACTTGCCAAAGTTCACACAGTTAGTTTTTGTGTTAAGTGTCTGAGATGGGATTTGAACTCAGGTCCTCCTGACTCCAGGAACATTTGTCTATTCACTGTGCCACCTAGCCCCCCTGCTTCTGAGTTTTTAATTTAATTTTGGATAAGGTTTTTCATCCCACACAGAAGGAACCAAAATAAAGAGAAATACAGAGACAATACTTGTCCAAGAAAGTACCTTTAGATATAAACTTAGATTACAAGCAGATAAATAAACAATATGACTCACAAAGACAGAAGAAGGGAAAAAAATCAGTCACTCAACAAACATTTACTACATTTTTACTATGGGCCAGACACAACAGTAAACACTAGGAATACAAATAAAAGGGAAAAACATTCTTTGTTCTCAAGAAGTTTACACTGTGAGGAGAGGTGAAGGGTAGAGGGGAGTAACATATAAAAGGAAACTGAAAATGGGGCTGGGGTAGAGGTACCTGGTAGAGGGCAAGGTAGAGAAAATACTATGAAGATATATCAGCAATGCAGTCTAGTCTTTTATGTTTTTGGATTTTTAAATTTTATTTTTAATTTATGGAATAAAACAAGTATTTTCATAAGAGCAGAATTTTTAAAAAGATTGCACATGAAACTGCAAATCTACTATACACAACTTACTATTCCTTTTATATATACACAACACAATTATCATGTAAATTTCTTTTTTCTGCCTCTATCCACCCCCACAGATGGCTACCATTAGACACAAATAGGTGTGTGTCTGTATTTGTTATTTTATTCGTCATTTATCAGTTCTTTCTTACTATAGTTATTGACTACTGTGTCTTGTGTACCTAACTTATTCCACTGATACACCATTCTATTTCTTAGCTAGTACCAAGTAGTTTTTATGATTGCTGCTTTATAATACAATTTAAGATCTGATATGGCTAGGCCACCTTCACTAGTATTTCTTTTCATTAATTCCCTTGAAATTCTGGACTTTTTGTCCATCCAGATGAATTTTGTTATTATTTTTTCTAGTTCTATAAAATAATTTTTGGTAGTTTGATTGGTATGGCACTGAATAAGTAAATTAATTTAGGTAGAATTGTCATTTTCATTATATGACCTAGGGCTCTTTCTTAACCAAGCTCTCTTTCTCTTCAGTGAATTTCCCATGTGGGCTTACATACATTGTTAACTCGGATAGCATGACTCTAAAGCTCTTATCCCTTCTCTTCTTTTCATACATGCACAACTTCTTATGTAATATTTTATGGGAGAAATATTAATAGCATTGGAATATTCCTTAGTGTTCTTATTCAATATCATGCAGGCTGCTAGAACTACTTAGAACCCAACTGTGAAAACAATGACTTAGTTGGATCATTCATTTAATACATTAAATTAGAATATAGAGTACAGATTGATAGATTGATAGTTTCTGTCCCTCTGTTAATTCTACCTAACTCAGAGTTCAATATTCTAGTTAATGTCTTTTCCCAAATATAATGTTAACAAGTATCTATTAACCCTTAGTATGTACTCTGAATTATTTTAAGTGCTAGGAAAAGGGGAACAAAAAAGAAATAAAATAAAACAAAATCATCCCTCTAATTAAAGAGTTCGTAGTCTAATGGAAAGACAACATGCAAACAACTACATGCAAAGATGATATAAACTGGATAAATGGGAGATTATCACAGATGTAACAGAAATGAAGTAATGTATATTTAGTACATACTAGACATCTAGATGGTAAAGTGGATACAGCCCTAAGCCTGCAGTTAGAAATATCCGAGTTTAAATCTGGATTTAGACACTTACTAGTTTTGCAACTATTTATTTAACCACCCTAAACTGCAGACTCACCAACTGGAAAATGGCATTATAATATTTGTGTGCCTTACCTCTGAGGTTCTTGTAAGAATTAAATGAAAAAAAAGAAAAAAATAATGTAACTTCCTGACCAAATGCATCTTGAGTATATTAGCTATGATAATTATTTATAGATCATTCGTATTTATTTTTTAAAGAAGGTATTTGGATTTTGAGCATTATACTTATAGGAAATATTGCAATGAATGTAAATAGATGTAATTTTTATTTCCTGACACAAAATATTTATATGATTTCTCACTTTCTTTAGTTTTACTCATTTTAGGAAAAAAAACTTATATACAAATGAGCTGAAGTATGCTAATACCCTGTAACTCAAAAGGTCTTAAAAACAATCTAACATCTCCTTTGCTATCCTTGAAACAGCATTTCTTTGAACTTACGCTTCTCAAGTTTTTAATAAATAAAAATACCATTTTTTGCCTCTTTAAATATCAAAGGGTTCACACATAACCAAGGTGTCATTCTATAAAGTCCACAAGGTGATTTGAGTTGTATTTACAACACACTTCATTTTCAGTCCCAAACTGCTCAAATATTATTTGAAAGCTGTTTCTGCTTACACATGTTAGCAGTTTTTTAAAAAATTTAAAACAGTTATTTTCCTACCCCTTTTAGATATAAAACTGCTTAGCTCTAACAGTGGCAATATCTTACATATGAGAATGTTATTTAAATCTTTCTTAGTACACACCACCACAGACACACACACACACACACACACACACATGCACACACACCCACATGCGCATGTGCACACACACACACACACACACAGATTTTTTTTTCTGTCAAGTCAACAAGTATTTATTAAGCATCTGCTATGTACCAGACACTTTCCTTGCCGTGACTAAAATAATTTATATGAAAAAAGACTTAGAGGGGCAGGTACTTTATATAAGGAAAAGGTCTGACCGTTTTACTATCTTATTCAAAATTTTTAGTCTCTTTCTGTTCTCTCTAAAACAAAATATAGATTCTTCAGCCTGGAAGTTAAAAGTTCTTTACATTCTGGCTCCAGGCTATATATCCAGGCATATTTCTTATTCTCTGTTTTCTTTGAGGCAGTTGCTGGTACAGTCGATAGATCACTAGGCCTGGAACCAGGAAAAACTGATTTCATATCTAGCCTCATACTCTTACTGTCTGTGTGACCCGGAATGAATCACTTAATCTTGGTTTGTCCCAGCTTCCCCAATTTAAAAATGGGGATAATAATAGCACTTGCCCTGTATGATTATTGTGATCAAATGAGATATTTGTACAAGTGCTTAGCATAGTGCCCAACACATAGTAGGTGCTATATAAATATTTATTCCCTATTTCCTTCTTTTTTCCATACTTTATATTTTAGTCAAACTATCTTATTAGCTTTTCCCATGAACCAACATTCCATTTCCTATTTTTTTAATTAATCATCCCTCATGCTATTAATATAATCTCTCTTCATTTCTGCCTCTTATTTAGCCTTTTTATTTAAAAATTTTATCAATATTTTTGGCTCTTTTATTACCATAATGTCCTAATGTCTCTCCTTCCCCTCCCCCACCTAGAGAGCCATCCCTGAACAAAGACTAAAATAGATGGGTTGGAGTGGGGTGAAAATAGTTTGGAAACATTAAAGCATCAACCAAGTCCAGTTTTATTTATATAATTTTCCACACCCAAATTCCTCTTCCTCTACCAAAGCAAATAATTGGAGAAGATACATTTATCTGTGTGTCTGTTATCTCTCTCTCTTATACACATACACATATACATATACATACATATACATATACATATAAATATATATACTTTTTTTTCTATTGGCGATAAGCTTGGTAACTCTATTTAAATAATATTCAATTTCAATTTGCTTTTCTGCCGCTGCCTCTCAGAATCATTTTCTTACTTTAAGGATCAATTCATATTCCTTGTCCTAACAGAAACTTTGGTAGACTCTCCTTTGTCAAATATTATGGAGTTTACGAGACAATATGTTGTAACACCACCCCAATCCCGACGTCCAGTAATATGAATGCTCCTTTAGGGCAAAAGTTATTTGTTTTTATAGCTTTTATCCTCAATACTTCTTTGACTCTTAAGTCTTTAATAAATGTTTTGAATTGAATTAAATTAACACAAGAACTGATTTCAGAAAGAGTAAACCTTTTAGAAAGGGAGAAGGAAATCTAGGCATGGAAATTTTATACTCCCTTTCTTTTTTTTTTCCCTATAGGGAAATATATCTGTTATTATGCTCCCTGCAAAAGATACAGTCGGATCTTCTACAGACAATTCCTTCAAAACTCTTCTAATTACTTTTAGGTTAGCATTCAGCCAGAATCAGATACCTTAGAGATAAACTTACTCACCCCCCCCCCAATTTAACATTATTAGATATGATTTAATTTATTTAACACTCTCTGAACTGTTTATCCCTATAGGAAAATGAGGCATCTAGATGAGGTAGAGTATTCTTTTTCGGAGTACTTATCTTTTCCCCCCTGTTTTGTGCTTCACTAGGAGCTATCCCTGCACTTTCAAAAGATCTAGCAGAATGTCCAAAGTATGCTGAGTTTACTTCTAGTGGTTGACTCATGAGACAACGTCGTCCTGAACTGCAAAGGCAATGGGAATATTAACACTAATGAGACTGCAGAAGAGTGACAATAACAAATATGCATTTGTTCTTTTCATTTAATTCATTTTTTGTGACATTTGTTATTTTACCTGAAAAATCTTGAATATCACCCAGTGTTTTAAAATGAAAAGGCTGTTACATCAAATCTAACATTCTTTTTCATAAATGGAAGGTAGAACAATGGACAAGTGGAGTAGGAAGGCAGGAACCATTGCCAAAAACCTTGATGAGGGCACCCATTTTATCTGTGATCATCTTGTCTAAAAAGAAAAATGTATCCTAGACTTGTGGACTATTGCATCCAAACTGGCCCCTAAAGGATATTATCTGTAGAAGTAAGAACATTAGGTGAGAATTCTGTGAGAGCTAAACCAGGGAGCAAGTTGCCTAGGTGGTTTTCTCTATGCTTCTTTGTTTCTTTTCCCTTGTATGCTGATATAGGGAATAGAGGATAACCCCAGCTCATGTTTCTGTTGTTGTTATTTAGTTGTTTCAGTCTTGTCTATTTGTGACCCCATTCGGGTTACGGGATAGGTTTGCAATTTCATTCTCTAGCTCATTTTACAGATGAAGAAACTAAGGCAAGCAGGGTTAAGTGAGTTACCCAGGATTACACAACTAGTGTTTTAGGGCAAATATGAACTCAGGTCTTCCTGATTTCACGACTTTTGCTCTATCCACTACACCACATAGTTTTCCCTGACAGGTTTACAAAGGCACATTATAAACTCAAAGGTCTGGGATATTGACTGTGTCATTGACAATGCCTTTTTGATACCTTTCTATTCTCTTGGGAATGCCTATGCCAGAGGTTGTAGGACCCTTGCCTGGAAAGTAAGAGCTCATAAGATCCTGATACCAGTGGCCTGATTGATGTTGAATGATATTAAACATATTATTAGTTGGTTTTCTGATGTTCAATTCAGTATTCATTATACTATGAAGCACAGAACTGAGGAAAATCTGGGTATCACACTGGGGAGAGGAATTGAACAAAGGCTGGTCACGATCAGTCAGTAGATCTTGAAGAGAGCCATCATAAAGAACATTCAGGCAGTACCTAATGCCATATACCTCCACTCTCCTTCCAGCAACTGCTACCATACCCTCTTCTCCCTGCTTTAACAGGATTTACTGACAACACTATTGTCAATGACGCCCCATTCCAAGCTCTTTTCAGCTAAATAATTGTCACACAGAACACCATTTCCATTACCTAAAGGGAACAGAAGTCAAGTTCTTGTGACAGCTTAGAGGAAATGATATATAGTTTTGATCACAAAAACCTTGGGAATGGTATAAACAAAATTAATGAAAGGGCTGTAAAGTATAGATCACAGATTTAGAAATGAAAGGGAGGTTAGAGAAGATTTAGTCAAATGGTCTCATTTGATAGGCCCTCAAGTGTCATGTGAATCAATTAAGTTGCCACAGGTTATAAAGACCAAAAACAAGATTCAAACCCAATGTTCTCACTCCAAATCCAAAATTCTTTCAATTATACAATGCTGTCACCATCATCCTCAGACCCATATATTATGGTAAAGGTCTACAGGACTTCTCTCTTCCTAGACCCTCTGACATCATTTAGGACAAGTGACTTCAATTTTCTGCACCACCGTTTACTCATCTTTCAAATGATGGGAGATGGACTCAATTATTTCTAAGGTCCCTACCAAGTCTAATTGACTCTAAGTTTAAAGGTACTTAGCTATGGAGACCAGGGTCATTAGCAACTAAATGGACTATTTTTCTAAATATTTCACCATTCTAAGTGCTGTAGTCAGCAAGCTAAGGCCAATCTATTACTTTGTAACATAAGACAGACTTTGCCTAACAAAACAATTTATAGAAAAAACAGATATAGCTAAACTTGTGAAAGAAAACCTTCAAGTGTGCATGATGCAATGAACTGTGCATTGGGACATAATCAAGTAAACAAGATCTCCGATTCTATGGGATATTTGGCATTCTTTATGAGGTAAATGCTTGAGATGGGGTCAGGAAAATAAGTAGCAAATATTTGAAGTTGGACACCCCATACAAAAAGAAAGGAGTTAGTCAGGTAGGACTTACAGATAAATCTAACTGTCCATCTATAACCAATCCAAGCTTTTCAAATGTGGATAGAAGAAAAAAATATTTTTTTCTCTCCAGCCTCAAACATTCTCCTAGGTTCCTTAAAGCTTTACCATATAAAAACCGACTCTGAAAGATCTGACTGAGACTTCTAAAAAACTTTCCATACATCATCTTGTTGAGTCTCACAATAGCCCTGTCAGGTGTGTACGACAGATATTTTTTTACCCCATTTTATAGATGAGAAAACAAAGGTACAGAGAAGTTTTATGGCCACTCACCTAGTAAATGTCAAAGGTAACATTTAAACTTTTATCTTTCTGACTTTACAGCTAGCACTATATTTGCTATACCACACTAACTCTGGGTAAAGAAGTAGTATATGAGACTGAGTGATGCAAAAAATGTAGATATAGAAATATAGATATAAAGCAGTGCCTCAAATATATTAGAACTCAAACAGTTTATATCCAGTCAGTAGAAAATGAACAATTTAAACACAAAGCTGTTTAAATCAACAAAACTTTTCTCCTTGAAATAAAGACCCTTCTAATAAGTGATAAAGATTGCTGAGACTAAAGCAGAGGCTATGGGAATGGGTAGGAATGGGTGCATACAAAAGAAAAAATGAAGAAATACATGAATTTTTGTATGCATGTAGACATTAGTCACCATTACAACATCTGCCATGGTAGTTTTATCAAAAATTTTGAGCACTGGGAATCAGATAATCAACATAGGGAACTTAAAAAAAAATTTCAAGGCAGTTTGACTAACCTTGATTGAGCCCTACATTTGTAACAACGTTGATCTGAATACAAAAGGAAATCAGAGGAATTTTGTTCTCCTCAGAGACCAAATTGGTGGCAGTGGTGACTGATGGTGAGGAAAAAGTAATGCCTCTAAAAGTTCCAGATTTTTAGGAGAATTGGGAAAGCTAGGGCTGGGGCTTGTAGAGGGGATGACTACAAACCTAGGATAGAAAGAATAACAAATTTATTGCCTCTGCATGAATGAATGGGGTCTATCCCAAGAAGGGAACAAGTGTTCTCTCCCCTTCTATCCACCCTGTATCATTTAATCATGGTATTTCAAAATTGGAAGAGATTTTAAAGATCATAAAGTTCAATTTTTACATGAACTCTCTACAGTCTAGTTTCCAAACCTCATCATTCAACGGAAACTGCTCACTTCTAAGTTAACAATGGCCTCTAAGTTGCCACATCCATTGGCCTTTTCTCAATCCTCATCCTTCTTCTCTTCAGCCTTTGATTACCATCCCCTCTTTGATACTCTCTTCTCCCATGGTTTTCATAACACTACACTTTCTAGCTTCTCCTGCTATGTATCTGACTATTCCTCTGATTTCTTTGTTGGTGCTTCATGCAGGCCATCCCCATTATCCCTGGGGGTCCTGAGTCTCTGTCCTATGCCCTTTTCTTTTCTCTATATACTATTTCACTGGTTGATCTCATCATCTCCCATGGATTCAATTATCATTTCTAAGTTAATGATTCTCAAACATACTCATCCAACTCTGATTTCTCTGTTGACCTGAAGGATCCCATTCTATTTTTAGAGAAATTTAATTTGGATAATAAAATCATAGAATTAGAGTTAGAAATTGCCTTGGGGATTTTCTGATCCATTCCCCCCATTTTATAGATGAGGGAATAGATGAGCAGAGAAGGGGAGTGACTTGCTCAAAGAACCGTCAGGCAATAGAAAAATGATTCAAACGAGGCAAATCCTCTGATTTCATATTCAGCAATGTTACCACAAGAATTAACATTGCAGAGGAGTTCTTTGTTCTTATTCTCATGTGTTTTGCTTCCCCCTCTCTCTTTTATGTACCTTTTTTATGTACTCTCTTTTATACCCCATATGTGTATCTCTTCAATTTCTAGCAATATTCCTAATTCTATTCTTTGCGGTCAAGTAGAATAAATTTAATCTCACGATGTTCTTTAAATATCTGAGGGAAATTATCACAAATACCACCAAGTATTCTCTTGTACAAGTTAAAGATCCACAGTTTCTTCAACCAGTCATATTAAGGGTGCTACATTCAGTCTGTTAAACATTCTGGTTATTTTGTTATGGATATGTTCCAACTTTTCAATGTTCTTCCCCAAATGAGCTGGCCTAAATTGAACAAAATGTTTGAACCTAAATGTATACATTTATGTTTATCATTATTAATATTGAGAGGCATGACATACTGGGTAGAGAGCTGCTTTGGAGACCAAAAAAACCTGTATTTAAATCTTACCTGTGATACATGAGATCCTGATCAGGTAAATTCACTTTACAGTGCCCCAGTCAACTCTTTTTGACTAAAAATTGTCAAGTAGATGCTAAAAGCAATCCATTTCCATAACAGAAGATCCTTATTTTGTGCTACATATATATATATATATGTATATATACATATATATCATACTTCTAATCAAAAAGGAAATAAACATGTACTATGACCATATTTGGCCCATTTCTCCATATTATTAATATCTTTTGGGGTTCTAGCTCTGACATCTAATTATCCAGGTGTTTCAACATTGCATCATTCACAAATTTGATTATCATGCCATCTAGGCCTTCATTCAATGCACTGATAAGGAATATCAAACATAAGGTCAAAGAGAGACCCCAGTTATACCCTGTGGTCATATCAATACACTACTCACTGCTCTTAAATGGGTCCTTTTTATAATACTCACTGACCACTCTTTCCTTTCTCTGGATATACTTCATCATCAATTTTGCTATATTACAAGCTGCTTTATCATGCCAAGGATTGCATTTTACTGTTCTTTAGCACTTAAGTTAAAGCTCTGTTTATTTATTTAAACATCAGGTGTTTCTATACATCCAAGCATTTCATTTAATTATTAATTTTATTACAGAAAGATGACAGCATATATCATTCATCAAAACATACACAACCAGAATAATTCCACATCTAAGAGACACATAATTCTAGTCTGCCTGAGAGATTTTTTTTGCTTTTCAGGTAACTCTACAATGTCAATGCAGCATCCCCTATGGGCTAACCCTCAAATTGCATTCACAATTTCATCCCCAGGAGGTCAACCAATCCAAAACTCAAAGACAATTCTGTGGGTCCTACCTCTCAGAAGTTTAGTTCCTAAATTCCCACTGATGGGTTTCCCAATGATAAACATCCAGAAGTGTCAAACTCGAATAGAAATAGGGGCTACTAAACAATACATAAGTTATCTGACAGCCACATGTTGACTTAGAAAACCATTTACTAACATTATTGATATTCTATTATATTTTTCAATTATTTTGTTAAATATTTTCCAATTTAAATATAATTGGAAAATATAATTGGTTCAGGCTGCTGTTGGGGGTATTATGGGTTACAACAGACCTACGTTTAACACTTTTGATTGTGAGGACACAATTTGCTCAAAGGAAAAGCATTTACTATGACAATAAAACATGCACAATAACAAAATATTAACCTTTTCCCCTTGGAATGTACTCTCCCAGAAATATACACAATGTTAGTGGGGTCAGTTTATATACAAAGAGACTACATTAGGAGAGAGGCATATATCTATGGATTAATTTAAACATGGCTCAGATAACTTAAGAATCACAGAATCTGAGATCTGAAGGGACTTAATATATCATCTAGTCCAACTCATGTATAAAACAAATCCCCTGTATAACCTATTTGACAAGTGGTTGAATAGCTTCAAATTGAAACCTCCAAGCAAAGGGAACCCACCACTTCTCTAGACAACTTATTCCAATTTTGCCTAGGTCTAAACTTGAGGAAAATTGTCTTGACAAAATTTAACTCTCTAACACTTTTTCTCCTTGTTTCTTGTTCTACCCTCTGGGGTCAGAGGAAAAATATCAAAAGTCCCTCCTCCACAAAGCAGCCCTTCACGTATTTGAAGATAGATGTCATGCCACTCCTGAGTCTTCTCTCTCCCTGCTAAACATGCCAGTTTCTTTCAAACATTTCTCATGTGATTTGACCTCAAAGCCTTCGCTATCTTGTTTGCCCTTCTCTGTATGCTCTCTAGCTTATCAATCTCTCAACCTGTGATGCTCAGAATTGAACACAATATTACAAAAGACATCTGACAAAGTCAGAGTACAATGGCATTCGAGCTATCCTATTCCAGTATACTGTGCCTCTTTTAATACAACATAAGACAAAATTTCCTTTTTTTTGGCTGTCATATCACACTAATGACTTGGAGTAATTTTGCAGTACACTAAAATATCTGTGTAGCTAGGTGGCACAGTGGATAGAGCACTGGGTTTGGAATAAGGAAGACATCTTTCGGAGTTCAAATCTGGTCTCAGACATTAGCCGTGTGACTTTGGACAAGTAACGTAGTCCTGTTTGCCTCAGTTTCCTCATTTGTAAAATGAACTGGAGAAAGAAATGGCAAAGCACTCTAGTATCTTTGCCAAGAAAATCACAAATGAGGTTATGAAAAGCTATACACAACTGACAAAACAATTGAAGAACAATGAAATACCTATATCCATTTTTTATTTTTTGCTTTTTGAAGGGGGAAGGTTAGGGCAACTAGGTTTAAGTGACTTGCCCAAGGTCACACAGCTAGTAAGTGTTAAGTGTCTGAGGCCGGATTTGAACTCATGTCCTCCTGACTCCAGGGCTTGGTGCTCTATTCACTGCGCCACATAGCCACCCCTATATCTATTTTTTGTACAATGTTTTTTTCTATCTATGCTCCCCCGTCTTAGAGTTGTGGAATCAATGGAGTTTTTGTTTTTTTGCTGTTGTTTTTTCCAAGTGCAAGACTTTATATTTATCCCTACTGAGTTCCAGCATATTGGAGTCTAACCTGTCATTTTCTATGTAAACTATCCCCTACAGCTTTTTGTCATTCCCATATTTTTGCTTGTACAATATATTCCTTTATATAAGAGATTCATAAAATTTTTAAATCATATACGGTCAAGAATCTTCCTTGGCTACAACACTAGAAACCTTCTGCCACAATAACATGTAACAAGTAATTGCTAATCTTTGAGTCTGGTTGCTCACTTAGATATTAATCTGTCTGAATACACATTTCTTCATCTTGTCCATAAAAATGACATAAGATATTGTCAAAAAAATTTTACTTAAAAAATAGATAAAATAAATCCACAGAATTCCTCTAACCTACTAGTTCAGCAATTTTGTCAAAAAAAAAAAGAAAGAAAATTAGTCTGTTATGACCTGTTGTCATTCTGGTTCTTAAAACCACCATTTCATTCCCTAGATTTTTACCAATTATCTCCTCAGAAATTTATTAGAGCATTTCAGATTCAATGGCCTATAGTTTTCAAATTAATGTGTATCTTTCTTTAAAAAAATTAGGCATATACTCTTTCTCCAACCGTATGGTACCTCTCTTATTTTCCCTGATTCTGATGTACACATTTTTTGTACTTAAAAAAAAAATCCACATTCCATTGCCTTTGTTATCTGCCCCCTTTGTTGTTGTTCAATTGTTTTAGTCACATCCATTTCTTTGTGAATTCATTTGGGATTTTCTTGACAAAGATACTAGAATAGTTTGTCCATTTCCTTCTCCAGATCATTTTACAGATGAAGTACTGAGGTAAACAGGGTCAAGTGATTTGCCCAGGATCACACAGCTAGTGGCTAAGGCCAGATTTGAACTCAGGAAGATGAGTCTTCATGACTCCATGTAGCAGCAAGCACCCTAGCATACCCAGGGTGGCAGCTAACACAGGTTCTTAGATCTGCTTTTCTAAATGGGTTCTAAATGTTTTTCAAAATGGGTTAACCTTCTTGCTTTAATCAAACATATGCCATTTACCTAGTCCAGGGGGAGAAGGTCAGCACCCCAAACTTCAGAGAATACAAGCAAGTTACAAGCAGACAACAAATACAGAGAAACATCAGCAGACAGGCTTCCAACTGTCTGACCATTACATCCATACCTAGTCAGTTACCAGAGAGGGAAGCACCAACATCTAGGTTTTCAAAACCGGGGTGCTCAATGGCTGCCCAGAGTCTTGTCTGGTCAAATCACATAACTCTTCTCAAAGTGAGCCCCCAAACACAATCTCACATAAGGGTATATATAGCCTTCTGGCTCAGAGGATGTCATAAGTTTCTTGACCCACTGCCCAATCAGAAAGTATCAAGGTGTGGGTGTTCCTGAAAAACAAGCCTCCTGCCACAGGTTCTAGGTGACCACATTCAGCCTATTAGGGGGCAGAGTATATTTTCAAATCAAGGAAGGTTCTCAGAGTCACTTAAGCCTATCAAAGGGCCTAGGGGCAGAGAAGATCTTAAATTCCCATTCCCATAGCACTCCAGACCCAGCTCTCTGTTCACTGTGCCACTTTGTTGCCCCTGACCTGTCCCTGAATTCCTTAAATTTCACCAAATGGAGCAGAGGAAATAAATTGATGACAGGTATCATTATAAGCCCTCCTGTGTCAAAAATTGGCATAAAAGTTATATCAATGTCACTGAAAACAGGATGTTTTATGTGACAAATTAAAGCTAAAACCAATACTTTAGTATGTTGGATATATTATATATTTTACATGAGGCAGCAGCATGACATTGTAAATCTCTCTGTTTCTATCTAATTTTCCTTACTCTTTATGTTTGACTTATGTTATTCTCAAGGGTATTTAGGGAGGACTAGCACCTCTGATGTGAAGGCTGCCAAATCCTTCCTTTTCAAGGCTGCTCATCCACCTTTGCTTTCCATCTTAATCTTATCTGTGACTCCAAGAAATGTATAGTGTGCAGTAACCACACCCCAGTAAAACTGTAGCAGCAGATAGGTTACACCAGATTGAGGGTAACCAGCAGGCCTCAAATCCTGCAGGAAGTTAGAGGGGTGTCTACTCCAAGCACATACTTGCTCCCACAGAATGTGAGGATGAGAGCAGTTTATTTTAGTATCCATGGCATTGTGAAGCACCCAGAGATTAGTCAGACATAGATGATGTCAAGATAATGCACTGTATCCCTGGCAATCACCCGGCACCTTACCTTTGATCTTGCCACTTGACTTCAATGACACAGGAGGGGAGAGTGAGGCAGATGACTTTGTGTAACACTGCCTCCCTTAAATCCAGTTCACATGTAAGTGGAGACATCATCTCAATGTACCATTGGTCCTCCTCAAAAATGAAGGATGAATAACAACATGTTGACCATAGCTGATTGCAATTATATGATCATCACTGATTTAAGAAATTGGATATGTGCACAGTAACAGCAACACTGTTCAATGACCAACTTTGATAGACTTCATTCTTTTCAGTAGTACAATGATGTACCGTGTTTCCCCGATAATAAGACCTATCCCAAAAATAATCCCTCCCCTTACTGTGTAAGATTCCTCTAAAATAAGCCCTCCCCCGAAAATAAGCCCTATTGAGATTGCTACTGTAGTGAAGGTGATCCCCTGCACTACGCATGCCGCGCTCTGAGCTGCATCCAATCAGAGCTGCAGCAGGGAGCGCGTCACCCTGTTCTTCCTCAGTGATTTGCTTATTGAATAAAGGTACATTTTTTTGTTCACATTTACCTGTTTATTAAAATTGCTGTCAATGTTCATTAAAATAAGCCCTCCCCTTAAAATAAGCCCTCTGGTGTTTTTCTGTCCAAAAAAATTAATAAGACAGTGTCTTATTATCGGGGAAACACGGTAAGACAACTGCAAAAGACTCATGATGGAAAATTCTAACCACACCCAGAGAAAAATCTATGGAGAATGAATGCAGATCCAGTCATACTATTTTCTCTTTATTGTTTGTTTATTTGTTTTCTTTCTCATGGTTTTTACTTTTTTGTTTTGATTCCTATTCCATAACATGGCTAATGTGGAGATATGGTTAACATGATTGTACATATATATAGTCTGTATCAGATTACTTGCTGTCTTAGGGAGGGGGAGAAGAGAAAGAAGGAAGGGAGAAAAAGTTGGAACTCAAAATCTTCTAAAAGTGAGTATTAAAAACTATCTTTAATGTAATTGGAGAAAAATACTAAAAAATAGTATTAAGCGGGAAAATAAATTGAATAAAGCTATCCCTCTCTCTCTTCTACCAATGCTAGTGATAATAATTTCTTCCCACCTTTCAAAGTTGATACTCCTTTCAGTGTCTAAAACTTTCTGTTTCTGAATCTGAACCACCCCTACCCTAAATCCCCCTCTGTTTTCACATGAACTTACATGGTATAAAAAGCCTAACCTCACCTAATATAAAGAAAAAGAGAAATAATTTATCCTCTCTTCCTTATCCAATTTCTCCCTGACTAGAATATTATAAAGATTAATGAGATCAAGGGTTTAAAAACACATTCTAAGTTCTCTGCATTCCACAGGGCCACATAGATCCTTTTATCTAAATCTGAACTGATCTTAAGGTTTAGTTCTGGGAAGAATATTCAGACCTAGACTAATTTCTATTCTCTGTCCCCACAACCTTTTGCCTATCTTCTTATGAAGCAGCAAAGAAATGGGGGGGGGGGAGGTAACCAAATGCTGGGAAGAATGTGGAACAAATGTGCACAAAACAGGAGATTTGTATAAAAGCTGCAAATGGCAGCAGATGAAAATGACTCACTTAAAAGCTTTTAGTAAATGAAGTAATATAAAGGGAGGCACAAAGAACACCATCTATCCCACCATTCTGAGATTAGATCTTGATGTGACCTTGAAAAAGTTACTCAGTCCCTATCTGCCATAGTTCCTTACTTTATAAATGAGATGATTCTATAGAAACATCTGGGGTAGCTAAATGGCTCAGAGGAATGAGCACTGACCTTGGGGTCAGGAAGACCTGAGTTCAAATCTGGCCTGAGACATTCACTAGCTATATGACCCTGGACAAGTCATCTAACCTGTTTACCTTAACTCACTGAAAAAAGGAATTTTCAAACCACTCTTGTATCTTTCTTAAGAAAATCTCATATCAGGGGTGGCCAGGTGGCTCAGTGAGTAAGAGCGCTGGCCCCAGAGTCGGGAGACCTGGGATCGGTTCCAGCCTCAGATAGTTAACACCCACACAAAATAACTGGCCATGTAACATTGAGCAAATTACTTAACCCCAATTGCTCAGGGGTGCCCAGGTGGCGCAGCGAGTAAGAGCATTGGCCCTGGTGTCGGGAAACCCGGGATCAGTTCAAGCATCAGATACTCGGCACCCACACAAAAATAACTGGCTGTGTAACCTTGAGCAAGTTACTTAACCCCAATTGCTTTAAAAAAAATCTCATATCAGTTCACAAAGAGTCACACACAACTGAAAAACAAGCTGGGGTAGAAGAAGGGCAAATAAGAGGAAATAAAATTAATTAAAGTTTTGGGAGATATTGGCACATATCATTCCCAAATGCAGATAGCATTGGTCTCCCTCCTACAAAGAGTTTCATCTCATTGGGGAAAGTGTGTCTATAGCAGAGAAGGGTGTGTATTAGAGAGACCCTCCTTCAGGGTTGGTGCAGAATCTCTGTTCCCTTGTTTATTCATTCCCTTCATTTTCTAGGCTTGTGCCAAGATAGGACCAAGGATTTACTGGTCCTGGCCCAGGGATGATTAGAGTCAGGCAAGTTTATTTGGGGGATTAATGAAGAGAATAAGTCTCTTTTCTCCTCTAGGGCTCAAATTACTATTGGTTCGACAAGTATGTCGAACACATAAGTGGAAGAGAGATGCTAGGAATACAAAGGCAAACATCTATCGATCAGTTCATCAGTTCAACAATTCATCTATGTATGTATGTATGTATCCATGTATGTATGTATATATGTATGTATGTATCTATCTATCTATCTATCTATCTAATTTGTCTATCTCTCACTTTGTCTCTCCATTGATCGATAGATTCCCTGCCCTTGAGAACTTTATTGTTGGATGCAAAATCTACAGAAAGAAATAAAATATATTTGAGTAATAATATATATGTATTTATAATTTATTTTACTTAAAGAATTTATTAATTCAATTATTTGATAACAATAATTTATACTTCTTTATTACTGCTATATTATTGATTATTTGTATGGACTTTTATATTACTTTTTATATCATATTTATATATTATATAAAAAATACACATTATTTATGTTGTTTATATATTACATAAATTATATATTATGTTTATATAGCACATTAAGGTTTACAAACACCTTACAAATATTATCTAATTGTATACTCACAATAATCCTCAGAGGTCAATACTATTATTATTCCCATTTTAAAGATGAGGACACAGAGACAGAGATTAAGTGACTTGCCCAACTAGCACATGTCTGAGGCTATATTTGAATTTATTTCTCCTTACTCTAGTTCCAGTGTTTTCAAGGAGAAGAGAGTGCTAGTAAATCTAGGGAATAGGAAAGGTCTACATGAGATGACACTTGAGTTGTGCTTTAATGAAATGTAGAAACTGAATAAGGTGGGTATGAAGAAAGTGTACTTTGGACATGAAGAATTACTTATGTAAAGAGTGGAATGACATGGACTAGCATAGTGGTGGGAAATGGGAAGAAAATCTCCCAAAACTCTTTCTTCTTTTTCAGGGATTGGACCAGTGCATTGCCAACCACACACACAAAAAAAGCTGCATATGAGGCAGGATTTTCTTGCTTTGCTCTGCTTGCATCTGGGTTGCAGTCCTGGGTGGTGGTCCTGGGATGAAGAGGAGCTCTGGTGTGGTGGAGCTTGTGGTGCAGTGGAGAGGGAATCATCTTCACAGCTCCAAGGCAGAAAAGAGTACTTGGGATCACACACAGACCAAAGCACAAACCAGGAAAGGAGTAAACATATCTCCTTTGATCATCTTGGAAGAACTGAAAATTTACAGTTCCCTGGAAGTATTTCTGAAAACAGTTTCACAAAACCCCTAAAGCTTGGGACAGTTTACCCTCCAACCTAAAGTCCTACCTTAGCAAAGAGCTAAAAAGTCAAGTAATTGACTGGGAAAATGAGCAAACAGTATTAAAAACAACCTCAGATTATAGAATCTTGCTTTGGTGACAAAGACATACAACCAACACATACAACCAGAAGACAACAAAATCAAAGCTCCTATATCAAAAGCCTCTAAGAAAAATATGAATTGTTCACAGGCCATCGAAGAACTGAAAAGGGGCTTTGAAAATCATGTAAGAGAAGTAGAGGAAAAAATTTGGAAGAGAAATAAGAGTGATGCAAGAAAATAAGAAAATCATCAAAAACAAGTTAACAGCTTGCTAAAGGAGACCCCAAAAATGCTGAAGACAATAACTACTTAAAAAAAAGACTAACCTACATGGCAAAAGAAGTCCAAAAAGACAATGAAGAGAAGAATGTCCCAAAAAGCAAGATTGTCCATATAGAAAAAGAGGTCCAAAAGTTCACTGAGAAAAATAATTGCTTAAATTGCTCCTTGACTGGAGCAAAAACTAGTCGTGTGACCTTGGGCAAGTCACTTAACCCCAAGTGGCCTACAAAAAGTAAAAAAAAAAATCACCTGGAGCAAATGGAAGCTAGTGACTTTATGAGAAATCAAGAAAATATAAAACAGAACCAAAACAATGAGAAAAAAAGAATATGTTGTGATATATCTCTTTGGAAAAAAACACTCACCTGTAAAATAGGTCCAGGAAATATAATTTAAAGATTATTGGATTACCTGACACCCATGATCAAAAAATATCCTGGACTTTATCTTTCAAGAAAATACCAAGGAAAACTGCCCTGATACTACTACCCTCTAGAACCAGAGGGCAAAATAGAAATTGGAAGAATCCACTGATCACTTCCTGAAAGAGATCTCAAAAAGAAAACTCCTAGGAACAAATTCCAGAGCTCTCAAGTCAAAAAGAGAATATTTCAAGCAACCAGAAAGAAACAATTCGAGTATTGTGGAAATACAATCAAGATAACACAAGATCTAGCAGCTTCTACATTAAGGGATCAGAAGTCTTGGAACATTATATTCTGGAGATCAAAGGAGATAGAAGTAAAACCAAGAATCACCTACCCAGAGAAATTGAGTATAATCCTTCAGGGGAAAAAAATGGAATGTCAATGAAAAAGAGAACTTTCAAGCATTCTTGATGAAAAGACCAGAGCTGAATAGAAAATTTGACTTTCAAATACAAGACTCCAAAGAAGCATGAAAAAGTACACAGGAAAGAGAAATCATAAGGAACTTATTCAAGCTGTACTGTTTACATTCCTACATGGAAAGATGATATTTATAACTCAAGAGACTTTTCTTAGTATTAGGGTAGTTGGAGGGGTGAGTTGAATATGAAGTGATGATATCCAAAAAAAAAAAAAAACAAAATTAAGGGATGAGAGAGGAAAATACTGGGAGACAGAGAAAGGGAGAGGTTTAATGGGGTAAATTATCTCCCATAAAAGAGGCAAGAAAAAGCTTTTACATTGGAGGAGAAGTGGGATGAGGTGAGAGGGAATGAGTGAACCATACTCTCATTGGATTTGGCTTACAGAGGTAAAAGCAGACACACTCAACAGGGTATGAAAATCCATCTTACCCTACAGGAAAGTAGGGTGAAGGGGATAAGAGAGGGGAATGATAAAAGGAGGGTAAATGGGAGGAGTGGTTGATCAGAAGCAAACACTTTTAAGGAGAGCAGCATCAGGGGCAGCCAGGTGGCTCAGCGAGTAAGAGCACCAGCCCCAGTGTCATGATGACCTGGTGATCGAATCCAGGCTCAGATACTTAGCACCACACCCAGAAATAACTGGCCCTGTAACCTTGAGCAAGTTACTTAACTCCAATTGCTTTAAAAAAAAAAGAGGGCAGCATCAGAGGAGAGAATAGAATCAATGGGAAGTGTGATTGAATGGAGGGAAATGCAGCTAGTTTTTTACAATATGACTGCTTTGGAAGTGTTTTGCATGACTACAATGTATAACCTATATCAAATTGCCTGCCTTCTCAATGATGGTGGTTGGGGAGGGAGGAAAGGAGAGAATGTGGAACTCAAAGTTTATTAATAAAAATGTTAAAAATTGTTTTTACATGCAACTGGGAAATGTTATACAATGAGATATAGAAATAGAATAGATGTAGATATAGAAATATAAAAATCTATATTGCCCTACAGGAAAATAGAAAGGAAAGGGATATGGGAAAGGAGGGAAGGTGATAGAAGGAAGGCCAGATTGGGGGAAGGGAGTAATCAGAATGCATATTGAGGTGGGGGGAGGGGAGTGATGGGGAGAAAATTTGGAACTAAAAATCTTGTGGAAATGAATGTTGAAAATGAAAAATAAATTAATAGGAATGATTAAAAACTAAATATATGCACAGAAAAAAATTTAAATGTGGACACATATACATTACAATATTTTTTGCTACCTTGCTAAATGTAAACATTTTATTTATTTTATTTTTAATTTATGGAATAAAATAAGCCTTTCCATAAAAAATAGATATTTGTCAAAGAACATTTATCATTCTTGTGATCATAGACATAGATGAGTTAGAAATAGAGATAGAGATACATTTTAACAATTCTTTTGTAGTGGGGGAAATGCTTAACTTTCATATACCACATCTACATTGTCCATTGAGTAGATTCCTAAAATAGATCCTAATCATCCCTTTTGAGGTGTATCTCCATGAGTCAATCTTAAACTTACAGGTTTGTTGGGGGGGTTTTGCTCCAAAAAATCTCTGATTTGGTGGCACAATAAGTAAAAAATTATGAGAAGAATTTGATCTCCTTGCTTTATGATCCAGTTCTTACAGGATAGAACTCAATCTCTATGAGTTTAGAACTGATGCTTTGCAGTAAGAGGTGGTAAATCTACACCCTGCACATAGGATGTTACATAAAAAGTTTAATAGACAAAAAGACGCGGTCTATATGTCACCTTGTCTAGTGAAGAGACTTGAGGTGGAAGAAGAGCCCCCTCCATGTGGAGAAGACATTCAGCTCCCTCATAGCTCTACACTCTAGTCCTCTGAAATATCCCCTTGCCTCTTCCCCTTATTTTCTGACTTCCCAAAGTTATAGCTGACTCCCTGGGGGAGCCTGTTGAAATGTTTATTGAATTATATATGCTTATGAGAACATGCTCCCCCTACAATGCAGTAAAGCAGCCCCACAAGCACTGACCTCTCACTGCAGAGAAACATCCTTCTGTAACAGTTTTCCATTTTCTTGTGCTGCTAGAATGGAAAACTATAACTTAGAGAGAAAACAATTATAAAATATTGATATGGTTGGAGCCAAATGACATAAATGGGAACATCATAAATGGAAAACTACTTGTAACTGTCATTCACACTCCTTGCATGGTAATGTATGGCATTGCATTTGAAAAGCATATGACAAGGTACTAAGCAGATGCCAAGTAATGCAGCTAATGACTAAATAGCCGGCTTATTTTCCTCTGAAAAATAGCAACTGTTTTGAAGCTTAATTACAGTGGGGAAAAAAACATAGGCTTTATATGTGTGCTGTGCTTCTTCAGGAAGCAATGCTTTGGGCTAGACAACCTAAAAGGGAGCTCTTATGTAGTCGTGAACTCTATAGACTTGTTTATGATGTTGGGCTGAGAAAGAAACAAACAGAAATTGTTATTCTCCCCCAAAAAGATTCAATAATTCTGGCCTTTTGCTGTAGCCAAGTATTTTACCATTTACAATTCTTTTTCCCTTTCTTGCTAGGATTTAATTATTGAACACTTAGTTATTTTTGATTTATATCCTGTTTCCTAAGAGAAATTTACTGGATAAAGCTACCAAAAAACAGCATGAGTAGCTCCTTAGAGGCAACAGCAATGGCAAGGCAGATGAAAGGAAATTTGTTTTCCCCAACGTGGTGTTGGAAAGCAGATATTCATTTACTTCCAACTCTAAGACTACTAGTTTCTTCTGCCTTCCTTCTTAAAAGAATATCTTCTAGAGTCTTCCATTGTTCATCTGTATAAGCTATTTAGTCCTAGCTATGCCACTACTTAAAACATCCAAGACAAATTTAAGTCCTTGAAATGACTCAAAGAGAGTCATATTCTCCTTGTTTTGGGAGTTTTCTTCTGCAATGTAGACTGTGACCTGGACATGCCTGCACATTCAGTAAGATATTTGTCTATATTTGTGAAAAAGTTCATCACATGGAGACACCTGAATATACTAATAATGACTTTCCTCACTTTCACCCAACATCATAAGTGTACCAATGGAGAATTGGAAGCGGTCCACCTATCATCTCTCACTATTGTCACATAATCAGCCCATCTTCTCATACTAACATACATTTCCTTGGTGATGTTCTTCTCCCTTGCTCGCTGTGATATTCATCTTTAGGTCTTTTGGAACAATATTATTCTATATCTCACTGCCAAATAATCACACCAGTAAGATGGTAGTCTTGGAAAGATGGACCTTTGCTTTCATGAGAATTATGAAAGTTTCAAGGTTAATAAAAGAGCTCTGTAATTTCTTAAAAGCAATCCAACTCAACTCCCTTTTATTGAAATTCATTTCCAGTTCACTGTAGAGCAAGACTGTCCTATTTTAGATACAGACTTTCAGAGATAACCTCATCTGTGTCCCAAGCTAAATATTTTTTGGGGGGACTAAGCAGCAACTCTGTTTCCAATGCAGATGGAATATTAAGAAGACCATCCATTGAGGTTCAAAGATGGGTCAAGGGAATGGTTGTGAAATGCAGAATCTGTCACCAAATATTGTGGAGGATGAAGAAAAATAGGTATGTGGCTTTGATTATAACTATATATTGCTGCACAGCATGAAACATGCAGGCAGAACAAAGAGAGCAAGAAAAGTGAAAAACATATCCAATTCTAAAGGCTGCTTGGAGTTTCCTCTCAACAGTGTTCTTAGGAACTGTCTCCTAGCCTCTTTATAACCAGACCCTCAAGGTCAGTCTAGGGTAAGGGTTCTTAACTTTAGGTTCATCAACTTAAAAAAAAAATCTTATTAATTATATTTCAAAAAAATTGGTTTCCTTTGTTATCTTATTTTTATCTTTTATTCTAATACTAATATTTTATAACTTTTCATTATTTTTAACTTATGGAATCAAGCAAGCATTTCCATAACACATTACAATAAAAAAAGATTGCCCATAAAACCACATATTCACTATGTACAACCTGCCATTCCTTCTAAATACACAACAAAGTTAGCATATAATTTCCTTTTTACTCCCTTTTTCTCTTCCCTCTCCTCCACACCTCAGAGATGGCGATCATTAGACATAAATAGGTGAATATATGTAAACTTATTCTATACATACTTAGATTTTTCATTTCTTTCTCTGGATGTAGATATTGTCTTACTTCACCTGATCTTTATATTTAATTTGGACATTGATAATAGTCAAAATGATTTATTCACTCAGTCATTCATGAAACAATATTGCTATTACTATATACAATGTTCTTTTGATTCTAACTCATTTTAATCTTCATTATTTCTTCCAAGTCTGTTCATGTTTTTCTAAGATCACTGAGCTCATCATTTCTTAAAGTACATTTTATTTTATTAATTGTTCTGGAAAAGGGTCCTATAAACTTCACCAGATTGTCAAAGTGATCCACTATACAAACTAAAACAGTTAAAGGAACTGATAAAATGTCACAAAGAGATGGGTGGAGAACAGAGAAGAGGGATTGGGAAAGACAGGTAGTAACTGGACAGCAGGGTCCTCCTGTAATCTCTACATCTATGTAGTATTGTTCCTTTAGAAAACCCTCATACCTTAAGGCCCACAGATTTTGTATAACTTTGATAATCTGAAAGAACAGAGAAAATGTAACCATAGACTAGAGGAAAGATACAAAATAATAGTCCTATATGAAAAAAAAAATAGTGGTAAGACATGTTTATAGCAAGGACATCATTAGGAAAAAAATTTAATTATTGTTAAGACTGATAAAGATTAAGATAGATAGATAGATAGATGAAAGATATTAAGATAGATAAAAATGACTGAGGTAGGTAATTAATAAACATTAAGAGAAAAGCTTCATCTCAATGCATACATTCTTCCCAGGAAATCAAAT
Organism: Petaurus breviceps papuanus; assembly: GCF_028583685.1. Classification (NCBI taxonomy): domain Eukaryota; kingdom Metazoa; phylum Chordata; class Mammalia; order Diprotodontia; family Petauridae; genus Petaurus; species Petaurus breviceps. The sequence goes on from NW_027185799.1 coordinate 5,715,242, forward strand.
GGAGTCAAAAACGTCTAAAGAAGGTAAAGGTATTACAATAAATTCTTTAGGATCCTCTTAAATAACAAGAAATCCAAAACTGGAATGCAAAAATGCAGAAATGAGGGAATTATTTGAACAAAATGAAAAGGCTACCATGGAAGAATTCATAAGAACAGAATATAGTACTTGAAGAAATGATGCAAGAAGATAATCTAAAATTTTTATGTATTCCTAAAAATACATTTTGAAATGGGAGGCCTACATACTTTGAAAAATGCCCATAAATATTAAAAATAAACAGCAAAGTAAAATGGAGAAAGTCCATAGAATAAGAACATAAAGATTCCCCTAATTTTACCTCTCTCAGAGACATCATAGTTAAACTGAAGAATAACAGCATCAAAGGGGGAAAGATACAAGCAATAAGGGGAAAAATCACATTTCATGGATACATAATCAGAATAGAAAAAGATTACTCTTTTTTTTTCATGAGAAATCAAAGGAAAATGACACACATTATTTCAAAAAGAAAGAAACTAGTATCCGGAAAGCTGAGCCTAAGTATCAGAGAAAATAATTTGATGTTCATCAAAAGGGAAGATATTGAGTCATTTCCTTAAAAGAATGCAAAGATTTGTAATGTTTTCAATGTGCAAGATGATGTACATCAGAAAGATGAACAATTTCAGATAATAATGAAAGATTAAGATATTAAATATTTATTTTCCTATAACAAAGAATAGAAAAGACTGTGCAGGTGGAGATGGTACAGAGTATTTGTAGAACAAAGAAACCAACAATGGCAAAAACAACCTGATTGCTGAAGATATCATGGGAGAGGAGAAAAGGGGAATGGGAGATGGGATAAGTTTTGAAGGACAACATGATCTCATTTCCTCATTGGCAAATCAATATCAAAGGTAGTGGAAAAGTACAGAGGAGATCCTTTCTGGAAAGGAGAAGAGAGCATGAAATGGGGAAAACCAGGAAATAGAATGATGATGAACAGGGAAGAGAAGGAAGGAAAAAGGGTTTTCCCCTTAACATTGGGATGGTGGGAAACTAAGGATGGAGTTTGAATATGCCAAAGGGGTGAGTGGAAATTAGAACCCATCAGCAAAAAGGAAAAACCCATAAAGGTAAAAGAGAAGAGAATAATGCAGCATTACCTTCCAGGTTACCAGATAGAATGCACTGAAAGACACAAGAACTTCCAAGAAGAAAAAGGGTGTTGAAAGGCAGAGGATAATTCTCACATGAGTAAGGAGGTTGGAAGCAGGTTAAGTAGGGAGAGAAGAGGAGGTCTGAATGAATGTACCAGGGAATGAAAAGGCTGGGGGGGAAACACTTATTGAATATTTGGAGCTAAATATGAAGGACTGTGAGAGTTAGGTTACCCTTCAGGGATAAGGGGTTGATTGGAGGGAGATATCTTAGCTGTTGTAAAGAATTTTCAAGACTGTGATTTGGAAGGATAGATTAGAATTTTTTTAAACTACTTTTCTCTGGGGAGCAGAAGTAGGAGCAGTGCGCACAAGTCACAAAGAAGTAAACTTGGGCTTCCAGTAAGTAATTATGTGCTGGCAAATATTTAACAACCAGCACTCTGGGGGGGAAATGACATAATTTTAAGTTGAATACACATTATTTGACATTTTCTTCATAGCATTCTTAAAACTAGACTATTGCAGGGCCGCCAGCTAGCACAGCTAGTAAGATCACCGGCTCCAGTGTCGGGATGACCTGGAGGTCGAATCCTGGGCTCAGACACTCAGCACCCATCCAGAAACACCTGGCCGTGTAACCTTGAGCAAGTTACTTAACCCCGATTGCTTAAAAAAAAAAAAAAAACTAGACTATTGTAAATCATAAATCAAACCCTGATTTGTAGCATTTGCTAATTTTCAAGGTGTAAATATTCACACTGAAAATTTAACAGTCACTTTTGTGGTGTTAGCAGCTGCTGACTCGAGTACAAGAGCTATAAAGAAAAAACAACAACTTTCTAATAATTAGTGCAGTCTAAAATTACACTGGGCTGCCTTTGGAAGTGGTAGATTCTCTCTTGATAAAGAGCATTAACCAGTACATGTGATAGTGGGATTTCTTCTGTGTTGAACTAGGTTACTGGAGTGTTTTCCAGTTCTGAAATCATGTGAGTCAGTGATTTTAAACCCAATGAAGATGTATCATCTTTTGATCTACAGTATACTGCTATGGACTCATTGGTGACATTCCTTAATAATCTAAGGCGGAAGAAGTAAAGAATGACCCCCTTTTATCGAAGACCCCAGTTGTCACTTTTAATACTGACATAAACAATAGAGTTCTGTGATCTTTCTAGGATGCACATCCCTTACAGGAAAAAAAAATCCACCATGACTTCATACTATAGCCTTCTTTTTGAGAGGAAAAGCTATATAGTGAATAGATTACTCACCTTGATGTCAGGAAACCCTAGGCTCAAATCCCATCTCAGAAACTTAATAGCTGGGTAAGTCTAGAGAAGTGACAACATCTATACCTCAGTTTTCTCATCTGTAAAATAAGAGGATTGTACTTGAGAGTCAGTAAGGTCTCTTCTAGCTCTAAATTTTTTATCCAGTGAATTGTCTTACATGATAACCATTACTCCCATCTTCTGAATTAAATGGAGATAAATAATATCAAACAGAACCTAGAAAATATTGCTAGGAAAAGTTGAATAAAGTCTTAAACAAAAAAAATCTGAAAATTATATGGTTGCTTGTTTATCACTACTGCCATTTTAAGATAGGAAATCAGATAAAATAAGCAGAATTGAGAAATAAATTGAGAAATAAAAGTTACAATGGCATTGCCCTAGAAGAGGGCGCAAAATTATGGAGCATAGCTTTTAATATAGGAATGATAGATTCTTGCCCAAGGAGCAAATATACCTAATTGTAAAGAAAATACCTCCTTGAAGTCTTGTGAAATTGATAGAGCTTTAAAATCTAAAGAGAGTGGGAAGGGGAAAGGCTGTCCACACAGATCTGGTAAACCTAATACCATAGAGTATCAGTAGCAGATACAACCTTGTTTGGAAAAAAAAAGTAGCATAAAGAGTAATTCACAAGAAATTATATGCAGAGAGAAACAGATAAACAAATGCACAAAATATAGTGAACTAATGTTTCTAACATACTCAAGTAGACCTGTGATCTCATGATTTCAGAGTTCCTCACCAGTAATAATCTCTGCCTTCCTGCATAAACTGTGCCACTCTTCTCCATGTTTTCCCCAAACAACACCACAGAAGACTCCCCAACATGCTAGAGATCTTCCTTTATTTCTCCAGCTAGTGAAAATGGGCAGGTGGAGGACTTGGGTTGTCTAGCCATCCTTCCTCTTGTCTATCACTCTTCTCAAGAGATCAGACCATCTTTTTCTGTCATATGATTCCTCAATGATTTTCTTTTAGATTTTTTCCCCAGATATCCCCATTGGTTTATACATTGTAGCTGGCTCACACCTAAAATATTCCTCTCCAATATTCTCTGTATGATATATCTCTATCTCTTTGGAGACCATTGTATACAACATCTCACTGAAATATAACATACGGAAAATTTAGCTGCATGTCACTTTAATTTTAATAAGACTAATTACTGGATTATGGCAATGCAAGGCAATATATTCATCAAAAAGAACAAAATGTGTAAAGTACTGGGGATTCATTTTATATTAAGAAGACATGAAAGTATAAGGAAATTCAGGAAACATCAGGGAGTAATAATAAGAGAGAGGGCACTTTGTGGAAGTCATCTGAATAACAATCCATAGAGGGACAAGCAGACATAATACTGTCATGAAAATATACGAAAGACCACGTGGAAAGAAAGGGAATTACATGGGGGATTTGGAAAACATCACAAGTCTGACATGGAGACATGATTTAGTAGAGATGAGGGATTTCAGTTCTCTGGACATCTGTTGGAGTTTTCTCTCTGCCCAAAGAACTATTGCTGATAAATGTATGACTTATCTTATATATAGTATTTAATAAAGGTGTGCTGGATGAATTAATGAATGATAGATAAGTGAATACTTTGAAAAGTAAAGAAAACCAAAAAAGGAAACTGATATTTTAGATCTCATTTTAACTGTAGGGAGACAGCAAGCGAGGTTTTTCGCTAGCCAAAATGTTGCACCAAAGTAGCTGGTTGTACAATTTACAGATATACATAAAAATGTAGGACAATTGTTTTTCTCTTTCACTTATCTTTCTTTGTGGCTTAGATTAGATTATGAGCATAGTCTGAGAAAATATCGGGAATTTAAACTTTAAATCAGATATGTAGCCAGACTTTTGTTAGTTGAGTGTAGTGGCTCATAGACCCTGGCTCTGACTAAAGAGCTGTCAGGTTGCCCTTCTCTGGGAATTTATTTTCTCATCATTATGCCCTAGAATACCAATCGTGAGATATGTAAAAGGTGGTCCTGCATAAATGAAGCTAAGAAATTATCAACAGTGAGAATTCCTCAAGAGATCCACTGACTGGTAGGAACAATAGTGAGAAGATGAGCCTAGTACATAGAGTAGTCATAAGGAGCAGTGAAGGTGTGACACCACCTGGGGAACAAACATGGTGAAGGTACCATTAGACCATAAAGGACCATTAGAGAGAGCTAAGAGCAATATGCTGTAGTCATCCTGAATAGGCCTAGGAGAAGCTAAATCACTGAATGGGTAATGCTGTAGACAAACTGTGTCCTGAGAAAGACCTTACCTTAAAAGGCCAAGGTCTCCCATTGCATCTGGGGCCATCTCCAGTCATCTTGATCTATGTCTTGCCACTGTACCCAGATAGCTCTGAGGAAAGAGTGAGGCTGGTGACTCTGCACAGCTCTGCTTCACTTAAATCCAATTCACTTGCAAGTCAAGACATAACCTTCCTGATGTCATTGGTCCTCTTCCAGAAGGAAGGACAAACAACAATGAGAGACAATAGTTAAATTTTCAGTGTGAGAATTATACTTCAAAAGTGAGCAAACTCTACAATCCAGGTTTTGGTTTATTGTTTTTCCTATTGACTACACAATAAAATGATGGAGAAAATGTTAATAAAGCAAATTAAACTTAAACGTGTGTCTTATGTACATGTTTTTTTTCCCCTCAGAGAGGCAGTTGTTAAATATTTGCCATCAACCCCTATATTGCATCACCAGAAGAAATAGGCTGCCTTACCACCTTGTAGTCTAGCTACATGCATTGCCTTACCTACATGCATGGCGTCTGTGTGTGCTCTGATCACATTTGTTTAATATGTTGGGGCATATACATACATACAGGAACATATACACATGTATAGAGACATATATACACATATATGTATATGTGTGTGTGATTATGTATATATACATATATGTGTATGTATAAACTTTTTATATAGGTTCCCCCCACCAAAAAGAAAAGAAACCACAGGATTTATTTCAATATGAAAAGCCAACAAGAATATGGAGTGGAAGGTTATACTGGTGGAAGAGTCTGTCCTAGGTTTTTGGAGTAGATGCCCCATTGCTTTTTCTTACCCTATTTAATTAAATGTCTTTCCTTTATCCTCTTGCCATATCCTTTTAATCTAAGCCAATCCAGAGAGCATTAATTAAGCCCTAACCATATGCATATTTTGTGCTAGGTGCAAAGATACAAAGATAAAAGGAAACATTGACTTTATTTTAGTATACTGAATGATACGATATAAAGGCAGAGAAAAATATACAGTGTCATTTCAGAAAGAAGAAAAGATCAGTAAGAACCAAGATATGCCATCATGAAACTGACATCCAATACAGAAGAACTTCTCTGGGCAACCATATTTTATCATGGTATTCTACAAGCCCTCCTAACTAACATTGTGTATAGACATCTGTTCTGATCCTGACATTTCTTCTTTAGTTGTCGGGCAACAAACACCACATCACTCATTCCTCAGTTCTTACTAAAGCTACACTGTCTCTCAGGTGGATTATCTTCCAGGTGAAGAATCAACATGTTGAGGAATCTGGAAAGAATCCCAACAGAAATTACTAAAAGAGTGATACCCCTGTGATTGTCACAGGACAACTTGTTTCCTTTTCCTTATAGAGAAGGATAATGGAGGTATACTTGATCTCCTGGAGGATGTCTTGCCATATAATCCAGGTAATTTCAGTCAGCTGCTGTATGAACTGTGGACCTCCTACCTTGTAGATCTCTGCTAGGATTGAATCAGCAACAAGTGCTTGGCTACTCAAGAAAAGCCTGATAGTATTGAATACCTCCTCTTCAGTTGGAAGTCTGGCTAAAGTGGAATTGACTACAACCTCAGGCATATGGTCAGTGGCTTCATAATTGGTTGATGGGAGTCTCATGAGAACACTATGGAAGTGTTCAGCCCATCTCTATGGAATCATGCCCCTATCATTGATCAGTGTAGCTCCATCAGCACTGAGTTACTTAGATGTACCAGAGGAATATGGCTCATAAATAAATAAATAACCTTTAAGGTATTACTTTGGATTGTTGCTGTTGACATAAAATTAAATTGCATTAGCCTTCCTATTGATTCAAGGATCCTATATCTTTCTAAGCTTCCCTTATACTTTGCTTTTGATGGAGTTAATTACTGCCTTTTTGGGGATGGATAAATTGTTTTGCTAGCAAACACTGTGGGGCTGTCATTTCTCATTTATCAACTTTTGAATTTCCCCATAATTTTTACCAAGCTAATCCTGATGTTTGCCAATGTTCCCATCCAGAAAAGCAAATATGGTGCTATATACCAAGTTTCTGAATGCTGCTGTAAGGGTTATGGGATTTAAAGATCTTCCATGCCCCATTGTACTTGCTGACGTAGCAGGAAGGGGTGGAGCAAGAGCAAGCAGAAGCCAAAAACTAGAGTTCCTGCGGTGGCTAGCAGTGGTGGCGACGGCGGTGGCCGCAGCAGAGGCAGCGGCGGCGGCAGCGAAGCCCTTTTTGAGTCAGCCAGAATTTCTGCTAAGGACTCCTGCTGAGGACTGCCAGGGGTCGGAGCTGCTGGGAGCGTGCTTCCGGGACGCTGGGTGGTTGCTGTGAGTGGGGAGAGGAGGACCTTGCCTGAGGTAGCCTGTTCTGTTTTAAAGGCTTGAGAATGTGGGTGCTTTCTACTTTATCTACCTGTGCCAATGTCATAACTACTCTGATGGCTTTCACTTTCTGGTTTGGGGACTCAGTCTTTTGGTATCTTAATAAATTTTCTAGCTTATTCCCCCATATGGCAAGCATGATGTATTTTGTAATGGATAATTATATCAGCATATCTATAATTTCCATAGGCATTGTGAATATGGCTTTGCTGATACAGCTGCCTACTCATTTTCTGCACCACTGTTGCTGTGCTCTGGCTCAGCTTTCTTTCCAGGTCATCAATGAACTGCTCATGCATGGAGAAAGACTCCAATCTGTTTAAAATTAGTCTTCAGAGAGTCCTCTTTCCTTAGGCCCACCACTTTTGTTGACTGAATATGTTTAGCTTGGAGATGATGAGTCTATGGTCTGTCCAGCACTTTGCACCACACATCACATTTATCACTCTCATATACTGTCAGTCTGTTCTTACAATGACATATTAAAATGTCAGTGCTTGCTGGGAGGGTGCATTCACAATGTTTCATTGCATTTAGGTCAATGTAAAACAGTGTTGGTGATGAGAAGGTTGTGAGATACACAAGTCTTCAGTAGTAAGTGATTGTTGCAGTTGCTTCTTCCAACTCTGTTCCTTCCAAGAACTCCCTGCCTTTCCTGAGAGTCTCTGCCTATTCTGGCATTAAAGTCATCCAGAAATACATCTTTGTTCTCTTTCAGTACATTGGTGATGAGGGTCTCTAGGTCTTCATAAATTTTTTTTTCTTTTACCTCATCAGGGTTCATCAAGGTGGAAATATATGCACTGATGATGGTGGCATGACACTTCCCACAAGTGGCAGTCACATTGTCATGAGCCTTCACTCACTCCTTTCGGGAGATATAAAAGCTTGTTCATTCAATTAGATCAGATTATGAAACCTACATCAGCTTCATAGTGCTTCTCATCACAGTGACAACTTTAGAAAAACGTTTATCCAAGTCTAACTTTAATAAGTTGCCCTTTATTTGCCAACCTTGTTTCACTCAAGGTTACTATTTGGATGCTGTACCTGTAGCTTTTTTTGTTTTATGTTTTTGTTTTTTTGCAAGAAGAGTTTTACACTTTGTTGCTGTTGTTTGTTCTTTGTTTTCTAAGAGGACCAATGACATCATGGAGTGATGTCTTGACTTGTGCCTCAATTGCATTTAAGGGAGGCAGAGTTGCACAAAGCTGTCAGCTTCACTCTCTCTTCCAGAATTATCTGGTTGCAGAACAAAAGTCAACATTACTGGTGATATCCTGGGACACAGGAGATGACCTAGCCATCTTTGGTATGTAATTTAATGTGCAATTAAAACAGGAAAATGGGCTGGAGTGAAATTATGAAGGGCTATACATGTTAAGCTAAATAGTTAATATTTCATTTAGAGGCAATAGGGAGCCACAGAAAGATCATGAGTTGAGGCGATGGTGAGACATACTTAAACATGCCTGTGACATGACAGTTGTGTCAGAAGATGGATTGAAGAGAGGAAAGATGACAAGCTACCAGCCATTAGAAGATACAGTATGGAATAATAGGTAGATGAACAGAGAATCAGGTAGATGTGAGTTCAAATTAGAACTCTGACATTTAATATCTATATGAACCTAGACAAGCCACTTAAACTTCCCTGTACCTCAACTTCCTCAACCATAAAATGAAGACTTGGACTAGATGACTTCATATTCCTTCTATATTCATGCTCCTATACTTACATTTCTACATGTACTTCTCTGATACTATTTCCCCATCTCTAATATGGGAATGGAAAATACTTATTGCACTTATTCCATAGAGTTCTTATGAGGATAAAATGACTATATACATATATATGTATATATATATGCAACTATTATACACACATAAACATATAGTTTTGTAAACTTTAAATCACTTGTCAATAATTAAGATTATGATTATCATCATCAACAGTCCAGGCAAGAGGTGATAAGGGTTTAATTAATCTGTTGTCCATGTGAATGAAGAGGACAGATGTAAGCTCTGTTGTGAAGGTAGAATGGGCAGAACTTGACAACTTCATCATTCCTAAAGCTTCCTTTCCAATTGGACTATTTCCCTCCTCCAGAACAACCTGACCCCAATTACTTATAATTATTTTCTGCTGGGGAGTTTTAAGTATGTTGACTTAGTTAAAGCTGCTTTGAAGTAATGAGGGAAAAGTGCCTCTTATCTCCTTATTATAATCCAGTACTGTGATAAATATGTCTCCATAGCCACTTGAAAGAGCTTCCTGAGGGTTTTTTGCCTGATAATTTAATTCTAGTGGAATAAAAGCAGGCACGCATGCTGGGCTGCCTTAGACCTGTGGCCATCTGGAGGCCAGAGGCTAAGGAGTATAGCAACACCTCAACTATTAGCTCACTGACTAACACTTTCATGGGTGACAGTTTTACTGAACTGTGGGAGAGAAGGAGGAGTTTGAAGACTCACTTTGATGTCTTTCGGTAGTACATTTAAAAATAAAATTTAAAGCACAAACAAATTTCTTTTGAATTTTATCGAGGCTGGCCAGTTGTACTTATTTGTACATGAAGTGTTTCACTGGCAAAGTTCTGGAAAGACACAAAGCCACTCAGGACACACTGTAACATGGTTTACACTTCCCATGAACTCTCTCCAATAAACACTTCATTTAAATTTAATAAAGCAGTTAATAAAGTCATAAAGGTTAATTACTAGTTGAGAAAAAAATATGACTTCACTTTGATAAGCATGTGAGAAATGGATTGACTTGCTTTTGCAGTTAACCCCAGATGATAAGGCAATAAAACTAGATTATGATTTTAACATATTAATTCTCAAAAGACAGAATGGTAACCTTCTGAAATATGTGATCTATCACTAATCCATTTGACATGGCTTCAGACAGCACTAATCAAGATTAAATAACTTGGTCATAAATGTGGATGTGATCTATCATTTGAAACGAGATGGCTACATTTTTTTCATTGAGTGGGAGCATAAACACCTCACTGCAAGGTGAAAATTTGGGTAGAGGAAATTAAGGGGGGTGTCCATTAATCTATGTTTTGATCCTGACAAAATAAATGGGTCCTAATTTGATGATTCTGTCAGAAGCTAATCTTAATCTATTTTCTTATCTCAAAGTTCCTGTCTAGTGTTATAATTGAACTTTTCTCAAAAATCATGGAATCCCAGCCTTGTAAGTTACCTCAGAAATCAATATCCATGTATAAGTGAATCAAAATCCCCTCTCAAAGAGAATCTCTGACAATTACTCATCCATCCCCCTGTTGAGGATGTTTAAAGAAACTATGACCTCCAGAGGCATTCCATTACACTTTTGCATAATTTTGTTAGGAAATTTTATTTATATTGGATATAAAACTCTCTTACTCCAATCTCTGCTTATTATCCCCAAATCTTCCTCCACACACAAGCTAATCAAATCTTTTCCACATAACAAACTCTCAAATAAATGATTCTCAAGTTATTTCTTCCCTGAAATAAATATCTCTAGTTATTTCAATTCACCCAAGAGCCTCTTCCCCATTCTAATCCCACTCCTTTGAGCATGCTATATAGCTTAATAATGCTTGCTAATATGTGGTAGTGAGAAAATAATGAAGTTAAATGTGCACTTCTTATTCTGTTTGTTGAATGAAACAAAAGTACCTACGTCCTTTGACCCTCTTACAAATGGACTTCAAATATAAAGGGTCTGCTTATTTCATCTAGTTCCATGTTTACTCCCTAAAAACAAAGAAAACTGCTCTTAATTTCTCATATGAGCTGTCCTCCTGGATAGTGCAGAAGAAATGGGTTTGATTACTTCTAATTTGTCAAGCGGTCTTTTACATGTATTTTCCCTGAGAGAAAGAGTAATACTTGCATGAGAGACTAAGTCCAGTTATCATTTATCATCGTCCGATCAAATCGGCATTTCAGACTACAAAGAGGTCACTGGTGAATTTATTTAGTGTGAATCAATTTGGTCCCTGCTACCTGATCACCCTGGTGGAACTGATTAAATCTGTGAGCAGCCACTGCCTCCACTCCTATTAAACTTCTTGACAAAAAAATCTGCTTGAGAACAGGACTTTCTTTTTTCTATTTTTTTTAATCCAGTGGTGAATACAATGCCTGGTACATGGTGGATGCTTAATAAATCTATATTAACTGGCTTGAGTAGATGTGAGAAATAGTGGATGTGCAGAGATCCCATGAAGGTAGTGCCTCCCCTAATGCCTATCTTGAATAGCCAGTGGTAGATATATCTGCCTATTTCTGTTTCTTCCTTTTTTTTCCCAAGACCTTCTTAATGGCCATATGCACAGGTTACCTTTTAAAACAATTGCAACAGTTTCCAAGAAATGCCCTGTAAATGACTGCCGAAGCTTGATCACAAAGTGAGGAAATCCATGAAAAGGATTTAGTCCCCTGCTGTTTGTGTTTGACTGTATCAGCAGTTTAGCTATCATTTAAAGGTCTAAGAATTTTAAATCAATTCATCAACAAATATAGAATCAGAGAATTTCAGGGCTGGCAGGAACCTTAGAAATCCTCTATTTTAATTCTCTCCTCAGATCCTGGATTTAGAGTTGAAGGGATCTATACAAGCCATCTGGTCAAACTCTCTCATTTTACAGAGAAACTGGGATGTAAAGAGGCTAAATGACTTGCCTAAGACCACACAGGTAATAACTTAAACATCGAGGATTTGAACCCAGGTCCTCTGACACCAAATCCAGCACATTTGCCACAGTACAATGCTATATCATTTGTTCAGATGAGTACACTGAGATGCAAAGAATGAAAGGGACCTGTCAAAGATGATTTTTTTGTTTAACTAGAGAATTTTGGAGTAGTAATGGAAAGAAACAACAGAAGATAGATATTAAGAATAAATAATTGCTGTGATCTGCTGCCTAATTGAAGGCATAGCACAATAGAATAGAACTGGTTGTAGAATTCTCCACCTATATGACTGACCTCACTTCAGCGACAGGAAGAAGGAAAGAGGGAGGGACGGAGGGAAGGAGGGAGGGACGGAGGGAAGGAAGGAAGGAAGGAAGGAAGGAAGGAAGGAGGGAAGGAAGGAGGGAAGGAAGGAGGGAAGGAAGGAGGGAAGGAAGGAAGGAAGGAAGGAAGGAAGGAAGGAAGGAAGGAAGGAAGGAAGGAAGGAAGGAAGGAAGGAAAGAAGGAAGGAAGAAATTGATTTTAACTTTAATGAGATCACATTCTCATGGAGGAGACCACACACAAAATAGGAAGTGATAGAATAAAGGTACCTGATGGAAAAACATGCGTTTGAAATCTGGAAAGTCAAGATCTTAGAATCTTCTCACTCAAGAGTGATAGGAGGTAGGATAATTAGGTACTTGAAAGCAAGTGTCACATATCTTGCTTATTAACAGAAGCTCAAAATGTTCAATTCAGATTACCAAACATTTGCTAAGTTCCTTTCTCTTGCAATTCAGTTTGTGAGGCATAGAGTAAATAGAAATAATAGTTGATATTTATAAAGCATTTCATGTTTATATTATAAAGTACTCTACATATATTATCTCATTTGGTCTTTCCAAGATTGCAGAAAGGTAGGTACAATAGACATCATTTTCTTCATTTCACTCATGAGGAAATTAAGACTCATAAAAATAAGCTGCATTATCTATAGGTTATTTTGTCTCTGAATAGTCTTTGGGAATTAGTTAGAATGTGCAAAATATGAAGACATAATCATGAATCAAAGTTATAGCCTGGTCCAAAGAGTGTTAAACTTTGGTCAAAGAGACCTGCCATTTACACTTCACATCATTGATCCACAATGATCTCTTTGATTCAATGGAGATTATAATATGTATACTCTCTACCTCACTAAGATATGAGTATAATAAGAATATGTTTGTAAAGCATTTTGCAAGCCATAAAGCCCCTTGTAAATGTCAGCTATTTAGTAATATCCTACTTAAAAGAAGATAGGCAGTGGATGGAAAACTTTGCAAGATCAAGTTCCAAGTCTTTCCTCTGGTCTATGCCAACAGGGTGACCATTGGTCTAGACCCCTTAATATCTCTGTGCTTTAGGCAATTAGACTCTAAATTACAGATGAATTGACTATATGTTGGTCGAGTAAATTTCTACACTGATAGTTCCCTATAGCAATGAAATTATAGGTTCAGAAGGGTAGAGGTGACCCAATTTTAATACAAACTCCTACTATCTAAGAATATCCCAAACTTTCTGAAATTTTACTTATTCTTACCTGCTCATCTCATATTTAAGCTGGGGCACAGGGAGTTTGTCAATTACCCAAGGTGCCCCAGAATCTAAAGGTCATGACTGAAAAGACAGTTTGGGTTCCCTGGCTCCCCCTCTGCAGCTCCATTCATCACATCATTCTTAAAGGGAAAAATGTGTGTACCGAAGCATATATTGAAAATCAGTCACCTGCTTGCTCCCAGCTGGCACAGATGAGCCCCATCTGTATTGAAAGGGCAATTCAGGGTGAACATGTAAATGAGAAATTTTCTTCCTTCTCCCTTTAAATAAAAATGACTCCTTAATATATTATCTTTTATAGTTAGTTATATTAGCATCTTGGCTTAGAAATTCATAGCACTAACAGTCAATAGAGGAAGAACTAATTTAACAATTAAGAGCAGGGAAGACATCTGCGTTAGATTTGAAAAAAAATTCCTTAAAGATGGAGCATGCACTATTAATTGTAAGTATAACTGCACAACATTGCTTTCAAATACATCAAATTTCTGTGCAACTTCAAAGGATCATAAAATTAAAAGTGCTCTTAGAGGTCACATAATTCAATTGTTATTGGGCAGAATTAAATAACTTCCTTTAGATCCAGAAAAGAAGATGCAGACTTGCCCTTGAAAGATGTTATATTGAGTTCATGTATTATAGTTTATGAGGAGAAAATCACTGACCATGGAAGAAGGAATAAAGAGAGACTGGGGAAAGAAAGAGAAGATACACTTGAGAATGAAGGAAGGGCAGGAATTCAGTAAAGAGAAAGAAAATACCGGCAAAGAAAAGCAGAAGACAAGAAAGGTAAGGAATAAATTAAAGGAAGGGCATGTTCTTATTTATGTATGCATATAATAGACTGAGGGATGGACCTGGGGTCAGAAAGACCAGAGTTCAAATCCTGCCTCAGACACTTACTAGATGTGTGACCCTGGGCAATTCACATAACTTCTATCTGTTGCTGTATTATCTGTAAAATAGGGATAATAATAGTAACGAAATCCCATGGAGACTTTGAGGATGAAATGAGATAGAGCTTCAGACATGAAAAACAATTTGCTCAGATTTTGACAAATAACATTAGCAGATTCAAAAATGGTTTAGGCAAAACTATGACTGACATAGCTTCCAGAAATTAGAAGATGATAGTTCCAATGTATTTCTCTCTGGTAACACTATAATATACTAGTATTGTGTTCAATTATATCCACCATTGTTTTAATTTAATTTTTTAACATTTTTATTTATTTATTATTAAAATTAAATTTTATGTTTATCTTTAGTTTACATGATTCATTTCCACAAGATTTTGATTTACAAATTTTCTCCCCACCTTTCCCCTACCCACCACCCCAAAACAGTGATCTCACTGTATACCCAATCCCCCAATCTGTTCTCTCCTAAATCCTCCCCTATATTCCCTCCAACTTTCTGGTAAGGCAAGATGGATCTCCATACCCCAGTGCCTGTATATCTTATTAACAAGTTGCATGTGATAAATAATAACAATATTTTTAAAAAAACATTTGATTTTTAAAAATTTGAATTCCAAATTCTTTTCCTTCCTCCCTCATCACCTACCCTTACTGGAAAGACAAGCTATTCAAAATAGGTTGTACATGTATAGTTATGCAAAATATTTTCATAGTGGATATATTGTGAAAGACTATATTTCCCTCCATCCTATCCCACCCCCCACTTGTTGTATTCTCTACTTTGACCCTGTTCCTTTTCAAAAGTGTGTGCTTCAAACTACCCTCCTCCCCAACCTGCCCTCTCCTCTATCATCCCCCCACTAATGCCCTTCCTCTCTACTCTCCTGTAGGGAAAGATACCCAATTTAGTGTGTTTCATTCCCTCCCCAAACCAAATTGATTGAAAGTAAGGTTGACTCATTCCCTTTTGCCTTCCTGGTCTTCCCCTCCATTGTAACAGTTATCCCTTGCCTGATTGATATGAGATAATTTTCCCCATTCTGTCTCTCCCCATCTCCTCTCAATATGCCTCTCTCACCTCTCAGTTTCACCTTTTAAATATCATCCCTTCCTATTCAACTGATCCTGTGTACTCTGTCTATGTATAAATGTACACATATATACACACACTAACATATGTATTCATACGCACATATACCTTCCTACATAAACATATATATGCATGTATATATACATATACATACATATACACACACATTTATATTCCCTTCAACTATCCTCATACAGAAAAAAATTCATAAGTTACAATGATCGTTTTTCCATGTAGGCATGTAAAGAGTTCAACTTTAATATGTTCCTTATGATTTCTTTTCCCTGTTTACCTTCTCAAGCTTCCCTTGCTTTTTGTATTTGAATGACAAATTTTCTATTCAATTCCGGTGTTTTCATCAAAAAAGCTTGAAAGTCCTCTATTACATTGAATGACCATATTTTCTCCTGAAACATTATACTCAGTTTTACTAGGTAGGTGATTTTGTTTTTAATCCTAGCTTCTTTGATCTTTGGAATATCATATTTCAAGGCCTTTCATTCCTTAATGTAGAAGCTGCTAGATGCTGTGTTATCTTGATTGTGTTTCCACATTATTCAAATTGCTTCTTCTTGGCTTTTTGTAATATTTTCTCCTTGACCTGGGAACTCTGGAACCTGGCTATAATATTCCTAGGAGTTTTCTTTTTAGGGCTTTTCCAAGAGGTGATTGGTGAATTCTTTCAATTTCCATTTTGCCCTCTGGTTCAAAAATATCAGGGCAATTTTCCTTGAGAATTTCTTGAAGGATGATTTCTAGGTTCCTTTTTTGGTCATGCCTTTTGGATTGTCTAATAATTTTAAAATTATCTTTCCTGGATCTATTTTCCAGGTCAGTGGTTTTTCCAATGAGATATTTCACATTGCCTTACATTTTTTCAATTGTTTGGATCTTTTTAATAGTATCTTTATTTCTCATAAAGTCATTAGCCTCAATTTGCTTCAATTTAATTCTGGAGGTATTTTTCTCTTCAGTGAGCTTTTCAAATTCTTTTTCCATCTGGCAAAATTGGCTTTTTAAGGAATTATTTTCCTCATTGGCTTTTTGGGCCTCTTTTGCCATTTGAGTTAATCTATTTTTAAGGTGTTATTTTCTTCAGTCAGGTTGTTGACTCTCTTTTCATGATTTTCTTGCATCATTCTCATTTCTCTTCCCAATTTTTCCTCCATTTCTCTTACTTGATTTTCAAAATCCTTCTTGTGCTCCTCCATGGTATGTAATCAGTTCATATTTTTTCTTGGAAGCTTTTGGTACAGGAGTCCTGACTTTGTTGTCTTCCTCGCATTCAATGCTTTGAACCTTTTTGTCCCCCCAAAAAGGAATATTAAGTTGAATTGCTATGCTTGCTCTGCTTCCTTTGCTTGCTCATGTTGGCACATAATTACTTAAGTTTTCAGCTCTTTGCCACAGTAGAACTCTGCTTCTAGAGGGGAGAGCTTTGTCCAAAATTGCTGGGGTTTTCACAGCTGCCAGAGTTATTAGGTGGGTGCCTTTTCTACAACCCCAATATGCTCTAACTCACTGGTGACATATCTCAGGACCACCACTCAAGACCGCAATCCAGATCGAGGCAAGTTAAAGCAAGAGCAATTTCACTCTGAATGGTTGCTTGGCAGTCCTATGATCTGCAGGCTGGGAACTCTGAAGGAGCCATGTGGAGGTGGCAGTACAGCTGCCATGCCTCCACCTCTTCTTACTTTGGGGGCAGAAGCCAGAGCCCACCTCTGTTCCCCCAAGTTCCAACAGAGTATACTGAACTTTTACTTTGTTTTTGGCATTTATGGGTTGATATTTCTAGAAACTGTCACAGCTGCTGATGATCCACTCTCATGAGTTTCACTCCAGCTGCTGTTGGTCGGAGTCACCCTGGGGCTAAAACTGTGGGCTCAGGCAGGGCTTGGTTTGCTCCCAGTGCAATGTGATAGACCCTTTCTGCTGGCCTGCAGTGCTGTCTTCAGTGGGAGATTTGTTTCTCTGTGTCACTTTGTGGATTCTGCAGCTCTAAAATTTGTTTAGAGTCACATTTTACAGGTTTTTAAGGTGGTTATGGGGGGAGCTCATGGGGTTTTCCTGCTTCTATGCTGCTGTCTTGGCTCTGCCCCCTGCACAGCCACCATTTTTAAAGACAGATATTGATGAATTGGAAGGCAACCATATGGTAAAGGGTATTATTTCATATTAGAACACTTAAAGGAATTTGGGATAATTACCTTGGAGAAGAGAAGACTGGGGTTTGGGGGAGGGATAAGAAATGATAACTATCTTCAAGTATTTTAAAAGCTATTTTTTGAAAGAGTGATTATCAAACTTGTTCTCTTGGACCAGAGGACAGAACTAAGAAGATAAAATGATAACTAAAAGAAAAAAAGCAAATTTAAGCTTGATATTGAAGTGGAGGAATTCCTAACAATTAAAGTTACTTGGTGAAATCACCTTCACCTTACCATAGATCTTTAAAAAAATGTGAGAGGAAAAATTGTTTGGTGTGTCATATTGGGGATTCTTGTTCAGGTATGCATTGGATTACATAATTGCTGCAGTCACTTTTAACTCTGAAATCCTGTTATTCTATGAATAATAAGAGCCACAAATGATTATTAGGAGAAATTTTAATGTGTCAGATTTTTACAGTTAATACTTAGGATAATCATGCTCCTTTTCAGGGGGGCATAATACATAAATCCTTGGTATCAGATTTTTGGTTTATATGGACTAGGTTCTGACCTCTTATACCAGTCCTTGTGTTCTTATTTCCTTACCTTTGATTGGAGATCAATTATCTGCCTGGGAATGAGGGTTACACAAAGTGAAATGATAAAATCCCAGTTTTCCTACTCACTACCTGGGTGACCTTGGGCAACCACTTAATCTTGTTTGCCTTCCATTTCCATTATTTCTTTTCTTCATTCATTTTCTTTACTTTTCTCTTCCTCCCAGTACTCAATCTCAGTTAGATCTTATCTTTCTTAACCTAACCTAATATAATCTTTCATTTTATATCCTCTGATTTTTAAAATAATTGATTCAATGGGAAGGGACCATTTTCCCACTCAATATAATATTGTTTTTAAGGGCAAAATTGATCTTATATTCTAGAAATAAGGGATTTATTATCATTAGTTACTTTGAGAAATAACCTCAGTAAAGATATATGGACAAGAAAATCCAATGTGTGGACATATAGTTAAATTTTTATTGTAAAACTGTGACATTGGAAAGTAATAAAAACTATTTCAAAGGGAAAATGAGATAACACACTCAAGAGGGTCTTGTACCATTACCAGTAAATTACTTCAACTGCCCTCTAGTCAGCTGAAAAGTGCATTATCTCCCTCACCTGGAATATTCTACCTTTTGGAATGATAGCATTGTATAAAATAGATGAGTTTCCATGGTATGTGTGGTACTATTCTTTCAAGTTTTCATTTGTAAACTCTCCCTATAGGAACCATGGTCCTCCAAATTTAATATTGTTCAGAAATTTGAGGAGTCTCTATGGGGAATAGAACCAACTGATGAGAGGAAATGTTTTTACATTTTTAAGAGAAAGTTTCCCATATCTTTTATTTTTTTTAAGCAATTGGGGTTAAGTAACTTGCTCAAGGTTACACAGCCAGTTATTTCTGGGTGTGGTGCTAAGTATCTGAGCCCAGATTCGATCCCCAGGTAATCCCAACACTGGAGCCAGTGCTCTTACTCGCTGTGCTACCTGACCGCCCCTCCCATATCTTTACATAAGAGATAACTTGTTGCATCCTATAGGCCAATTGTCCAGCTTGTCCACTAGTTCTCTAAGAATATGAGGAGACGATCAAGCATAAAACTAGATGCCCAGATAGTTTCATCAGTTACAATTATCATTTTTCCATGTAGGAATATAAATAGTTGAACTTTGATAAGTTCCTTATAATCTCTTTTCCCTGTTTACTTTCTCATGTTTCTATTGCTTTTGTATCTGAATGTCAAATTTTCTATTAAATTCTGTTTTTTCATCAAGAATACTTGAAAGTCCTCTATTTCACTGAATGACCATATTTCTCCCTGAAACATGATAATCAGTTTTGCTGGGTAGGTGATTCTTGGTTTTAATCCCAGCTCCTTTCACCTCCAGAATATCATATTCCAAGCCCTTCGATCCCTCATTGTAGAAGCTGCCAGATCCTGGGTTATCCTGATTGTGTTTCCACAATATTCAAATTGTTTCTTCCTGGCTGCTTACAATATTCTCTCCTTGATCCGGGAATTTTGGAACCTGGCTATAATATTCCTAGCAGTTTTTTTTTTTCAAGAAGTTATCGGTGGATTCTTTCAACCTCTGTTTTGCCCTCTGGTTCTAAAACATCAGGGCAGTTTTCCTTGAGAATTTCTTGAAGGATGATTTCTAGTTTCTGTTTTTTTTTTATCATGGCTTTCAGGTAGTCCAATAACTTTTAAATTATCTCTCCTGGACCTATTTTCCAGATCAGTGGTTTTTCCAATGAGATATTTCACATTGCCTTCTATTTTTTCATTTGTTTGAATCTGTTTAATAGTATCTTGATTCCTCATAAAGTCACTAGCTTCCATTTGCTCCAGTCTTATTCTGAAGAAATAATTCCCTTCAATGAGCTTTTGAGATTCTTTTTCCATCTGGTAAATTTGGCTTTTTAAGGCATTCTTCTAATTGCCTTTTTGAGCCTCTTTTGCCATTTGAGTCAATCTAATTTTTAAGGCATTATTTTCTTCAGTCAGTTTGTTGACTCTAATTTCATAATTTTCTTGCATCATTCTCATTTCTCTTCCCAATTTTCCTCCACTTCTCTTATTTGGTTTTCAAAATACTTCTTAATGTCCTCTATGGCCTGTAACCAGCTCGTATTTTTCTTAGAGGCTTTTGGTGCAGAGTTTCTGACTTCACTGTCTTTCTCCTGTTCTATGCTTTGATCCTTTTTGTCCCCAAAACAGGAGTGTAAAGTTGGGTTACTCAATTTACTTTGCTTCCCTCCTTTCCTCATGTTGCCACTCAATTACTTGACTTTTGGTTTTTTTTTTGCCACAATAGGACTCTTCTACCAGACAGGGGAGCTTCGTCCCAAATGGTGGGGTTTTCTCAGATGCCGAAGGTATTAGTTGGGTGCCCTCTCTGAAGCCTCCACAAGCTCTGGCAAGCTGGTCATACACCCCCAGGACCTCCACCCTAGACCACAATCCAATTCCAAGCAGGTTAAAGAAAGAGCAATTACCCCTCAGACTGGTTGCTTACTCCCCCTACACTCTGTAGTCCAGGAACTGATGCAGCAGCTGTAGTGCCTCAGCTGCTTCTTGTGCCAGGGACAAAAGCTGAGGCACTCCCAACTACTGGATTCCAAAGTCCACACTGCACTGACTTCTCACTTTGTCCTTAGCATCTATGCGTTGATAATTCTGGAAACTGCCACAGCTGCTGGTGATCTGAATTCCCCCCAACTGGTGGGTTGTCAGCCCCACCCTGGGGCTAAAACCTCTGTTCTGCTTGGGGCTGGCCTGGGCTCCCAGCGCACTGCACTGTCTGCTTGCTGCCAGCCTGCCAGGCTGTCCTCAGCGAGAGGTTAGCTTCTCTGTGTAATTTTGTGGGTTCTGTAGCTCCAAAGTTTGTTCAGAGTCACCTTTTACATGATTTGGGGGAGATGGAAGCTGGAGCCCCATGGAAGTCCTGTTTCTACTCCGACATCTTGACTCCACCCATCTAGATGCCAAGATAGGATTAAATGAAAAGAAACAAAAATATTCTGTACCTTTTGGTTGTGTCCAACAGAAGTTAGCACATATTGTATTCCAGGGGAATAATTATAGTTTCTCAAGATTAAAAGCTTTATGTAAGACAGAAACCATTTCTCCTTAGTCCAGAATGGTTACTTAGAAATCTTAATTGTGTCTTATTCCGGGGTGGCCAGGTGGCTCAGTGAGCAAGAGTACCAGCTCCAGTGTCGGGATGACCTGGATCAAATTGGGGCTCAGATACTCAGCACCACACCCAGAAATAACTGGCTGTGTAACCTTGAGCAAGTTACTTAACCCTGATTGCTTTAAAAAAAAATTGTCTTATTCCAACCAAAAGATACTTAATTCACACACACACACACACACACACACACACACATTTATATTTATCTAGGTCCCTCCTTTCTTTCCAATAGTCTGAATTTTCCTTTAAAAATATAGCACATTGGTGAAATAATTTAAAATATTCCACCCCCCCCCTCAGCTAATATATACATATATACAACAGTGGTATAAAAGCATTGTCATGTGTGTATAGTTATATAAACTGGTTTTATGTATTCCTATGAATTTATCTCTTGGTACTAGTTCTTATCCTGTTGGCCTTCTTTGAATTTGCTTTAATTTTGCCTTTCAGTTTTGTAATTTACCACAGCACCAAAAAGCATCTGGTTTTTGTTTTTACTAGATAAGCTACCTCAAACAAAATATAACTTCAGTGGAGAATACTAGTTTCCATTTTTTGTAAAGAGTAGCTCATTCTTCAGTTGGACCTACATCAATGCCCAGTTAAACCAAATCAAGAATTCCTGAATGCTCAGAAATATTTTCACCACAACATGTTTCTTTAAAGTTGTCCAAGATTGCAGAGTGAAAGGAAAAGTGATAAGAGAAGGTTGTATACAGTAACAGCAACATTGTTTGAAGAGTAACTGTGAATAACTAAGCTATTCTGAGTGGTGAAGATTCAGATCAAATACAAAGGATCTGTTAAGGAGGATGCTATCCACCTCCAGAGAAAGAACTGATATATGGATGCATGTATTTTATATATATATATATATATATATATATATATATATATA
>NW_027185799.1:5737573-5751427 GCF_028583685.1 Petaurus breviceps papuanus
TATATATATATATATATATATATATATATATATATATATATATATGTACATATATGTACATATGTATATGTGTGCGCGTGTATGTGCATGTGTGTTAAATGTTGGGCTTATCTAGTGCGGGGTTGGGAAGGAAGGAAGGAGCTCAGAACTCAAAATATGGGGCAGCTAGATGGTACAGTGAGTAGAACGCCATCCCTAGAGTCAGGAGGACCTGAGTTCAAATCCAACCTCAGATACTTAATATATGCTAGCCCTGTGACCTCGGGCAAGTCACTTAACCCCAATTGCCCTGCCTTCCTCCCTACCAAAACCAAAACCAAAACCAAAACTCAAAACATAAACAACAAAAGATAAAAAATATATTTTAAAAATCGTCCAGGCTAATAATATATGGAGTTTATTAGTCTAGTGGAATATTTTGTTTTTTTTTGTTATTTTCCTTCCCTTCCTTTATTTTAATTTTCAACATTCACTTCCACAAGGCTTTGAGTTCCAAATTTTCTCCCCATCTCTCCCCTACCCTCACCCAAGATGCCATACATTCTTCCCCCAATCGGCTCTCCCTTCTCTAACCCCCACTTCTCTTATATTCTTTTCCCTTTTATGTTCCTGTAGGGTAAGATAGATTTCTATACCCCATTGCCTGTGTATCCTATTTCCAAGTTGCATGTAAAAAAAAATTAACATTTGTTTGTTTTTTTTTAAACTTCAAGTTCCAAATTCTCTCCCTTCCTCCATCCCCACCATCCCTCGTTGAGAAGGCAAGCAATTGAATACAGGTTATACATGTGTATTCATGAAAAACACTCCCATAATAGTCATATTGTGAAAGACTAACTATATTTACCTCCATCCTATCTCACTACTCTGTTTATTCGAATCTCTCCTTTGACCCTGTGCCTTCTCAAAAGTGTTTCGTTCTGAGTATGCCCTCCTTCAATCTGCCATCCTTTTTATTACCCCTTTTTCCTTTTCCACTTCCCCCTACTTTCCTGTAGGGTAAGATAGATTTCTGTACAAAGTTAAGTGTGTGTTATTCCCTCCTTAAACCAATATGATGAGACGAAGTTTCACTCATTCCTTCTTACCTCCTCCCTCTTTCCCTGAACTAAACAAGTTTTTTTCTTGTCTCTTCTATGTGAGATAACTTACTCCATTCTACTTCTCCTTTTCTCCTTCTCCCAGTACTTTGCTCTCTTACCCCTTAATTTTATTTTTTAGATAAAATCTCTTCATATTCAACTCACCCTGTACCTTCTGTGTGTATATCATGTGTGTGTGTGTGTATATATATATATATTCCTTCCAACTACCATAATAAGTAGAAAGGTCTCATGAGTTACAAATAACATTTTTTCCATGTAGAAATGTAAACAGGTCAACTCTAGTCCCTTATGATTTCTCTTTCCTGTTTACCTTTTCATGCTTCTCTTGAGTCTTGTATTTGAAAGCCAGTTTTTCTATTAAATTCTGACTTCTTGAGAATGTATTAAATTCCTCTACGTCATTGAATATCAGTTTTTTTCCCCTGAAGGATCACACTCAGTTTGGCTGCGTAGGTGATTCATGGTTTTAATCCTAGGTCTTTTGACCTCCAGAAAATATTCCAAGCCCTGTCATATCTTAATGTAGAAGCTGCTAAATCTTGTATTATTCTGATTGTCTCCACAATACTTGAATTGTTTCTTTCTGGTTGCCTGCAATATTTTCTCCTTGATATGGGAACCCTGGAATTTGTCTATAGTATTACTGGAAATTTTCCTTTTGGGATCTCTTTCAGGTAGTGATTAATGGATTCTTTAAATTTCTATTATATCTTCTGGTTCTAGAATGTCAGGGTAGTTTTCCTTGATAATGTCTTTAAAGATGATGTCTGTGCTCTTTTTTTTTATTATGACTTTCAGATAGTCCAATAATTTTAAAATTATCTCTCCTGGACCTATTTTCAAGGTCAGTGGTTTTTCCAAGGAGTTATTTCACATTGTCTTCTATTTTGACATTCTTTTGGTTTCGTTTTATAATTTTGTGATTTCTCATAAAATCATCGACTTTCTTTTGCTCCATTCCAGAAGGAATATTTTCTTCAGAGCTTTTGGACCTACTTTTCCATTTGTCCAATTTTGCTTTATAAGGTATTCTTCTCCTCATTGGCTTTTTGGACCTGATTTACTATTTGGTCCAGTCTGTTGAAGGTGTTATTTTCGTCAGTAATTTTTTTGTGTCTTCTTTAATAAGCAAATGACTCACTTTTCATGATTTTCTTGTATCACTCTCATTCTTCTCAATTTTTCATCTACTTCTCCTACTTGATTTTCAAAATCCTTTCTGAGCTCCTTCATCACCTGCAACCAATTCACTTTCTTCTTAGAGGCTTTGGATGTAGGGATTTGCCTTTGTTGCTTTCTTCTGGTTTTATATTTTTATCTTCATCGTCACCAAGGAAGATTCTATAGTCTGAATTTTTTTTTCCAATGTTTGCTAATTTTTCCAGCCAATTACTTGATTGTTTTCCCTTTTTGTTAAGGTGGGCTTTGCTTCTAGTGTGGAGGGTATACTGTCCCAGGCTTCAGCATTTTTGTATAGCTGTTTTCAGAGATACTTTGAAGGACCTGTAAATTTTCAGTTTTTCTAAGGTGGGATGTTCTAAGGAGAGGTGTTTACTTCTCTCCTGGCCTCTGGTCTGGTCAATGAATAACTACAACCACTCTTTTCTGCAATTGTGAGGATGGTCTCCTCTCCAGTGCTGCCCAAAACTGCTTTGAAAGTGCTTCTCCTCACCCCAGGACTACCACCCAGGACAGCAACCCGGATCAAAGTATGGAAAAAGCAACAGAATCCTGCCTCAGTGCAAGAAAAGACATCCCTATAATCTCTTTCTGATCATCTGTGCTATTCCCTTTACTGTCTGTGGGCTGAGAACTTTGGAAACAGCAAATGCAGATGCTGCCAAAAGGCTTATCTGTGCCCCTCTCTCACGCAAGTCTGACAGACCTTTCCCACTGATCTTTTAAGCTGTCTTTTGTGTTTGTGGGGTTGAGAAGTCTGGAAACTGCCTCAGCTGCCAGTGATTCAGTCCCCTGAGGCCTGCTCCAAGTTTACTGGGGCCTGGTCTATGCTGGGGCAGCCTATGCTAGACTATTTCTCTCCCAGCCTGGTGCAACAGACGTCTCCTGTCAATCATCCAAGTTGTCTTGAGCTGGAAATTTATTTTACTCTATGTTTTTGTAGGCTTCCTGTTCTAGAATTTGTTTAAAGTCATTTTTATATGTATTTACAAGATCTAGGGGAGAGCTCAAGCAACCATTGCTTTTACTCTGTCATCCTGGCTCTGCCCCCTATGTTTTATTTTAGAGCAGAATTTTTAACAAGATTGCTTTTACAAACAGAAATCTGGCCAACCAGGCTCTACATTTTAAGACTGACTGGATTTTGTCTCAATATTGAGAGGGGGAAAGGAACCTAAATTGAATTCCAACTTTTACAATATGACTCACACCCACAAAAATTTTAATTGCCCTATTCTGGAAGGAGTAAATGAGCAAATTTTTTAGTCCACTGAGAAATTTATTGAATTTCTAGAGAATACCTTTTTAGAACTCATATGAAGAGGACTGACAATTAACATATCAGTCATAAGGTTATGCCAGGGTTTATTTGAGATGGCACAATTAGATCTATAATATAGAAAATTGAGTTGAATCATGACACATTATATAAGAAATGCCTCTGGTGTATGGATTCTTATAATTAGCATTGAAGTCAAAGGACTGTTCTACAAAATCTTCACTTTTTATAATCACCTCATAGAAACTTTTATTAAAATTAAATATACTTAAAATGAAAGACTGATAACCTATAAACATGATTCTTCACTTTCACTTTCAAATGAAGGAATCTTTAGTTCACAGTAATTTTTTTAGAAATAGAAATATTTGAAAATGGTATTTCTTCATTATCTGTCTTAGCAAATGCTTAGATTCCACTAGACCTTTGCTAATGTCTAGGTTACATTAGATTTTGCTACTTTTTTACATGAAAATACCTATATTTTTACTTTTGATCATATGATTGCATGACTTTTAGTAGTGATTATATTGTTTTTCATCCTATAGTCAACTGCATGCCTTCTTGAGGGAGTATACCAAATATTTTCTTATTGTCATATTTTTGAAGACGTGATCTTTGAAAAAGAAAGCTTCTTTCAGTAGCCCACTTTAAAAAATACAAACCCACTAAAGAGGGATCACACCTTAAACCATGTCAGCTGACAATTTTTCCTAATATCATATGGGATTGCTTGACAGTCACCTGAAAATAAGAATGGAACCCAACATGGAGATAGAGTTGAGGGTATCAGGAACTAAGGAAGAGGCTCGTATGGAAGGTCCAAGAATACCAAGAAAAAGTTTCAACTATTTCACAAAATAGTTCAGGACTGATGTTGTCAAGCAACAGTTAGCCATAGTTACCACCCTTCTTGTGCTACATTTGATAAATCAGAGGCCATCATTTTTTTTATCTTTTTCAGAGAAAACAAAACTATTGGCATGTGCCTCTCCTTAGAAATGTCAGGGCACTTTATTTTGCTTGGTCCTTAATCATGTCTTTAGTAGTAACAAGATGATTGAGAAGGCACATTTTTTTTCTGAGACCTAAACGACCATTTATTATAGAAGTGCTACATTTGAAAGGAGTTTGATAAATAATGCACCTTGGCTTAGTGGATCTAATGCTTTCCTCAGAGTTAGGAAGACAGAGGTTCAAATCCCTTCTCTGACAATTATTAGAAGTAATGTCACCAAAACTTCCTGAATTTTGAGTAAGATGGAGATGAGATAATTTGTGAAAAAATATCTTTAAAAGAATTTTTAAATTAAAGTTCTATTTGTATCTTCAGTCAAAATAATAATAATGATGATAATGATGATGAGACTCAAAAAATAAAAGTATTTCTAAATATAACAAATAAATCATTAATGCTCAAGGTCAAATATATACTTTACAGTAAGCCTTATCTTCTCCCTCCCTATAGGATCTAGCTATCTCACTAGCTTGTGTGAAAAATCACTTTACAAATTTTAAAATACTATATAAAAGTCTTGATCACCATATTTTTGGTTTTTCTTTTCTTTTTTCCCTTCCACTGTGGTTCATATAATCCTGGCACAAAATTCCCACCATAATCATCATCATCACCACTACCACAATCATACACTTCTCATACCTTATGATATAGATGACCATGATTATTATATCAAACCATGTAATTACAATTCTTATTTTAACACCATATACAGTTTTTCTTGTTATATTTCCCCTGGCTTTCTGTTTGGCCAGTAAATATTCTTATTAATCGAAGTAAAAGACTCAGTCAATATATATTGTTTAATCCTCTAAGAATGGTTTAACCAATTAAGAATTTAAATATATTATACATTTTAAGGGTCATTTTAAAAGAAAACACATTATGTATATTTTATTCTATTAACTAAATAAAGTGGGGTTATTTCCAATAACAAAATAATGTAGTAGGTCCCTTCAGTCATTCTTACTCTGTTGTTTTATATGTTCTCTTTCTAAGAACTGTTTGCTGTCATAGATTCTGTTACCAAAATTATCTCCACCTTCACCTTTCTGGTCACATTTTTCCTGTCTCTTCTTAATGTGACCTATGGTGTCTTCAGAAGCTTGGGATATAGGGTTGAAAAATTGTTTAGGAAGCCCCAGTCTATTGCAGGATGTAGACTGCTGTATTTGGTGCATCTTAACTGGAACAGGCAATGAGTTAGGCATTATTTCATTATTTTCCTTCTCTGAATGTTGGCATTTGAATCTACTTTTCTTACCCATCTTTTCATGGTGTGATGAGATACATTCTACATACACAGTCCCTTACCTCCTCATGTACTGACAGTTTGGTCTGTGATTCTCAGGATGGAGGCAAATGTTAGGACTTTTTAATCTAAAAGCTTTTTCTCTGTTGAAGAAATGCTGGGCTCTCCCCCTAGGACTAATACACTCTCTTGTACTAGCTAGAACTGTCCTTAAAGGTCGATAATTATCATCTCCTATTTCACCTTCCTGAGCTTCATAGGATATAGTTAACAAAGGTTCATTTATATAGCTTTTTCTCAAGCTCCTATCACTGTGATCTCTCTTTCTTGATCTTCTCTTTTTAGGGCGATGGGACAAATGTCGTTTGTTCTCAGTAATTTCAGGTATCCTTTGTTTAAGACAATCCTTATAGTCCCTGATCTGTGAAATTTCTGGTCTTCTGTAGGGGTGTGAACTTAGTTCTCCATCTTGGCAGGGTGTTTGACACTTCAACATCTCCTTCCTGAAGGTCTGTTCTCTCTGATTTTTCTCAGTGGGCCTCCCATGAGAATAGACATTCTGTAAATAGCAATTCCAAGTTTGGTCTTTCTTTTGGGATGAGTTACCAACTAAGGGTTGTTGTGTTTCCTTCATCAAAGGTGGGCTTCGTTGCAAGATCTTATCCAAGGAATCTGGGTTTTTGTTCTTTTCTGGTTCTTTCTCCTGGGCCTGTATTGACTGACAAATGGCCAACAATTTTTTTTCTTTTGTGTTAGAATTTGAAGTGGCTGAGATATCAGATACAGAGTAATTAGCTCCATTGTCTCCTAAACGCTTGTTTTGTTCAAGTTGTAGCATCTTCCCTTCTGTATTTCCTTCAGAAGTGCATCTCTTGCTGTCAGATGGTGGTTCTAGCAATCCTATGACATCCCCATTCATTGATTTAAGATGAGCAATGTGGGTGCAGTTCTGTGATGAAACCACACCTTTGCTGTCTCCTGAATCCGACATAGTTTGGGGGCTAAGGTGGTGTTTATTTCTGGTTCTACTAGGCTCTTCTAGATTTCCTTCAGGTAACAAAGAAGATGAATCAGATGTCATGTTATGCTTTGAGCTTGAGTGAGGCAATACTCCTTTATTCCATGAGTCATGAATGTTTTTGGCCATCTCTGCATAATTTTCCAATGCTGGTAAAGCCCATTTGTCATTAGCAGGTGAGATAGTGAATAGATTTCCTCTTCCATTCGAAGGAGAAGGACATTCATAAATGGCTCGCTGGTCATACATTTTCATGCTAAAAGGTGACCGAGCAAAACTGATAAACTCATGTAAAAAGTGTTCTGTATATTGCAATAGATAGGGTCCCAAGATTTCAGAAAAGGTCTGGCTGTCTAGATCATGCTCTGTCATATTTTGGAGTATGATAGTAAGTATATTTTTTGCCGTGTATCCATAGTCACCATAAATAGCTATCAGTTCACGTTTCAGCCATGGGATTAATCTATGTAGAGAGTTTGGGTTTCTCAGGAAGTATTCTGCTGAAGTGTGCCTATAGAACCCACCACCCCTGACATATAATACCCGAAGCCCAGAAAAATAAAGAGCTCTTCTGAATTTAATAACCACCTGTTCCTTAAAGTATCCTGAAGACACTTCATGGGGATGATCTTGCTTGTTCCCAAAAAACTGTTTCAGTAGTTCTTGGACAGCATGATATCTCAGAGGATTGATCTGACTAGAGGCATCATCAGATAATGCACTGTCCTCAGAGCCAGGCTGACAGCTTGGAAAAGAATCAACGTAACTGTTACTCTCTTCAGGCAGTACCAGGATGTCATTCCCTAAAAGATACTGTTCTTGCTTCTTGGTGTCACTCCCAAATCTAGAAGATTGGAAGAAAGAATGACTACCTTGTCCCCAGAGGGGATGTCTGATTTTCTTTGCAAATCTTTCATGAGGACAGTCACTAAGGAGCCTGTGTGAGCAGGGATTCAAATCAGCCCCCTTCTGTGTTCCATTCAAGTAGATGGGACACTGACAAATAGGCAAAAGTCCTAATGACATTGTCCTTCAAAAACTCCTGCATCCAGTCCTCTGCAAGAATGAATGATCAGTGTCTTCTCACTTCTTAAGGTCAGGATCTACTGAAAGCAACCAACATAAATTTATTTAACACATAATGTTTTTCCCTGCTACACATGAAGGAACTAAAAAAGATTTACCAAATTTGAAGCAATAGACTATGCTCTAAAACTATATTATGGAAGCTTTTTGCCTGCTACATATGCTATATGGACATAAAGTACATTAATAAATGTTGGTGAGTACTTTTCATAAAGACTTCCCAACACTTAGCATTGTAGGCTGGGTTATATTTCTTTAGTTTCATAAGATTCATGGATTCTTAGCACTGGAAAGGACCTTGGAAGGTCATCCAGATCTATTCTCCTAACTGACTTTTGAATTCTCTCTTCAACATTCTGTGACTGTTGGCCAGCTGACCTTTACTCGATTGCTACTAACGCCTAAAACAAACAAAAATCCAATTGTTTCACAAAGCAGTTCAAACAACTCCACTCTAGATACTGAAAAGGTTTCCCTAGTTTATACTGAACCAAAATCTGACTGTGTATAACTTCAACTGATCTATCCTATTTGCCTATGGAGCAGTACAGAAAAATAGTTATTTCTATATGTAACAACCCTTCAGATGCTGGAAGACAGCTATCATGTCCCTTCTCAGCCTTGTCTTCAATAAGTTAAACATCTCCATTTCCTTCAACATTTCCTCTTATAACACTGTCCAATTCTGATAGTGTATTAAATGTATGGATAAAACATTTTTGAAATGACATTCAATATGAAAATCATTCACAATAAAAGACATATTAAGTTAAGTATAGGTTCTGAATCTTTTATCTTTTCCCAACCTTCCCTGACTCTATTTCTAGGACATATTTAATTACTATCATCTGTTAAGAATGATTTTCCTTCTTAGCTTTCCATCACAGAGCAAAGAGATAAAGCAAATATTTCATAATTTACCAGGATCCTGAAAGCATATACACTCATGTAAGTCTAAGCTACTGAAGCTGCTAGGCTGTGTTAGTTTCTGCTGCTCATCTCTTCCATAGCGATGGAATCTAGAACATGTCATATTCTGGAGTCTTCTCCCTAGGAAGAGCAACTACATTCCTGACATATTGCCCTCCATCTTAACATGCCCTACTTAAGTGCTTCTCAGCTTTAGAATGTAAAAGTTCAAAATTAAATTTTATTTTTTGATGGCTGGTGCTATCTTATTACATTTTTAAAAATCGGCCATTGTTAATGGATTTATCTGTGTTTGTATAATATTCTAGTTATGGATAATGGAATATACCATAGAAATTTGTTGTTTTATTGTTATTATTATTGTTGAGTCATTTCAGTCATGTCTGACTGTCTGTGACCCCATTTGGGACTTTCTTGACGAAGATACAGAGTTATTTGCCATTTCTTTCTCTAACACATTTTATAGATGAGAACTGAGGTAAACAGGGTTAAGTGACTTGCCCAGGGTCACACAGCTAGTAAGGATCTGCCTAGTTGTCTACCACCAAAGAAAGAATGAAAGATTTTTTGAAATATAGAAAGATAAGCCAATGATAGCACGGGCATCTTCAGTGAAAATAAAGGAAATGAGAAATGCAACTTGAAATTAGATGAAAACATCTTTCAAATCTATAATGAAATGAAAAGTTATAATTCCCAATAAGACATCAGAAATGCTATTAAAGATCCTCCACAGTCTAAGTCTAGCTTATTTTTCCTATTATGGTAACTAAATGATTGCTAGTTACTATGGCAGATGGGAAGTTTAATTTCTGGTACTTAGAAATGGCCATGTATAAAACTTTGATGTTGTATGTCATTGATTTATGAGAGTTATCAATAACACAGTTGATGACTCTACCTTCTCCTCCCCCCATAATCAATCAGTTGTCATCTTTCCTATTTAATATGTTGCACAACTTTTCTTCTTTTGTCACTTTTTAAAATTAAATTTTATGTTTATGTTTAGTCTACATCATTAATTTCCACAAGATTTTGAGTTACAAATTTTCTCTTTATCTTTCCCCTACCCACAACCCCAAAACAACGATCATACTATATACCTACTCCCCCAATCTGCTCTCTCCTATAGCCTCCCTAATCCCCCCTCCAACTTTCCAGTAGGGCAACATGGATCTCTATATTCCAGTGCCTGTTTATCATATTTTTCAGTTGCATGTAAAAAAAGAATAATAATATTTTTTTAAACATTTGATTTTAAAACTCTAAATTCCAGATACTTTTCCTTCCTCCCTCATCACCCACCCTTACTGGAAAGAAAAGCAATTCAATATAGGTTGTACATGTGTAGCTATGCAAAACATTTCCATAGTGGATATATTGTGAAAGATTGACTATATTTCCCTCTATCCTATCCCACCCCCCACTTGTTCTATTCTGTACTTTGAACCTGTCCCTTTTCAAAAGTGTGTGCTTCCAACTTCCCTCCCCCTCCAACCTGCCCTTCCCTCATTCATTCCCCTCTCATCCCTTCCCCCCCTACTCTCCTGTAAGGAGAGATACCCTACTTAGTGTATATATCATTCCCTCCCTGAGCCAAATTCAATGAGAGTAAGGTTGACCCATTCCCTTTTGCCTTCCTGTACTTCCCCTCCATTGTAACAGTTTCCCTAGCAACTTCTATGTGAGATAATTTACCCTATTCTATCTCTCCCTTTCTCCTTCTCTCATCATATTCCTTTCTCATCTCTTAATTTTATTTTTTTGATATCATCCCTACCTATTCAACTGATCCTGTGCCCTTTGTGTATACATGTACACACATATAGACACACTCCCATATGTATTTATATACACATACACACTGCTATACATAAATATATATATAGATAGATAGATATAGATACATATATATTCTCTTCAACTATCCTCATACTGAGAAAAGTTTCATGAGTTACAATTATCGTTTTTTCCATGTAGGAATGTAAATAGTTCAAATTTAATAGGTTCTTTATGATTTCTTTTTCCTGTTTACCTTCTCAGATTTCTCTTGCTTCTTGTATTTGAAAGTCAAATTTTCTATTCAATTCTCTTTTTCTTCATCAAGAATGCCTCAAAGTCCTCTCTTTCATTGAATTACCATATTTTCCCCTGAAGCATTAAACTCGGTTTTGCTGGGTAGGTGATTCTTGGTTTTAATCCTAGCTCCTTTGACCTCTGGAATATCATATGCCAAGACCTTCGAACCCTTAGTGCAGAAGCTGCTAGATCTTGTGTTATCCTGATTGTGTTTCCACAATACTCAAATTGTTTCTTCCTGACAGCTTTTAATATTTTCTCCTTGGCCTGGGAACACTGGAATTTGGCTCTGATATTCCTAGCAGTTTTCTTTTTGAGTTCTTTTCCAAGAGGTGATCAGTGAATTCTCTCAAATCTTATTTTGCTCTCTGTTTCTAAAAGATCAGGGCAATTTTCCTTGAGAATTTCTTGAAGGATGATTTCTAGGCTCTTTTTTGACCATGGCTTTCAAGTAGTTCAATAATTTTAAAATTATCCTTCCTGGTTTTATTTTCCAGGTCAGTGGTTTGTCCAGTGAGATATTTCACATTACCTTCTATTTTTCTCTTTGTTTGAATCTGTTTTATAGTATCTTGATTTCTCATAAAGTCATTAGCTTTCATTTCCTCCAATCTAATTCTAAAGGAATTATTCTCTTCAGTGAGTTTTTGAAATTCCTTCTCCATCTGGGCAATTCAGCTTTTAAAGGCATTCTTCTCCTCATTGGATTTTTGGGCCTCTTTTCCCATTTAAGTTAGTCTATTTTTAATGTGTTATTTTCTTCAGTAATTTTTGGGGTCTCTTTTAGCAGGCTGTTGAATCACTTTTCATGATTTTCTTGCATCATTCTAATTTTCCTTCCCAATTTTTCCATGGCTTGTAACCAGCTCATATTTTTTCTTGGAAGCTTTTGATACAAGGAATTTTGACTTCATTGACTCCTTCTGGTTCCATGTTTTGATCCTTCCCCCCCCCCCTCAAAAGGATATTATGGTCTGATTGTGATTCCTCTGGTTGCTCATCTTGCCAGCCAATTACTTGACTTTTGAGCTCTTTGCCACAGTAGAATTTTGCTTCCACAGTGGAGAGAGCTATGTCACAAATCACTGAGGTTTTCACAAATGTTGCCAGAGCTATAAGGAAGGTGCCCTCTCTACAGCCACCACCAGCTCTGACCCACGGGTCACACGGGGCAAGCACATCACCCAAGACCATGATCTAGATTCAAGCAGGTCAAAGCAAGAGTGATTACCCTCTGAATGGTTTATTTTTTCCAATTTATTTATTTACTTTTAATTTTCAACATTCATTTCCACAAGATTTTTAATCACAAATTTTTCTCTCCAACTTTCCCCTACCTCCCACTCTAAAATAGCATACCTACTGAATACCCCTTCCCCCAATCTGTTCTCTCTTATATCCTCCCTCATTCCCCACCCAACTTTCTAGTAGGGCTTGATGGATTTCTCTACCCAAGTGCCTGTATATCTTAGTTCCCAGTTGCAATTGAAAAGTATTTTTTAAAAAAACATTTATTTTTAAAACTTTGAGTTCCAGATTTTTTCCCTTCTTATCTCCTCACCCACCCCCACTGGGAAGATAAGCAATTCACTATAGGTTGTACATGTGTAGTTATGCAAAATATTTCCATAGTAGTTATATTGTGAAAGACTAACTATAATTCCCTCCATCCTACCCCCCCCTTATTCTATTTTATCCTTTGACTGTATCTCTTTTCAAAGATGTTTGCTTCTAACTACGTTCTCCCCTAGTCTGCCCTCCCTTCTATCATCCCACTTCTTATGTCCTTTCTCCCTACTTTCCTGTAGGGTAAGATGCCCAGTTTGGTGTGTATGTTCACTTTCCTGCACTTCCTCTCCATTGTAACAGTTTTCTCTAGCCTCTTTCATATGTGATAATTTACCCTAATCTATCTCTCCCTTTCTCCTTTTCCTAATATATTTCCTTTCTCACTCTTAATTTTACTTTTTTTAGAAATCATCCCTTCATATTCAACCCATCCTGCATTTTATATATATATTTATATATTCCCTTCAATTATTCTCATATTGAGAAAAGTCTTGAGTTACAATGATATCTTTTTCCATCTAGGAATGTAAATAGTTCAACTTTAATAAGTTCCTTATTATTTCTTTTTCCTGTTTGCCTTTTCATGCTTCTCTTGCTTCTTGTATTTGAAAGTCAAATTTTCTGTTCAGCTCTGGTTTTGTCATCAAGAATACTTGAAAATCTTCTATTTCATTGAATGATCATAATTTCCCCCATAGCAATACACTCAGTTTTGCTGGGTAAGTGATTCTTGGTTTTAGTCCTAGCTCCTTTGACCTCCAGAACATCATTCCAAGCACTTTGATCCCTTAATGTTGATGCTGCTAGGTCTTGTGTTAAACTGATTGTGTTTCCACAATACTTGAATTGTTTCTTCCTGACTGCTTGCAGTATTTTCTCCTTGACCTGGGAACTCTTGAATTTGGCTACAATATTCCTAGGAGTTTTCTTTTTGGGATCTTTTTCAAGAGGCAATTAGTGAATTCTTTCCATTTCTATTTTGCCCTCTAAATTATCAGCACAATTGCTTGATAATTTCTTGAAATATGGCATCTACAATTTTTTTTTAATCATGGCTTTCTGTATTTCAATAATTTTTATATTATCTCTACTTCATCTATTTTCCAGGTCAGTGGTTTTTCCAATGGGATATTTCACATTGCCTTCTATATTTTCATTTGTTTGGAGTTGTTTTATAGTATCTTGATTTCTCACAAACTCATGAGCTTCCATTTGCTCCAATCTAATTTTTTTTTAAGCAATTGGGATTAAGTAACTTGCTCAAGTTTACATGGCTAGTTATTTCTGGGTATGGTGCTAAGTATCTGAGCCCAGATTCGATCCCCAGGTCATCCCAAC
>NW_027185799.1:5751437-5770796 GCF_028583685.1 Petaurus breviceps papuanus
CATGGCCAGGTGTTTCTGGGAGGGTGCTAAGTATATGAGCCCAGATTTGATCCCCAGGTCATCCCGACACTGGGGCTGGTGCTCTTATTCGTTGTGCTACCTGGCCGCCCCTCCAATCTAATTTTGAAGGAATTATTCTCTTCAGTTAGTTTTTGAAATTCCTTTTCCATCTGGACAATTCAGCTTCTTAAGGCATTCTCCCCATTGGCTTTTTGGGCCTCTTTGACCATTTGGGTTAGTCTATTTTTAAGATGTTATTTTCTTCAGTATTTCCTTGGGTCTCCTGTTCCATGTTTTGATCCTTTATGTCCCCAAAAAAGGATTTTATGTTCTGTCTGTGATTCTTCTGCTTGCTGATATTGCTAGCCAATTACTTGACATTTAAGCAGCAATTGCAGCTACCATGCCTTTGCCTCTTCTTGCCCCTGGGGCAGGGGCCAGACCATGCTCTTCTCTACCATGTTCCAACAGAGTTCCCAGACTGATCATTTACTTTCTTGGTTTGAGAAGTCTGGAAACCACTACAGTGTCTGGTGATTCACTCTCTTGAAGTCTGCTCTG
This sequence comes from Petaurus breviceps papuanus, assembly GCF_028583685.1. Taxonomy (NCBI): domain Eukaryota; kingdom Metazoa; phylum Chordata; class Mammalia; order Diprotodontia; family Petauridae; genus Petaurus; species Petaurus breviceps. The sequence goes on from NW_027185799.1 coordinate 5,751,999, forward strand.
GCTACCCCTGTTCAGGGCTGCCCTCGGGCCGGAACCATGCAGCTCATGTGGGACTGAGCTTGGCTCTCAGCCAGGTGCGATAGACCCTTGCTGTCGACCTGCTGGGCTGCTTTCAATGGGAGATTTGCTTCTGTCTGTCACTTTGTGGATTGTTTAGCTCTAAAATTTATTTAGAGTCATTTTTTTTTTACATGTGTTGGAGGTGATGGGAGCCAGAGCCACGCAGAGGTCTTGTTTTTACTGCACCATCTTGGCTCCATCCTGGTCCCCCTACAATCTGCAGGCCAGGCTCTCTGGAGGCAGCCATGCAGAAGCAGCTACTGCCACAGAGCCTCTGCCACCTCTCACCCTGGGGGTAGGGACTGGACCATGCTCTTCTGTCACCCAGTTCCAACAGAGTTCCCCACTGACCTTTTACTTTCTTTTTGGTGTTTATGGGTTAAGTCTGGAAACTGCCACAGGTGCTGGTGATTCACTCTCCTGAAGTCTTCTCCAGACCATCTGTGCCACTGGTTAGGGCTGCCCCAGGTTGGCGCGGCTCACTCAGGACTATGCTCAACTCCCAACTTGGTGTGATAGAATATTCCTGTCTGCTTTCCCTGCTATCTTCAGTGGGGGATTTGTTTCTCTCTGTCACTTTGTGGGTTCTGTAGCTCTAAAATTTGTTTAGATTCATATTTTAAAGGTACTGGCAGTGGTTGGAGCGGGAGATCACACCAAGTTCCTGCCTCTACTCCATCATCTTGGCTCTGCTGCTGTCCTGATCAGAAATCTTTAATGGCTCCCTAGCATCTCTATTTTAAAATACAAACTTTCTAGCTTGGTATTTAAAGCCCTCTTTAATCTAACATTCACCTACCTTTCCAGGCTTATTTCTTTTTGAACTTCTTGCAGTCTATCTTTCAATCAAACTGGGCCAATTTTATGTTTTCTCTCATTGACACTCCATTTCCCACCACTCTGTTTTTGCACAAGTTTTCTTCCCATCCCTGGAATATATCCCCCACCCCCACCCCATCTCTGCCTTTCAGAATTCCTATCTTTTTTGTCTCTTTGAAAAAAAAATTCAGTTCCATTTGCCTTTTTTTCTCTCCTTCCAATCATTGAGGAGGTGAGAAATGCAAAGCCCCTTACAAATATTACAGCAAAAAAAAAAAAAAAACCTCATTTTAGCCATGTCCAAAAAAAAGTAAAAAATAAGAAAACAAAACCACAGGAAAAAAATCTCAATTTACACTTCAAGTCCATCATTTCCCTATCAGAGCTGGATATCATGTTTCCTCATAAATGTTTTGCAGTTGTGACTAGTCATCGTATTGATCAGAATTCCTAAATCTTTGGAAGTTGAGCAACTGTACAATACCATTATTATTGAATTTTTTTTCCTCCTGTCTGTGTTCACTTTTTTTAAATCAGTTCATACAAATATTTCCAGCTTTTTCTGAAACCATTCCCATCATCATTTCTTATAGCACAACAGTATTTCATTGCTTTCATATACCATAACTTATTCAGCCATTACCTAATTGACGGGCATCTCCTCAGCTTCCAATTGTTTGCCCCAAGTTTATTCATGTGCCCTTGTCTTTTTTGTTTGATCTCCTTAGGGTATAGAACTGGTAGTGTTATTACTGTGTCAAAGGGTATGCATAATTTAATACCTTCATGGATGTAGTTCCAATTGATTTCCAAAATGCTTGAACCCTTTCACAGCTCCATGCACACTGCATTAGCATACCTGTTTTTAACAACCCCTCCTGAATTTTCATTGTACTTTTTTTGTCAAATTAACCAATCTGATGGAGTTGAAGTTTTGACTGTTTTATTTTTTAAGTTGGCTCTCTAGAGTTCTCAAAGTAAACCGTCACATATGCTTTAAAAAAGTCTTGCTTCCTCTTTGCCTATCCATATTCCTTTAATTTTGTTTGTCTTATTCTTATTCTTATTATCATAGTTAGCATATCAACTACAAGACTGAACAGCAATTAAGGTAACAAATATCCATGTTTCACTCAATCTTAATGAAAAGGCTTCAAGGTTATCCCCATTACAGATAATGTTGGCTCTTGGTTTAAATAGATACTAGTTATCATTTTAAGGAAAGCTTCATTTATTCCTGTTTTTAATAGGAATGTGAGTTATATTTTAATTAATTGAAATAATCATTATTTTGGTTACTTACATGGTCAAATATGTTTATAGTTAGTATGTTGTCTCACTGGTGTCATTCATATTTAATGAAATTATTGATTGTTTCTATGACATTCTTTTACTCATTCATTCTTTAGAATTGTTAATTTCTGATTAATTTTTAATGTTTTCCAAAGCTCTTTTATTGAATGTAATTTAATTTATTGCATTATTCAGAATTATTTCTGCCTTCATCTTTGTGAGGATTATTTCCTAAAAGATGGACACTTTTTGTGAAGGTACCATGCAAAGATAATAAATAAGTATAATTTCTATTCTTATTCAACTTTCTCCAGAAGCCAACATATTTATCTTTTCAAAAAGTCTATTCCATCTCTTTAATTTCTTTATAATTTATTTTATGGTCAGACTTATCTAGATCTGAGAGGGAATAAATTGAAGTCCCTAACCTTGTTAGATTTTTAATATTTATCTCTCATTTATAATGTCCCTTAAGAATTTAGATGCTCTGGTCTTGGTGCCTATCTCTAGTTTTGATATTAATTCATTATCTATGAAACCTTTTAGCAAAATGTAATTTCCCTGTTTATCCCTTTTAATTAGGTGTATTTTTACTTATTGTTACCAGTAATTCATACTGAAGTTAGTTCTTCATAAAGCAAAGTAGATGGTCCTAAAAAAAACATCAAAATAATAAAAAATGCTTTTATCACTTCTGTCTGATAAAAGACAACTTCATTTGTTGAATTTTATTTTTAACAACATTCCTAGGAAGAATAATAATATTATTATTATTAAATGTAATGTCTTTAAACTTATCTGACTTAATAAAATCTTCAACTTGAGATTGATATTTTCTAGCACCAATATTTCAACTTTCCATAACTTGGATGGTACATTCCATTATTTTTTGTACTTTCTGAGTGTTAATTTATCTTGACAACAATACAGTTGTAAGTGACAAAAATTCTTCAGTATTGTCGATTTTTAAATTGAGGTCTTGAAAAAATTAATCTTAAGTAATATCTTTTCCAAATCAAAATATGATCATTATACAAGAATAGAAGTTCACAAACTACATGGCCTCCACCCCAGTCCCAGGATCTGAACAATCTTAATAATTTCAGTTCCAAGTTTTTTGCAGTTTGTAACTCAGTTTTATTTTTGCTTGATTTGTGATAAAAATACATTTTTCCAGAAATATTTTAAATAATTAACTTGTTTTATTTCAGATATTTCATTGTCAAATGATAATGACAATCAATCATTTAAGTACTGAATGATAATTTTAGGATTTTTTCTAACAATTTCGTATAATTTTCTAACAATTTACTCCAGAATTCTTTCCCAGCATTACATTAGCACGATCAGAACAAAATGCAACTAAGTTTGTTTCAAATATTCATCATTGAAGTCAGAATCATTTACAGTAGATAATGTATTGAAAATATACTCTTCTGAATAGAATAAGTGGTGAGGAGTGGGATAGAATGGGGAAATATAGTTAATCTTTCACAACATGACAATTAATGGCAGTGTTTTGCATAACTACATATGTATAAACCATATTGAATTGCTTGCCTTCTCAATGAGGGTAGATGGGGAGGGAAGAAGGGAGAGAATTTGTAAATAAAAGTTTTAAAAACAAATGTTAAAAATTGTTTTTACATGCAAATGGGAAATAAGATATACAGGTAATGGGGCATAGAAGTCTATCAACAAAATAAGGCAGAAGGGGATAAGAGATGGGGGGTGTGTTGTGATAGAAGGGATGGCTGACTGGGGGAAGGGCTATTCAGAATGCATGCCATCTTGCAGGGGAAGGGTGGAGAGATGGGGAGAAAATTTGAAATCGAAAATCATGTAGAAATGAATGTTGAAAACTAAAAATAGACTAATTAATTTTAAAACTAATATACTCTTCTGTTGGCACCAATTCTTTTAAAACATCTAATAACACCTGTTGCAGGAATTGATTTAACTGTCCATTGTCTATGTTTAACAATGGGCTCGTGAAATTCCAGAAAATTAAACAACTGGCTTTCAAGAGTTAGTCCCAAGGCACAATTATGTATTTTCCCACTATCCATTTGACTAATGCCACACCTTTTTGGTTAATGGCCATGATCTTTAGAGAAGCACTGAAAGTTTAGATGACTTACCAAGTGTCATACAGTCAGCATACTTCAGAGCCAGGACTGGAATCCACATGTTCCTGAATACAAGGTCAACCTTCTCTCCACTATGTCATGTTGCCTCTCATATTTTGCACATACACATACACAAACACATACCCACACACATGCATACATACACATATACACACAAAGATATGCGTGTGTGAATATCATATATTCCAGTGATCTATGATTTCCTCCATTTAAGGACTTTCACCAATATAAATAGTAACTGTTTTTTGGCTTACTTTTGAGAATTAGCTTGGATAAAATATTCCTTCTCCTGAAATCAATCTGACGTTTATTCTCTCCAAATTGACTGGGCTCGTCTGTCACTGGTTCATCATGGAGGTCTTCTTCAGTTAGTAAGACTCCTCCATGCTTTTGTTTCCTAGTAAAGACTTTGAGAATATAAGGCTACCTCTATATCATGAGGTATTGGATAAACAAGCCTTTTAAAACTCTAAAACACTGTGCACATATAACTGATCATTCTTCCATCTTTTCTAGTCTTTCTCTGCCTGTTATAACAAAGGAATATATTGACAGAAGGGAATTCAATTAATGAGTACAAACTCCTATAAGAATGAAACACTTCAATTATACTGGTGATGGAAGGAGATAAGGACTGATATAAAATGTGCTAAAAAAGTTATAGGTTAATTAGAGTTAAAAGGTGACTTGTAGTCATTTATGAATGATGACAATGAGGAAGTCTACCTTGGATATCACCCCGCTCATAAATTACCTTTCAGCCTAACTATACCCCCAGGATTCAAATAATTTTGTTCTGGTAGTAGGCGCTACATGAATGAATTTGTTCTCTATATCTCCAAAATTGTGATTAAAATTCCGTTGAATAATCTATGGTAATTTTTTGTTATAGGAAACAGAATGAAGCTAAGTTTCTATCATTCATGTAAGCTTCCAGGTGGTAATTTAAATTATTCAGAATATTTCAATCATATTATCAATATCTAAGTCTATGGGCAGCATATACTTTTTTTTTTCTTTTAAATCTCAAAATGATTGGCCAGATGAAAAACATTGAGCAGATTTCAGAGTTTTGGGAAAGAAAGATCAAGAGTAAAAATCATTCCTCTGTTCTTTTTTTTTTCTTTCTTGGAAGAGAAAGGATAGGCATGTGGATCAAGAATAAGCAAGGAAGGAATGAGACTTAAAATGTCCTCTCAGTAATAGTCTCTCAGATTTTCATTGTGCTTTATGGCTGGCAGATACTTATATGGACACTGATGTCTCAGGCTCTCATCCTTTCTCAGTTGCCATCTGCATGACATTGAGCCAATCATTTATTCTATATGAACCTCAGTTACCTCATTTGTAAAATGATGTATTCTCATCAGAGGGCCTCTAAGATCCCTCCTAGTTTGAAAGTTATAAGCTATCAAAACAATCTTCCAAAGACACTGATCTAAACAGGTCATTTCCCTGCTCAAAAAATTCCATGATTATCTCTAAAGAAACAGTAATTCCTCGAACTGCTCTTTAAGTACTATAGTCTGATTCACTCATTTTTTCAGACGTATTTTGTAACACTTTCGTTCCTTCACTCTGTTATACCAAACTAGATTATAAGCTGCTTTAGAGACCCAACATTCCATGACTCATCTCTATGGTTTTGCATAGGTTGTCTCCCAAGCCTGGGGTGAAATCTCTTCTCAACTCTGCCTCTTAGAATTTTATTTTACATTCATTTCCAGTATATGCTTACACATGTACATGTAATCTCTCCCAATAGAATGTAACATCCTTGAAAGTATAAAGTCTTTTACTCACTATATGTATCCTCAGTGCCTAGTACAGTGCTCAGATTCTCTTAAGTTCTGTGCTTAATAAATATTTGTTTATTGTTTTATTAATATTGTGCACAAAGTACTGGGCTACTGGCCTTGGATTAAAAAAAATGGCCCATGACATCAGGGTTAGGGATAGACTTCAAAGAGAATATCACATCTAAGCTAGCTTTGAAAGCAGAGACGAAGAGGAATTGCTTTCTAGTCAAGGCGGGCTTGTGTAAAGTATAAAAGGGGATATGTAATGATGAGTTCAGTGAACAGTTTGTTCAGTTTGGAGTGGGGTGTGCATGAAGGGGGGGAATGTGACATAAAATAGGAAATTAGGTTAGAGACAGAATTTGGAGTAAAGTAAATTCCAAGCAGAGAAATTTTATTTTCTTTTCTTTCAGAGGCAATATGGAACCACTGAAAGCTTTTGAACAAGCTAGGGACAGGACCAGACTTGTGTTTTAGAAAGATTAATTTGGCAGCTATGATAGATTGGAAGGAGAAGAAGTTGGGAAGAGGGAGACCAATTAGGGGGTTGCTACAATATATCAGGTCAGAGGTGATAAGTGCTTGGAATAAGTTGTCATGTGAGTGGAGATATGGATGTGATCTATGTTGTGGAGGATTCATGAACTGATTGAAAATGAGGGGGAGGGGGGAGCCAAGAGAAGAGCCACAGATGATTCCAAGGTTTCTGTTTATTAATACATTCTATAGGGAGAGACAACATATATACATGAAGGTAAATAGAAAATAAGTACAAAATATGTTCATAATGAATATTAGATAAAGGTGTTAACAATTAGGGGGATCAGAATCAAGATGAAGGACAAAAATGGAGGGTATCCTGATAGCTGAAAGAAAGAGAACACCTGGGGGAGGGAGTGGCTGACATTCTGAAAAGGAACTTGGAACTGAGCAGAGACCCTTCTTTTTTTTTTTTTTTTTTTTTTTTGGAGCGGGGAAGGCAGGGTGATTGGGGTTAAGTAACTTGCCCGAGGTCATACAGCTAATAAGTGTGTCAAGTGTCTGAGTTTGGATTTGAACTCAGGTCTTTCTGATTCCAGGGTCGGTGCTCTATTCCCTGCGCCACCTAGCAACCCCAGAGACCCTTCTTTATCTAAGTCAATAGAGAAGGATGAAAGAATGGCAAAAGATATAAACTAAAGGGATGAAGAGGAGGAAAATTGAGGAAGCTGCCACCCAGCCTTGACCTTCCCCATGAAGTATGGGGTGAGGTCATCTGAAGAATAAAAATTGAGGATGGCGGTGTAAGGGGAGGTAGCACTGAGGAGAGTATAAAACATGTGGAAATGGTGATAAATCCTTACCAGCTAATGAGAGATATAAAGAGAAAGAGATTGCTGTTTGTGATTTCTAATGCTAAGTATCCCAGTATTTTTAAAATTTCTTTTCTGCAATTACCCAGTGTTCCAGTTCCATTTGTAAGAAATGTCCATCTGTTTTATTAAGATTGAAAGCTCAGGACAGTGTTGTTCTCTGCTCCCTAGGTAATGGGAGTCCTGTAATGGACTGGCACATCTGTACAGCACAGAATAAAAAGTCCTTCAGGGAATACAAACAAATATAATTTAAAGGAATTTTGGATGACATGAATTCTTTATTTTCCTGAAATTTTTAAGTGTATGTATGTAGTATGTATGCATGTATACATATTTAGGCATATATTTATGTGATTATGTGTGTGTAAATTTAAAGAGAGAGAGAGAGAGAGAGAAAGAGAGGAGGAAGATGAAGGAGAGAGATAGAGACAGATAGATAGACATCTTGGCACTAGAATGGATAGGATGCTGGGCATGGAGGAAGATCTAAGTTCAAATTTGGCCTCAGACATTTCCTAGCTGTGTTACCCTGAGTAAGCCATTTAATTTATGTCTGTATCAGGTTTCTCATCTCTAAAATTGGAATAGTAATAGCACCTGCCTCCCAGGATAGGTCTAGTCTATGTTAAATTAAAAATTATTTAAAAAATAATTATTTATAGAATATTTCTTACCACCTCGTAAAACCCACTTGGCTTTTTGGAGCCTCAGTTTGCTCCTCTTTAAAATGGAGTTGGACTAGATGACCCCTGAAATCTTTTTTAGCTCTAAATCTATGATTCAAAGAACCACTGATCCTACCATGAAACAAAAACTCTTCTTCATGGTCTCTTTTAGTAGACATCAGTATCAAAACGATCTATGGTCCTTTTCTCAGTTTGGTCTCCACTAAATTTAAGGAAGCAAGATCCATATTATGGGAGGAAACATAGTATAGATGAGAAAAAACAAAAACGAACACACAAAAAACTGGGCTAAGTCCAAGAAATCCTGGATTCAAAAGTCCTGCCTTTGCTTCCACTGCCTGTGTGAGTGAACCAAGTCTCATCAGTAAAATCCCTCTCATCAGTAAAATGAAGGATTTGAAAAATATGATCTCTAAGCTCGCTTCCAGTGCTAATATTCCATAACTCTGCTTCTACTGGAATCTCTTGTGAATATAAATTTTGCTTTTACAAATTTCTCTGTGGGTATGTGTAGCAACAAGCACCCCAAGCGTCCTCAGGGTTTGCAGCTACCACAGGTTCTTGGATCTGCTTTGTTAAAGGAAAGCAACTCAAAATGGGTTAACAAGCTTACTTTAATCAGTCAGACATATATCGTTTACCTTGTTCAGGAGAAAAGGTCAGCACCCTGAACCTCAAAGTATACAGGCATAATTATCAAGACAGAAACATCAAGTAGACAGATTTCCAAACTGTCCAACCATTACATCCATACCCAGTCAACATCTGGGTTTCCACATTCTGGGTTTTTCAAAGCCGGGGGACTCTCAACAACGGCTTCCCTGAATTCAGATCAAATCACAGAACACTTCTCAAAGTGAGTCCCAAAACAAAGCTACACATCAGGGCTTATATAGCCTTCTCCTGGCTCAGAGAATGTAACAACCTTATTGACTCACTGGCCAATCAAGAAGTATCTACTGAAAAACAAGCCTCCCTCCCCAGGCTTCAGGTGCACTTTAGCCTAGGGGCAGGGAAGATCTTTAAATCTGCATTTCCATTACAGTATGGAGGCCTTAAATTTCTTAAATGGTGGCAAGAAACCTTTAGTCCTGTTTACACCAAGCCAACTGACTTAGTCTTGCTTTCATGTTGACTGTGGTCATTTAAAATAAATTTCTAACAACTTGAGTCTTGAAGAGCTATTTTTCTATAGAAAAATGTATTCTTGCTCCTTCTGTGTACAAATGGGGAGAGACAGATCTGGCACAGGGCCTAGACTATAATTTCCATAATTACTAAGCCAAGTGATTATAGCCATAATAAAGTCCTTCAAAACCAAATTGTGGCAGTAATTAGTGGTTGTCACACTTGGATAAGGCAGTCTCCTACTCTTGAGAACATGTGAAGTTGAGCCCAAATAGGGCTACCCTAGAAATCATTAAATAGTTGGGTCTTCACAAGCACTGAGAGCCCTTTAAGCAAAGGGAATCTCCTGCCTGACTATGATGGATGGTCCTAGTTACAGATTATGGCCTTGTCACACTTAAACTAATCTCTCTTCCTATTGCCAGGCCCTCTTCATTTCTTGGGGCAGCAGTCATCAATTTACATGAAGGGGCACCTAGAGAAATGCACAGCCCATTTATCAACCTTGTTCATAGTGTACAAACAGCTCTGTCAAACTAAGTGTACAGTCACATTTCAATTGCCCCTCAACCCTTCAAAACAATAAAAGTCCTCAAGGAATATCTTCTCCAGAAGACATCTCATTAAGGAGAGGCAGGGGCAAGATGATGGAGAAAAGGCAGGAACTTTTCTGAGCTCTCCCCAAAACCTCTCTGGACACCTTTAAATAATGCCATAAAATACTCCCCTGAGCAGCAGAACCCATAAAGGGATGGGGTGAAATAGTTTTCTAGCCAAAGAAAACTTACAAGGTCATCAGCAAAGGTCTGTTGAACTTGGGTGAGAATGGAGCACAGTCTAGCATAGGTCCCACCAGCACAGAGCCAGCCCCAGCAAACCATGAGCAGGTCTTGGGAAGCATTGAATTACAAGTGACAGAAGCTGTTTCTGGAGTTCTTAGACCACAGATGGTAAAGGGTTGAAAAACTGATCAGAAAGAGATTACATGGATTTTTTTGCTAGCACTGAAGCAGGACTCCATTGCATTGCCCGTACTCAGGTCTGGGTTCAGTCCTGTATGGGAGCACCAGTGTAAGAAGGAGCAGTAGCACACCAGATCTTGTTGTTTCAGTGAAACAGAGACCCCTGTTGCCATTCCAGAGCAGAAAGCAGTGTTTGTGGTCACTCATAGACAAGAGCACAGGCCAGGAGAGTGGTAAATATATATCTCATTATATCAAAAATCTGTGGAAGGACTGAAGACTTACAGGTCCCTAGAAGTATCTCTGAAAACAGCTGCACAAAATCCCTGAAGATTGGGACAGTATCCCCTTCACCCTAGAAGCAGAGCCCTACTTTAACAAAAAGTTAAAAGTCAAGAAATAGGCTGGGAAAATGAGCAAACAACAGAAAAAAATATCTGACCATAGATAGTTACTATGGTGACAAGGAAACTCAAAACACACACTAAGAAGAAGATAACAAAGTCAAAACTCCTGTATATAAAGCCTCCAGGAAAACAGGAATTGATCTCAGGCCAAGAAGCTCAAAAAGGATTTTGAAGTAAAGGAAAAATTGGGAAGAGAAATTAGTGATGCAAGGAAATCTTGAAAAATGAGACAACAACTTGGTAAAAGAGAAGCAAAAAATACTGAAGAAAATAATATGTTAAAACTCAAATTGGGCCAAATGGTAAAAGATGTCCAAAAAACTAATGAGGAAAAGAATATCTTAAAAAGTAGATTTGACCAAATGGAAAAGGAGGTACAAAAGTTCATTGGAGAAAACAGTTCCTTAAACATTAGTTCTGAGATTTTATGAGAAATCAGAAACAAAAAACAAAAGCAAAAGAATGAAGAAATAGAAAAAAAATGAAATAGCTCACTGGAAAAACAACTTTCCTGGAAGATAGATTCAGGAGAGATCATTTAAAGATTATTGGACTGTCTGAAAGTATGATAAAAAAAAGAACCTAGACATTATCTTTCAAGAAATTGTCAAGGAAAACTGTCCTGACATTTTAGAACCAAAAGGTAAAATACAAATTGAAAGAATCCACTCATCATCTTATGAAAGCGATCCCAAAATGAAAACTCACAGAAATATTATAGTCAAATTCCAGAGCTCCCAGGTCAAAAGAAAAATTTTGGAAGCAGCCAGGAATAAATGATTCAAGAACCATGGTTAGGATAACACAACACTTAGTAGCTTATAGATTAAAGGACTGGAGGGCTTGCATCATGATATTACAGAGGGCAAAGGAGCTGTGATGACAACAAAGAATCATGTAGCCAGCAAAAATGAATGTAAGCCTTCAGGGGAAACCATGGACATTCAATGAAATAGAAAACTTTTGAGAATTCTTGATGAAAATACCAGAGAAAAATAGAAAAACTAACTTTCAAATACAAGTCTCAAGAGAAGCATAGAAAGGTAAACAAGAAAGGGAAATCATAGATTATTTAATAAGCTTAAAGTGTTTACTTTCCTACATGGGAAGATGATACTTATAACTCATAGGAAATTTTTCAATTTTAGGGCAGTTGGAAGGAGTATATATATTGACAAATGGCATAGCTATGAGTTAAATAAGGGATGATATCTAAAAACATAAAATTAAGGTGTGAGAGAGGAAAGTGTGGGGAGAAAGGGAAGGGGAGAGGTAGAACAGAGTAAATAATTTCACATGAGGAAAAAAAAAACCTTTTATAATCAGGGCGAAGAAAGGGAAGATGAGGGGAAGTGAGTGAACCTTACTCTCATCAGAATTGCCTGAAAAAGGGAATAACATACAGACTCAATTGGGTATGGAAATCTCTCTTACCCTACAAGAAAGTAGAAGGGCAAGGGAATAAGAGAAAAGGAAGGTGATAAAAGGGAGGGCAGATTAGGAGAGGGAATAGTCAGAAGCAAAACACTTTTGAGGAGGGACAGGGTAAAAGGAGAGAGAAACAGAACAAACAGAGAAGGGATAGGATGGAGGGAAATAAAGTTAGCAATAGGGAATCTAAAAAAAATGAAGCAAGTTTCTCTGATAAAGGCCTCATTTCTCAAACATGTTGATAATGGAGTCAAATTTATAAAAGTAAAAGTAATCAAAATAAATGATAAATGATCCAAATATATGAACAGTTTTCAGATAAAGTAATCAAAGCTATCTTTAACCATATTGGGGAAAAAAAACACTTTAACTCACTATTGATTGGAGAAATGCAAATTAAAACAATACCTATTAGATTGGCTACTAGGTCAGAAGAGGTAAATGACAAATGATAGATGGGATGTGAGAAAAATGGGACATTAATGAACTCTTGGTAGATTTGTGATCTGATTCAACCATTCTGTAGAGCAGTTTGGAACTATGTGCAAAAGCTTATCAAACCATGCCTACCCTTTGATCTAGCAGTACCACTACTAGGTCTGCATCTCAAAAGAGATAATAAAGGACCATTATGCACAATAGTATGTATAGCAGCTATTTTCTGGGGAATGGTTGAACAAATTGTGGTACATAATTGTGATGGAATACTATTGTGCTATAAGAAATTATTAAGGGGGTGACTAGGTGTCACAGTGAATAGAGCACTGGCCCTGGAGTCAGAAGGACCTGAGTTCAAATCTGGCCTCAGACAGTTAACACTAGCTTTGTGACCTTGGGCAAGTCACTTAACCCCAATTGCCCTGCCTTTCCCCCTCCAAAAAGAAAAACAAAATAATAAAAAAAGAAATGATTAGCAGCATGCTCTCTGAAAAATCTAGACTTTCATGAGTTGATGAAAAGGGAAATGTACCCTGTACAAAGTAATAGTAATCTTGTAGCATGATCAGCTGTGAATTACTTACCTATTCTCTGCAATACATTGATCTAAGCCAACTCTGAAGGACTCATGCTGAAAAATCTTACACATCCCCAAAGAAAGAGCTGATGGTGTCTGGATGCAGATTGAAACATACCTTTTTTTTTGTTTTTTTCCTTAATTTTTCTTGAGGTTTTTTTTTTTTGGTCTGTTTTCTTTTACAACATGACTAATATGGAAAAATTTTGCATGTTCTACACATGTATAATCTGCATTTAAATGTGTGTCTTTTCAATGAGGGGTAGTGTGGTGGAGAAAGGGAGAGAATTTGTAGCTCAAAGTTTTAAAAACAAATGTTAAAAATTGTGTTTACATGTAACTGGGAAAAAATAAAATGCTAAATACATAAAAAAGATATCTTCTTAAGTTCTCACCACATACAAGCCCCCAGTTCCCTTCCTTTCTCTGATTGGAGGGGTTAGAGTGTGGACATTGGGGAGTTCATTCCTTGCTATGTATGTAAGTACATCACCCAGGGAATTTTTCTCCTAATTTTCCACTTCAGGATTGTTTTATTTTTGTCTTTTTAGCTCTGGTACCTAGTATAATGTCTGTCTCAAAGTAGGTGATTAATAAATGCTTGCTGATTGTTTTATTGATAAATGCTGACCTGGGAATGAGAAGACTTCATATCTGATGCTAGTCCTGCCACTTCCCAGCTATAAGACACTCGACAAAGTTGTTTCACCTCTTGGATTTCACATCTTCATCTATAAAACAGGGGCATATTTTCTTGCATTATCGACCCCACAGAGCTGTTCTGAGGAAAGAATTTTGTAGTCTTTAAAGTATGAATTATCATCACCATCATAAGTTTCCTAAAGAAAGCAAACCATCAGAGAGGGTTGAATTTAACCTTATCACAGATTAGCTATTCTCTATTTTTTCCCCAATGGAGCTTTCTCAAAATTCAGTATTTCACTGACATTATCTTTGCTTTCATTTTCTTTTGGGGACGGACATATTTATTTTTCAGAACACCTCTTTTCTACCTCTGTTGTACCCACTGTCACTTTCACACAAGAATTCTTTTTTTTGTGAAAGGAACAAGGTAAAAGAGTAATTATATTTTAAAAAATCAGGGAAAATAACCAGTTGATTAAAAAGTAACGTTAGACTTCCTTCTAGAATGATTCCTAAGGCCTATCACTTCCTTTATTGGAAGGCTATCAACTTCCAAAATACTAATCCTGATCTGAAACTCTTTCTGACAGCAGAAACTCCCACTTGGTATTACACTTTTGAAATTATGTGCCTGAAAGTAAAAGGCATTCTTTGCTCTTGCCAATCATGTTCAATTTACTTGAAAACTTTCCTAAGCCTATTAAATCATCTCATGAATTGAAAAGACCTAGGAAAGCAATCTTTTCTCTCATGTCACAATATCAGACATTCAGAAAATGAATCAGCTTGTGCTGCTGCTGTGGCAACAGGTAATTAAAAAGTTTTACTTTATTAAAAAAAAACACAAGGGGAGGCCAGGTGGCGCAGTGAGTGAGAGTGCTGGCCCAGGCCTCAGGAGGACCCAGGATCAGTTCCAGCCTCAGATACTTAGCACCCACACAAAATAACTGGCCATGTAACCTTAAGCAAGTTACTTAACCCCAATTGCTTAAACACACACACACACACCACACACACACACACCACACACACACACACACACACACAAACTAAACACCTCCTCATTGAGAGATGGAATGCATCTAGATTTGGAGTCAGGAGAGTCCTGTATTTGACTCTTGCTTCTGCCATATATTACAGAAATTTAAATAGTGCTTTAAAGTTTTCAAAGTGCTATAGAAAAGTGGATTTTCTCATCTCACCCTTACCTCTCAGCATTCATGCAAAACAATTCTTTTTGGTCTTATTATTTAAAAAAATAAAACTGGGGCTCAGAGAATCTAAACATTTTGCTTAAGGTCACATAGGATAGTGGGTTTCAGAGTCAGAATGGAATCCATTTTACTGATGTTCTGCATTGCCATATTTGTTATTTTATTGCCAAAGGATGACTCTTATAGTTGAGAAGTTTTTGCCCCTAGGCAATTGTAATTCTAAGGAGAATAACAAGCTAAGAATGAACTGTCTTTTCCTTATTATCTTGGTATTCTCCTTCAGTTATGGTCCAGAGGGAAATAATTATATAAGAATATATACGCCATCAACACTACTAGTCAGAGTTCACCTACATCATTTCTTCCTGTTCTTACACTTTAATACTTTTAATACTGATCTGTGACTTCATTTTATTGAGTTGGGTACTCCCTCAAAATGGACAGATTACAAATTATCCAGACCTTATCTCCCTATTTTTTCAATGAGAGGATATTGGACCTAGAAAAGACCTTACAAGTCAGATAGTTGATCCCTTTCATTTTAGAGCATTGCAAACCAAAGCCAGAAGGTGACTTGTTCAGTTGCACCCAGCTTTGTGGCACAGCCAACACAGATCTTCAGCACTGGCCCTGAAATCAGGAGGATCTGGGTTCAAATTTGACCTCAGACACTTAACACTTACTAGCCATGTGACCTTGGCCAAGTCACTTAACCCCAATTTCCCTGACTGCCCCCCCCCAAAAAAAAAGCAAAAAGAAAAAAATAATACAGACCTTCCCTTAGTCAAGAACTTATTCTTCTCTATAATATCATCTTCCCCATGATATAACTTCTTTACCAAAGAAAGTCAGAAAAACAAGAAAGTTAGAGACTGAGAATAGATAGCATCAATTCATTACACTAAAGCAAGTAAAGTATTTTGCAAATACTTGGAAAGAAAGAGAAGTCATCATATTAAGAATAAGGAAAAAGTATACATGTTCTGGATTTATAATAGTGAGAAATTCAATTGATTGTAAGCTGATTCTCATCTCCCACCATTATCGTTTTGAATAAATTTTCTCTCACATCTGGAATGTGCTCATTCCTCACCTCTACTTTGGAGAACGTGAAACTTAAAATATAGTTCAGCTGCTACTTTTGAAATGTGACCTTTTCTGATGTCCACAGTTGCTAGTGTTTTTTCCCTCTTGAAATTACTTTGTATTATTTTTAAAAATATATTCTATATTCCCTAATCTGTGTACATGTTGTCTACCTCAAGTGGATTGTAAACTCCTTAAAGGAAGGGACTATTTAAAAAATATTCTTGTATCTAGGGAGCCATGAATGTAGTAGCACTTAATATGTTTGTTGGATCTGAATTTACTGAATTTGAGCTTGCACAATAGAAAATCATTAGAAACCAGTTGTGACCTTCCTAAGTAAAATGAATATTCCCCAAGTGAATCAGAGGTATGAGTTCTTTCTCATATTTTCTTATAAAAACTACGAATTCTGGCCCAGTGCTGGAAAACTTTCTGACTTCCAATTTTCCTTCTTCGAGATAGTATATATTCAGAGGTGATCCAGTAAGTAATAGGGTAGGTTCTTAGGGGCATCAGCATCTCTCAGAACTCACCACCAAGCCCTGGAACCTAGCAGTTGGACCTCTATAGGTGAAATCCCTCTTATCCCTAGATAGGAAAAGAGAAACCCTCATGCCTTGTTCCTATTATGTGTTTTCAGGAATTGCTCTCTGACTCCTTACTCAGACTTAGGTGGAAACTTTTCCTTTTTCTTTTGTGTGGCCTGGGAGTCAATAACCCTACATGAAAACTTATGGCATCCCTATTTTGAATATAGTCCCCCTAAAAAGGATTCAGAATCACAGTTGCTTAGGTTTCAATTTTACAGATTACTTCTCTAGCTACTGGCACTGAAAACTTAATCTTGGTCCTGAAAACTTGTCAGGAAAATAAACAATTTTTCTAGGGCAAGAATCTAGGATTTTATCACTCTGGGAAACTTTTTGGTATGAAAACTCACTCCATTGATGCATATTATCATTGTGGCTATACTTTTAAATCTTAGAGATGTACTCAGCATACTGAATGATTACATGACTTGTCCATGGTCATACAGCTCGTATGTCATAGGAGGGATTTGAACCTAGGTCTTCCTTGATCTATATTTAACTCTCTTTATTCCATTCTGACTCTCATGAATAAATTATGCTTATATGTATTTATACGTAACATATGTGTGTAATTATATATGTATATAAGGATATATGTGTATATTTGTCAGAAATTGGACCACAAGGGTGTTTTATTTGGTTTGTTTTTCAATAGTATCATTATTACCTGACTATAACCTAGACTTCACCCATTTGGTTATTCTAATCAAAGGAAATGTGTTTATTTAAAGAGGAGAGAAGGGGATGAGTTTTCCTTTTATGAGTTTTGTGTTTCAGAAAGTTATGACTCACTTTTTTTTGGATAATCAAGAAACTGTTAAGCATCAAAGTTCTATTCATACTAAATGAGGGTAGTCCTAGGGTCCTATTTAGAGTCACTCTAGTAGTCAGAGCTAGTATCTGTCTTCTGTCCCTACCATTCCCAGTACTCAAATCAGGTTTTGGTTCATGTAGCCAGTAATGGGGTATATCAGCTTTCACTCAAGGCAGCAAACTAATCCAGGGTGATTATTTTCTGAAAACAGGCACTTTTGAAAATGTCTGAGCAGAGCCCTATTTAAGAGGGAAAGAACAGCGGCAGATCCCAAAAATAATAATAATGGTAACGATGCCAACACTCACATCAAACTAATTAACAGCTTGAAATGTCTAACATTGAAAGCATCACATTATTATCTCAGTCCAAAGTCTCGGTCATCAACAGTTTTATAATGAAGTTGGCATGAAAACAGGCATACATATAACTTCAGGCAAAAGGCTAATTGAGAAAGACACAAATACCACCAGACCAGCTTGAAAATGGCCATTAAAAACAAACGTAATTAGACCTTTCATTATCAAAAAAAGTCACTGTGTTCATTCAAGGGTGAAGCAATTAAGACATTCTGTTTGTGCTTTGGACTAAATGCCCACTGCCCTCTCTAGTTTGTTTGCATTTACTCAATTTTAGGTTAAAGTTTTATCCACTCAAAGCATGTCTAAAAGCTTAGAAGGAAGGAAGAAACCAAGCATTTATCAAGTGTCCCTGATGTGCTAATCATTACTAAACACTTTACAAATATTATCTCGTTTGATCCTCACAACAGCCCTGGGGCATCCGTGCTATTATGACCCTAATTTTACATTTAAGGAACTGAGGCAGGTAGAAGTTAAGTGACTTGCCCAGAGTCATAGGAGTAAGTGTCTGAAGTCATATTTGAATGCAAACGATTCCAGGTCCAGCACTATCCACTGATGAGAACAAACTGTATGATACCATTAAAGATTTGAAAGTGAAAAATGTTGTTAATTAACCAGTTGTTTGAATTATATGGTCCCAAACTAGCCAGTCTAGATTATTTTTCAGGAGATCCATATTCAGAAGAAAAGAAGCTTATGTTAGATGAATCCAAACTTCTACCTATTCTTCTGTGGCAGACAGCAATGAGCAGTGAGAGGGTTTCTGTTTATGGGAGAAGTGTGTGCACATTCCAGATGTGAGAGAAAATTTATTCAAAACGATAATGGTGGGAGATGAGAATCAGCTTACAATCAATTGAATTTCTCACTATTATAAATCCAGAACATGTATACTTTTTCCTTATTCTTAATATGATGACTTCTCTTTCTTTCCAAGTATTTGCAAAATACTTTACTTGCTTTAGTGTAATGAATT
>NW_027185799.1:5770896-5802261 GCF_028583685.1 Petaurus breviceps papuanus
CTTTTGTTTTCCTTAGAAATATTTTGTGTTATAGTCTTACAAAGAATATCAGCATATGTGGATTCATATCCTACATATATATTCATAGGTATTCTCAGTTGAAACTATGAGTAGGGAGAAAAGCTCTGACTTACGGGTTATACTCATATAAAGTACCATGAACTGGAATCTGGTATTCCATTGGGCTGTATTGGGGCCTATGGAGGACTTGAAATGGGAAGAAGTAAAAGAAACTCATTCCTTGGAAAACTTTGTATAGGTCTTTCTTTTATCTCATCACACTCTACTTTTATCACAAGCACACATAAGTATTCATATATGTCCTATCTTCTCTTCTCCTCATCCAGAAGCCTATATATACTCTAAAGGCAAAGATTAGTCATTTTTCAGATTCATATTTTTGGCTCGCAGGAAAATGACCTACAAATAGTAGGTGTTTAACTTATTTTTGCTGATGTGAATTGATTCTTATTTTCATTGTGAGTTCCTTTTGGCTAAGGACTGTGGAGCTGGACTACACAAGAGTCCTCCCATTGTCATGGAGGTAATAGGATTGTAGCACAAAGTTAAATGTGAGTGGGTAGGTGGGCTTTAAAACCACCTTAACCAAATGGAATACCATCCCTTTCCAGTGTGATTGAAGAAGAAGTTCATACCTGGTGTTGACGTTTCAGCCCCAGTTCCTGAAGCCTCACTTAAGAGGATCAGAGTGAAGAAATTAATCACACTCATCTCTGGCTATTATGCTGACTGAGGTGACACCACCTATATCCATCATGGGTATAGCAGAAAGACAGCCCTACTCAAAGCCCTACTCTTTACTGACTGGGCGAATAGGAGCTGGGAATGGAGACCATATATCCGCTGGATTCAAAAGGAAGATGTGGGGTGATTTTAATTATAATACCTTTAAGGTCATTAACAATTGTATGTTTTCCCCCCTCATAATTATCTAGTTAAGAGGCAGTGCAGGATAATGGTCAGCTAGATGGCACAGTGAATATGGAACTGTGTTTGGGATCAGGAAGACTCATCTTCCTGAGTTCAAATCTGGACTCAGATAACTTAGTAACTTTGTGGTCCTGGACAAGTTACTTAACCCTGTTTGCCTCATTCCCTTATCTGTAAAAATGAGCCAGGGAATGAAATGGCAAACCACTGTGGTATCTTTGCCAAGAAACCCCAAATGGGATCATGAAGAGTCAGATATGACTGAAACAACTGAAGAAAAACAATCAGAAAAACTAATAGTGGGCCAGTATTGGATTCAGGGATATTTGGATTCAAATTTTGCCTCTGACATATACTAACAGTGTATTCATAGAATTCTCTAGGACTCACTTGTTATGGAGAGTTATAAAACTACCTTATTTAAGAATATTTCCACACTGAGAGTTGCCCACATGAATGAGATCACGTCTATTAAAAATGTCTATAGTAATAAGTTCCAGTGATTTGTAAAGTGGATTTTATTCAGTGTAATTGTTACATCAATAAATTAGCTCTAGAATGAATTCCTTACCTGTTATTAATTCAGATACAGCTCTGGACAGCAAATTATAACTACTTCTCATTCCCCCCCCTCACCCCCACCCCCCGCCAAGACAAGCCCTTAAAGGGAAACTCTTAAAGATATCCCAGTAGATTATAAGGATGAAAGACCATATTTTTCATTCAACTATGAACTCTTCCAAAACAGGGAGCATCTTTTTTTTAATCTGTTGAACTCAGCAAAATGTCTAGCACAGAGTAAGCATTTAACAGCTGCTTATGGCCTGACTGACTGGAAAGGCCAACCTATTTATTTCCTGATTAGACACACCTGAAGAGTCCCTCTTTTACAGCACTCAATATCAGTAAAGCTTTCCTTACCTGGTCATTCAACATAGCTTTTCCCTCACCTCAATATTTTGAGGTTATTCTAAATGTCAAATAATACTGCCCTTTTCCTATGCATATCCCCATTTTTTTTTCTTGGTATGGGAAACCTTACTATATTTTCTCCTTATTCTAATGTTTTAATATATTTCCTGAGTAAGTTTTTTACCTTTTTCTACCCTTCCTCCCAAAGTAAAGAATTTTTAATCATTTTTTTTCCTCCATTAGAAAAGACCATACCCTCAATTCATGAACAGCTGATTGAAGACAAAGAATCTTCTGCTTGGTTCTCCTAATTATACAAATTTGTCACTGAAGTCTCCTCTAATTCTCTTCCATACACAGCAACCCTGATATTAAAGCCTCTTGGAATTCCTACTTTCTTTTACTCAACTTAAGTGCCATCTCCTGAGCAAGACCTTTCTATATCTTGCTAGTTCAATTTCATTTCAATTAAGTAACCACTTATTAAGGGCCTACCTATTATGTGTAGGCACTGTGTTCTCATAATACTCAAAATTACTTTGCATATTAACTTATCTCTAGCCAAGTAGAATTTACACTCTTCATGAACTGGTCTTCCTTTCTTCCTCTTTTTCCTTCCTTTCTCCCTCTATATCTCTCTCTCTTCCCTCCCTCCATCTTTCCTTTCTCCTTCTGCCTCTCTTTCCTCCCTCTCCCCCCTCCCTCCTCTTTCTCTCTTTTTCTTTCTTTCTCCTTTTCTCTCTCTCTCTCTCTCTCTCTCTTCCCCCTTCCTTTCTCTTTATTTCTCTACATTTCTCTCCTCTCATGCATGTATGTTTGTTTTTGTATTCTCAGTCAGTTCAGCCATTTTTCAGACATGTCTGACCCTTCATCTCTGCATATGGGGTTTTCTTTGCAAAGATACTGAAGTGGTTTGCAATTTCCTTCTCCAGCACATTTGCTAGATGAGAAAATTGAAGTCGACAAATTTAAGGGACTTACCCAGGGTCACTCAGCTAATAAGTGTCTGGGATGGAATTTGAACTCAGGATCTTCCTGACTCCAGACCCAGCACTCTTTCCATTCTGCTACTCAGTTGCTCCTTTATATTCTCACCATCTAGCAAAATGTCAGACATAGTTTTTGTTTGTTTACTTGGGAATTAGGCCTGTGATTTCATTGGCACACAGAATTCACAGCAAGGAAACTTCCTCCAGCACTGTGAATCAGTACCTGCCCTGCCACTGAAAGAGAGTTCCTTAGGGCACTTGAGACTATAAAGAGGTTTGTTGAGACTTGCCCAAAGCCATAGTCAGTGTGTCTGAGACAGAATTAACTCAGGTGTCCCTGAAACCAGAGCTAGATGTATATCCTGTAAACCACATTGCCTGCATGGTATACAACAGTCATTTGATAAATACTATTGAATTGAATCAAATAATTTGATGTCTCTTATTTCAATCAGATGAAGGGCAAAAGCAGTGTTGGAGAAAGAAACTCTATTCTAAGTCTTCAAACAGGAATTGAGGAAGACTTCTGAGGCAAGATTAATATTTGTACAAAGTTTAAGGTGCTTATGTTTTAGGATTTGGAAGTAAGAAGGCATAGGAGAAAAATGAAATGGACAGACACTTTCGAAAACTTGGCACTTTAAAAACAATCACTTTAGAAAAATGAATAAACAAAAAAACACACACTTACTCATTTGAATTCCCTCTGTGTTGAAGGAAGAAGAGACAGCTAGTCATTTGGGAGGGAATATGTCTAAACTATGTAGGTAAAGCATCATGGGGGAAGATGGACTTGATGTAAAGAAAGATTTTTTTTACTTGCGTTTTCTTTTGTTTTTTTTCAAATGCTTTATTAACTTCTGATTTACATCATTCATTTCTGCCAGATTTTGAGTTACAAATTTTCTCCCCATTTTTCCCCTATCCACCACCCCAAAACAGCAGTCCCACAGGATATCCCCTCCTCCAATCTGCTCTCTCCCATATTTTCTCCCATACCCCTTTTGACTTTTCCAGTGGATCTCTATGCCCCAGTGCCTGTATATCTTATTTCCCAATTACATGTAAAATAGTATTAATAATAGCATTTCACTGTCACCTGGTAAGTGATGGTACATGACAATGCTAGTGCTAGACCATTGATCAGGTTGCTCCTGAAGATTTTAAAAGACTTGCAGACTAAATATGAACTGACTGTCATATGATAAAAAATCAACCAAACTCAACAAACAATAATTGTAGCTTATGAAACTTTTCTTAGTAGTTGAAGGGAATAGAAATAGAAATATATATATATATATATATATATATATATATATATATATATATATATATATATATATGTCTATATGTGAGGGTATATGGGCATAGGAATACAAATGTGAATGTGTGTATATATGTCTACAGGTATACATAGACAGACGGCACAGGACCAATTTAATAGGAAGGGATGATACTTAGGTGAAATTAAGAGGTGAGAAAGGAATATAATGGGAGGAGATGGGGAGAGACAGAATGGGGTAAACTATCTCATGTAGAAGAGACAAGAGAAAATGGTTACAATGGAGGGGAATAATAGGAAGGCAAAAGGGAATGGGTCAATCTTATTCCCATTGAATTTGGGTTGAGGAGGGAATGAAATACACACTAAATAGGGTATCTCACCCTCCAAGAGAGTAGGGGGAGAAGGGGATGAGAGAGGGGATGATGGAAGGGAGGGCAGGCTGGGGGGGAGGGAAGTGGGAAGTACCCACTTTTGAAAAGGGATGGGATCAAAGTAAAGAATGGAACAAGTGGGAGGTGGGATAGGAGGGAGGGAAATATAGTCAGTCTTTTACAATATATCTACTATGGTATTGTTTTGCATTAGCCACACATGTACAACCTATACTGAACTGCTTATCTTCCCAGTAAGGGTGGGTGACAAGGGAGGAACGGAATGAATCTGGAATTCAAAGTTTTAAAATCAAATATTCAAATATATATACTATTATTAATACTATTGCAAAGCCCTAAGGAGGGAAAAGGAAACTCCACTAAGGTTTACTGGATGCCTTAAACCCATGTAAAGTGGCTCAAGGGATCTTCAGCCTGTAGTTCTGCAGGGGCAGCTTTACTGGTATTTATATCTAAAGAAAAAAATGATTAAGGAGACTGCTGGAAGGAGCTTTGTGTTCTCTCCACGGCCTTGTGCACTTCTCAAACTGATCTGATCTAGCATAACAATTTATCTTTAATGATCAGAAGAACTAATCAAGTAATCAACTACCAGGATATTTAGAGACTTTAGTGGAAAGTTTCTGGGTAAAGATGATGTTCTAAGGCGCCTGTGTAAATACATACAGTGCTTGGAAGAAATCTGATAATTATTCCTGGTGAGCAATCAATAACTCACCAGTTGACAGAGCACTATCCTGGGGAAACAAAAGAGTCCTAGGAATAGCTGTGTCCACCAGACCACCAGCTGTGCTTCCAGCCTGGCCACCACAGCCATTATCCAGGGTGAGCAATCTTTATGGAAATGAGATCTGGCAACTGCCTCAACAGGTGCTAAAGCCCTTGCTTCCTCAGTAGCTACATCTTCTAAACGACCAGAAAAGGAGGCTCATAATACTAAAATCCTTGGACATTGTCAAACGCTTCAGCGGCAGAAACTGATATGATTTCAATAATGGAAATGCCACTAAAGAAGGGATATTTCTGTGTTTTACCAATGCATTTAAAGCTCCATGAAATCTTTCCATCTGTCTTGTATCAAAAACCTTCTGTTATAATTTAATATCTTAGCAGGACATGAGCTCCTTGACAGTAGGGCCAGGACTGCCAAGTTTTTACTTATATTTTATATGTCCAATGTTGACATAGTTCTTTGCAGATTATAAATGGTCAATGTACATGTGTGTACATGCATGCATACATATACACACATTTGTTTCATTCAGTTAAAAGACCTAGATAATTGATTGACTACAGAATCAGATTAGGGTAATAAGTAATTTCACTTTTCTGGGACTCAGTTTGTTCTATAAAATCTCTTAATCTCCTGATTCTCCTCCTACACATCAGACAGCTCATTTTCTATCTAATTTGTTGGATCTGCATTGCAGTCATACTGGGTAAACATGAGTGTCCCCCCTGGGCCCTCTTCTCTTCTTCCTCTATAATATCTAAATGTATGGTCTCATCAGCTCCCATCGATTCGATTATCATCTGTAAGTAGATGATTCCCAGATCTATTTTTCTAGCCCTACACACACTCTCTCTCCTGGCCTCCAGACTCAAATGTCTGTTTCTTAGACATATCAAACTGGATGGCCTATAGACATTTTAAACTCAATATTTCCCAAACTGAGCCCATTGTTTTCTTTCCCCCAAGATCTCTCCTCTTCCTAACTTTCCTACTAGGATTGAGGGCACCACATCCTTCTGGCCACTCAGGTTTATATCCCAGATATCATCCACAACTGTTCACTTTCACCCCTTCCCCATCATTAATTTCTTGCCAGGACTTGTCAGTTCTATTTTTTGAAAGACCCCTGGTATATGTCTTCTCTTTCTGAAACTGAGTTTCCTTGTTCCAGGCCCATGTTTCTTCAGGCCTGGCCTGGTTGGTCTCTTTACCTCGAATGTCTCCACAATCTAATCTGTCCTCTACTTAGGTGTCAAACTGAGCTTCCTGAAGTGCAGGTCTGACCCTGTCATCCCTCTATTCAGCCGTTCATTCATTTCAGTCTTGTTTGACCCTTTGTGCCCTAGTTGTAGTTTTCTTGGTAAAGATACTGGATTGGTTTGCCATTTCCTTCTCCTCTAGTCAGGAAACTCTAGTAATTCCTTGTTGCCTTCAGAATCAAATATGAAATACTCTGTTTTGCTTTTAAACCTTTTAGAACGTGTTCCCTTCCTATCTTTTTTCTTGCACCTTATTTCTTTTCATGTATTTTATGATCCATTAACTCTATCTTCCTTGCTGTTCTTCAGAAAAGACACTCCACATGTTTCCACTGGTTTTCTCCCTTTCTTTCCTTTTTCATCTTTGCTTTCTGGTTTCCCTGGCTTCATTCAAGTCCCAGATACAATCTGCCCTTCTGCAAGAAATCTTTCCTTGTCCCCCATAATGCTAGTGCCTTTTCTTTGCAATTACCTCCAATTTACCCTAAATATATCTTGTTTATACACAGTTGTTTTTATGTTTTCTCTCCTATAAGTTGTGAACTCCCAGCAAATAGGGACTCTTTTTATTCTTTTCCTTGTATCTTCAGTACTTAGCATAGTGTTTGGCAGATAGTAGCTACTTTAGAAATCTCTGATGATTGTGATTGAAGGTCTTAGCCTAGATGATTCTAAAGGTTGTTTCCAGGGATAATTCCAATGATCTCTAAGAGATTATGCCAAAGGGAATAAGAAGTTCTCATGTTTTGCACTAATACTTTGATAATATTTCTTACTATTTTACATAACTAAAGCATAGTTGTTAATAGCATATTAATAATATGAAATATTTCTTTCAAATATGCAATTTTCTGCATTATTGACTGGTCATTAGGATCATCTTCATATACAGATTGTCACAGGCCCTTTAATATACTGATAAAAGTGACAACTGATGATTTTATAGCATTTTAAGTTTTTTCAAAGCATTTTAAATCTATTATCCTGGCAGCAACCCTTTGAGTGCTGGCAAGGGAAACAAGAGAATATGATAAGTATTGAAAAGACTGTGAAAATAGGCACAGGAAGGCATTGTCATTGGAGCTATGAAATAAATGTTCTAACCATTCAGGAAAACAATTTGGAATTATAATAGGAAAGTCATTAAATTATGTTATACTTTGGTCCAGATACTTTTCTATAGTAAAAAGGTAAATACAGAAGGAAAAGTCAATATATAAAGCAGAACATTTCTGTGTGTGTGTGTGTGTGTGTGTGTGTAAGAAAAAAAACTAAAACTAATACTCCTAGAAGGCAGAAAACCCAACCTTCTCAATGTATTCTATATAGGGCCTAACATTCACATAGAAACTTTTGTGATGGGATAGGTGACAGAAATGATTATGTTTATAAGCTACCCACCTGGGGATTGGGAGGTGAATTTGGGAACAGGTGGAGAAAAGGGCTTGGAGTCTATGAAGAAAAGACATTTTTAAAGTTTGAGGAATTCCTCTGAAGGAAGTATTTCATGAAAACTCATTTTTAAGGGTTTTACATCTTACAAAGCACTTTCTTCACAACAGTGTTATAAAATGAGTAGTGAAAATATCATTACCTCCATTTTACAGTTAATGAAACTGAGGCTAGAAAGGTAAAGTAATTTGTTCAAGGTCATCTATTCTTGAATATTAGAATCCAGATTAAAACTTAAATCTCCTGACTCTAAAGCCTATTCTATTAAGCAATTAAGAAGATTTAAAAAGGGGGGAGGCTATAAATAAATACTCATTTGCCTCCCTGAAAGAGATTGCAGTATTAATTACATACAGGTACTTTCTCCCCTCTAGAAACATAGCTATTGATTTAATGCTGACATCAAGAAAATCTGAACTCAATGTCAACTTAAAAAAGTTGATATCAATTACTGAACCTGGCGACACTTGTAAGCTCATCATACAATAATGGAACTGGTTAACAGCATCCATTTTTTGTTGGAAGTAACTGAACCAAGGAGCCTGGGGCAAAGCAATTATTTGGAAGTTTTCATTTTTCCAAATTTTAATTACAAAAAGAAACCACATGAACATTATGTCTACATGGTGCTGTGAATTTAATTTAAAAGGATGTATGAGTTACTGATCTAGAATAACAATCACAAGGGCATCTTGCATAAGAGGAATGAAAAAAAAAGTAAATCTGAGCTTTCCTTTATGATCAATGTATGTCTATGTGTGTGTGTACAATATGTACATATATATATATATATATGTGTAAATCACCTTAAAAAGCTGTATTAAATCCATATCACATTCATGTAAAGGAATAAAAAACACTTCCATGGAATGAGCCCAATGGTCTTGAACCTCGAAGAGCTAGATTTGATTCAAACTAAGCTTTGCCATCTGTGATTGTCTGTGTGGCCATAGACAAGTTGCTTCATCTCTCCCAGTCTTGAGTTTTTCATCTATAAATTATATTGAACATACCTTTAATTCCATGTAGGAATTTAAAGTGTTGAAGGACTTTACATATGCTATTTTGATATTAATAGCCAATATTAAAAAGGTACCAATTTTAGCAGCATTTTGCAGATGAAGGAATAGAGACATAGATTACTAAATGCCAGGGTGACCAGGCAGCATAGTAGATAGAATGCCAGACTTAGAATCAGGAAGACCTGGATTCAAATGTGACTTCAGATTCTTAGTAGCTGTGTGACCTTGGGAAATTTACTTAACCCTGTTTGCCTCAGTTTCCTCATATGTAAAATGAGCTGGAGTAGGAAATGGCAAACCAGTATCTTTTCCAGCAAAACTCCAAATGGAGACATGAAAAGTTGGATAAGACTGAAAAACAGCTGAACAGTAAAAAAAACTTCCTGATGCTAAGTCCACCTGTCTACTATTATTGTATTCTACATGAGGGGAATTGATAAAATCAGTGCTTTCCAATCTGAGGGTCTCAAGGAATTAATGTAAGAAGTTTGTGAATTCTTATGCACATCAGGAATTAATGCAATAAGTAAGTGGAGATGTTCTTTAGACAAAATAACATTTTAAAATTATTTTTGAAGGTTTTATATATATATATATATATATGTTAGTGTGATTAATAAATACACTTTTTTAAAAAGCAATTGGGGTTAAATAACTTGCTTGAGGTTACATGGCCAGTTATTTTGTGTGGGTTCCAAGTATCTGAGGCCGGAACCAATCCCGGGTCTCTCGACTCTGGGGCCGGGCTCTTACTCACTGCGCCACCTGGCCACTCCAATAAATACACTTTAAAAAGCTACTGAACACATATTAACTTTTTGCCATCCTATATTTTCTCAATCAATGGATATTAGTAATGTAGGTCCTATTATATGGAGGTTCCAGAAAAACATGTCAAAAAGGGATCCTCATACATAGATCATGGCAGAATTATAAGAACTCCAAATCTGGAGTCAGAGAGTATGGGCTCAAATCCTACCTCTGATACAACTTGTGTGACTTTCAGCAAGACACAGGACATCCTTGGGCAGAATTCCCCACATTTGAAAAAGGAGGGTGTTAGAATAGATGATCTCTAAGATCCATTTCAGCTCTAGATCTAACTCCATGATCCTACTCGTGGGACTTTGGACAAAATACTAAATTTCCTTGGGTCTCATGTTCATTTGAAAAATGGGCAGGTTGGATTACATTTCCAGTGAGGTCTCTTCCAATTCAACATCTACAATATTATCATCCTACGTTATTTCTGCTGTCCCTCCTTATTTTGACAATTCTGTGATTTTTTTTTTCTGGTTGCTTTCTAGTGACTGATACGGAACATAGTCTCTCTCAAGTTCCTTATTTAGGAAGCCTCCATCACATTTCTCCATGCTTGCCTAGTCTTCTCTCATATACCCTGGAAAATCTAAGTGCCTGACAATATAGTCCTCATTGAACCCCTACTTATTTCCAGTTTCCCAGTCTATTGGAAAATTGTAGAGCAGCATGAATGTTACTTTTAAAAGGTGTTGGTACATAATGTTAGACTCAAAATCATGAAATGTCTAGAGCTGAAAGGGACTTCACAGGTTATCTGGATAAAACTGTTCTCAAAGAAATGTTGGGTATGGCTTTCTCCTATGTCTTCTCTCTGAGGATATAGCTCTTCCTCAGATTCTGCACAAGTTATGATGAGTCCTCATCTAGGAAATAGACTCAGGTCAGTCTTCTTTAGTGTGAAAAAATCCTTTTCTACAGATATCAAAGAATGCACAGGTACATTTGATTTACAAGTCAGGTAACATGGACACATCCTACGGGCATACATTGAACTTGGGGAATAGTTCTTTGTTGGTGCCTTTTGTCAAGGTCTACCTGTCCAACATTTTAAGAAGACCAGTCCCTTTCAAGTAAAAAAATTGTTCCATCTAAAAGATATTTAACCAACTCTCAGTCACCCTAGCCCTCATTGTCTTCTCATCTAACTCATTCTCTTCACATTAACTTCCCAATTCATACTCTACCCAGCTGGGTAGGTTTTTGTTTTGTTGTTGTTTTTTTTTCCTATAAACAAACAAAAAATAATGGCTCTGGAAAAAATTATGTTCAAAGAATAATGACATAACACCCTGTTTCACGTTGCCAATGTTACCCAACTACATATAAAGCCAGGAATCATGATGTAGTGCCATGATTCCAGGATTTCAAGTAAGGCCAGGGTTTAAAATCTGACTCTAATCAAAGCCATCAATAGCCAAGATGAAAAGATGCTTTAAATAACAACTGATTAGAGAAATGCAGATTAAAATAAGCCCAGGATACTTCCTTATAACCATCGGATGGGTTAAAATGACAGTAAAGTAAAATGACAAATCCTGGAGGGGATATAGAAAAAAATGAGACACTATTATGCTGTTTGTGAATTGGTCCAACCATTCTGGAGAGCACTTTGAAACTGTGACGAAAGGATTTATAAAGCTGTACATACTCTGACCCATCAATACCACTACTCAGTCTGTTTACCAAAGAGATGAAAGAAAAAGAGAAAGGATCTATATGTACAAAAATGCTTATTGTAGCTTTTTTTTCAGTAGCTAAGAATTGGAAGATGAAGGGATGCTAATCATTTGGGGAATGGGGTTGCTGAATAAGTTGTGATATATGATTGCAACGGAATACTACTGTGGCATAAAAAATTCTGATCATAATGGTTGCAGAAAAACCTGGGAAGATTTGTATGAATTGATGAAAAGTGAAGTGAGAAGAACAAGGAGAAAATTGTACACAGAAACAGCACATTTTTAATGATTAACTGTGAAAGATTTAGCTATCCTGACCAATAAAATAATCCAAGAGTATTCCAAAGGACTCAGGATGAAAATACTATCCACTTGCAAAGAGAGAAATGATGAAGTCTGAGTGCAAATTGAAGTATTTTTTTCACTTTATTTTTCTTGCTTTTTCCAACATGGTTAATATGGAAATACATTTTGCAAGATTTCAAAGATATTATTTGCTTTCTCAGTGGGTTGGGGAGGGTTACAGGGATAAAGAGAATTTGGAAATCAAATTTTTTAAAAATATTCATAAAAAATAAATAATACATTTATTCAAAAAATGCCTATTCTTATATATGATAGTTATCCTGGAAAAAGTTATTTAATCTCTCTTAGACTAAGTTCCTTTATCTGTAAAATGGTCATAATAATACCTATAATATTACTTTATGGTTTGTCAAAATAAATAAGGCACATATGTATTAAAATTTGCATTTATTAACGTGCTGTAGAAATCTTTATTTTCATTAGTTATCATTATTATTAATTTAAAAAAATATCATCTTAGGATAATCCTCTTCCTCGGGTTAAATAAGTAGAAACTTCTTTTCAAAGTTAACTGCCTATTCTAGTACCTTTCAATTCAGTTCCAGCAATATTTACATAGGTACCAACTTAAATCATTATTAGCACATATGTACCCTAGAAGCTCCATTATCTCCCATTTTGAAGAACATCTTGCTAGGCTAGCAGCTTGATTCTGTCAGTTTATTAATTAATAAGCATTCATTAAACACTTGCCATTTTCCAGGAACCATAATGCTACTACATCCTGGGGATGCAAAACCACCTCTCGCCTTCCTGGAAGGGGGGATCTCAAGGAGATTACATTTTAATGGGCAAAGGAGAGGAAGACAACACAGTAAAAGAAGTTGTGAAGTGTTTTTTGTTTGCTTTGGGGAGGGCAGGGCAGGGCATAGTAGCCAAGTTTGGAGAATGAGTAACGGCTTGTTTGTGGCCCTCCCCTCTACACTATCCCTTGTTCAAGGCTAGGGTTTATTTTACTTATGATTAATTCCTCCCTGCATTTACCCTCAGCTGCTTCCTCTATCCCTGCTGAGTTGAATATATCCTACAGGAGACTGTGTGTTGAGTTCTACTCTCTTTCAACAAATATAAATTAAAGTGAAGTTCTTGTGATGACTACACTCCTTTTATGTTTCTATATACTTCTACTTGTGTCCCCAATTCCGTGTGTTCCCCTATCCTTCTTTACATTTCTCCCTAATAAAGTCTTCCCTCCTTATAGTATTGCTTTTTATATATTATCAAAACATAACAAAAATTTTTATGTCTTTTGTGTCATTTGACTATCTCTGTGACCCTGTTATGTCATTAGAATTCTGAAAGAACCTTTTTGTCATCCCACCTTCAGTGAAATATAAACAGTATATAATTATAAGGCCCTTTTTGGTAATTTTCTTATATTTATGTTTTCACGTTTCTCTTGACTCCCATATTTGTATTTCTTTTTTTTTTAATTCTGGAAAACTTTATTTTTATCGTAGGTGGAATGGGGACACAGCAAGTTAGATGATTCCAATTTTGTTGGCGACATCTAAAGCATCATAGTCTGGAGCAAGATGGACATAGGCCTTCTCTCCATCAGGCCAGATCAGTGTGTTGACCTTGGCCACATCGATGTCATACAGCTTCTTTACGGCCTGTTTGATCTGATGCTTGTTGGCCTTGACGTCCAGAATGAAGACTAGGGAGTTGTTGTCCTCAATCTCCTTCATAGCAGACTTAGTGGTCAGGGGAAACTTAATGATGGCATAGTGATCAAGCTTGTTTCTGCAAGGGGCACTCTTTGGAGGGTATTTGGGCTGCCTTCAAAGTCTCAGTGTCTTGGGTGGCCGGAAGGTGGGGGATGTTCCGATCTTCTTCTTTTTGTGGCTATGGACACCCTTCAACACTGCCTTCTTGGCCTTCAAGGCCTTGGACTTGGCTTCTGTCTTGGGGGGGGACAACAGCTTCCTTCTTCGCCTTAGGCGCCATGTTGGGCGAAAAGGTCCCCATATTTGTATTTCAAAGTTCCTTTTTTAGCTCTAGTCTTTTCATAAGGCATGTTTGAAGATTTTATTTCATTGAAATTCTATTTTTTTAATTGTAAGATTATATTCAATTTTACTTTGTAAGTTATTCTTAATTGTAAACACCTTTTGCTTTTTAAAATATAGCATTCTGGGGGCGGCCAGGTAGCACAGTGAGTAAGAGCACCGGCTCCAGTGTTGAGAAGACCTGGAGATCAAATCCCAGGCTCAGACACTTAGCACCCACCCAGAAACACCTGGCCATGTAACCTTGAGCAAGTTACTTAACCCCAATTGCTTAGGGGCGGCCAGGTGGCTCAGCGAGTAAGAGCACTGGCTCCAGTGTCGGGATGACCTGAATCAAATCCGGGCTCAGATACTCAGCACCACACCCAGAAATAATAATTGGCCGTGTAACCTTGAGCAAATTACTTAACCCCAATTGCTATAAAAAAAATAAAATATAGCATTCTGTGTTTAGAGTAATAGCTGCTAAATTTTATACAGTTTTGACTACTCTTTCTCAATATTTGAATTCTCTCTTCTTGGTTGTTTGTGGTATTTTTTTGTTGAAATTTTTTGCTGATTTAGCAGATCATTTCTATTTTGTAATTACATTCTTGTTATAATACACCTGGGTAATTTCTTTAAAGGTATTTTAAAATAGGATGTCTTTTTTAAGGATTTCAAGTAGTCCAAAGATTTTTAAATCATTTATCCTTTTACATCACTTTTGCTTTCTAGATTAGTTGTTCATTATATGAGATATATTAAAATCTCCTCTTTTTCCCCAATCATTTAACTTTTTTATAATTCTCATTAATTTTATAATGCTTATTTAATAATTCTCACTTTTTTTTTGTTTTTATTTGGAGGGCAATTGGGATGGACTTCCCCAATGTCACATGACTAGTTTTTGTGTTAAGTGTCTGAGGCCACATTTGAACTCAGGTCCTTCTGACTCCAGGGCCAGGCTCCATTCACTGTGCCATCTAGCTACCCCCTATTCAAATCTTTTTTTTTTGAGGGTAATTGGGGTTAAGTGACTTGCCCAAGGTCATATGACTAGTTTTTGTGTTATGTATCTGAGGCCAGATTTGAACTCAGGTCCTCCTGACTCCAGGGCAGGTGTTCTATTCACTGTGCCACCTAACCGCCCCTGAGAGGGCTATTTAATTTTATTTTTAATGAAGTCTGGTGCTTGTGGAAGGTTCCATACCTCTTGTGTTAAGATGTTGATTGTTTTTTAAGTCTCCATAGGTCTCATTTCTTTTCTTATATAATTTAAAACTTTTTTTCTTAACTTGCATCATTTCTTCAAGATTTGTAATTCTTCTTTTGGGCAAGCTGGATTTTGTTTTTGGTTGTTTGTTTGGAATAGAGGTGCTGTTGGTTTATTCTCTTCTGAGTTTGTGTCCTTCTTCCCCAGCATCATATAAGTACCTTTTTTTGGTTGTTTACTCATTTTCATTACTGAAACCTCAGATGAGTGTTAGGTCTTCCCTATTCTGAGAATCAGATGAAAGTGATGAACTTTCCTGTTTCCCAGACCTTATTTAGACCAGATTCTCCCTTTCTTTGAGGATCAGACTAAGTTGGGGTTTTGACTTGTGCCTTTTCCTTCACTACAGACACCAAAATTGTCATCTCTTTTGACTTGGTTAAAGTCCTTTCCTTTAGAGGAGAAAAGAAAGAGGCCTTTTCTCTGAAACTCCTTTTCTTCCACAACCGACTAAAATCTAC
The DNA here is from genome assembly GCF_028583685.1 of Petaurus breviceps papuanus. Classification (NCBI taxonomy): domain Eukaryota; kingdom Metazoa; phylum Chordata; class Mammalia; order Diprotodontia; family Petauridae; genus Petaurus; species Petaurus breviceps. Next base: position 5,786,487 of record NW_027185799.1, read on the forward strand.
CCTACTCCTCTCACTCATTTTTCCCTCTCTAAAAATAACCAGAAACTTGTGCTTTGCAATTTTTTCTTTCCACTGAGAATTTCCCCCCTCATGCTGAAGATTTTTTTTCCTTAGTTCCAAACACTGTAGCTTTTATTTTCATTTGTGTCCTTTAGAGGATCTGGATCATATGATTGTTTGGGGGAGGGGATAGTGGTGAGGATGATTTGTGTAATAATCAGGTTGTTAATATTGTGTGGTAATCAGGTTATAATACAGAACTCTCTCATTCCCTTTTACTTGGACATCTTGGTGCAACTTTCTATCCATATATACCCAAGACCTGATATTGTAAAAATTCATTCTTCATGCTAGAGAGAAGTAATTCATTCTTGCTACAATTCCAGATCACATTATCAATATTTAAAAATTGGAATGAGAGTCAAAATGCCCAATATTATGGGAATTTGTACTCCTTACCAATTCTGAATATTGATCTGAGAGTTGACCTGGGTCAAGGGTAGTATTGAAGAAGGCGAAGTGGATTCATATTTCAAATTTTGACTTTAGTACCTACATAAGCATTAGCAAAATATTTCATCTCCATAAGAAATGCTAGGGAAGGTGGCCTAGCTATACCAGATTTTAAACTGTATTATAAAGCAGCAGTCATCAAAACTACTTAGTACTAGAGTGGCTAGGTGGCACAGTGAATAGAGCACCAGCCCTGGAGTCAGGAGGACCTGAGTTCAAATCTGGCTCAGACACTTAACACTTACTAGCCATGTGTGACCTTGGACGAGTCACTTAACCCCAATTGCCCTGTCCTCCCCCCTCCAATAGGCAAAAAAATTAAAAATTAAAAACAACTACTTGGTACTGCCTGAGGAATAGAGTAGTGGATCAGTGGGACAGATTAGGTACACGAGTCACAGCAGTCGATGACAATAGTAATCTACTGTTTGAAAAATACAAAGACCCTAGCTTCTGGGATAAGAATTCACTATTTGGGGGTGGCCAGGTGGCTCAGCAAGTAAGAGCACCAGACTTCACTATTTGACAAAAACTGCTGGGAAAACTGGGAAATAGTATGACAGGAACTGTCCATAGACCAATATCTTACAGCATTTACCAAAATAAAACTTAAATGGCTGCATGATTTAGATAAAAGCCTGAGACTGTAGGCAATCTGGGAGAGCAAGGAATAGTTTACTGGTCAGATTTATGGAAAAGAGAGCGATTTATGACCAAAGAAGAGACAGAGAGCATTATGAAATGCAAAATATATACTTTTATTACATTAAATTGAAAAGGTTTTGTACAAATAAAGTTAATGTAACCAGGATTAGGAGGGAAGTGGACAATTGGGAAAGATTTTCTTACAACCAGTATCTCTGACAAAGCCCTCATTTCTAAAATATACAGAAAATTGAGTCAAATTTATAAGAATACAAGTCATTCCCCAATTGATAAATGGTCAAAGGATATGAACAGGCAGTTTTCTGAGAAAGAAATTAAAGCTATCTATAAGAACATGAAGAAATGCTCTAAATCACTATTGATTAAAGAAATGCAAATCAAAACAACTCTGAGTTACCACACCTCACAGGTCAGATTGACTAAAATGACAAAACAGGAAAATGATAAATGCTGGAGAGGATGTGGAAAAATTGGAACACTAATGTATTGTTGGTGGAGTTGTGAACTGACCCAACCATTCTGGAGAGCAATCTGGAACTATGCCCAAAGGACTATGTAAAAAGCATATACCGTTTGACCCAGCAATACCACCTCTAGGGCTGTGTCCTAAAGAGATCATACAAATGGGAGGAGGACCCACATGTACAAAAATGTTTACAGCAGCTCTTTTTGTGGTGGCAAAGAACTGGAAATCAAGGGCATTCCCATTGACTGGGGAATGGCTAAACAAGTTGTGGTATATGCATGGAATGGAATACTATTGTGCTATAAGAAATGAGGAGCAGATGGACTTCATAATGTAGCGGCAAGCACCCCAAGCGTCCTCAGGGTTTGCAGCTACCACAGGTTCTTGGATCTGCTTTGTTAAAGGAAAGCAACTCAAAATGGGTTAACAAGCTTACTTTAATCAGTCAGACATATATCGTTTACCTTGTTCAGGAGAAATGGTCAGCACCCTGAACCTCAAAGTATACAGGCATAATTATCAAGACAGAAACATCAAGTAGACAGATTTCCAAACTGTCCAACCATTACATCCATACCCAGTCAACATCTGGGTTTCCACATTCTGGGTTTTTCAAAGTCGGGGGACTCTCAAGAACGGCTTCCCAGAATTCAGATCAAATCACAGAACACTTCTCAAAGTGAGTCCCAAAACAAAGCTACACATCAGGGCTTATATAGCCTTCTCCTGGCTCAGAGAATGTAACAACCTTATTGACTCACTGGCCAATCAAGAAGTATCTACTGAAAAACAAGCCTCCCCCACCCCAGGCTTCAGGTGCACATTAGCCTAGGGGCAGGGAAGATCTTTAAAATTTACATTCTTATTACACATAATAACGTGGAGAGACTTATACAAACTGATGCTGAGTGAGGAGAGCAGAACCAGGAGGACTTTGTACACAATTACAGACACATCGTATGTGTGATGACTAACTTTGATAGACTGAGCTTCTCTCGGCAATGCAAGGCTATAAGACAGCTCCAAAAGACTCATGATGGAAAGGATATCCACATCCAGAGAAAAGAACTACAGAATTCGAATGTAGATTGAAGCAAACTACTTGCTCTCTCCTTTGTGTTTAATTTTGTGTTGTTCCTTCTTTCTCATTGTACACGTCTTTGGTTATAATTCTTCTTTACAACCTGACTAATGTTTAATGCGAAGGTATTGGTAGAGCCTATACTGGATTGCATGCTGCCGGGCCGGGGAGAGGGAGGGGAGAGAAGGAAGGGGGAGAAAATTTGGAACTCAAGAGATTGTACAAACAAATGTTGTAAACTAAAAGTAGATGGACACATTTAGTAAAATAAAATTGAAAGAAAAAAAGACATTTTATCTCTCTGAGTTCATGTTTAGTCGGATATAAATTAGGGATAATAACATTTGTACTTCTTGCATCTCTGGATAACTTGTAAGGCAAGTAATTCATAAACCTTAAGGTTCTATAGAAATGGGTCTTATTGTTAGGCTAACTATGGTTTTAGTGACTATACAACCCAGATTTTTTTCTCTAATCTCTTCTGACATCATTTCCATGAAATACAAATATATTCTGGAATTTTCAATATGTGCAGAAATTGGAGAATGAATCAAATCAGTAAGCATTGCAAAAAAAAAAACCTATACGTTTAAAAAAAAGCAAAAGGGGGAAAATGATGGGATCTCACAGGCTTTAGTAGCAAATGATTGCTTATGAAAAAATATGCTTATATTGGCTTATATTATGTAATTATGACTAAGTCAAAATGGAAAAGAGTTACCTTTAGATGATGAAATTATCCAAATGATATTCTTTATAAATGACATTATGCTGATTACATAAAGTCTCAGAGTTTTCCTATATCTCCTCAATGAAGTTTAAAAAAATATTGGCCTAGTAATCCATTCACACAGATGTGGGAAAAAGTAAGTGATAAATATATACGGCCCAAAACATATTATGGCATAAAATTGGATGGGAAGCCCATTGAGTTAGTCAAATATACAGTCAATGAAAAAGGCCTAAAACTGAATAGCAGGAAGCAAGTGGAATTCATTACATTTGAAGAGTTGTATAGGGAGCTTTTAAAGACCCCAAGCTTCTCCATGACAAATAATTCTATTTCTTTTCCACCATAATTCTTCAGTTGATATTATATGGCTACAAATTGCACTGTGCCTTTTAGCATTGTGCCTTGGTCTCTGAAGAATCAAAATTATGGGGAACCCAAAAGGAAACACAATGACATATGGTAGGTAAAAAATGACAAGAGTATTTTATCAATGACTTGCATTTAAGATTAACAATATTGTCAAAGAAGTACATATGTGAAGAAAAAATGAACTGGCCATTTAGTGAGACTTAAGGGCTACAGGTGAACAGTCAAAATGTTTCCATATATAGCTATAGCATCAATGCAATCTTTACAGTGCCCAGGATCACAATAAAGACCATGACTATAGCTATCGCATGACATTGGGACGCAAAATATATCAGATTCTCCAGGTAGAGATCAGAACTGAAACATTTATTTAGACACCTGTGATAGTAATGGCAATTAAAGATTCCCCTGTAGTGGCTTGGTTTTCAAATTGATTGTGTTAAAACCCAGAGTTTGTTAATCCCACCTGTGGGATGGGCTTGTTGATGTGAAAAGAAAGTCCTGAATTGGGAGGAGCTGGTGATGTAGATTTGGAGAGACAAGAGAGAGGTGGAAGATCTTTTTTGGAAGCAGCACCTCGTGGAGAGAGAGAGACTAAGAGAATTGCTGGTGGCCGCTTTGAATTGCCCTGGACTTTTGAGACCTGCCCCCTGAGCTGCCAAGGACTGAGGAGACATGGCTGTTTTGCTGGTACTTTGTCTGTCTGTTTTGATGTTATTTTGCCAGATTTGTCCACTGGTGAAAGACTGTCCTTTTGTTGAAGAAGTCCTGGAACCTGGCTGTTTGCTAAGAAGGCCTGCGACTGTCCTGCAGACAGAGAGTGAATACTGTCCACTGGTGAGGGACAGTACTGTTGTTGCAGGGGTCTGGAGACTGTCCTGCAGACAGAGTGAATACTGTCCACTGGTGAGGGACAGTGCTGTTGTTGCAGGGGTCTGGGAGCCTTTCTGTTGGTTCAGAAGCCCTGAAGAAGGATTTTCTTGTTGTATGTTTACAGAAATCCTGGGAGAGGGCTTTGCTAATGTGTTCAGGGGTTCTAGGACTGTTCTACAGACAGAGGATAAATTCATAAAGGGACTGGCAATGTATCTTGTGGCTTTGCTAAGCCTTGTCTCCCCAGGAACTAAGATTGCTGAGAACTTGCCTAGTGTCAAGATGAAGAAAAGACCTCCATTTGGGTATTAAGTGCTGTGTTTAAACTTGATGTAACTCTGGGGTAGATTCAATTGTGATCCAGGGGTGGGGAACTTTTGACCTTATTGTGCTCTGTGATTGACAAATGAAGGTACTTCACCTATGTTTGGAAACTAATCTCCATTTGAGAAGAGGGGCTTTGTGGTGGACTTAATTAAGGTATAGCCTAGGGGTGGAGAAGTATTTAGAACAGAGACTTCATAATTGATTGAATGATTGGAAGGTCCTGGGGTGGGGTAGTACTTGGAGATTATTTAATCACACTTAGTAAATGCTGTATTTTGAATGATGTCATGTTTTAATCTTCTCTGTTCTTGGTTTGTTACTGAATAAAATAGAGAGCACCTATGCTGGTATTTTGAACCTGGGAAGTTGCCTTTGCTTGATATTACATTACAACACCAGAAAACCAAATCCCAAAACCAGTAAGCTTATTCCATCAGAGTACCAAAGATATTCAAAAGTAATAATTATGCTGAGACCACAGCATCCTTTTGCTTTCCCACAAACCAATACAAGATCAATATCTACTCACAAACCTCTCTATCTCCTTGCCTCAACCTCCTCTCTCTTCTACCATCTCTCTGGCTCTGACCAGCTTCCTGTGGTCTCTGCTTCCCTTCAGTAAACTCCTCCCACCAGAGGTTCCATGTGACCACATTCAGCCTATTACAGGGCAGAGTTTATCTTCACAGCAGGGAAGCTTCCTGTGGGCTCTGCTGCACCCTTCAGCAAACTCCTCCCACCATAGGCTCCATGTGATTACATTCAGCCTATCAGGGGGCAGAGTTTACTTTCACAGCAGGGGAGGTCTTCAACCCCCCCCCCCCAGGTCTATTAAGGGTCAGGGAAGATCTTCAAATTCCCATTCCCATTACAATGGCATATAAAAAAAGAAACAGAACAAATAAAACTAGTAGAATCTGACAGTATATAGAGAGAATACCTACAGAGAACACAATACAGAGAATTTATGGGAGGACATAGTGTAATAATAATGCAATATTCACAACACCCACGGTGGTTATGAATATGCTGGCATAGTTGTGAATCACAAAATGTAGCAGATTCTCCACATAGAGGAACCAAAGCCTTTATTCAAATACCAGAAAGCCGAGTCCCAGAACCAGAAAGCCCAGTCCCACAGCCAGAAGGCCAAAGTCATTACAGTAGCCATGAAGTTGATACACATGGTTAATGCAGTGAACACCCACATTCCCAAGCCTTCACAACAGAACAGGCTCCCTCAAGCAGGGTTCCTCCTCTCTCACTCACAGTAGCTCCTCAGCCTGGTTCTTGGAAATTCTTAGCAGAAATTCCCAAAGGAAAGGTCTCAGCAGAAGTTTCAGTCTCCAGATGCTCACTGAGAGAAATTCTGCCATTCCCAGCTGATGCCTTTCCTTATATATGCCTTAGCTCCTCTCTATTCTGCCACTTCCTGTTAGGCAACTTCCTCCCAAGGTTAACTACTTCTGTGTTAATTAAATAGCTTAAATAAGGTGTTAACTTGAAACAAGGTGCCAAGCACCTGCTTACTTGCCAATAAAGATCTTCAGATTCCATTAACATTACACATGGGCAAAAATCACACAAAAAGAGGAGGTATGGAGGGGTTCAATTCAATTCAACAAACATTTACTAAACTTGTATGTGCAAAGCACTATGTTAGACTGTAATCCTACAAAGACGGACAACTAAATAGTCCCTATTCTCTAGAATCATGCATTTTCCTATGGAAAATACAAGGTACTCAAGATGTAAAGATAAAATAATTTCACGGTAGGGATAGCACTAACAGCTAGGGAGGTCAGTAAATACCTTATTGTATACAGAAGGTGGTACCCGAACTGAAACTTGAAAAAAAAATCTAGGCATTCTAAGACCCAGTGACTGAAGAAGGAGTTCATTATTGGCATAAGAAATAGCCTGTACAAAGATTTGGAAGATGAAATGTCATTAACTGAGCTTTTTGACATGAAAATAGAATATATGAAGTAGTCTGGAGTCAGATAGGGAAGAACTCTAAATGTCAAACTCAGGAGTCTCTATCATGTCCTAGAAAATATAGGGAACCACTAGAGATTAATGATCAGGAGAATGATGTAGTCAGGCCTGTACTTTAGGAAGAATATTTTGGCAGGTGTGTAGAAGATGGGCTAGAGGAAAAAAAGACTTGAAGCAGAGAAACCAGTGGTTAATGCATTAATTAGCCCAGGAGAGAGATGGGAACCTGAACTAGGGTGATGGCTAAATTTGTGGACACAGAGGACACTTTTGAGATATACTCTGTCAGTAGAATTAACAATATTTGGTAACTTATTGGATCAAGGGGTGAGGGAGAGGAAAGAGTCAAGGATTATTCTAATATTGTGAGCCTCTGTGGCTAGAAAGAAGGTTTTGACCTTGATTCAACTCAAGAAGCTAGGTAGAGGAAAGCTTTAGGGATAAAGGTAATGAGTTTGTAATCTGTGCTATTGGAGAAAGGACTTGTAAGTCCTTTAGTGAGACCGCAATACCATTGAAGTACATTTTGCATATCATATGGATTCATTATCCATCTATGGGATACAGGGAATGTGTTGTGAGTGATGTAGCATTGACAACTGACCATTGCATTGCTCGTGGTAAAGCTTGAAGGTGAGTCCAGCAATGCAAGTACCAATCTGAAAGCCAGCATCATTAGAAGAGCAAAGGCAACATTATTGGCTATGATTATATTATTTTATTATTATTATATTTTAGGTGAGTCTGATAAATATATCCAGGAAAAATTATAAGTTAGTCTAAAATTATTAGAAGTGTTTTTTAATTACTTAATTCTAGTATTTTTGTGGTAAAATTGAATTTAGGGGAATGAATGTTCTTTCATATAAATTCATATATGAGAAATTTTGAAAATTCTTTAACAAATCAGATTCCCAATTCGATTATTCATTTGGAAAATAGGTTACAGAAAACTCTACAATATAATTGGGAGATTGAAACTGTTACTGATAAAGGAAGGGAAAAGTCAGTTTCAGGGATCTTTGTACTCTTTTTTTACCAAAGAAATCTGTATGAACAGGTTATAAACACCTGGAGTTATGGGAGGTTTAATGGAAAGGAAAACACTGATGGGCCATTAAATCTAGCAGCCAATATAGCTCAGTTTAAGTGCCTGATATTAAAAGTAAAGAGTATTCAGAAAAGAGAAACTCAGGAGTTAGCCTTGCAGAATTGCCACATGGGTCCTGGCTATAAATCATTAGTCTGTAAGCCTCCTAGGAGAGTCTGATTCTCTCCTCTGCTGTTTTACAGACAATCTGGAGGAAGCAGAGTAAAAATGCCATTATTCAAATTCTCTTTTTAAACCAAAGTGAGGGACAATGTAAGGTAGTGGAAAGAATGCTAGACTGAGTTTCCAAAGCTGCTCCAGGCTCTGCCACTGATTCAGGAGGTGATCTTAGACAAGCTACTTGAACTCCCTAAACTTTCATGCAAAATAAGAAAGTGGGGAGGAGGGGTAAACTATCTCTCCTACCTCTAAATTCTATGATTTCTCTCTCTCTCTCTCTCTCTCTCTCTCTCTCTCTCTCTCTCTCTCTCTCTCTCTCACACACACACACACACACACACACAAACACACACACACATTCAAAGTAAAATTTGGGATTTCTCTTGTTTGGATAAATATTGGTATTTTGGGAGGGGGGTTTGTTTTCTTTTGTTTTTTTTTTTTTTTTACCAACTTTGGTTTTATCAACACAGCTTTTTCCATTGAGAAAAACTGAACCTTTAAGTTATTCATGTAGTTACCAGTAGGCAATAATTAGTTCCTGTAATTATAAAGGCTTTTTTATTGTTTTGTTTTGTTTTTTTCCCTAAGATTAAGATAGGCAATCTCAGGCCCCAGAAGTTTATAATCATTAATTTTCCAAACCTCATTTATCAAAAATATAATTTAATTAAAGTAACCGAACAAATAAATAACTAGAATTTAGATTCAGAGGTGATATTTTAGAACAATTTAAAGAAGATAAATGACTAAGGTACCCAGTAACCATATTATCACTAATCTTTTACTTTTTTTCCTCCTTGTCCATTCATACTCAATCTAGTAACCAAAAGTTCACTCTGGAAGAGTACTTTCACTCTATGGTCTGGCTTAGTAGTTAAAGCACTTATTACCCCACAGGTAAATTCTGCCTAGGCTTATACAAATAGTGGTTTTGATGACTTTCTCTAAAGTGGAGGGGAAATTGAGCATTGGGTTGTTATTCCTTGAAAATGCAGAGTTTAAATTTCCCAAAATAGGCATGCGGATAGATTTCAAAATCTTAGAATTATAAGAGAATCAGAGGTCATCCAGTCTTCTACAAGATTCCCCCAATATTATCATGCAACCTCATTCTCACCCTGGCAATCACTGTAGCTCCAGTTGTCTTATCCCTATTCAAGTGCCCTACTCAAAGGAAATCATGCCTGTTTGTCATATGCTAGGGATTTGTCTGGGTATAACTGATAGATAATGTCCTTGGGAAAAAACTCATAATCTGGTTACATATAAAAGACTTATTGACAAAAAGCAATTTGGAACAAAGTGAGGCAACAGACCCATAGGATTTTAGAGTTGAAAGGACATAGATGATCTCTTCTAACCCTTCCTCATGGGACAATTACACAGTCTTCCCCTTTCCTTTAGTCCCACAGAAAAGAATTTTCAATTATGTGATCATATTGTCCCCTGTGCACTGTGAACAGTGAAGAGCACTGTATTACATCCTTCATTTGTGAAAGCGTCTCTGTTCTGAAGGAGTGATGGAGGGCAAGGAGAGGTAATTATAGTGAAATATAATGAATTATAACTTTTTGGAGAAAGCAGGATGATGCTAATCTTGTGATCAATGGCTACATTTGGTAATTACTTCTGCACATTATAACTCAAATTTCCATTTACCTCTCCTAACTAAGGCAATTTATGGGTTACTATAGTGGATGCACATGAAATATGTAGCTATTCTAGATAGTACTAGTGGACTGTTTACTTACTCAGATGTCAAGGAGTAATTATTCAAGACTTTCCCAAACAGTCACATTCAATTAGATTACACTTCATTTTCACATTCATCTTCAGTCCCTTCACAGTCATTTAAATTAATGCACTTCATAGCCTGAAAAAAAAAAGAAAAAAAAAGTACTGTTTGATCCCATTAAAATTATTGACTTTTGCGTAAAGCCAATAGGTACAATTTTTATAATGGAAAATTATTGCCATTACGATCTGAGTATGCTATAATGTTTATCAAATTCTTTTGTAAACCATTCAATTCAGTGGAAATATGCACATATATAAATAAAACATGTTTTTGTAAACACTCTGTTTTTACTCACTTTTAAATTTGTCGACCTTTACACTCCTGCTTCATTCTTTTAAAAAAAATGAACATCCAGATCTCAGAATCTGAATTACTGAATCTCAGAGGCCCTTCAGTCCAAGTGATACTGGAATATTTTATTATACTTGAGTTTGAATCTCCTCTATAAAATCCCTGACAAGTTATTCCATCTGGGGCAAACCATTCTACTTTTTAACAGCCCTGATTTTTTGGAAATGTTTCTTTACATTGAATCAAAACCCATGACTTTCTATGTGTGTGTTTACTGGACAGAATATATGTTTTGTACATATATATACATATTTATAAGTATGCATACATGCATACTTTTATGTACATATCCACACATATATATAGATATATAAGTATGCATATATATATGTGTATATATAAATTTTTGTTTATATCCGTTCAGATACAATCTTAAATACAATAGGGGACAAGGATTGGACCCTGATTTTATTGATCTGGAGCCCTCAGAGTGAGGAAAGTTTTTCTTACAATGCAGATGACTTATACCTTTGGGAGTTGCCTAGAGCAGTGGTTCTCAAATCTTTTAGTCTCAGGATTCTTTTACACTCAATAGCTTTTTGATAGCACAGCTTTCAGTGGTGAAGTGGATAGAGGACCAGTTCTGAAGTCAGGAGGAGCTGAGTTCAAATCCAACCTCAGAAATTTACTAGTTATGTGACCTTAGGCAAGTCACTTAACTCCAATTGTCACCAAAAAAAATTTTTTTTGGGGGGGTAGTATTGGCTGGTGGCTTTTGTTTAGGAAGGTTATAGCTATCAATATTTACCATATTAGAAATTAAAATGTCTATGAATATTATAAAAATAGCTTTAACTGTAAATGTGTCCAGTACACTTTGAGAATAGCTTACTGAGAAGTTGGGTGACTCATCCATAGTTCATAAGACAGTCTGGACCAGAGGCAGGACTCCAGCACATATCTTCCTGGATTCAAAGTAGATCCTCTTCCCATTATGTCATGCTGACTCTCTAACCACTTGTCTACCTTATACAGATAAAAAAAAATGTTTATGTTTTAAACTTTTCGAAATTCTCTCCATCTATGCAGATTATGCCCCATCCATATCATGTAGTGGTAGAGTTAAAGAGTTCCTTGATGTTCAGAGAGATGATGTAATTTGCCCGATGGCCTTACATCTAGTAAAGAGCCAGAGTTAAATTTTGAAATTTGGCTTCAATTGTTCAAAATTTAGCATTTATCCACTATACCACACTATCTCTTACCAGCTACAAAGTGATTGAAAAAAACGACCAAGGGGCGGCCAGGTGGCTCAGCAAGTAAGAACATGGGCCCCAGTGTTGGGATGACCTGGGGATCAAATCTGGGCTCAGATACTCAGCACCACACCCAGAAATAACTGGCCGTGTAACCTTGAGCAAGTTACTTAACCCCAATTTCTTAAAAAAAAAAAGAGCAATGTGTCAAGAAGTCACTTGTGATTCCTTATAAGGAGTATGAAATGTATCAACCAATTTGCTCACTGCTCCATGTTCTACAACCAATAGTCCTATCAGCAGGAATGTGTTGGAACCAGCTCAAACCAGTTGAACATCTGATTGTTAAATTTTATTTTGGAACCTTTAAATATAGAAAATCAGCAAACACAACTATTTTCTTGATTGTCTAGAATTAAAGTCACAAATGAATGTTAATAATGCAGATTAAATTTAAAAATCTGTCAGTGTTTTCAAATTGTCAGTTGCTAAACATTTACCAACACACTACTACCTATAAAGTATGTATCTTATTTAGTGATAAGGAGTTGTTTATTTTTGTTGTTGTTTTTGTGTTTTGTTTTGTTTTGTTTTTCATACCAAGAGAGTTATTGATGGGCCATGGAATAAAACTGTTTAGTTCCAGGATCACAGAATCTAACTTTAAGGGTAAAAAGGTGGTTGGTGAGAGTAGACACACAGTCACTAATTGCAGAAAAGTATAGAAACTCCACTGTCATCACTACCAAATTTATTTTATTAACTTTACATTTTGTTTTGTAGGTTACATTGTATTCTGGGATTTTTAGAGCCACCTTGTGGCATCACAGAAATAGGATGGCAGTTACTGCCTTAGACTCAGGTACAGGGGAGTAAATTTTCCTAGAAACTCATATTAGCCCAAGTTATTGAAAGGGAAGCACTGAGGAAGCTTTTGAGTCATTAGTTAATTGATCTGCCCCAAGCATTACCCAGGACATTCTGCACTTTGTTGGAGCTAAGTGCCTATTTTCCTTCATCCCTGCCTTACTTCAGGTTTTGAAATATTCCATTAACAGGCAAGACTCTAACCCCAGTCCAAGAAGAAGGAAAACTGAAGCTAAACTCATGGATTCCAATACTAGTAAGTAAGATGTTCCCTTGCCTTGCTTTGGTTTGTCTCTTGACAGAACAAAATAAATAAGAGAGAAATACCAATCCAGTTTTCTCATCTAATACTCAAGTTTGAATGTTCAGTAGCCAGCAATCTCTGAGCCCTAGGCTAGATGACTGCTGAGTTAATTGGTAGCTAATGAGACTCTGGAGGACTAAGCCAGAGGGAGTGTTAATTGGGAATCAGTGTAAATGCTTCCCTGCTAACAAGTTGATAGGTACTACTGTTCTGACTTGGCATTGAGATCAATGCTCCCTAAAGGAAGTCACAAACATTTTTGTTTTTGCTTTTAAGGTCTTGGATAGTTTATATTCAAAGACTGTCATATCACTGGGAAGCCAAAGTGACTGCAATACAGTAATTATAATAGCCAAGAAGGGAGTTTGGCGAACTTCAAAATATGGCTACTTTCTTTGCTGTCGATTTGAATTGGTCTTAGGTGAGGAACGCGTTATTATGTTCTAAACATATAGTATACTCATAATATTGTGCATGTATTTTACTACAAGATAAGTTTTCCTGTGGATGACCCGTACTTTGATGGAACTGTCTCCACAGTAACAATAACAAAATCTCTTGTTGAACAAAAAAAAATGTTCTACTGTTTGAGTATTCCACAAAGAGTAAGAGTGAAAGGTAAGGTGATTTTTATAAAAAAGTGTGTGACAACACTCCAATGGCCCTTGGGCTGAATGCCCATGAAGGGACCTAAGCTGCCAAAAACCTTGGGGGTTGTACTCCTACTCAGAATGGGAGGGAGGAAGATGAGATCAAGACTAAGAAGGATGAGTGTGTTTATGTGTCTTCAAAACCTACATCAAGAAGTTTTGAAGACACACAGAGAGGCAGCTAGATGGCAAAATGAATAGAACACTGGATCCAGAGTCAGGAACATTTGAATTAAAACCTTGTCTCAGACATTCATTACCTGTATGACCCTGGGCATTTAACATTTAACAGTTGTTTGCCTCAGTTTCCCCAACTGTAAAATGGGGGCAATAATAACACCTTTCAGGATTATTGTAAGGATAAAAAGGAGAAAATATTTTAAAGTGTGCTATATAAGTGGTATATAAATGCTAGCCATTAAGAGGGAGGTGGTGGGATTTTCTCTATGACTATGGCATTTTCAATTCCCTGCTTCAAAACCCAAGCCTCCAAGAGAAACCGTGAAAAATAAAAACCAAACAAATGGGAGGTATGATTGTAACTTTTATTTTTAATCATAAGTGCTAACTTGGATGGTTGGAGCACTTACAGAAAAATAGTCAGCAAGGAACTGTCTGCCCTCATCTCTTGTTTCTGCACACCAATGTCCTCCTTTACTTCAGAAGGGGTGGATGGTGACCAGTTGCAAAGTATATTTTTATTCTGTTAAGTATCTCATCTGACTGACCAAACCTTATTTTTCCAAAACATCTGTGGTTAAGCCTGTGCATTGCATTTCTCTGTATACCTTGTTAGCAACAAGAGGGCCCAGGAGAGCTTTAGGAACTAAACAGGAGACATTGAACTTTCTTATACAGGGGCCATGATCCCAAACCTCAAATCATTATTAGAGAGTTTTTCCAGTTTCTTACTTGGGAGCTTCATCAGGGGTCCTTCATTATATTCCATAACTACAATTCGAAGGGAAGAATTATTACTAAGGGGGGAGAGGAAGCCTTTAAATCTACTTAACCAGACTAATAAGGCTAATTTAACAACCCCAGGTTATACATGCAAAACAATAATTTTGCATGATGGCAGGTTTCTAATTTATTTGCATGAAAAAGCAAAATTATGGCATAATTAAAGGCCAATGGTTTGTGAGTATTAAAACCCAAGTTCAAATCGCTTTTCTACTCATTACTAATTTGGGGACCTTGGGCAAGTCATTTAACTCTGTGAAACTCAGATTCCTTATGTAATAATGACGTTTTTTTTATCCCTAACTTTCCTTGTACCATTAAGTCACTCTTGGATGTAGCTGAAAAAACATTGGAGTTACAAGGCATGAATGAATAGATTTGAGCATGGGAGGGTGATGGCTAGTAGGAAAGGGCTGATGTAAGAGGAGGGAGCTCAGCTGAGATTTGAAGAGAAGCAGGTATTGTAAGAGGAGGAAGATAAAGAAAGGGTGTTACAGGCCTGTGTACAGCCTATTTAAAGTCATAGTGATTAAGTGTCTGTTGTGAATAATAATAAGGTATGTAGAATACATGAAAGGTAGTAATTCTTAGTCCTGTGTCCAGTACCCTGACATTCAAAAGAATTCAGGGTGAAGAAAATATAGTATCCCAAACTAAGTCTCCCATGCCAAAGTAATTAAATTCAACCAATATTTACTAAACACCTACTTTATACAAGAACACACCAGGAACTAGGCTAGAATTATAAAACAATTTAAATTCTTTTGGAAAGGTTTTTTATTGAGTAATCAGGAATTTTGGAAGCTGGTATAATTTTCTCCACTTATGAGAAACATCTTATACTACTGTGGATATGTTATGATTTTTTTAAATATAAGTGTTTTATGATAAAATGTTCATTGCTTTAGGACTTCATGCTCAAATCCTATTTTAATGGATTTTCAGAGTCATAAAAAAGAATGAAAGGCTAAATTCAGCACTGCTCAAATTTTGCATGTTTGAACCATTTTCTTTTACCCTATTAGTGAGCTTAATAAGAAATTTTTGGTTTTCATTTTGTACCACCCAAGGAACTCATATAAATTGAAATCTTAAGTTGTTATTTTAGAGTATGAAAGCCATATTTATTACATATCATTAAGATTAAAACTCCTGCTGTACATATTAAAAATGTAAAAATTTATCATTTTCAGATTGTAGAAATTATATTCCATGGAGGTGTGATAGTAATGAAATATAAAGATTCCCTTGTCCTGAACTGGGGGGAGCTGGTGACGGGGGGGGGGGAGGGGGGGGGGGGGGGGAGGAGAGAGAGAGAGAGAGAGAGAGAGAGAGAGAGAGAGAGAG
>NW_027185799.1:5802361-5895152 GCF_028583685.1 Petaurus breviceps papuanus
GAGAGAGAGAGAGAGAGAGAGAGAGAGAGAGAGAGAGAGAAGAACTTTTTGGAAGCAGTACCCTCCTGAAGGCAGAGAGACACTGAGAGGATTGCTGAGGGCCACTTTGAATTGCCCTGGACTTTTGAGACCTGCCCCCGGAGCTGCCAAGGACTGAGGAGACATGGCTGTTTTGCTGGTACTTTGTCTGTCTGTTTTGATGTTGTTTTGCCAGATTTGTGCACTGGTGAAAGACAGTCCTGTTGTTGCATAAGTCTTGGAACCTTTCTGTTGGTTCAGAAGCCCTGAAGAAGTATTTTCTTGTATGTTTACAGAAATCCTAGGAGAGGGTTTTGCTAATGTTTTCAGGTGTCCTAGGACTGTTCTGCAGACAGGGGATAAATTAATGAAGAGACTGGCAATGTATCTTGTGGCCTTGCTAAGCTTTGTCTCCCCAGGAACAAAGATTGCTGAGAACTTGCCTCATGTCAAGATGAAGAAAAGACCTCCATTTGGGTATTAAGTGCTGTGCTTAAACTTGTTGTAACTCTGGGGAAGATTCAATTGTGATGGGGGGGGGGAACTTTTGACCTTTTTGTGTTCTATGATTGAACAAATGAATGTACTTTACTTATGATTGGAAACTAATCTCCATTTGAGAAGAGGGGCTTTGTGATGAACTAAATGAAGGTATAGCCTAGGGGTGGAGTAGTATTTAGAACAGGGTCTTTGTATTTGATTGAATGATTGGAAGGTCCTGGGGTGGGGTAGTACTTGGAGATTATTTAATCACACTTAGTCAATGATGTATTTGGAATGATGTCATGTTTTGATCTTCTCTGTTCTTGGTTGGTCACTGAATAAAATGGAGAGCACCTATGCTGGTATTCTGAACCTTGGGAAGTTGCCTTTGCTTGGCATTACATTCTAGGAGGTCACCTTGTCAAAATCATTAACAAAGCACAACAAAGAATAAGAATAAAACTTAAACTTCTATTGTGCTTTGCAATTTAAAAAGCGTGTCAGTATACATTATGAAATGTGATAACACCCTGTGTTATAGAGATAGCAAAGATAACTAGATGAAAGGAAAAAGGACTAAATGACCAAAACAAGGACATGTAACAAGCCAATCTAGACTGAAAAGTAAGTCTTCTCTCCCCAAGCCTAGCATTATTATTTTTATTTCTACTATATTATCTTCTTCTATGGTATTTCTATAACAAAGAGGAATTAGTGGACCTTTAATTATGGACCTGATTTTATACTTATTAGATGACATCACCTCCTACTTTACTCAGAAGATCAAGGCCATTGGTCATCAGCTTCCTCAACTTCTACCAACAAGCATCTGTATTTCTTCCCATCTGCACCCATCTTTTCCTCTTGTTCTCCTAACAAAAAATATTGTCAGTCCCTTTCTCAAATGTGACTTCTCTGCATGAGCTACTCTTCCCTCAACCATATTCTATCAGTTATCTCCTCTCTTTCATGCATTTATAGCATTTTTATATGAGAGGCTCTCCCATAATGAGAGTGACCAGAATACATCATGGGCCTTCCTTGACCTCTCTGCAGGTTTTGCCACAGGATTAGTCCCCTCGACTGGATATTTTCTTCTCTCTGTTTCTGAAAAAAGCCAATTTTTCTTTGGAAAAAGAGGGTGTAGTAAGCAAATTAAAAACCTAGCACAGTGGCATGATACTCATCATTTACTCATCATTGTTTAATGATGAATAAATCCAATTATCCATATATCTACTGTCATGTTCTAAAAGTGCACCAGACCAAGCTTCTAGAGATTTCTTAATTTGCCTTGATAATTTAATCCTTCAAAAGTAGGAACCAAGGAGATAAACTTCTCTTCTAAACCTTTTTCTTACCAATAATAAGAAACTGCTTCCTGAAAGTGGAAACAATGGGAATCTTGGAGTTTGGGAGGCGAGGAGGTAGGGAGAAGTAGCCAATTACAAATTTGTATTTAACAATACTGAAGATGGTCATTATTTCTGAATTCCCTGGTTATAATTGGTATTCATCTGAATTCTGTTTCGCCAATGTGCCTACCCATTATAATAAGGTTTCTGATGACATTTAGTGCACTGTCAAACAAGGCCTTTTCTTCCCTGACCAATAAATCAGTGTACTCATGACAATTATTTTTTGCTTTAGATAAATTTATTTGAATGAGTGGTTTTTTTTTTACATTTTCTTTGGTGACTTCTCATTGCCAAATATATGGAATAATATACTGAATAGTACATATTCAATTGTGAGATGTGTGGTAACCATGCAAGATGTGCATGTCCATATGGTTTGCACAAATATATAAACATTGTCTTTGAAGATTCTATCTTCCTATGTGAGTTTGTGCTGTTATCAAAAGGTACAAGGCTACTCCTGTAAAACAAGTCCTTTTTTAACTTAGCTGGTTGAGATACAAGAATTACTTTAAAACAGCTGTCATACATGGAGCTACAGGTTACTTTCAGCCATTAGTCTTTCAGCAGCCTAAATTAGATTAAAATATAATTGGAAAAGAACAAAATAAATAAAAATATAAGACACAGATAATATTAATAGGTGGTTTTCTAAGTCAATAAATGTCCCACAAGGGATTATTACTCCTTTTTTTTTTTGCTTTTTGGAGGGCAATGAGGCTGGATCTGAACTCAGGTCCTCCTTACTCCAGGGCCAGCACTCTACTCATTGCGCCACCTAGCTGCCCCAATTACTCCTCTTTTCTATTTGAATTTGACACTAGTGCTTTAAAAAATAATTGATGACCCAAGGAAGCAATAGGCCAGGTGTCAGAGGAATAGTGAAGACAATGATTTCTACAACAGTCTTATGGAGGAAAGAAATAATGGACTTCAATAGACTTGAAAGTCTTCATAACAGACATGGGAAGTGAACTTTAAATTTTGAATAACAGGTAGAAATGATATGAGCAGAGAAGAGTAAGGAGAGCATTTTAGGAAAAGAAAAAAAAGAAGAACAGTAATCAGAAAGCATGGCAGTGAAAATGTGCCAGACACAGTGTGAGAACAGTGAAGAAAGCAATTAGACTGGAGGGTTGTTGTCTAATTGAGTCGAGGGAAATTGGTTTGCAAAGGGAGTTTGTAGCCAGATCATGTGAACGTATGCACATGTTTGTGTAGAGGTGGGGGGAGGGATCAAATGCCAAATTAAGATGTATGGGCTTTAATCTGTAGGCAACAGGGACTCATTGTCAAAACTTGATCTTTGGGAAGGATATAAAATTATTCACAAAAATGACTGATAATCCTTTTAAAAGTCTTTTCCTTTCCTAGGGGTATGCATTTTAAAATGTGGTCAAAGTCATAAATCAAAAATGTAGATTTCTAACTATAGAATCAGATCTTTGTTCAATCATTTTTCAGTTTTGTCTGAGTCTTCGTTATACCATTGGTTTTGATTTTTTTGTTTGTTTGTTTGACTTTTTTTTTGGCCAAGACACTAAAAAGGTTTGTCATTTCTTTCTTAGGATCATTTTGCCAATGAGGAAACTGAAGCAAACAGAGTTAAGTGATCACAAAGCTAGTAAAAGTCTGAGGCTGGATTTGAACCCATATCTTCTCCCCCTTATAGAATCAGAGAGGGAATATATATATATATGTATATATATATATATATATGAATATGAACTGAATTTGAATTTTGATTGCTATTTACTTCTTGTATGACCTTGGGCAAGTCACATATTGTATGAACCAAGGGAATTGGATTAGATTAATTCTAATGTACTCCTATTATTTAGTTAGGGGGCTCTTGATTCTTTGTATCATATTGAGCTGAATGTTACTCTGCAGTGGTCAGGGCTATTGAAAACAAAAACAACAAATATTCTGATCACATATAGAAAACAATCTACTTTCAGATCAGACAAAAGGAAGAGGGTAAATGTACTAGTTATACCACATTGTGTGGTATATCTACTACATATGGATATTAATATACATTAATTTAACAAAAACATTCTAGATTCCTGCCCATTATTCCTGAGAGGCAGCCATTAATATACATTTCTTGGGTTCCAGAAATATATAGTCACAGTTTTCATGGAACAAAAACAGTAAAGATACAAATTTTACACCTTTCAAGATTATAAATTTCTTGGAGAGACCTAATATAGTTACCTGGAATAGTTTAACAATGATCACAAAAAAGAGACATAATAATTGAAATGATATATAGAGACTAAAAGAATGATTAAGAAATAACTGGGGGAATTATCAGAAAAGTTGCATAACAATCCTCTCCCCCCTCCCAGTCTTTCCTTTTTCTTTCATTTTTTTCATCCTAAGCCTTACATTTTAAAAGAAGCTTTAATTACATACTCTCTCTCTCTCTCTCTCTCTCTCTCTCTCTCTCTCTCTCTCTCTCTCTCTCTCTGTCTCTCTCTGTCTCTGTCTCTGTCTCTCTCTTGATTAAAACATTTGAAAATGAAAATATTTATTGATTTACTAGCAATCCACAGATCCTACTGATTTGGGGGAGAGAAGGATCTCTCCTCCTTGGCTCATTTGTAGTTAGAACAGAAAATGGGAAAGAACCTATTTTTAGCTTAGACCTTAATTGTCACCAGTATGTTTACAATTCTATAAGAGATTGCTGCCACTTGTCTTAAATTAACATGTTACTCTCTTGTCATCACAGCCACATTTTTTTTATAAACAACAAATGGTCTTATCACATATAGAAGCAATCTACCTCCTCTCAAACATCCAGACAAAAGGGACTAGGTAAATGTGGTAGTTACAGTACACAGTGACCCTGCTTCAGCAGAATGCAGTTCCTTTATTGGAGGATTTGCTGCTTAACTGTGTGCCTCCTATTCTTGAGTCTCCCAAGGCTGCTTATTTGTACTTAAATGCATATATTTTTGCCTAGTATTTTCAGATTTGTTTGCAGATTACCTTAGAGCTTCCCTACATACTCTGTTGTGAGCACAGTGAGCTACAAATTTTACCATGCTTTTTCTGCCTAGTAACTGATTTGAAATATGTATCACAAGCCTTCACTCTTTGAGTCATATGAGGGGCAAAAGCATTGTCCCCTGAAGATTACTTCCACAAAATCAGCATTGTTATCAGAAAATGTACATTAGACTAGGGGTACCTTTTGAGGTGGGGGATTCTCGCAGAGGCACCCAATATGATTTTGACAGGGACTAGAACCTTGGATTTTTGAGTTAGTCTTCCTTCAGCAAAAAAGGCCTATTTTGTTAACAATTTAAAACAAATTGTCAAATATTTGAATTTTATATGTTACAAGCTGAGAAAGAAGTATCAGTTGGTTCATAGAGAAGCATATCCCTAATGACCAAGTAGGCTTTTGAATATGATACATTTCCCATAGATAATGATAATATAGAGAAAACATATAATCATACTGGGCTTAATTAGCCTTGGGGTTATTTATTATGTTTTAGGGAAGGGGAGAGAAACCATCAAATATGCTAGACTTTCATTGACTTCAGAAGGTTGAAGACAAAACTAATTATTGTTGTCTTTGGTTGTCCTTGAACAAGAAATTGTATTATTATACATATATACATATATGTGCATATATGTATACCTATCCGTAAGTGTGTGTGTGTGTGAGAGAGAGAGAGAGACAGAGAGAGACAGAGAGAGAGAGAGAGATTTGGCAACTTAAATCTGAAAGGGAAGCATATTCTAAAATGGCATTGCTCATGTCAAGAAAGGGTGCTGACATCAGAACCTCCTAGAAGCCTTGGTAAGATCCATGTAGGTAGATGAGATGGCCAGTTTTTGTTTGAATACACCTGGCACTTAGTACAAGAGCACATGTTAGATATACAGAAAACACTTACTGAATGAATGAATGAAATAGGCATTCAAATGTGCCATCCATGCCTTTAGTACTCAGTACCCTATTACACAAAACACATGCATCTGACAATGTTCAGAGTCGAAAGCAGGACCTAGAGCTACAAGGAACCATTTAGCTGAAATAGACTCGCCTTATCATTTTATAGATGAAGAAAAAGGTCAGGGAGGGAGTAACTTGCTTGAAGTCATACCGGTCTAAAGCAGCAGAGCTGGGATTCAGACTCAGGATCTCTGATTCCAAACCAATATTCTTTCCATACCGTGGTAATGTGAATAACTAACCTTATTTTCTAATCTCAACTTGATGACCTCTACCTCTGCCAAAAACAACTAAAAACAAAATCATCCTCAACACCAATTTTGGATGCTGCCATTTTAGTTGAATGATTCTTTTTATAGACAGTCTAGTACTCATTTGTTGCTTCCTTACACATTGGAAGTAGGGAAGCCTTGAAGCTTGTCAGGCACCAAAGAATTTGGATAACTCATCTTCAATTTCTTGAGAATAGAAAAAGTCGTCACAAGTTGGGACTTTTAGATGGAATGCAACTGTTTTAACTTCATAAAATATTAACCCAGGGAAGTTTAATTTTACCCTCTAGCTGCTAATTACTTTTTCAAGATGCATACCTGCTTTCCTTTTCCAGAAAACATCTTCAGATTCCCTCCCAGCAGGAGCTTGGAAGGTAACACCTTCTGAAGTGTTAATGAGGTACTTTGCCATTTTACTATGGGGTTCTTTTTTCAAAGGATAACATTCCTGTAGCAAATAAACTACTGATCTCTGAACAAGGGGCTCGGTGTTTGTTTGTTTTTTTTTCAAGTAAGGCTAAGGAAAATTGGAACATTAATAAATATTTAAATTTCAAAACTAAAACCCTCCATGTTATATAGAAATTAAAATCCAGGCATGTTGGAGACTGACAGACATTGGGGAAATTTTTGCAAAAGATACACATTCCTTCTTAATTGTGGCTGATGGGGGGATTCCACGAAGTCCTCCTCCATCCTTCCTCTCTCATGGCTTGAAGGGAACCCTGAATTCTCAGAGACTTTGCCAGTGGAGAACAAGCTTAGATGGTTTCAGACTCATTAGAAAGATTTTGGGTATTGCCCTAGCAACAGACTGTTTTACTGTCTTAAGAACAGCTCATCGATATTTCTCTTTCTCCTTCCTTCGACCTTCACCCAATTAGTGTGTGTCATGTTTTCCCCTCTGATTCCTGAACCACGAGTGTACCTTTTTGCTATACATGGTATCCCAAAAGTCTAAACTTTAATACCTTACAATACAGGATTGACAGATATCTGAACAGAGAGGGAATAAGCATAGCAAAGAATGGATCTAATTTATGTGTAAGTTGTATTACAAATTTAAATGAGAGAGCTTTAAATACTGAAAGATGGAAGAGGGAGATTTAATAGTTGAAAACGGCACTGAGACTTTTGGGACATCCTATACAATGCTACCCTAGTGTAACCCTTACCCTTTTGGCCTATGTCATTTCTTTTTGTTTTTTGCTTTTTTTTTTTTTTTAGATTTTTCTTTTTGCTTTTTTTTGGAGGGGGGAGGGCAGGGCAATTGGGGTTAAGTGACTTGCCCAAGGTCACACAGCTAGTTTTGTATTAAGTGTTTGAGGTCGGATTTGAACTCAAGTCCTCCTGACTCCAGGGCCGGTGCTCTATTCACTGTGCAACCTAGCCGACCCATGTCATTTCTTTTAAGAAAAGTTTAATCGCTCTAAGTCACACTTTGGTCCCGGGTTTCATCCAACAATATATGTGTGGTTAAATTTGCCTCCTTGTGTTAGAACTTCTAATTCTTCTTTTTTGTTGCTTAAACTTTTAACTTTTGAGAACAAACATTTGAGACCATTGGTTTTACAATTGACTTCTTTCTTAGTTTGTGTCTGCTGTGAATTTTTAGATACTTCAGGTGTAATTCTTCCATTTTTCTGCAGTCGCTCTGTAATATCTAACTTTGGGATATATTTAGGAAATCTTCTCTCTTCCATCCTTATGAATTTAAAACTTTTTCATTTAAATTTGCAATACTACTCTTAATAAATTTTTATCATCTTTTGCAATGTATACTCCGTTGCTGTCTGGTTACTGTCAATCCTACATTGTAAGCCAGCATCCAGAATTCCAATTCCAATTCCCAAATCAACTTCTTCATCACCTGTTCATTCTCCAAATTCATTTTTCTCTTCTTCATAAGCTGCTATCAGCAGACAACAGTGAGGAAACCACACCCCATACACATATGGTATTTAGTTACTTTCCAATACTTCAAAATGATTGGGAATAATTTTTTGGTTTGTCTGAAAGTATCACTTGTGCTCCCTTGAATCACAAGAAGTGGGAGCTGCCATTCATTCTGATAATTCTTAAAAGATTTTCAGTTATGCTTTAGTTTCATGTCCTCTGAAAGACAAAGAGCTCTGTGTTGATCTGGTCAACAGCTGTCTCCATTATCATTTGAATGGGGAATCAACAACTACTTCTCTTCTTCATTTGCCCTTTACTGGAATATCTATCCCTTGATGATTTTTATGAATGTACTATATCATTCTTTGGAGGACTAAAAGTTTCTTCTTTTTCAGACACCCATTGTTTACTTCTTCAGAAAAATGAAGTTTATAATACATTTCTTATCCTCTTGTTAAATGAAGTTACAGATTATGTTATGTTGTGTTGTGTTATGTTATTTTTTGTTATGTTATGTTATGTTGTGTTGTGTTATGTTATGTTATGTTATATTACATTATATTATGTTATGTTATACATTACAATTAGATTGACTTACTTTATTCCCAAACTATCTCGTCATCATCCACCTTGCCACTCAGATAAGATCATGGTCTGGAGGACTTTAGCCTTTCATCTCCAGAAGTTCAACCCCAAGGGCCCACTATACTGCTTAGTCAGTGCTTCTCATAACCCATTATTTCTGGCTAGGCCAACTCTAGCCATGCTTCACTAACCACCACCAACCCCTCTCTCCCCAAACCCCATCTAGGCAGCTGCCTTCCTGATGAACCAGGTACTCTAAATCATTCAATCAAAAAAATATCTATTAAGCTTTTACTATGAGCCAGATGTCGCGCTAAGCTCTAAGGATACAAAGACAAAAACATTTCTGTGAGGCTTACACCCCTCACTCACCTCCACACAGATCCACTGCTTTCCAATTCTAGAATTATGATCAGATCAATATTATGGTTTCTAATGGAAAGGGTAGATCAATCTTTTTTCCCTGTTACTCCACTTACTATAGTTATCTAAGCAACAGTGGGGGAAGGAGGCCCCAATCCTCTTTATATATCATATTTCCAGTAGAATATGGGTTCTTTGGGGGCAAAGAAACTTTCTTTGTTTTATAGTTACACATCCATAATGCCTAGCACACAAATTGACAGTCCTTAATATGTTCTTTTTTTTCAGCTATTTTTTCACTCATTTATTTAGAACTGATTCGCTTAAAAAACAACTTGGCAGAAGACTCCAGTGAAGTTGCTCTGGTGTCTGTTCTTTGTCCTGTGTTATCATTTTTTTTCCTTTAAATCAATGACTAGGATAAAGATATAAATGTAGCCTAAAATCTTATTAACTTTTTTTCTCTGGCACCAAATCTTACAATTGACTGATTTTGAATGCATGGTCAATTAAATCTAGTGGTCTTTTTGAACACCAGTTATGAAAACAGGGCTGTCTGAAATGTAAACTGAAGTTTTGCAAAATGTGAATTCTGGAGGTTTTACTCATTTCTCCCCCTCCTCCAACTAGTTCTAAAGTGTACCATCCTCCCCTATTTTATACATCTATTGCCAATTATGTAAATTCCTGTGTGTGTATGTGTGTGTGTGTACATGTCACTGGATCATGTTTTTTTTTTAATAAAGAGAATAAGTGGTCAAGTCTAATTACATTTTTACAGATAAGTGTGTATACATGTCAAAAGTTTGTAGGAGTAAATAGTTTGATAATAGTAACCCTCTGTGATTTACATAATGACACATAGCATCTGAAAATATTATTTAAGGGCCAAAATTAGAGATTCTTACAATCAAGAAATATGCTCAATAAAGGGGGAAAATTATACTGGAGAATATTTTCTGACATCTCTGAGTTGCAAATGAATGCAGACATTCAACAAATAAAACCCTAGGATTTCGAAATTTGATTTCAAACAAATGAATTTTGAACCCAAGTGTGACAGATACTTCCTGGGGTGTGTTGTAATCTATTTAATTTATCCATGCTCACATCCCACAAGCTGTATAGAAAACCATAGTAATTCTTTTTATTTTAATTTTAGTGGGTAAAACTTTTGAAAAAAAAATTAATTGACTGGATCTTGTTCTCTTTTCTATAGATCAAGGTAGCAACTATGAATCCTCCTGGCCATCTTATTTCCTTTGATTACAAATTAAATAAATCAGCAGCCAGGCTAATGATTGGCAAAAATATCACCTGTTAAACTTTTATTTCTTTCTCTATTCTCCACTAGTACTGCAGCCAACTTTTAAACTTATGAACGAGGTTGGTTCACTCAAACAGGAAAAGCATCTCAGACAAATAAAGCAAGCGGACAGCAGGCTATTTCAGGTCAGCACTTTGCAGCAGACTGAAAGGTTATGCTGCTTACCTCTTTCATGCAGTGGGCAGCAGGGAAGAGTACTGAACAGTAGGACAGCATGGAGAAACTCGTCAGCTCTCTGATTTTCTGGGTTAATACTTCCAAGCCTGCTAACATTACTCTGTGTGAAGTATTCTCCTTCTCTCCTTTTTCTCCCCTCTCCAATTCAATTATAAGAACCAAAACCCCATCCTAAAGCCCAGTAAATGAGTTCTGGATTATGAGCCTCATTGCTTCTCTCTATTAGAGCAGGGAAAAAGAAAAGATCAGTGCAAACTGTATTATAATCTACTTTAGACTCACTCACTCTTTTATAAAAACCAAAGCCTATCAATTAGATCACAGAATTTTAGAAATGCTAGGGACATTGGAGACTGTATATATTTCTACCATCTTGTCTTAAAAGAATGGCAAGAAGCAGAGGCATTGTGGTGAATGGGCCAATTCTGTTCAAGTGAATTTCAGTGAGAAGCTGACACACGTATTGAGTACTTTGGCTTCCTTCTCTGAGACAGGCCAGATACATCTGAGGGATTCGGTATCTCTTCTGTAACATGTTGGCTTTAGTGTCCATTCCACTGTATTCCTCCCACTATTAACACCCTAATTCTACTTACCCAATTAATATAAACCAGCTTTTACAAAAGGATATTTACTTCTAAGATACAGCAAGAACTCCCCACCAACTTGAGTAGCACATGCTTCCCTCTACTACTCTGAACTCTGGGGATAGGGAGGACAGACTTACTACAATTTCTATATAACATTGGTTCTACCAAGTTCATGTCTAAATGCAACACTGCTATTAGATAAGACTTTCTTTTATTTTATATACCACTGGACTTGGTCCCAAATATTATTCCTCAAAATGATACTTGCTACTCACAAATCTCAGCAAAAAATATCTATTATTGGACCTCTTGATGGTATGCATTTCTGTCCTTGAAAAACTTGCATGGCTATTTCACCTAAAATGTCAGAACAAATAGGAGAACAAAGAACTGAGGTTTATACTCATGGGCCACATATTGACCTGAATGAGGAAGAATAAAGGCCTTTTCCCTTAAAATACTGTCTCTCACTAGAATGTAGAGAATGGACGAAGTAAAACAAATAAACAAACAAACAAAAGCAGTAAAACAAATCATTCCCCTAATGACAAAGTCAACTATTGCCTTTCAAATTCAGTCCCATTTCTAGCTATGGACTGCAGTCAAAATGAGTTCTATTTACCATGTGGTTAGGAGTCTTGAAACCAGAATGTCTATGCATTTTTCAAATTCCCCAGGGGAATTTCATCAACCAAACACTACACACACACACACACACACACACACACACACACACACACATACACACACACACATAGACATCTTTTGCTCTCCACCAGACACTCAATTCTCACCTATGGCTCCAAGAAGCTGTAGCATGTGCAGCAACCACACTCTGTAAAATCCCCTGTGCAGACAGGCTACACTTAGGGCAGTGAGGCTAACTGATGGGCCACAAACCTTTTGGTGAATTAATGGAGTGTTTATCCCAAACATGAGAAGATTTCCCCCCATCGGAGGATGAAAGCAATTTGTTCCAACAGCCATGAAAGCAGCTCTTAGAGCTAGGTCAGACATCAAAACTCAGGATGAGGGGTGTCTATGGTCCTAGGTACATGAATATCTTATAAAACTACTTAATCAATTGCCGTGACTTTCTATTGCTTCAAGGATCACATATAAAATTGTCTGCTTAGCTTTTAAAGGCCTACACAACTTTGCACCAATCTATCTTTCCAGCTACAATTGACATTATTCCCTTCTCTACATTCTGTGACCCAGCCAAACAAGCCATTTCTCTATTTCTTACATTCAACACTCCATTTACTCTCTGTGGATTTTCACTGGCTTTCCTGCATACCTGAAGTGCTTTGTTTCTTTTTTTTTGGAGGTGGGGAAGGAAGGGCAATCGGGGTTAAGTGACTTGCCCAAGGTCACACAGCTAGTTAAGTGTCAGGTGTCTGAGGCTGGATTTTAACTTAGGTCCTCCTGACTCCAGGACCAGTGCTCTATTTACTGTGCCACCTAGCTGTCCCTGAAGTGCTTTCCTTTTTCACTAGCTCACTGAGTCCTTTCCATCGTTTAAGATGTGCCATCTTTCCTGAATGTCCTGAGCCTTTCCTGATTGTCCTAGCTGTTAATATTCTTTCTTTCAAATTGCATATATATATATATGTTTGTGCATACACACACAAACACACATGTATATTATATAGTCATATTTTTCTATTTTATATCTATTCGGTTCATTTATGTATATATGTTTGCATGTGAATGCGTATATGTGTATGTGTGTGTGTATGCTTTTGTTGTCTCCCCGAATAGAATAT
This sequence comes from Petaurus breviceps papuanus, assembly GCF_028583685.1. Lineage (NCBI taxonomy): Eukaryota > Metazoa > Chordata > Mammalia > Diprotodontia > Petauridae > Petaurus > Petaurus breviceps. The sequence continues at coordinate 5,815,242 of NW_027185799.1, forward strand.
AAGTTCCCTGTGATTAGGTATGATTTCATTCTTTGTTCTTGTATCCCCAGTGCCGAGTACAGTGCCTGCCACATAGCAGGCTCTCCATAAGTATTTGTTGACATGTTTTGCCTACCTCCTCCTCTTCTCTCATTCTTGAAACTACTTGAGAGAAGATAATAGAAAGGTTTTGTTTTTTAATTTAATGGATCTCACAAGTGAGAATAAGGTTGTTTCCTCAATATTTATAGTTTTTAAATTATAAGGATGTTTAAGGAACACTAGCACTTCTAGTCATTTTCAGGGCTGCTGATCCATCTTTGGTGGAGATTGGTTAGGTATCAAAGACACCAAAGTCATCTACTGAATCCTGGGCCATAACCAGTCATCCTGATTTTTGTCTTGATACTGGACTTCAATGATTCTGGAAGGGAGCATGAGGCTTACAATTTTGTGCAACTCTAACTCACTTAAAATCAATTCATGTATCAGGCGAGACATTATCTTGTGATTTCATTGGTTCTCTTAGAAAATGAAGGACAAACAACAATTGCGTTTATGTTTATTCCTGAATTTGTTCTATTCCATTGTATTTCCTGAACCTAGATGATTAACCAGTAATTATTTTTGATGAACTTGTTCCAACTTAGACTTACAGACTAGGGGAGATGTTGTCCAGGAACAAAGTGAATTTGGAATGTAATTTGAAGAAGCTTACTGGGCCAAGGGCAGAAAAGTTGTTCTGGGTTATGAGATTTTACTGAAAGAGATTTTTTTGAGGGGAGAATCACATTTAGATATATTCAGGTTTCTTTTTCATTTGAGATCATGCCCACCACACCATCTACTGAGGATCATTTTTATTATTAACTTTTGTTTGAGTTCCATGGTCTGAAATGTCATGAATTTGGGTTTTTCATTAGTTAGGTATCTCTTTCACTGATGCAGCTCACAATCCTTCTAAGACTCGGAAAGTCACTGTGACTGAGAATTTCAGCCACTGATAGTCAACCAGACAATGAATATCTCTGAATTGATCTGGTCTGGAAGACACATGGCAAATGTAAAAATCTGTCATCAAAAGTAAATCTGTCATCAGAACATACTCTACAAGAAAAGCCTTTTCAGTATGTTACAACCTGCCAAAGCATGTATGCAATTAGTATTAACTTTGAGATTTCAGAGTCACTTTCACTCCACAATGACCCTAGGGCCCTATGAAGTCAAAGCATTTCCCTTGATTGAGTCTTGAATAATAAAAATAATGCAGACTTTGGAGTCAGGGTATACCAAGGTTCAAATTCTGGCTCTGGTAACTAACAACTATGTGACCCTGGGCAAGTCACTTAACTTTTTTGAGCTTCAGTTTCCTTGCTTGTATGACAGAGATGATTATAATTGTTGTATGTGCTTTATCAGGTTGTTGTAAAGATGAAAAAAGATAATATATGTAAAATATTGGCAAACCTTAATTTCTATAGAAACGATGGTTTAGAATTAAAATGTGAATTCTTTAAAGAGAAGGGATTGTCTTTTCTATTTGTATCCCCATCCCTTAACATTGTTCTTTGTAAACTGTAAGTGCTTAATAAATGCTTTATCATGTATTGATAAATTAAGATGTTCAAATAATCCCCACTAGGAATAGAGCCTCTCATCACATCAATTCGATCCAAACCTGTAAAATAGGCATTTATTAAGCACCAATCATGTAAAAACCACTAAAATAGAAGGAACCCTCACTTGATAGATGAGGACATAAAATTCAGACTTTTCCAAGGCCATATAATGTAATAAATATGTCCAAGGAGCTGAATGCTGGTGCTGTGACTCCAAATAAACTGCTTTTCCCTCTATACCAGGTCCCCTCCCCCAGGAGGAGGATTATTTACAATAGCCAACAGACAGTAATTTACAGACTGTTTAAAAATTATCATTTTAATTTGCAAATTATAAAAACATTCATTAGCGTAATTAGTTGGCAAGCTTCATGAGAGTTAATGTAGTTTTTTCAAAATATTAAAAAGTAGCAATGTAACTGAAATGAATTATGGCAGGGGTTCATATTGGCCTCTCACCAAGAATTCCTCATTGTTTTCCTTTTTATTCAAAATAGCCCTGTTTTTATTGCTGCTTCCCTGTTGCTCTAAAGTACCAAGTGCTCAATGTCAAATAAATGTGTCATCAGGAATGGCTCACAGAGTGACTGCAGCCCAGTAATGGTATGCATTCATTCATTCGTTCATTTACTCATTCATGCAACAAGCTTTTATTAAACGTCTTTTGTTTTCCTAGTGCGGTGGCAGACGAGTCCCTGTCCCCATGGAGGGGTAGGAGAAAAAAACACATAACTATAATAAACTGCATTAAAATACACACACACGCACACACACACACACACACACCTCTCATAGCACTTTCCTGGATGGTAAGTGGAAAGAGGTTAACAACAAATGGTTCAAGGAAATCTTAATGGATGAGGAAGCCATTGAGTTTAACTTTAAAAGGAGTAGAAAAAAATTCTTAAAGGTAAAAATGGAAGGGAGAATATTCGAGGCATAAGAAATAACCTGATCTATAATACAGAGGTAGAGAAGTATCAAAATACAGGAATATCTGAAGAATCCAGGGAGTAGTTTGGGATATTTTGGGGTCAGAGCAGAGGTGGTGGGGAGAGACAGACAGACAGAGAGACAGAAAGAGAGAGAGAGAGAGAGAGAGAGAGAGAGAGAGAGAGAGAGAGAGAGAGAGAGAGAGAGAGAGAGAGCAAGGAAGGACATAAAGAAACGAGGTCAGAGTGAGGATAAAAAAACTAGTTTGGGAGCTAGAACTATAATTAGACATTCATCTGTGGCAAAAACACTAAGACAGGATGAAAAGGAAAAATAGAGGGCACTCTGAACTTAGGTATAGTCATGATGAGTGGTAGAGCAATCTGACATTCATTGAGCTTGACCTGCACCCCTGAGGGAGTTCAGTAGAGGAGAGTTGGACCTTGGGAGAAGAAAACCATGTGCTTCAAACTCTAGGGATTGGATTGTTGGATTGGGGATTGGTGGTGATGGTGGCATAGGGTATTGAGGCAAGAGAGCAGAAGTCTCCAGACCATAAAGGTGAGGAAGCATGGTCTCCCTACCCTTAGTGAGGAAGTATATCCTCATATAGATGGTCTGGGGCAAGGCCCTAACCATTTTTTCCTAGTTATTAACCTCTTAAGAAGAATTCATCATCCCAAGGAAAGAAAGGTCAGGAACCTATGATTAGAGCATGAAATTTCAGAATTCAGGATCATGGAGTGTGGTAGCAATATCCTAACCCCTGCCCCCATTCTACTTAGGTTATTTTTTTATTTGTTTTGTTTTGATTAAAAGTTATTGAGACCATCTTCAATATCTGGCTTGCTTAGGGGACTAAAGACTCATACTGTTAATATCACTTTCTAGTTACCTGAATACAAAGCAATCAAGATGAGCTCCTGGTTCTCTCTGAGTCTTGACTATTGAAAAATGAGGGTCAACTCAGAAAAAGGAGTTTCCCTTTGCTGAATCAACTTGAGGTATCTTCAGTGTCTATCTTTGTTGATACGCTACAGCTAAGTAAATTCCCTCTAGTTAACTGTTGCATGATCTCTGAGCTTCAAACCCCTCAGTTCAAGCTCTGTGGATTACAGGCTTATTTTTTCCCCAAATACTGAACCTAAACTACTAGGCAGGCCAAGCCCAAAATATGGAGGTATGAAATAATGGGTAATCACATGATTTATTATATGCTTTTTACTCTACCCCTTTCATTGTTGTGGTAGAGTGAAAATATATGTTATAGGAGATGAGAACCAGGTACTGTACAGCTTGAGGAAAAAGGGAGAAAATGACAGAGAAAAGCAGATGAGAGTGACCAAAGGCTTGGAGTGGATAATATAGGTGGATATAATGAACTTCTGAAGAAAGGTGTCTGAATGAATGTCACAGAAGGGGCATCTAGATGGGGCAATTGCATATAGCTATTATACCTGACAATGTGTTGGTGTCTCTGAGAAAAGAAACACCCTATTTGAAAAAAAAATAGGCAGGAATTTGGTGTCTCTTGGAAGTTTCATGAATGCAAGAAGATGAATAATGTGTGAGAGAAAAAGGTCTAGAATGAAGTACTTTGGTAATGATAAGGTGGGAGTTATGAAGGGCAAATAGAAGGTGAGCAAATAGGTGATTGGTACCTAGGTGATTGGACAGGAGCGATACGGTTGGAGACGAGACTTCTGGGTACATATAAAAGGGAAGATTTTGTTTGTTTTTTGCTTCTGTTATAGTATCTCTGAAACACAAAGGTTAGGGAAGAAGAGATGGTAATTTGTTAGTCATGGCAAAGAGAACTACACGTGACTAGGGCCCCCATTCTATTGAGTTTAGTAAAGATGGAGGGCAACCTCTGTGCCAAAGGTGCAGTATTCACCAAGTACTTTGGAGCTGGGAAGAGAGGCATCAGCAGCTACTGCTACTACTACTACTACTACTACTACTACTACTACTACTACTACTACTACTACCATCACTATGACTTTTCACTGATATTCATGTGACTTATGATAGATGGAAAGGACCTTAGAGATTATATACTGTAGTCGAACCCCTTTCATGTTACTGATGAGAAAACTTCAGGTTAGAGAGAATTAACTTGCCCCAGGTAATACAGATAGCAAAGGCCCAATCTGAGGATAGATCTTATTAATATAAATCCATAGCTGTTTCTACTATGCTATGCCACCTCCTCTTAGGAATATTTTTGAATTCAGAAAATTAAATCCGTAAACACTGGCAGCAAAGTATAGTAATGATCTGGGTTCTGGACTTGAACACAGGGAAATGTGTATTCAAATCCAGTCTCTTAACAGTTACCAGCTATGTGATCATATATAAGATGTAAGATCATAGGATTATCAATTCACATAGTATTGGACGTTCCAGGCAATCTAGGACAATTAACTCAATAGTTGGGGAAACTGAAATTTTGTGACTTTGTCATTTGAATAAGTAGTAAGTGGCAGAGTCAGACGTCATGATGGAAGGCAAGAGGCTGGGATTCATATTAAACCTCCTCTACCCACAAATCCTATTGTACCAGAAGATATACAATAAACATAATAGTTTATTTTATTTTTTATTTATTTATTTTTTTTAAGCAATTGGGGTTAAGTAACTTGCTCAAGGTTACACAGCCAGTTATTTCTGGGTGTGGTGCTAAGTATCTGAGCCCAGATTCAATCCCAGAGCATCCCGACACTGGGGCTAGTGCTCTTACTCACTGTGCTACCTGGCCGCCACTTAATAGTTTATTTTAATAAAAACATGAAATTTGCTTGTGGAAGTAGGTACTTATGAAGTAGTACAAGTTTCTACCCATATGCAAAGGCATAATAAATGGGGAAATAGGAACCAGGTGCATAGAAAACAATTTTGGCCTGCCTCATACTAACTTGAATGATCATCTAGAAGGGAACCTGGAATTGCCTAACTTTAAATGGAATAGTTGTGTAAAGCAAAAGATTGTCATCTGTAATCAGACATAAGAGTTAAAAAGAAAATACTTTATCTCTAAGTCAGAGGGATTCTGCCTAGCTTAATGGGGCTGAAAACTGTTTATACTGGGAGGTTAGTCTTTTTTCTTTTTTTTGCTTTTAGAAGGGCAATTGGGGTTAAGTGACTTGCCCAAGGTCACATGGCTAATTTTTGTGTTAAGTGTCTGAGGCCAGATTTGAACTCGGGTCCTCCTGTCTCCAGGGCCAGTGCTCTATTCACTGTGCCACCTAGCCGCCCAGGGAGGTTGGTCTTTTACTTTGGAGGTTCACTTATGAGAAAGCCCTTTTGATTCCATTTTGACTCTGAGTAGTCATTTATTAAGAGCCGCACTCCTCTGACTGCTCAGAGATTTGTGCTCTTATGATCCAGCCATGAATGTAGGTGGTTGTATTAACTTTGTTCAAACAGTAGGAGCCCTAACTATTGAATCTCTGTGCTAATTTCTCTGTATTTTCTTCACATTCAGGTGCTGACCTTTCCCCTGAACTAGTGAATGTAATTGAAGTGAGATTGTTGACCCCTTTAAAAGTTGTCTTTCCTTTAGCAGAGCAGATCAAAGAACCTGTGCTAGCCCCCAACCTTGGGTGTGCTAGGGTGCTTGCTATTATATATAGTTAGTAGGTAAAGTGATGAAATCCAAATGCTGATAGTAGGTAATCATCAATATCAGAGAATACTTTTACAATAGCAACCACAAAATCATCTGAGACCAACAGAACAATGCCTAACAGAGAAACTATTCAGCAGCAAATGAAACACCGAGGGAAGAAGTGTGATCACATCACCAGAAGACATCAGTGGTTGAGTTGCCCTTCACACATGTTCTTTGGTCATGTGTATTGCATGTGTGTGTCCCTCATGTGTGATGACAATTTATGCCCACCCAACCCACCAATATTGTATTATTTGGGGGAAAATATTACCCAGGTTTATTTGTTTGTTTAATTTCCTGTGCCTAATTCATGAAATATTTTTGCTTTGAGAAATCTATGTCCTCAATCTATCTAGAAGGGGGGAAAAAAAGCAAACAAATTAAAGCAGCTCATTAGCAGAAGTTTTGAATATCAGTGTTTTCATAGAGATCTTTGAACTTGGAATAGCTACTCTAGTCATCTCATGTGTACGAAGGAGTGTCCCAAGTGATATAGATAAATGTACATATAAACATATACATGTATATGGATATACATAGAGCTGATATAGAATTACATATGTATGCACATATACATGCATACATGTAAGACAACGGGGAGTTATATCCCTAAGCATTATGGACATACTTTTTCTTGTTTTGTTTTTTAGGCTGCCCAGTCTCTTGAGGGGCAGTAGGTTCCAGGACTAGTCATCTGACACTAGTATTCAACATCTTACTTAATCTCCCATGCCTTAAAATCTTATTTGCAAAAACTGGAGGAGGGATGAGTGCATAGCATATGCCCTCCTAATGGTTTTATTCAGAGCAACAGGAAATGACCTGCTAGTCCATCGGAAATATGCATTTTTTTTCAAAGCAATACAAAATCAGTCAACAGAGCACTTTAATCAACTTTTACCATGCCAGAGGGTCCAGTGCTAGGCATGTGTCAATGCTGCTGATGTCCAAAGGAATTGCCTACAGTTGGTACATAATAAATGTGAGTTGTGTTGGATAAGCAGGCAACAGTTCTCAAGATCCATAGGCTGTGTTCAGTCAGATCCCATCCCAATTCTGACTTCCTTTTCTCAGCTTTCACTTCAGTATCCTCATGGAAAATTGAATGCAAGCATTGGTCCAAACAGCCCCCACAGAGAGAAGTTTTAGGATGTTAGACCATACTGGTCTGCCAGGTCACATGTAATGGCCAATCAACTAAAACATTATTTCCCTAAAAATGTAATATGGACCACATCCTGGAGTAAAATGGACTATACATAGCATACCCAGGCATAGAGAAAAGTTTACCCCTAGAGCACCCCAAAATCAAGGAGGTATAATTCAATAAAACTATGTTCTTTCCATAAAGATGCCCATCCATTCTAGAGCATGGCTACAGATGGCCCTCTCTCTAACTCTATTTTCTCCAAGGAGAGGGTTAAACTGGGTTATCTCCAATATCCCACCTAACTTTGACATTCCCTGCTCTAAGACCCCTTTCCAGCTCTAATATTTCCTGTTCTCAAGCCCCTCCCAGCTCCACCAATGTCTATTTCTGAACTCATAAAGCAGAACTAGGTTCTTTATTTGATTTCCTAAAAGTGACTAAATTCTATTTCAGAGGCAATTGAACCTTCCTCTAAGAGTTTTTATAATGTCATAGAAAACTTTCAAAGGAACTACAGCCTTTTAATCACCATGGTCAGCACACTCCACAGTGATGAAAGAGTCCTTTCTCTAAAAGGAAAATGCCAAATTAGCAACTTCAAGAGTTCAGAGTCCTTTCTTGAGTATACTATATCTATCATGATTTGGGGCTCTTTGCAGATGAGAGAAAGAACTAACATTACTTAACTTTGTTCATTAGCAATATTTGCTTCTACCTTTTACAACATTGGGGATCCCCCTAATGATTCTTGGAGAGCTTTGAATATATTGCCTAGAAAAAGTATGCATATGTAATATGCTTTCTATTTTGTTCCTGTTTATCAAGTACTCACCCCATTTAAAGGACTGTTGTAAGGAAACTTTGTGGAAAAGCTGTTATAAGGAAAAAAAAATGAAACAGATTGCACTCTTTAAGAATCTTACAAATTTAACACCTATCTTTTAGTCAACAATGTGATATACTGGAAAGATCACTGAGCTTTGATCCAGAAGACCTGAGTTCAAGATTTTGTTCTATCATTTACTATGTAATTTTGGCCAAGTTATTCTAACTCTTGGAACCTTAGTTTATTTTTCTGTGAAGGGAGGAGAAAAATATTTATGTCAACAGCCACTTCACAAGGAAGATTCTAAAGAAACTTTGAACTATTAAGAGTTGCAATAATATGAGATGCAATCAGATTGTTTGTTAGGTTGGTTAAAATGATTTGGACCATTTCTGAGTTGGTTATCAGAAAGTTCTATAGCTCACTTGTGGGGATCTTTATTTTTTTTTATCAATATTTAGTCATCTCAGGGGACTAATTGTCACAACTTCAAAAGGATAGTTGTTCAACCATCATTGTTGGTTGAAATATAGGTTTTCCCTGACTCAAGAAAACTGGACTAGAGGTAACTTCAAGAGGTTTCTTTCAAGTCTATATTTCTCTGAATTAAAAAAAAAATAACTTTAAGAAAAAGAGGTGGGGCAGCAAGGTGGTACAGTGAATACAGTACCAGCCCTAGAGTCAGGAGGACCTGAGTTCAAATCCGCCTTCAGATACTTAACACTTACTAGCTGTGTGACCTTGGGCAAGTCACTTAACCCCAATTGCCCTGCCTTCCCACATCCAAAAAGACAAAAAAAAAGCTCGGAAAAAAGTAGGAAAAGTTCAAAGTTGATGAATGACCAGACAATAGATACCATATTCCATGAATGACTCAGAAAAAGTACATATTCTCATAGAAGAAAAAATACTTAAGATGAGTAATCGAGTCTTATCAGGTGTACCCCTACTAATCGTCTTTGCCTGAATTTTACTTTCAGACAACACAGGAAGGAGAGGATTGTCAAACAAATGAATACAGTGAAAACTTATATGACCTGCATTCTACATACTAGCATATACACACATCCCAATAATGGGCCTTGTTGATACTACAAATGATTCTTTTCCATCCATTAAAACATTTCTGAGAGATTTCTTACTTGACAACATATTAGTAAGAGCTACTCTGAGTTACTATATGGATATGGGAGAAGTATGTTTACACTCCTTAATAAATATCCTATGAGCAAATACAAAATTCTCTGTTTGCCATTCAAAGACCTTCATAACCTAATTCCCTTTTCTCTTTCTAGTCTTCTTAAACCTTACTACTTGACCTTTACTCTGAGATCCTATGGCATTGGCCTCCTGGCTTTTCCACAAATAAGACACTACATCTCTCACCCCCGTGTATTTTCTCTGGCCATACTCTTTGCCTAACACTGCTTTTTCCTGACCTCCCAAGCTTCCTTTAAGTTCCTATTAAAATCCCACCTTCTACAAGAAGCCTCCACCCAGCCCTCTTAATTCTAATTCCTTCTCTTGGTAAAATTATCTCCTATTTATCTGGTATATAACTTGTTTTCCACATATTTGTTTTGATGTTGTAATCTTCATTAGATTGTAAAGTCCTTGAGGGCAAGGACTGTTTGGTTTTTTATTTCTTTTTTAGCTTCTTTTTGTATTCCCAGTGCTCAGCACTGTGTCTGGTGCATAATTAGTGCTTAATAAATGTTGATTGATTAATCTTATCTTTCCACTAATCAAAACTTGGCAATCTGAATCAAACTTATGACTGATAGAACAGCAACTAAAGGTATGAAATACTATTATCTTTCAGAAGTAGTTAGGACAAAAATATAACATGAATGTAAATTTGGAACAGCTAGTAGAGTACCTAGATTTCTTTCATAAGTATTTGTAGGGACTGATGGCATCATCATGATGCTGTGGTACTCTTCTAGAATGGTCAAACAACACACTGTGAATAGTACAGACTGCCCAGCTCAGGACCTGTAATGGGAATGTAAATTTTTAAGATCTTCCATGCCCCTAGGCTTAAGTATACCTGGAGGTGGTGGGAGGCTTGTTCTCAGGAGATATTTTGTAGTTGGGCAGTGGGTCAAGAAATTTGTTACATTCTCTGAACTAGGAGAAGGCTATATAAGCCCTAATGTGAGACTTTGTTTTGGGGCTCACTTTGAGAAGTGTTGTGTGATTTGACCAGATGAGACTCTGGACAGCCATTGAGAGCCATTGAGAGGCTTTGAAAAACCCAGATGTTGATGCTTCCTTCTCTGGTAACTGTGATTAGGTATGGATGTATGTAATGGTCAGACAGTTTGGATGCCTGTCTGCTTGATTTGTTTCTATGTCTTGCAACTTCTGTCGGTATACTCTGAAGTTCGGGGTACTGAACTTTTTCCCCTGAACTAGGTAAATGATATATGTTTGATTGATTAAAGTAAGCTTGTTAACCCATTTTGAGTTGCTTTCCTTTAGCAAAGCAGATCTAAGAACCTGTGTTGGCAGCCACCCTGGGCATGCTGGGGTGCTTGCTGCTACAGGACCCAACTGGCCAGTTCCAATTGGGCAATGCAACTCCTCCCTTCCTTCTTTTTCTTCCTCTCCTCTCTTCTCCTTTCCTCTCTTCCCCTCTGCTCTCCTCTCTCCTCCTCTCCTATCCATGATCCTGATGTCATAGTCTTCTTTGAGAACAAAGGACAAACAACAGAGGGACTGTCATTGAAATGGCAGAAACTTCACCTCATCTAGGTTTTGTGGGCTGAGAGCTACCTGGGGAGGATATTCTGTTGAGTGCTAGAAAATCTGTAAAGATTAAAAAAAAAAACTGAACTCATCATTTCTTCTATCTTTCTTCATACATGCAATATAGTACAAGATAATTCTACCCTCTCTGATCTTAGGTTTTACAATCTTGGATTTAAATTTGATTCTATTCTTTCCTTCACCATTCACATCCAATCAATTACCAAACTTTGGAAGTTCTGGTTCATAATTCTTTTCATTTTTCTTCCTTCTCTTTGTGTTTCCACTATAGCTATTCAAGTTCAGAACATCATGATCTCATCTCTGTATTTTTTTTTCCTTGTATCAACCCTTTTACTGCTCTCTGTGACCCCTTTTCCCTATCCCAGTTCTGTCTGGTTACAATACCATTTCCCTTTGTTTACTTTTCTTCTCAGGAGACTACAATGGCTCCCTACTCTGTCTTTGATCAAATCCAAACACCTTAGTTCAGCTTTCAAGATGGCTAGATGAGGTCACTGAAACTTTCCAACTCCATTTTATTTCCCCCCAAATGGCCTCTTACCTCTAGCTGAGAAACCTGCCTGCTGATATTGGCACAATTTGCTATACCCTACTTCTGCACCTTTGTTTTGACATTTGACTCTACCTGAAAGATCTCTTTTCTACCAACACAGATAAACTACCAGTCTTTCATGATCCATTTCAAGAAAAATTCCTCCCTATAGGAATTTTTCTCTGACTAGCCCCATCTTAAGTTCACCTTTTTATTAACTCCTCTGAAATTTCAAGTATAGTCTTCACTGGCAGAATCAAATCATAGAAATTAAGCACTGGAGGGAACCTTAGACAGCATCTCATCCATGCCATTCATTATCATTATTACTATTACTAATAGAAATAGTGGTAATAATAGGATGGGCAGCCAGGTGGTGAAGTGGATAATGTACTAGACCTAGAGTGAGGAAGATCTAACTTCAAATCCAGCCTCAGACACTTACTAGCTCTGCTACTTTGGGCAAGTCACTTAGCTCTGTTTGCCTCAATTTCCTCATATGTAAAATGAACTGGAGAAGGAAATGACAATCCACTCCAGAACTTTTGTCAAGAAAAGCCCAAATGGGGTCACAGAGAATCAGACAGGATTAAAACATCTGAACAATACCAGCAACAAAATAAGAGGGTAGAGTCATTTGAAATTTATATACTGCATTATGTTTTTAATAACATTTAATTTTTCCCAATTGCATGTAAAATCCATTTTTAACAATCATTTAATTTTTTTGAATTGCAAATTCTCTCTCTCGCTCTGCCCCTTACCACACCTTGAAATAGAAAGCAATTTGATGTAGATTATGAATGTGTAATCTGCATTAAGTTTTTCAAAGAACTTTATAAATACTCTTTTTCTTTAGATCTTCACAAGTGTCCTATGAGGTATTTACTACAAATATTGTTATTCACATTTTATTTTGAGGAACCTGAGTCTCAGAGAGATTAAATGACTTAATGGATTGCTTATGACTACACAATGAGTTAATTGCAGAGTCAGGGTGTAAACCCAGGTCTCTTGATTTCTATGCCTATATTTTCTGCTACAATGACATTTTGTCCTGTTGCTATCTTGACCTATGCTTCTTCACAAGGTATTTTTGTGTTTTTATTAAATCTCTTCACATTTATTTGTAAGTTTGCTAAGGTGACTGACTTGAGCTCCTATGAGTTCCCCTTTCTCTTAGTTCTTCATGACCATGACCAATCACTGTGAATGATTCAGTTTATCGAAGTACTATTTGCAGAATAATGCTTTTTCTATTCTGCTGATCACATACTTCTACATGTGGAGGTCATTCATCAATGATCATAATTTCTCTTGAAAAGAGGCTTTAATTCAAACTCTACTAGAGAAAGCTACCTTTTAAGCTATAAAAAGCTTGCAGTTATATGAGATTGGCATGCTTTAATTTCAGGGGGAAAGTTGACCTTAGAGAAATTGAGGTGGAGGAAAGGAAATCCAATTCGAGTATAGACATATCTGGAGAAACAGGGTTGTGACTGTGGTGGAAAGCATTGGATTTACAATTAAGACCTAAATTCAAGATAACTACTATAGTCTACATCTGTAGAAACTTGGACAATTCATTTAATCTCAATTTCATCATCTGTAAAATCATTGTTTCACAGTGCTATAGCCCTTTAAGATTCACAAATTCCTCATTTTCATAACAATACTGTGAATACTGGGTATATTATTATGCCCATTTTACAGATGAAGAATATGAAGCTCAGTGAAAATGAGTTATTATGTAGTTGGTAAATTTCACAGACCAAATTCATAAGCAGATTTCTCCTGATTTCAAATCCAGCATTCTTAACATTATATGAAACTGTCTCATAATAAAAGAATAATGAACTTTCCACAGAAACTTATCATATCACAGTGGATAGTGCATTGGACTTGGAGTCATGACAATCTGGGTTCAAATCCCCTCTGACACTTAGTAACTGTGATTCTGGAAAAGGCACTGAACTTCTGTGTGCTTCAGGCAACTCACAAGAACTTATCAAAACGTCAAGGATGGGTTGGGATCTGCTTTGTTTGGTTGGGGAAGTTCTCATGGAAAGGGTCCTTATACTGGAGGAATTACAGGTCATTTATTTACATATTTACCATTTATCTCCTCTAACAAGCATTGATTTCCTATATGTGTTCATCTTTTTTCAATACGCTTATAGATTTATAATTTTTGAGAAAACAGAAGAATCTGAAATTTATGGAACATCATATGTAGTAATAATGTTAAGGTATTTATTAGGTTATTAAAATCAGGCTACTTCAAGCTGTAATAGAATTAATGACACAAAGAAACATATTCATTTAGTATAAGTGAAATTCTTTCCATTTGTTAAAACAATTCACATACTTCCATTTTCTATCTTAAATATATGGGATGTGCTACCTCTAACTTTATTCACCAATCTATCTTTCTCAGTTTTCCTTTATTGAGCAAAATCACTCTCTGACCTCAGCTTGCTTGGATTGGGAATTTCCTGCATGGGTGCTGGGTGTGCCAGCATATGTGGTACCCTTATCATTGTTACTTTTTCTATAAGCAGATCTAGTCATATCTCCAAAGCTGACTATATAGAGAGTTATCTTTAACCTCTTCTCTAATTAATATTGATCTGCTATTTAAATTTGCCACTTGTATAGATTTTATGAAACACAGCAGCACTATATCTCTCAAAACTGTTTATATGATATGAATATTGTTTGTGTGGGGGCCAGGTGAAGAAAAATATCTGCATAATCCCTTCTATATCACCTTTAGAATTTTAGAAAGTTAGTAATATATTTTCTGCAGTGCCTTAAAGTTTACAAAATGTTTCATATTACTTTTCTCATGTTGATCTGTTCTGGGAAAGGGGATATTCTTACTGATGAATCTCAAATTCTGGAAGCATTGAAGTAATGATACTTGTAGGATATTTCATGGACCATTACTTTATCAAAATGCCCCATAGAGATCTCAATAGCAATCTAGTAGCCTCAGAATGCTGTTACCCTTATAAATTTCAAAGGCAGAAAAAAAATGATAGATTTCTTCATCCTAGTTTTACAAAGTCTATATGATAATAGTTCAATGCTTCAAAATTTAATACCATATTTTGGTTTCTCTTAAAATTGGTGACTGTGGAATTAGTCAAATATCTTGCTATATAACATCAGAGGTTTTTCTTCTTTTCTTGAAAGCTATTTTAAAATATTTGCTACTGCCTTCTTTTTTCAATGTTGAAGCTCAGCTCCTGGACTTGTTTATAGATACTCCATCTTAATACTTCTTTACAAACCTAATGATGAAACTGAAGCTATTTTGAGAACAGAACATGGAAAACCAAACTTGGGCAGGTTCTATGAAGCTGGAAAGTCTTCAAGCCCAGGCTCAACGACAGAGTGCACCTTTTGCCTAAGGCCAACTTAAATTAAATTCAGAGAGGTTCATTGCCAGGAGGTCAGCCCCAGGTGATAAATGCCTTTGTCCTTAGAAACTCACAAAACTTTCTTTTCTAGTTTGTAAAGAGGTTGTGATCTTTACTATGGGAGGAAATGTCCTCCTTGAGAAAAAAACCATATAATGGTTTAATGTTGAAGCTTTTTTCTTTTATCTATGACTTGGAATTGGGGGATGTCATAGTTAAGGAGAACAAATCTTAGGATTTGAAAGAGGGGAAATCTACATTGAATCAAGTCCTTCCATAAAATCTGGAAGATCAAAAATTCACATTCATGAGAAGAGCTGAAAGAAAATACAAGTGTATCTGAAATGGATTTGATAAATAGTCAACAATAGAAAGCTCAAGGCTCTCAACAGCCTGAGAACTGGGTTTGTTTGTTTTATTCACTGTAGAATTTAAATTCTGCATAATCTGGGCTAGAAGGTGTTATCTTAGAGGAAAGTCTAAAATGGGGTGGGGTTGAGTGGAGTGGTGGGTGGTGGAAGCAATCACCAGCACAAAGAAATACTAAGCTCCATAGAACACAAACCAAATATCATAATTGACTAATGCATAGTTTAGCCACAAAAAGGCAAAGAACTCCATTTTTCCAGGGTGACAGAAGAGAGGGTCCTATTCTGCACCAGATAAGATCAGGCCAAATCTATAATTTTTATCCTGAAATCTAATATTTGGCAGATGTTTCTGAGATATTTTTGTCCATCACAGAACCTTGAAAATGTCAAACAGGTGTGGAAGAATCTTTCCAGATCACTTACATATAGCCCTGCAATAGACTTTGGACTAGAACTCATTCCTACTGTGTCCCCAAACTATTCCTCTCAATTGGGAGGAGATAGTGTTGAGAGGCTGGAGATGTCCTGTCTATTGAAATGTAAAGCTCTGTTAGGCTGTAAAGGATTCTGGTATTAAGAAAAAAAAAAATCGCAGCATATCTGCATTCAATTATCTGTAACTAAATCTTTATGTACTCTTTTGGTTTAAATGAAATTCCTTATTGATTTTTGTAATACTTTACAATGCTTGTATAATCAAATCAGCCCTTACACCTGTTGCAGTTGCTCACAAAAGCACAGAATGGGGGTGGGGGAATGGGGTACGATCTATGTTTACATTAAAGATATCAGTCTCCCAATTTTTAAAGCAATAATGCTTTCTCTCTGAGAATATCTGTAAAGATAACAATTACAGGTGGTACAAACTAAAGTAATAAAAGCACATCAGGGCACAATCCATAAGCGTATTGAGGATACTGTGGTGTATAGCTATTGCCATCTAGTGGTCATAAAATGCCAAGCACCTTTTTCATAGGAACTGGGGAACTGAGAATGGTATGATTGTTACCACACGGGAGTTACTCTGTCATCAAAACACTATGTTCTCTCAGTCATTGTTCTTACAGAACAGTATATTTCAAATAACTGCATAGTGGTATTGCATTGTATACCAGGCCCAGTGTGCCTTTCATCACAGACTCCATTCACCCACTCTGATTCCCTTTCCCTTGGTTCCCATTCTCTGACCCTTTGCCTCTTTTTCTTCTCTCTGGCACTGTATTTGTGTCTCCATGATTTGTCTAGGATTACCCAGCTACTATGTGTCAGAGAAAGGATTTGAAATAAGGTCTTCTTGTCTCTATCTTATTCTCTATTATATTATATCTTATAACAAGGGCAGGGAAGAATGTATTTTTCTAAAATCATGTAAATATAATTGGAAGCCATTTAATCTAAGAAAAGAAAAAGAAAAAAAGGTGATTAAAATGCTCTACAACAGTGGTGACAAACTCAAAAGCAACAGATGTCACTAAATAATATACAAGGATACCTACATGTTTCACATAGACGAAGAAAAAACCACATTGACATTATCTATGTTCTAACATGATTTTATTTCTTTTGCTAAATATTTCCCAAATATATTTTAATCTAGTTTCAGCTGAACTGGAGTATGTTTGACACCTTAAGTATACCTGGTATTTCTTTTTTTTTTTACTTAAAAAATTTTTTTTTTTGCTTTTTGGAGGGCAATTGGTGTTAAGTGACTTGCCCAAGGTCACACAGCTAGTTTTTGTGTTAAGTGTCTGTGACTGGATTTGAACTGAGGTCTTCCTGACTCCAGGGCTGGTGATCTATTCACTGCACCACCTAGCCACCCCTATACCTGGTATTTCAAACAACTTTGGTACTAGAGATAGTAGTTATAATGTAGGAAGGAGACTAATGATTGTAAAGGTACCTAGAAGTTAAGAGAAGGAAAAAGTCAAGAAAGAAATTTATATCACAATGTACATGATAGGGATATCAAGCAAGATGCATTGAAAGCAGGCAGGATGGTAAAGAATGCTGAGTTCATGTCATATAAGGATAGGTTGAATAAAATAGGAATATTTATCCTGGTAAAGAGACGACTTAGGAAGTGGTTTCTATAAGCTTTGATACTATTCTCCACTCTCCCTCCTTTGGAGTTTTCATTCTCCTCCTACCTCTCATATTATTCCTTCTCAGTCTCTTTTCCGATATCATCATTTATTTCATAACTCCTCATTTGGGTCCAACCACCCAGTAGGCCTTTTTCCCCCTCTTGGTGACCTCATGAGTCCAATAATCTGTACACCAATGTTTCCCAATTTGTGTGTCCAGCCCTGCTTCCTATCTTTGTCCTTGGTCACACTTTGCCAACTTCCTATTGAGCATTTCAAACTAGGTGTTCTATAAGCACCTCAAACTTAACATGTTCAAAATAAATCTCTTTATCTTTCCCCACTCACCCCCAAGAAACTTTACTGATCTTTTGCAAATCTCTATCTCTGTCCTTTCAGTCACCCAGGTTTACAATCTCATACTTATTCTTAACTTCTCACTTTCATCCCAAGATCAAACAATCTCTTATCTTGTCAAATCTACCTCTATGACATTTCTTTCTTTTTTTTTTTTTTTAAAGCAATCGGGGTTAAGTGACTTGCTCAAGGTTACATGGACAGGTGTTTCTGGGTGGGTGCTAAGTGTCTGAGCCCAGATTCAGTCTCCAGGTCGTCCAGACACTGGAGCCGGTGCTCTTACTCACTGTGCTACCTGGCAGCCCCTCTACGACATCTTTCAATCCATCTCCTTTACTTTTAAAACCACCATAGTTATTGTGGAAGAAGGATTGGATTGGTTATGCTTAGTTTCAGAAGACAGAACAATAAACAATACGTAAGTATAAGGTTGATGTAAGGAAAATCTCTGCAATAATTTTAATTGTCTAAAAATAGGGTAGGTGAACTTGAAAGGAAATTAATTTCCCCTCAGAAGCCTTTAAGCAGGAACAATTGTAGAAGGCATTCATTGTCAAGTGTAGATTAAAATAGATGAATTCTTAGTTTACTTTCAACTCTGAGGTTCTCAGATTCAAGAACCCATTAGCTGAAAGAGCTAGTGGATAAATGACTACAACATCCATTTGACTCACTTATCAAATGTTCAGTTAAGACCATAAAAATGTTACCTTTCCAAAAGTTTACTTCCAAGTATTGCCTGGTAAAAGGAATGACAACTTACTCTTATTCATTTAATAACCTGTTAATGCCCATATTCTTAAGCACTCAAGAAAGACTGCATTGCTGTTATTATTAAGTATAATATCCTAATATTGTATATATTAATTATATAATATCATTATTATATTATCCCTAAAATCATTATATAATAATACAGTTAATGAAGTGTTACATGATAGAGTGCAGAGAGTATGGGCCTTACAGTCAGGATGACCACTGATCAAGTTACGCCTCTGATACCTATTTCATATGTCACTATAGAGAAGTTGCTCAGCCCCTCAGTGATGTAGGCAACTCTCTAAGGCTGTAAGCTATAGAAGAAATAATGCCAATCCACTTTCATGGAGGGTTTATCCACACTGGGAAATCTGATACCAAAAAAATTAGAGTTTCAAGTCAAAGAATTGTTTTATAACATTATATGCAACCTCAAGGTTGAAAGGCCACTTTAAATATCTTATTTCATCTGATTCCCAGAACAATCATATGAATGTAGATTATACAAATATCATTATCTCTTTTTTGTAGACTGAACTTCAGTGAACTTAAATGACTAGCTCAGTTACAAAACTGGTAAGCAGGTGAATGAAGACTAGGTAGCATGGGAAGTATATTGTATTGAGATTTAATTTGGAAGATGTCACCAATTAATCATACTAGGACATTTTATAAAATAAACACTATTTCCAATCCTCTAATAAAGTGAATAATTACCCTTAATATTCTTTTTCTATAATGAGATTTTTCTCCATACAATTTGATTTAAGGTTAAGACACACCAACATTGATCTTTTGCTGATATGCTTTGCTTCCAACTAACCAATCAAAAAATAAGGACTCCTGTAGCTAGCTGCTTAGTTAGAAATGGTATATCAGTTTGGAAAGACTTTGGCCAAAGAAGAAATGAGAATGGTTGTGACAAATAGCTGAAACATGTCTCGTGTGATACCACCTAGACATATCAGATCACTGCCATCTTTTAGGAAACATGTTAAAGTCAGAATTTGCAGAAGGAACATTGTAAAAAGTGAAATGTATCTTTAATCAAGAATCACATGATATATCGAACTTTAAAAAACTGAACTTAGATGGGATGAACTTGGATGGAACTTAGATGATATATCTATTGAATAGATGAGGAAACTGAGCCATAAAGTGTGTATCTTCTTTACTCTAAGATCATAAAATTGACTGTGAATTCTGTTTTGGTAGAAACTGATTCTGTGCTAGCAAGAGTGAGCTCAGCATGCACTGTTTCAGCATCCATTCACATAAATTGATGGCTTTTGCCCACTAAAATGATGAGGCCATGGAAAGGGGAAGAAAGATTAGTTTAAGTTCCACGAAGGCCAACTCTGTAACTGGAGCCATCTATCACTGTCACATAAGGAATTACCTTTGATTTGGAAAGTCCCTGGGCATTGATATCCTTATCTAATTTTCCTTACCACCTTGGCTCTTTTCACCTAAGTAGTATGTATTCTCAGGGGAAGGTGCACCTCTTCTGAAACAGCATAATGGGAAGATTTGAATGACATGATATTCAGAAAAAAAACCCAACTCATTAAGACTCAAGTATAGAGCATGTACTTTCTACAATGCCTATGCTGGGCAGAACTATCAAAGAGTCACTATAGAATAGTCAGCTTTCACACATTTAACACTCAAAAGTATGGATTTCTTTAAACTATTATTTAAAAAAATAAGTAATTTCAGCCTCCTAAGCTTTCATACTCCCAGGCATGAACATTTCATTGATAAGATGAAAGCAACCACAAATGTTAATGCTGCTTCAGGATCAATACTGCAATGAAGAAGCCTACTTTGGACAAAGTGCTATAACAATATAACCACATCCCCAAATGGGCAGCAACCAGTCTTACTGCTTAGGATTTCACTAGCTTTCAAAGAGATGAATTTCCAAGAATGGAGCTTGTTTCCATATTTGCTTTTCCTTAGGAGAGGGAAGACAGAGATTAGGCTTCTAGTAGGTTTTTGCCTTTGCATGTTCACACTCAGGATAAAGTTCTCATGAGAGTTTCAAGAAGTAAATCTGTGAAGAAAAGGGTCACTTACTCACCACTCATCTAGTTATACAATCTAGTTATACAATTTAAGTAGAAATTTTCTAATCATGTATCAAGGTGGCCTGGGGGTATGTGAAAATGTTTAAAAGACTACCCAATTTTTACTCTTGTAAAATGTCATGATAAGGTAAAATAAATGGTTCTACGTATCTTCATCAGGGGTCCTTAAGTTTTTTTGTGGGGTCATGGACTCTTTGACAGTCTGGTGAAGCCTAAGGATTCCTTTTCAGAATGATATTTTTAAATAAATAAAAAGCTACATAATATTCCAAAAGAAACCAACTATTTTGAAATATAGTTATCAAAACATATAAAAAGAGTGACACCAAGTTAATAATTTCTGGTGTACCTAGATGAGCTTTCCTTTGTCCTCAGAAAAAGAACAGTATTTTCAGTTATCACATTCCTTCAGGCCTCAATAAATTCTTGTTGGTTGACTGATGGATATATATTTTTGTCACACATAACAGAGAAAGTCGATTGGTATCAAAACACTGCATATAGTTTAGATTTAGCTTTCCTACAATCAGGCCATTCATTTCCCCCTTTTATGCTGATATCTGGCAAGAATTAGATATTAATAATGAATCATTAGATCACACTGTTGCAAGATACTTGGCCTATTGTGTATACACCTTGAGATGAATCAACATGCCTAAGTAGGGGTCTTGAGCAGGGGCAGGCTAGCACCGGATATAAGTTAAAGATATAGAGGGATCAAATCAATGAAGACCCTACTACTACTACTACTACTACTACTACTACTACTACTACTACTGATGATGATAATGATGATGCTGAAAAAATTTACTAAATACAAACAAAGAGTGAGGAAGGAGGGGTATAGCTCTTTGGATCTCTGCTATGGGGACTACACAAGATAGTAAATAGCACTAGCCTATGTAAGAATCAACAGTTTGTCAAATCTGAAAAGCTAGTCCCCTTTAATGCTAGTTTTTTGTAAGACTCCCCAAGAAGCATTTAATCTATTCTTGTTCTGGGTGACCCTGATGTTCCCTATGGTCATGTCTAATATCTTTAGTATCATGCAGCCTAATCAGCCCCTTAAGGACCACAGCTTTGGCAAAACAAATAGCACATAAGATAGGAAGGACATAGATTAACAAAATAAATCATTTTTTATGTCATTGTAAAATGAGATGTACATTTCTGTCAAGTCTGTATTTGAATATAGGAAAACTACTTACTCTACATTCTGGCACTTAGAAAAGTGGCTCTTCTAAGGGAGGAGCAAGTACTTCAGTAAAAATCTATACAGGAAGAACTATGCTATACTAATCAAATTACCATGGGGATATTTTGCAGAACTTGATAAAATGACAAAATTCATTTGAAAAACAAAATATCTAGGATATCAGGGGAAATGATGAAAAGAAGACAGTGGGGGAATAACACTTTCATAAGACAAGCTAGATTATTTTTCCTCTTTTTTTTCAATTTATTTATTTTTAGTTTCCAACATCTATTTCCACAAGATTTTGAGTTACAATTTTTTTCTCCCCATCTTTCCCCTACCCCCACCCCAAAATTGCAAACCTACTTAATACCCTTCTCCCAATCTGTTCTCTCTTATATCCTCCTCCATCCCCCCACCCCAATTGGACAAGATGGATTTCTATACCCCAGTTCCTGTATATCTTATTTCCCAGTCTCATGTAAAAAATGATTTTTTTAAACATTTGTTTTTAAAACTTTGAGTTCCGGATTTTTTCCCCTTTTCCCTCCTCACCCACCCTCACTGGGAAGATAAGCAATTCAATATGGGTTGTACATGT
Organism: Petaurus breviceps papuanus; assembly: GCF_028583685.1. Classification (NCBI taxonomy): domain Eukaryota; kingdom Metazoa; phylum Chordata; class Mammalia; order Diprotodontia; family Petauridae; genus Petaurus; species Petaurus breviceps. The sequence goes on from NW_027185799.1 coordinate 5,837,614, forward strand.
GTAGTTACACAATCCATTTCCATAGTAGTTATATTGAGAAAGACTAACTATATTTCCCCCCATCCTATCCCACCCCCTACTTATTCTATTTTTTTCCTTTGACCCTGTCCCTTTTCAAAAGTGTTTTCTTCTAACTACCAATCTACCCTCCCTTCTATCATCCATTTATACCCTTCCCCCCTATTTTCCTGTAGGGTAAGATACCCAGATGAGTGTGTTATGTTATTCCCTCCTTGAGCCAAATTCAATGAGAGTAAAGTTGTCCCAGGATCAATTAAATAGGAAGGGATGATTTTTTACAAAATAAAATTAAGAGGTGAGAGAGGAATATAATAGAATATAATGAGAGGAGATAGGGAGAGACAGAATGGGGTAAATTATCTCATATAAAAGAGGCAGGGGAAAAATGTTACAATGGAGGGGAAGAACAGGAAGGCAAAAGGGAATGGTTCAACCTTACTCTCACTGTATTTGGCTTAAGGAGGGAATAATGTACACACTAAATAGTGTATCTTGCCTTACAGGAAAGTAGAGGGGAAGGGGATAAGGTGGGGAATGATAGAAGGGAGGGCAGATTGGTGGGGGAGGGTAGTTAGAAGAACACACTTTTGAAAAGGGACAGCATCAAAGTAGAAAATAGAACAAGTGGGGGGCGGGATAGGGTGGAGGGAAATATAGTTAGTCTTTCACAATATATCCACTATGGAAATGTTGTGCATAAATACACATGTACAACCTATAGTGAATTGCTTATCTTCCCAGTAAGGGTGGGTGATGAGGGAAGGGAAAGACTCTGTAATTCAAAGTTTTAAAATCAAATGTTTAAAAAATATTATTATTAATTTTTTACATACAATGGGAAGTAATATATACAGGCACTGGCTTTGGAGATCCATCTTGCCCTGCTGGAAAATTGGAGGGGGAATGGGGGAGTATGTAGGAGAGAGCATATTGGGGGAGGGGGTATTCAGTGGAATCGCTGTTTTGGTGTGGTGAGTAGAGGACAGATGGGGAGAAAATTTGTAACTCAGAATCTTATGGAAATTAATATTGTAAACTAAAAATAAACATAAAATTATTTAAAAAGAATGCTCAAAAATCCTCTATTACATTGAATGACCATATTTTCCCCTGAAGCATTATACTCAGCTTTTCTGGGTAGGTGATACAAATGGAATATGAGTCATCAAACTATAAAGAACAGTCTTCCACAAAGAAAGAGATGATCATAGAAAAATATCCCACCTTGGTCTAGAAAGGTGGGGTGTATATAGATGAGAGAAAGAGACAGAGACAGAAAAGAGAGAACAAACCACAGAGAGACAGAAAAAAGAGAACAGACTTTCACAAAGATAGAGTAGCTAGAGGCCACAAAAAAAAATATCCTATTGTAGAATGAAAATCATATCATAAGAAGATCCTTCTAGGAAGACAGAGCAGTTACAAGACCATGGAAGAATCATCTCTTGGCCAGAGTTGTAACTAGACTAGGGTATCTGTGGCTTTGACGTAGATCATCATCTGGGGCATGCTTCTTTGCCAAGACATATTTTGGCCTACCACCCAAAGATAACATATCATGTGGTATCAACAACAAAGTTTCTGCCCTACCATAGGGGCCACATTTCTCCATTATAATTACTCTTTGTTGACTTCCTTACTTGCTCTTTCTTTCATGGGCTGAAGGACATTAGCAAGGCCACAGATATTAGGGTGAGACTCTCTTGAAAATGGACTTTCTGCTCTATGCAACAGACTTCTTCTGGTACCAATTATAATCTATAAGCTTTCCACAAGTCAAGAGAATTCCTAGTTATGACTCTGAATTAGTGCAATACCAAGTGTCTAATAGTTACTTAAATAAATGCTAGTTGACTTGCCTTGAATTGGATTGGAAGCAGCTTGAAATTATTTCTTTGATTTTTAGACGCTTGAGACACATGTGGTGGAGGAAGAAAGAGGGCGGGCAGGAAATTACAGATTCACTCCCATATGTGACTTTTAGCAAAATCTAAAGAAAGTTATGATTCTACTTTCATAGTTTGTTATTCCTTTTTATTCCATGCCAATCTCTAGAATCGAAAACAAATCCAAGTTTGGGCATCATTAATTGCTATAGCTTAAATCAGAATTTTTTTTAAAATTTTGATATCTTTAATTCTTATATCACCATAATTTCCTAACATATACATCCCCCTTTACCTATACAGAGAGTCCTTCTTTGTTAGAAAAAATAAAATAGAAAGGGATAAGCAGCTCAGCAAAATAAATATATCAATTGAGTCTAACAGTACATACAAAGTTCCACATTCACAGTTCACTTATACAAAGAGAAAGAGAGGAATTTTATCCTTTCTTCAACAGTGAACTCAAACAATGATAATTTCACAGGATAGAGTTTACACACACACACACACACACAAACACACACACCCTTTTTTTTTTAGTCATCTTTGTTACATGGTTATAGTCATTGTGTATGTTATCTTCCTGATTATGCTTATATCACTTTGCCTCACTTCAGACAATCTTCCCATGTTTCTCTATGTTCTTTTTATTGTTTCTTATAGCACAGTGATATTTCATTATATGTACCAGGTACTGTGCAAAGTTTTTTTTTTTGTTTGTTTGTTTTTTTTTATAGTTATCTCATTTGAGTTTCACAACAACCCTGAAAGGCAGGTATAATCTTTATGCCCATTTTATGTACCATAATTTATTTTTCCATTCCCCAGATTATGTCTATCTGATTCTCGTCGCCCCCCCCCCCCCAGTTTCCTGCTACTATAAAAAGTACTACTATAAATATCTCAGTGACATGGGACTAATTTTTCTTTATTTTACCTAGGAGGATTTTTTTTAAGTTCTAAGAGATTTTTTCAATCTTAACTAAACTGCTTCAAATTCTGTCACATGCTTTTGTGGGCCATAGGGAATCTCTTCTAACAACTCTTTCAAAGTATGATAAATTTCCAAGATGTTCCTTTCAAAATGACTTCTGATTCAGTGCTGGCTCATAGTGTGATGACCTTTCTTGCTCACTGTTTACACATCTTTCTTTGCCTGTACCTATAGCTTTGACCTTGCCTCAGATTCTAGGATTGATCAGGACCTTATGAAGAAGAAAGCTAAAGATCTCTTTATCCATGCTTGTGACTCAGAATCAAGAAATATTTTCTTTTTAACAATTCTGAATTAATGCATTCATTCTAATAACTCGGACCTTGTCTTGTCCATTGTGAACAATTGTCCATATTATTCCCGACTTCCAATAAATTTATCCTTACTTTATCATTTTATACAAAAAAAATCTTTCTCACATGCCTTTTTTTTTCTTTTTTTGGCCTTTTTTTTTTTTTTTTTTTTTGAGGTCTAGAACACTGTCCCAGAAAAGGAAAGTCCAGAAAATAATCACTTACTAAACAGTGATTACATGCTAAGTACAGTGTGAAGTCCTAGGGATACAAAGAAAGACAAAAATAGCCCTTGACCTTAAGTAGCTCATGATATATAATATAACATGCAAACAACTATGTACAAATAAGGTATATATGTAATAAATTTAAATTAATTACAGGGGGCTGTGAGCTCTCCTCTAGCATTAAGTGGGTCCAGGAAAGCCTTCTTACAGAAACTAAGATTGTTACCTAAGACTTAAGGAAGTGAGGAAAGCCTATAAGCCTATAATGCACTAAAAGTGTGCATTGCGGTCATGTACTAGAGGTCAGAGAAGAGGTCAGAAGGACTGTCTTAAAAGATCTGAAAATCTTCTGCATAGAATTGATCATTAAATCTGTGTGGGCTAAGAAATTTGCCAACAAAATAACATTGGAGGAGAGGAGAGAAGGGCCCATATCTAAGTCTTAGGGTACCCTTAGAGTTAGGAAGTATCGTCTAGATGAAGATATAACAAAGGAGACAGAGAAGGAACTATCAGACTAGTAGAGAAGTAGGAGGAGAACCAGGGGAGGACAGAATCACAAAAACTTAGGGAGAAGATTTTACGGAGGAGGAGAAGGAGATCAACAGTGTTAAAGACTGGAGTGAGCCCCCTAGTCTCTTACCGGGGTCATTTCTTACAATTCTATATCATTTCATTTGGCGATTTATCATCTTTCTTGGTTACAAAATGTCATCTCTATGTAGCTGACTCTCAGATCTACTTGTTCAGACCTAACCTCTCCCAATCTGCAGCATCTCATCTCAAACAGTCCACTGGACATTCCAAAAGCATTTTAAACTCAATATGCTCAAATCTGAACTCATTATCTCTTCTCTCCAACCCTCCCCTTCTCTATTACTAGTGGGGGCAACCCTATCCTCCCAGTCATCCCAGTTCCCAACTTGGACATCGTCTTTAATTCCTCAATCTCACTTGTCCTCTGATATCCAGTCAGTTGTCAAGTTCTATCATGTCTACCTTCATAACATCTCTTATTGAAATCATCTTCACTTCTTTGATTCTGCCACCACCCTGGTGATATATTGATCATTGCAACGACATTCTGGTTCGTTTTTCTGCCTCAAGGATCAGTTCACTTTAGTTCATTTTCTACTTATTTCTCAAACTGATCTTCCTAAAGCACAGGTCCAGGATTTGAACCTAGGTCTTGCTCCTCCATATCTAGTCTTCTATGCCCTGTACCATGCTACCTCAATCTTCAGTCTTCTTTTGTTTAAGTGAAGATCTACCTTTGTCCTTGCCCACAATGACATTCTCCTTAGAGCATATTAGAGGATTATGATGACTATTATATATTGTTTGTAATTTATGGTTGTTAATTGTTGGAAGTCTATACCAATAAAATGGTAACTCTGGCCAGTTTCACCAAATGAGCAAGGGCTTAGAATATGATCACAAGAAATAGCTTTGTGTCTGTAATCCAAAGATTATAAGTACAAAAGATAATCAAAAATTTGTCTGTAAGTTTAGAGGAAGATGTAGAAGATGTGATTTAAGTTTAATGCATAAAATGTCTACAATGATAAATGTCCACAAGGTAAATGTATTGTTTTAGGATATGGTACATTTCTCTTCACTAGAGGTCTTCAGAGAGATGATCTGAATTTTTTAATATTTGAGAATATTATAGAATGAATTTTGATAATGTATAGGTTAGAATAGATAACTCCTGAGGTTTATTTCAAATCTTATATTGTGTATTGACTTTCCAAATATTTTGAGATATTAATGGACCAATGTTAATGGACATTCCTAGAGGATTGTTCTAAGGATATATTCTCAGTACTGTTCTACTTTACATGGTCATTAGTGACTTATATTAAGCCACAGAAAGTGTCTTTATCAAACTTATAAGGGCTGAAAAACTAAGAGTTTTAGTTAACATGTTAGGTGAGAGAACCAAAAATATATTAACATATTTGAACACTTCCATTAGTCAAATAAGATTATTAATTAATTTGAAAAGGTCAGGAGAAAAGAGATATTTCTAGATAAGAGTTACTGAAAACAATATGTTGGGGTTTTATTAGCTATAGCCTAAATAAATTAATAATGTGACTAACAGTCAAAAAAGTTCATATTGTCCTTAGGTATATTCAGTGGAATCGTATTTCAAACAAAGGAGGTGATAATCTGCAATCCACTGGTTTAACAATATTATAAATGTAGTATTACTATGTTCAATTTTGCATATTATACTTAGAAATAACATAGCTAAAAGATGGAACAGTTAGGAAAGGTTCATCAGGGTGGCAAAAGATCTGTAGACAATGCTGCACAAAGATCATTTAACTGACTGATTGATTTAAGGAGAGAAGATGTCAAGATATACTACCATATATGAAAAATTTCATGTAGCAGATAGAGAGATCATGCTTATTCTAGAAGATATATCTACAGTAAAAAAAATGAAGATTGAAGAGAGGCATACTTAGCCAATTTTCTAATAATCATATATGTTTAAAAGTACAACAGAATGCCACAAGAGATAATAATTTTTCCTTTACCACAATTTTCAAGTGGATATTAGATAATTACTTATTGGGGTGCTACAGAAGGGATGCATTTTCAGACATAAATTCGATTAGATGATTTCTTTGGTCCTTTCCAACTCAAATTCTATGATTTTATGATCAGTCTAAATAAATTCAGACAGACTTATCAAAAGATGATTGGCCCCCAGAGGAAGACTTAAATTGGGAGTAAGTAGAGGGAGACAAATCAAGAAGAATATCTCTTAAAGCATATGAAGGCTGAAATCAATTTTTTGCTGGTGGAGTTTTTTAGATGAAATTCAAAGAATGTGGGGTCCCCAAAAATAATAGTTGCAAAAATAACCAGTGCATATATGTGAGTTATGTATGTATGTAAATATATATAACATGTATAAATATAAACATACATAAACTTTCATTTGAAAAAAATATATTTTGCTTTGATTCCCATGAATGGAAATGTTAATATTTAACCTGAAGCAGTTGCTCCCTGCCACTGTCAAACAACCTGCAACATATGAGTATAACTTGGCCAGGAGGGTGTGTGTGTGTGGGGGGGGGCAGGTTAATTTTTTTTTTCCTAGCTAGGATAAACTCTGATCATCAAATAGTCCAAGAATTCAGTCTTTTTTATTCAGTAGTACAGCAAAGTCTTACATCAACCACATTTGCTCATGGCTCAATTCATTTTTTAGTGCAATGATATGGGACCTGAAAAAAATATATGACATTGCCCAGTTTACTCTATAGACATTGTCTTTAGTTTCATAATGTTTTGTCAACTATAGAATCTATGAAATTGGCAGTTTTTCTCCTCTTTACTGAATACAACCCAAAGAAATGTCAGCTAAATGATGGCAATGATGCAAAAACCACCAATGCATACATGTGAATATATGTGTATGTCAATATATACATGATTGTATATCTATGTATAAAAATATACTTGTATATATATGTGTGTGTGTATACAAACTTTCATTTTTAAAAATCTTCCTTGCTTATGTTCCCATGAAGGAAAAGGTTAAAAATGGACTGAGTTTTCATTATGAACTATTATCTGGAACATGAACGAGGTATAAAAAAATTCTGTGATATTTATATTTCTCAGAAATGCTCATTCATTCAATAAATAGTTCCTAACTGTATATTATATTCTAGGCACTGTAGAGGAATTATTTTCATTCAAAAAATATCTGCCCCTTTCCTTTTTTATAGGAATTGCAAAAGTATGATTTTATTTAACAGGCAATTAAAAGTAGGTGATCTCAGATGAGGAGTTCCTTGATTATACTTTGATATTAATCAAGATTCAATAAGCCCAAAAGAAAATACATTTTAAGATTATATTTTCTTTCACCAAGACTCCCAAATCAGTTGCTGTTTATTATCAATATATTTTTAGTGGCATCACACTGGCCCTACAAAAGCTAGAGCAACACTTGTAATCGACTTGCATTCTAGTAGAAAAAATTCTTTTTTTATTTTTTTTAAATGGCCAGAAATTCACATCCAACAATATAATTCTAGTAACATGTCTTCTCTACTTGAAAAGTAGCTTCCTGCCACTCAATACAAATATTCACAACAGAATAGCATGTGAATACTTCCTTTTGCAATGATTTACAACATCCTAGATATATACTCACTGTTAAAAAGAATGCATGGGGAGAAACTGGTAAGTTTTCAATGACATTGAAACTCCTATTCTGAATGTTTCACAAACTATTATTTCAGCTGCTCCAAAAGTAAAGCAGCAAGTGAAAATGAGTCTCAAGGTGTTGGAAAAATTCCTTGAAAATGTCATGATTTTCATCAACCTAAATATGGGTAGAGTGTTACAATTTTGTTTCTGTAACATTTAATATGGTTAGCTCTGCAATTTAACAAATAATGCAGTCTCTCAAGATTCATAATGGTAATAGACTAAATACATAATCTACCTAATTAGCCAGGAAAATTAGGAAGAAAAACAAATATATGTGGAAATGTTAAAGACCACAAGATAATTTCTCTGAGTGGGCTATAATTTTATCAGTAAGCAGATGATGACTTCTCAATTTTCATAGACTGATATGAGTAAAAAATGATGACATATTGTCCATTTTGGAGGGGATGAGGTTCTCCATATTAAGCTAGTCTTACTCCTGGGAAAAAGATTCACAATTCATTGCTAGACTTTTAAAGCCTTTCTAATTTTGGTAGGCTCTGCTAAAGGATGTAACAATCTTTAAATTTCCTTAGAAAGCTAAAAAGTCCACTCCACTACTCAATGAGGCATCAAGGTAGAATATTAATGGATGATACCCTAATTCAATAATAACATTTACAAAATAAGCCTATTTATGCATCTGGACACTTTAAGCAGCACTAAAGAAATGTTAAGGCAGGTATGTGGAACTATGGATAGAAAGCTGGGCCTAGAGTCAAAAGACTTATCCTTGTAAATTCAAATCTCAAGCCTCAGAAACTATCTGTGTGACCCTTGGCTAGTCACTTAACCATATTTGCCTCAATTCCTCATCTGTAAAATGAGTTGGAAAAGGAAATGGCAAACCACCCAAATATCTTTGCCAAGAAAACACCAAATGGGGTCACAACTGAATAACAACAACAAAAAAAGAAAAAGTAAACAATAGTAGTCTTATTGCTAATAAAAGCAATTGTTTTCACAACAATGGATAAAATACATTTTGTTGATGCTAACTTACTTTTGTCAAGTTTATTTTTGTAGAGTTTAGAAAGCAATTTCAAACTCTTATCTCATTTGAACCTCATTGGATTTAACCATTTTGTAGGTACAGAAACTTAGGACTAGGGTAACAAACTAAATAGCTTGTTTAGGAACCCTCACCTTCTTAGTGGAAAACAGAACTCAAACTCAGGACTTCTGTCTCTGATTCTGGTGTCCTTTATTTATTTATTTATTTATTCATTCATTCATTTATTCATTTATTTATCTATCCATCTGTCTGTCTGTCTGTCTATCTATCTATCTATCTATTATCAAATGCTTTATTAACTTCTAGTTTATATCATTCATTTCCGCAAGATTTTGAGTTATAAATTTTCTCCCTGTTTTTCCCCCTATGCACCACCCCAAAATATCCCCTTCTCTAATCTGCCCTCTCCCATATCTTCTCCCATGCCCCCTCCAATTTTCCAGTAGAGCATGGTGGATCTCTATGGCCCAGTGTATAGCATATTTCCCAGTTACATGTAAAATAATATTAATAATAGTAAATATACATATATATATATATATATATATTTACACATTTGATTTTAAAGCTTTTAATTCCAGATTGATTCCTTTCCTCCCTTGTTACCCACCCTTACTGGGAAGATAAGCAATTCAATATAGGTTGTACATGTGTAGCTATGCAAAACATTTCCATAGTGGATATATTGTAAAAGACTGACTATATTTCCCTCTCTCCTATCCCACCTCCCACTTATTCTATTCTCTACTTTGATCCTGTCCATTTTCAAAAGTGGGTACTTCCTGCTTCCCTCCCCCCAACCTACCCTCCCTTTCATCATCCTCCCTCTCATACCCTTCCCCCCCTACTCTCCTGTAGAGTGAGATACCCTATTTAGTGTGTATGTCATTCACTGCCTAAGCCAAATTCAATGAAAATAAGGTTGACCCATTCCCTTTTGCCTTTCTGTTCTTCCCCTCCTTTGTGACCATTTCCCCTTGCCTCTTCTATATGAGATAAGTTTATCCCATTCTGTCTCTCCCCATCTCCTCTCATTATATTCCTCTCTCACCTTTAATTTCACCTTTTAAGTATCATCTCTTCCTATTAAATTGGTCCTGTGCCCTCCATCTATGTATACCTGTACACATATATACACATTCACAAATGTATTCATATGCCCATATACCTACCTATATAGACATATATGTATGAATGTATGCATGTGTATATATATATATATATATATATACACACACATTTCTATTCCCTTTAACTGAGAGAAGCTTCATAAGTTACAATTTTCATTTTTCCATGTAGCCATGAAAATAGTTCAATTTTGGTAAGTTCCTTATGATTTCTTTTCCCTGTTTACATTCTCATGCTTCTCTTGCTTCTTGTATCTCAAAGTCAAATTTTCTGTTCAACTTTGGTTTCTTCAGCAAGAGTGCTTGAAAGTCCTCTATTCCACTGAAGGGTCATATTTTAACTCGAAACATGATACTCAGTTTGCTGGGTAGGTGATTCTTGGTTTTAATCCCAGCTTCTTTGACCTCTGGAATATCATATTCCAAGCCCTTCGATCCCTCAGTGTAGAAGTTGTCAGAACCTGTGTTATCCTGATTGTGTTTCCACAATATTCAAATTGTTTTCCTGACTGCTTGTAATATTTTCTCCTTAATCTGGGAATTATGGAAACTGGTTCTAATATTCTTTGGAGATTTCTTTTGGGGATCTTTTTCAGGAGGTGATTGGTGGATTCTTTCAATCTCTATTTTGTACTCTGGTTCTAAAACTTCAGGGCAGTTTTCCTTGAGAATTTCTTTTAGGATGGATTTCTAGGTTCTTTTTTGGTTCCTGGCTTTCAGATAGTCCAATAATTTTTAAATTATCTCTCCTGGATCTATTTTCAAGGTCAGTGCTTTTCCCAGGGAGATATTTCACATTAACTTCTTTTTTTTTTCATTTGTTTGGATCTGTTTAATAGTATCTTGATTCCTTCACTCTAGACTGCAATGCAGATCTAAGCAGGTTAAAGCAAGACCCATCAGACTGCTTGCTTGGTCCCATGACAATCTTCAGTCTAGGAGCTGAAGCTGCCACATGGTGGTGGCTGCACTGCCGCAGTGCCTCAGCAGCTTTTTGCCCTAGGGGCAAAGGCCCACCACACTCCCAAACTACCAGATCCCAAAGTCCACACTGCACTGACTTCTCACTTTGTCCTTAGTATCTATGGGTTAATGATTCTGGAAATCGCCACAGATGCTGGTGATGTGAAGTCCCTCCAGCCAGTGGATGGTCAGGCCACCCTGAAGCTAAAATCTTGGGCTTGCATGGGTCTGGGCTCCCAGGACCTTCACTGGCCCCTTTCTGCTGGCCTCTTGTCCCAGGCTGTCCTCAGAAAGAGGTTAGCTTCTCTGTGTCATTTGTGGATTCTGTAGCTCCAAAATTTGTTCAGAGTCACCTTTTACATGAATTGGAGGAGGTGGGAGCTGGAGCCCCATGGAGATCCTGTTTCTACTCTGTCATCTTGACTCCACACCCTGGTGTCCTTTCTGTAATGGGAATTTCCTTCCTTTTTTTTCCTTCCTTCCTCCCTTCCTTGCTTCCTTCCTCCCCCCCCTCCCTTCCTTTCTCTCCTTCCTTTTCCTCCCCACCTTTCTTAACTGAGGTGAGATAAGTCACCCCAACTCATACAGTAAGTTAGGAAGAATCTGAACTCAGATCTCACTAACTCTAAAACCATCGCATTATACACTGAATCAGCTAGGTGACTTATAATGAATAAAAAAGAAAGAAAGAAAGAAAGAAAGGCAATTTCACAGAACTAATCAACACTTCTCAAACATATATATTCACATATATAGTGTATATATGTATGTATGTACAGAGAGACAGAAACAGAAACATAGAGATACAATTCAATAATTGTCATTTTCATTTTTTGATATCTTTACCAACTTTATAAGCTATATAAAAATTTTCAAAGTAATTATTTCTCTGATATAACATTTTAAGGAAGCCAATTCACCGCCAGTAATAGAGGATGTCTACTCCTGCACCTTGTTCCTCCTCAGAATCCCTAGAAATAAAGAAGTCAACTTTTCCTAGAGTTTCTGGGTATATCATTGTCCTAGAATGTCTCTTCCCTGTCCACCCCAGTGTCTTTTAGCTGCAGGCTGATCTCCCTGATAACCCTGGTGTAATGGGATTTGATTGAGCAGGATATAAGGCCAAATTGAAAGACGAAAGATGAATGGGAACTCCATGCAAATCCACCATCGGGAAACCACCATGGTCTCTTGCCTGTAGGAAGAGACAGAGAGATTTTATATTAAATTGCTCTGTTTTTATCTTTTACCTGGAAATGGTGACCTCCTCAGTACTATTCTGTTGGTGGGTAGAAGCAGATTTGTGAAATGTGCTGCTGTCCTGTGGTTATAGTGATAGATACTGAGTTGATTAAAGTGCTTTTTCACTGAGAGCTGTCTTTTGGGAGATGTCTGCAAATATCTACCTATGTTTAACACAGTGGATTGATTTCAAGTCATTTCTGATGTTAAAAGACATTTAAAATGTGACATACTGAGTGGCATCACAGATTGAAGTTTATTCCCTTGAAGTTCAGATGCTCTTTGGACAAGTGATAAATTTTCCACTCAAATCATCTTAATATTAGGAGCTATTTCCATTTTTTCCATTTTCACATTAGATGCACTCTGCAAATATACCACAAGACTACCATCCCACCAACTGTTCCGTTGTCAACTGAGAAATGTTCAGGTAGCCTTGAAAAGAACTCACCTAATTGAGTCAAAAGTGGATATATGATTGCATGATTGCCTAAATATCTATAAACATAAATACACATACATACATGCATAGACACACAGATGTGTGTGTATCCCTGCTGCCCTTCTTTGGGGGGAGGGTGTTATTTTTATTTTGACAGTAGATGTCCATACTGCCATTCTGTCCAAGATTTCATTGCCAGTGGTCAGAATTTTTGTATTAATGGACAATGGAAGTGGTTATAAAACAGAATTTTAAGTAGCCAGTGATGCTTCAGCTGGGTCCCAGACCTGAAGAGCGACATGCACTTTATTCCTCCACTAATTTATAAGGTGGAATTAAAACAAGACACCAGAATACTATCCATTCATTCATTCATTTCCCACCAAACCTTTATCAGCAACATTGTGGGATGATCAGCTATGAATGACTCAGCTCTTCTCAGTGACACAATGATCCAAGACAAGTACAAAGGACTCATGAAGGAAAATGTAATTCATATCCAGATAAAGAGCTGATGGACTTGGAATACAGGCTGAAACACATTTTTCTTTTGCTTATACCTTCTTTCTCATTTTTTTAAACCTTTTGATCTGTTTCTTTTTTCCACAACTGAGAGAAATAGGGAAATATGTTTTACATGATAACACATGTATAAATTTTATCAAACTGCTTACCATTTTCAGAAGAGGGGAGGGGAGGAAGGGAAGGAGAGAGAAAAATTCAGAATTCAAAATCTTGTAAAAATGAATGCTAAAAAATATTGAGAGAGAGAGAGAGAGAGAGAGAGAGAGAGCACTGAAAGGTTCAAACAAAGGTCTTTTAGGAATTTGAGGATACAGAGATCATTTTCACTATGACAGTAGAAGTTGTGGTTGAGGGAACATTCTACTTACTGCAAGAAAATTTATTTGTGGTCATGGACATGACATAGAACTTCTAGAACTGTGAAGAATCTCTATGGCTCAGTTTCCAAGCAAAATAGCCTTTAAGTGACCCTAAACTAAGTGCTGCTTAACTTTAGGTATGATCATAAAAATAGCAAAAGCAACATTTGCATAATTCCTGGTATGTGCCAGGCATTTTGCTAAACATTTTATAGATATGATCTCATTTGAAATAATAAAACCCATAACTTTGTTGCTTACAACCTAAATAGAATTAGAAAAAGGATATTTGGGAATCAGGTGGCCAATACAAAGGAGTTATTCAATTCAATAAGCATTTATTAAACACTTCTATATCTGCAAAGAAAAAAAGTAATTGGGGATAACAGGTAAAAGAAAAAAGCCAATGTGCATAATTGACTTAAATCTCAAATCATATCATTTTGAAATTAGAAAGGATTACACACACACACATATTTAATCATTGCATCCAATTCTCTTCTGATGTAAGTGAAAATCCAAACCTAAAACAGAGGTTGTAATATATCCAAAGCTGTAAAATTAATCAGTGGCAGAATTAGGATTGGAACCTAAGTATAATGACTGCCACCATAGTTTTCCACACAACATCATATTTCTCTTTATTCCATTATTTATAGGGAGACTGAGACAAAAAGATGCAAGTTTTAGATTTTTTTCTAATCTGATAGAAAATGTATTCACTATTTGACAAGGAAAATTGTTGACTGAAATTTTCTCTATAATTTTTGATCAACAGATATAATCATATTTGCTAGCCATCAGATATGAGCACTTAATGTCCTACAGCATGGGTACATTGTCATGAATACTGGTTTCTGTACTATCATGTTGCATTTTAATTCAATTTCCCATGAATTGCTTGGCTTTTCCTCTCATGTAAAGTCCATTGGTCTGGAACAAAGCTTTCAAGTTGCCTTATACCATATTGTAAATTTCATAAAAGTCTGTGCCCATGTTATTCTGAAGGGCACCTAATGGAATCAGGTGCTCCTTAATGTTGCTGATCTGAACATCTGCTTAAAGAATTCTGCTATGGGGGTGGCTTGGTGGCACAGTGAATACAGCCCTGGAGTCAGAAGTACCTGAGTTCAAATCCAACCTCAGACACTTCACACAAAAACTGTGTGACCTTGAGCAAGTCACTTAACCCCAAGTGCCCTACTTTACCCCTTTCAAAAAGCAAAAAAAAAAATCTGCTATAGTTCATTGTTGTAGATGTACAATGCTTTCAAAGCTTCAAAGCACTCTGTAAAAATAAGCTAGCATAATTATTTTTATTAATTTTATTACACTTACATATCACTCCCACTTCATAAGAGGTCACTTGTAACATAGAACAGATCAGCAAAACTGAGTGACTTCATCTCAAAGTGTACGCAACATTTCTTATCTGTTGCACCCACATCTTAATTTTGTTTTTAATGAACAGACATCTATTTTGTCTCCTTCCTTGCCACCCCATTAGAAAAGGAAGAGAAGAAAATCTCTTGGAACAAATATGCAACGGAAAGCAAAATAAATTCCCTCATTAACTGTAAATGAAAATTATTTATGTCTCTTTGTACACCCTAAATCTGTCACATTTGTAAAGGTTAGTCTGTCTCACCATTGGTCCTTTGGAATCTTGAATGGTCTTTTCATGACTCATAGTCCTACAGTTTTCAAAGTAGTTTTTATTGTAATGTTGTTATTATTAAAACATTCTCTGGATTCTGCTCATTTCATTCTTCATCATTTTATAAAAGTCCTCAAATGATAATTTTTGTTTTTTTTTAGCAATCGGGATTGTGTAACTTACTCAAGGTTACACAGCCAGTTATTTCTGGGTGTGGTGGGGAGTATTTGAGCCCGGGATTAGATCTCCAGGTCATCCAGACCCTGGAGCCGGTACTCTTATTCACTGTGGTACCTGGCTGTCCCAGAAATGATAATTTTTATGATATTGATTTTATGGTACAAATTATTCTAGTCTCCATCACTTTGCTTCAGTTTATATGGGTCTTTCCATTTCTTTTTGAAATCATCTATTTTTTTTTTTGTATCTTAGAGAACTATAGTATTACATCACATTTATATACCACAATTCATTTAGCTTTTTATCAATTGATGAACATCTTCTTAGTTTCCAGTTTGTTGCTACCACAAAAAGAGCTGCTACAAACACCAAATGAGTTACTGTCCAAGCCTCATATATAATGCTCTTCGGGCCATGCAAAAAAAGAAGGGCACTATGGTCCTGCCAGAGACTCCCCTTTGGTTTGAACAACTCCCCACATCTGTATCCAATTTCACTCCATGAATCAGGGCACCTAAGGTATAATGCTTTAAGGACTAGAGGAGGGGTGGGGTCTTCTTGATTAGGTAAGAAGCTCTAAGAGGTTGGCATGACAGCTTCTAGATATAGAAGATTCCAGAAAAGGGATGGGGGTATAGAGGAAAGAAATTCTGTCACAAAAAGAAAAAAAAAGGTCCAGAAACCACAGGGGTTCTGGAGTAGTGTATAAGTGTATAAGAGGCAGGAAGCAGAGTATTCTTTGAGATCTGGGGTCAGGAAGTTATTAACAGCGTAAATTAGAGAAAGGTTCGTGAAGGCATAGTTAAAAGAAATTACAGCATCTAGCTAGGTGGCACAGTGGATAGAGTGCCAAGCCTGGAAGTTAAGAATCCTCATCTTCCTTAGTTCAAATTTGGCCTCAGACACTAGCTTTGTGATCCTGGAACAATCACTTGACCCTTTTTGCCTCAGTTTCCTTATGTGTAAAATGAGACGGAGAAGGAAATGACAAACAACTCTAGTGTCTTTGCCAAGAAAAACCCAAGTGAAGTCACAAAGAATCTCAGCAAGCATCTAGTCTAAAAACACATGCTAAAAATGGCCATCCATCCTCCGCTTAACAACAGTCAAGGAGAGAGAATACACCATCTCTCGAGGTAATCCATTCCACTTTCAGAGAGCTCTCATGGTTAGTAAGGGTATTTTTGTGAATGTCAATCCTAAAATCTCCGCTT
This sequence comes from Petaurus breviceps papuanus, assembly GCF_028583685.1. Taxonomy (NCBI): domain Eukaryota; kingdom Metazoa; phylum Chordata; class Mammalia; order Diprotodontia; family Petauridae; genus Petaurus; species Petaurus breviceps. Next base: position 5,854,004 of record NW_027185799.1, read on the forward strand.
CAACTCATTGCTCTTTCTTTTGGCCTATATAGCTGAACAGAAATCTAATCCCTCTTCCATTTTACAGGCCTTCAAATATTGGAACACAGTTATGTCCCTCATGAGCCACCGTTTCTCTAAGCTTAGCATCTTCAGGTCCTTCACTGGGTCCTGCTGTGATATGAACTCAAGATCCTTCATCATCCTGGTTCTCTCCTTGTCAACATTATCCAGCTTATTTATGTCCCTCTTAAACCGTGTTCACAGAACTGAATTCAGTCCTTCCGCCAAGGCATGAAGAGAGCAGAGTACCACGTAATTATTGTCTCCTGATACTTTGAAGCTGCTGACCTCAATGAAGGCCAATATCCTATTAGGTTTGGGGTTATTTTTGTTTGTTTGGTAGCCACATAACATGGCTGACTGAACTTTCAAAGAACTAAAAGCCTCAGATCATTTTTAAATGTACATTTTCTTTACAATTTTTCCTCCATTCTCCACTTGATAAGTTGATTATTTTGTGCCCAATTATAAAACTTCACATTTATCCTAATGGAACTTGATATTATTGTATTGAACCCAGCACTCCAGACTGTAAATACTACCTGGGATCTTGAATCTCTTGTACAGCTAACAATTCCTTTGAACTTTGCATCATTTGTGGTCATGACATCTTTACCTTTTGCAAGCCATTGACAAAGATTATTAAACAGCACAGGGCCAAGCAGGAACCCCAGGGCGTAGTCCACAGAGTGTGTGTGTGGGGGGGGCGTGGCTGTCTCCTGGAATCTTGAAATTGAACCACTACCAATTATTCTTTGATTCCAGACATCCAAATAATCCTGGATTCATCTAATTGCATTATCGTCTACTTCATATCTCTCCATTTTTCCTACTAGAATAATATGAGATATCTTAGTCAAAGCTTTACTAAAATCTAGGTAAACAATATCCTTTTCACTCTCATCAAAACCAACAAATTCATTTTTCTACCTGCTATATGGTATAGTGGTTAGAAGTCTGAGCCTAGAGTCAGAAAGATCTGAGTTGAAATCCTTCCTCAGACACTTAACCCTGGGAAAATCATTTAATCTCTACCTGCCTCAATTTCTTTAACTGTAAGGATGATAATCATAGAACCTACCTATATTCCAAAGTCATATCAATATATATATATATATATATATATATATATATTTTAAGCAATCGGGGTTAAGTAACTTGCTCAAGGTTACACGGCCAGTTATTTCTGGGTGTGGTGCTGAGTATCTGAGCCCGGATTTGATCCTGGTCATCCCGACACTAAAGCCAGTGCTCTTACTCTCTGTGCTACCTGGCCACCCCAATTTAAATAATATTTTAAAAGCATTTAGTACAGTGTCTGGCAAATAGTAGGCACTTCATAAATGCTTTTTCCTTTCCTTCTCTCCCCTTCCCAATACCTCACACATATGCAGTACTTCACAGATTACAGTCCTTTTCTTTATAACAACTCTCTTAACTACATGTATCACTGTTTGTCAAAAGAGGAAAAATGAAGCTCAAAGAAGTTAAGTTATATGCCCATAACATTGAACTAAATAAAATATCTCAAAACTTCAGTGCAAACCCCAAGTCTTCTTATTCCAAATCCAGTCCTCTGTCCACTATGCCTTATTGCCTCTTTATTAGTGAAGCTACTTTGATATTCCAGTCAATTTTCAAAATAACTTGCTATGCATGAAATATGTGTGTGTGTGTGTGTGTGTGTGTGTGTGCAATTTACAATGCTCATACCAGCAAATAGTTGCCAAGGTATTGTCAGCATAGCAAGGGTCTGTGTGAAGAACTGAGGAAGAGAGAAAGAAAAAAAAAAGACAATATAGTGTCTGTCTCCATGGAATTAACAAACTGGGCCTTGAAGAAGAGAGGTGGTTTGACTTAGACATAGATAAATGTAATATAAATTTAATCATTTTAAGCATAGAAGAGAGATGCAAATTACTCAGAAACCAGTTTTGGGAATGCCACTGTTTTGGAGGGATCTTATTTTAGAGAAATCATACTTCAAAAATCAGTGCATTTGGGGTGGCTAGGTGGCTCAGTGAATAGAGTACCGGCCCTGGAGTCAGGAGGACCTGAGTTCAAATCCGGCCTATCTGAGGTGTCTGACTTAAAACAAAGACTAGCTGTGTGGCCTTGGGCAAGTCACTTAACCCCAATTGCCCTCCAAAAAGCAAAAAAAAATATTGGTGCATTTACAATGAACATATTACTAATGCCTTTCTCTTGAAATGAGTGTTTCAGGTGATTCCCCTCAATTATACTTAGCAAAAGTTTGGTGACATCCTTAACTCCTCCCTCTCCCCCCACTGTCCATATCCACTCAGTTGTCAAATATTGCTGTGTCTAACTTTACATCTCTTATAGTCTCTTTATCTCATACAATGATCACATTATTCTCTTAGATTATTACAACTGCCTCTTAAATGGTCTTTCTGCTTCAAGTCTTTCCCCATTCTATTCTATTCTCCCTACAGCTGCTAAAAGTGATTTTTCCATAAATGCATGTCTCACCATGTCACTCTCCTACTCAACCATTCCCAATAGCTCCATATTGCCTTTAAGAGAAAAAAAAAATCCAGTTTCATTTTTAAAGTCCATAATAGCCTGGCACTAACCTATCTTTAAATCCTCTTTATACAATATTTCCCTTTGCATATTTTACAGAAGTGGTGTCAAACACAAATAGAAATGGTGCCCTCTAAGCTGCGTATTTACTTAGTTCTAAAATGTGGTTGTCTATGATTTTTTTTATTTATTTTGCTAAAAATTCCACAATTACATTTGAATCTGGTTCAGTCTGAATTCGGTAGTGTTGTCCATGTCATGCTTGACACCTTGGCTTCACAGTATAGACTAATTAGGCCTTTTTCTTTCTTTCCTTACAAAAACCCCTACATTTCTTGTCTCCAGACCTTTGCATTGGATGTTCCTTATGGGTAGATTGCCTTCTTTCCTCATTTCTACCTCATAAAATCCTTTTCTTTCTTTCTTTCTTTTTTTTTTTTTTTTTTTTGCTTTCTGGAGGGCAATTGGGGTTAAGTGATTTGCCCAAGGTCACACGGCTAGTAAGTGTTAAGTGTCTGAGGCTGGATTTAAACTCAGGTCCTCCTGACTCCAGGGCCAGTCCTTATTCACTGTACCACCTAACTGCCCTTCTTCCTTTTTGAGACACATCTCTTTAAGATGCATCTCGAGGGCTACTTCTACATATCTACATAAAATTTCTCCTGATTCCATACTTCATCAAATACTTTATTCTAACCTACCCATTTTATAGGTGGGGAAATGAAAGACCAGAGGGGAGAAGGCAGTTGCAGAGTGAGACGGATAAATAAGTAGCAGAGTAAAGATGTGAAGGCATGACTTCTGAGCTCAAATCACATCAAACTCAATCTGAAATTAGGATTTTCTGAGATGCAATATGATTTGATTGTGCTTATTATTTGATGAAAGTTAGAGTTTAATCCATACAACTATGATCTTTTTAAGATCACTAACCAGTTCTACCAAAAAGTGATATAAAAAGGAATAATGGCATTTTAGAATTGGAAGGAAATCCAAATTAGTCACTCATTTTATAACTAAGGAAACTGAGGCTGAGAGAGATTCCTCAAAATTATATAGTTAATCATTTGCAGAGTTGAAGAGAACTCTCGTCCCCTGCCTTCTGGTTTCCAACTATATTCTATTATACCATTCTGCCTTGTAATGACAGTATATATGTATGTATGTGTGTGTGTATATATATATATATACATATATATATAATTGCATAAAAACATTGTTATACATTGAAGAATAAATGACATCATTCATGCAGGGATATTGCAACTTTTCCGTGGAGCCTGGTTATATCTTTGTAAAACAATGCTGAAAAGGCAATCCTTTAAAATAGTTTTTGTTGTTCAGTAATGTCTGACTCTTTGAGACTCCATTTGGTGTTTTCCTTTTTTTTTTTTCTTTTTGCCTTTTGGAGGGCACTTGGGATTAAGTAACTTGCCCAAGGTTACACTGCTAGTATTTTTGTGTAGATGTTAAGTGTCTGAGGCCAGAACTGAACTCGGGTCCTCCCGACTCTAGGGCTGGTGCTTCATTCACTGCACCACCTAGCCACACCCCATTTGGTGTTTTCTTGGCAAAGATACTGAAGTGGTTTGCTATTTCTTTCTACAGCTTATTTTACATATGAGTAAACTCATGCAAGATTAAGAGACCTACCTAGGGTCACTTAGTTAATAAGTATCTGAGGGCAGATTTGAGCTCAGGAAGATGACTCTTCCTGAATCCAGGCCTGGTACTCTATTCACTCTATCAACTAGTTGCCCCTTTCGATTGCTAGATGTGTATAATAATTTCATTTTTCTGAATACTGCTATAATCTAGGTAAACTATTTACAAGGAATGATGTGATATCACATTTCTGTAATACTTAATGTGTTTTGTATATCACTTGGGGGCCTTCTGTAAAAGTATTAGTGTCCCCATTTCATAGATGAGGAAACTAAAGCTCAAACACATACACAAAAACACTTGTAATAGGCATGCAGTTATACTGTCTGGAAATTTCAACCCAGGTCTTCTTACTCCACTTTAGTCCTTTTCCCACTTTGACAAAGGTTCTTTACTAAGTGGGCAAAGACCCATTTCAAGGGGGTCCATGAACATGATGGGGGACAAAAAATGCATCTTTCTTTTCATTAATCTCTAAATAAAATGTAACATTTCTTTCAGTTAAATAAAAATTATTCTGAGAAAGGTCCCACAGGTCTCATCTGATTGCTCATGGGGTCTGTGGGACACATCAAGGTTAAGATCCTTTATAATATGGGATAGTTTTTGATGACTGTGAAATTAAGAACAAGAAAAGTGAACACAAACCAGTCAAAGATGAGGAGTTATTCTGAAGGCTTGGATTTCGATAGGGACCACAGCTCGTATAACCAGTGTCTAGGGACATTTAGAATCTAGTGAATTGTGGACCATAAGAACCAATGATGTCAGGATTCCTAAAGCCTCCAAATGGGACAGAAAATGTTGTCTCAATACATCTAGAGTAGCTTGCAGAGGAAAGCCAAGCTCCACTGGTGTCTGGGTATTTCAAAGTCTGACTCATTCTGCTCTAAATGCAGTTTCCAATGAACTGAGGCCACATTGATCATTGGCTGGTTCAGGTCCCTAAATTTCAGGATTGGTTAGGAGGGGTGGTACAGGCATAGAAATATCTTGCATTCCCTGTCCATGCACCCTAGAGGCTCAGTTTTCTCTTGAAGGTCAAGAGTTAGGGGGGAAAAAAAAAACAGTCACATCTCATTACTAGAAATTCCCTAGGTGGAGTGAATGAACTTAAACTAAAAGAGCAAAAACCACAAATGTTTAGGGCTTTTTGTTGTGTTGTTCTTCTATCAGACTTTTAAAATATCTGTGCATGCTTTACAGGAGGGTCAGGGGGTTGATATAAAAAGGTTTATGACCCTATGGAAAGTTTCATATTGTCTCTTAACCAGATGATGGTTTCTTTATGCAACAACAATACAATAAAAGCTATTGTTTTGTCAATGGAACATAATTACAATTTTTATAGCTGCTTTTTAAGTCTTCCACTAATTCTGTCTGCAAGCTTGGCATTAGTTATCCACTATAAAGCATTTCCCAGCCTTTCAATTTGAGTTCTCTGGACTCCTGCCCACTTTGCTCCAAAAAAACAGAATATGTGATTATTGATGGAGTAAGTTTCAGTTATATATAAAAGCCTCAAAAAATCTAAATACAAGAAACAGTAGTGAAAAACAAAGGCTATATTGTAGGTGGGGGTAGTTGATGCTAAAGAAAGTCCTTATATTGCCTTTCAAATGCTATTTATCTTTTATACTTTCAATGTTTCCGTAGGAGGACTTAGTTTAATGAGGAATGTTTCTCCAGTCATTAGCAGCTAACTACTCTGCTTTCTTAAGCCTAGCTTAAAACCTTCTTTACACTAATAATCTGTTTTAACAAAACCTTTTATCAATTTTAACTCACCCCTGGAAGACTGGCTACTGAGTGATAATTTTTCTGAGAGGATCAAGGTGGTACCTGAGGTATGCTAGTAAAAATTTTACAACCAACTCCCAGAGGATGACATAAGGGAATGCACATTTGACACATTTTTAGTTTAATCTGCTGTATTGACATTTTCTCCAATGCTTTCATTAGTCTGGACAATCACCATGCCCTGATTTCAGATGATTTCTGAAGTATAAATGCTCCCACTAAATAATTTGATAGCTTACTCTTCTAAGCTGGTTCATACATACCAGTGAGTGAGACACAGATACTCAGAGTCTACTAAACCTGAGCTGGGATAGGATTTCCATTAGGTACATACCCACACACATACCAAATTTGGGGCCAAACCTGGAGTCAAGAAAATTTGATTCAAATCCAGCTTCAGACACCTTCTAGCTTTGTGACTCTGGGCAAATCATTTAACCTCTGTTTGCCTCAGTTTCTTCATCTGTAATATGGGGATAATAATAGCACCTACTTTTCATAGTCATTATGAGAACCAAATGAGACTGTAATTATAAAGCACTTAGCACAGTGACTGGAACATAGCAACTGTTAAATAAGTGTTAGCTGTTGTTGCTGTTGTTAAAGAAACAAAGTGAAAAATTCCTTTCTCTTCTATATCTTGGTGATATCATGATCTTCCCAAAACAGTTTTCCTATAAGATTTGTAAATTGTTTCTAGAAAGATTAATCAGTTAAATAAATTATCAATATGAAATCAATAATCAATAAAATCAATCAATAAAAAGTTGACCTCACACATAAATGAAGGAGGAATTTTCATCCTTTTATAATGGGGTGGGGGAAGGACTTATGGAAGCTAAGGAGACAGAGGTTTTAATTACACGTGCCTCTGAAAAGAAAAAAGGATAATATTTTTGCTTAGGAAAGTTATTATATTAAGTTAAAATCATACTAAGAGGTAAATAATCAAAATCATATTTGGGAGGAGTGAGTTTTGAAGAAAGGATACTGGGGGGGAGAGAAGAGGAAAAATGTTAAATGTATGTGTGTGTGTGCACATGCACACGTACATGTACACACGTGCGCCTTACCAGAAAAGAGTTAGAGAATTTCTAAAGACCAACTTTTTTATGTAATGGTAATGGGAATTTGAAAATCTTCCCTCCTCCTTAATAAGCCTAAGGAAATTTGAAGACCTTCCCTGCTTTCAAAATAAACTCTACCCCCTAATAGGCAGAATATAATCACATGGAGCCTGTGGTGGGAGGAGTTTGCTGAAGTGTGGAGCAGAGCCCACAGGAAACTGAGAGTCAGAGCAGCTAGACACAGTTGGAAGGAGAAGACATATCTGAGGGATACAGGCTTATGAGTAAATGTTGGTTAGTGGGAAGGCTAAAGGATTCTGTGGGTCACTGTGGTGTGACTTATTAACATCTTTGCTACTATGATGGAATTGGCTTACTAGTTTTGGGATATGGTTTTCTGATGTCTGAATAAATGGTTTGCTTCTGTCTTCTATATGAAGAGTGTGTTATATTTTGGGATTGAGAACTGTGCAGGTATATTTATGTGACTGTTGGAGCTGTGAATATTGCATTGGCTTTACAACTTACAACTTATTGGTTTGGTGAAAGAAAGGCTGCCCCAAAAATAAAGTATGCTTATATTATACTATATTCTCTAATATAATGTGTTTTTTTTATATTACCTTGAGAATTTTGTAACTATACATGAAGTTATAACTTTGTGTCCTCTAGGGCTACAGTCAAGAAGGATAAATACACTTAGGACTACCTTAGAATTTCCATAGTTCAATAACCTATTGGTTTCTCTATTTAAGCTTCTCAAGGGAGACTCAGCACTCCTTTCAGATTCTGAAGTATTAACTTTGCTCTATGATATGCTAAGAGAATATGACTGCCTACAAGGAAGGGTGGATAAATATATTTTACTTTGATAAGTCTTTTGGCTTCCAAGGCAAATTTACCATTAAGCACCACACCACCACTCCAACTGAAATACTTGGCACTCTCTTTACTAAAAGCATAACTGACTCCAGATTTCTCAGCCAGAGTTTTTATAGACAAATCTTCTGTAATTAAACATGAGACTTCCCCTTTACCCCTAGAATGCCATATAGCCTCAAAAAGGCCAGTTCTGGGGCTGAGCTCCTCCTTAAAGATCTATGCCTAATTAACTTGTAATTGAGGGTAAGAACCCAAGAGGAGTTTATCAACTAGCATTTACTCATTTGGAAACTGCAGCCTGATGTTTAATCTCAGCAGGGTGCACTGCTTATTTTTAGCATTCTCACTTGTACGCACATCACAAATTCTCAGCAAATTGGGTTCCAAGGCTGGGGAACAGGAAACCCTTTGGGTGTTGCAGTTTGTCATTTTAATTTGCTTTTTTCAACAGCTACTATACAAATAACGATGCACTACTTTGTGTTGACTTTAACTTCCATGGGCACTCGCCTTTTAAAAAATGCATGAAGGGAGAGCCTGGGTATTAAGGAGATTTTGTCCCATGCTTAAAAAATATCACTGGAAGACCTGGATGATTCACTTTCTCATTTAATTTAAATTTAAAAACATTTTTTATGGGAAAAGTTCAATAAGACAAAATATCTCATCAACTGGGAAGTCTGATGGGACTGAGTTATGGCTTCCTAATATAGATATAAATATAAATTGATTAAACTGACAGTTTGGAAAATGAATTTGGGTCACATTGCTACCACTCTTTTCAACCATGGGCATTTGTTCACCAAAAACTATTTGAATGCTAAGGAGAAAAGTTAGCCACAGAGAAAGTAAAGTTGCATAATAAACTCAAAGTCAAACCTAGCACTTGTTGATGATTCTTGATTCCTGATGCACATTTAGAAAAACTGGGCACAGCTAAACTCTATACTCATTGGTACAAAGGAACCCACAAAATGCCAGTGCTTTCCCCAATTGATTAATGATCAAAAGATATGAACAGGCAGTTTTCAGATGAAGAAATTAAAGCTACCTATAGTCATATTAAAAATGATCTAAATTACTATTGATTAAAGAAATGCAAATTAAAACAACTCTGAGGTAACACATCATACTTATATTGACTAATATGACAGAAAAGGAAAATGATAAATGTTGGAGATGTGGGAAAATTGGAACTCTAATGCATTTTTGGTGGAGTTGTGAGCTGATATAACCATTCTGGAGAGCAATTTGGAACTATGTATAAAGGAATATAAAATTGTCTCTTTCCCAAAGAGATCATAAAAAGGAAGAAGGACCCACATATACATAAGTATTCATATCAACTCTTTTGGTGGTGGCAAAGAATTTGAAATTGTGGGGATGCCCATCAATTTGGGAATAATTGAATAAGTTGTAGTATACAAATGTCATGAAACACTATTGTTCTATAAAAAATGATGAACAGGCAGATTTCAGAAAAACCTTGAAAGACTTATATGAACTGATGCTGAGTGAAGTGAGCAGAATTAGGACAACATAGTAAACAATAACAGCAACATTGTATGATGATCAACTATGATAGACTTAACTCTTCTCAGCAGTACAATTATCCAAGACCATCCCAAAAGAGTCATGATAGAAAATGCTATCCACACCCAGAGAAAGAACTATGGAATATGAATGCAGATTGAAGCATACTACTTTCACTTTGCTTTGTTTTTTTTTTCTTTCTCATGGTTTTTCCCTTTTGTTCTGTTCTTCTTTCACAACATGACTAATGTGATTTTCTGTGAATGTTTTGCTTTGATTTGTTATGGAATAAATAGAGTGTTCACTATACTGGGTAATCAGAATCTTAAACACTATTCACAGTAGCATTCTTCTGGAAAGCTTCTGTGCATGGCATTACATTATGGCATAGTCGGCTGGATTACAAAGTATAGTGTCTCTATTTGTTCCAGGATCCATGGCCATTTAAATTTAAATTGTAAGGCCAAGGGTCTTGGAGGGGTGGAATGTAATGGTAATGTAATTTCAATTTGAAGATCCTTTTGTGTTGGCAAAGGTAGCAGTTACTTACCACTTAGTAACTGATCAAGCCTCTGTTGGTGAAACAGAAGATATGAATTCCTGTCTCCTGTTGCAGACATAACAGGAAGGGGTCAGCTGAAACAGAAAATGGCTAATGCTGTGTATATAAGAAAAGCCCCAGAGAGGCACAGTCAGAATTTCTTGGGACCAGCATCTGGTGGCAGAGCAGTTATAGAAGAGAGAATGGAGAACTGAGCCAGAATTCCCTGAGAACTTGTTGTGGTGGATTTTCTTCTGAACAGGAGCCCAGGAACCAGGAGCTTAGGAGCCCAGTTAACAGAGGAGCCCAGGAACCAGGAACCAGTAGCTGAGGAGAAGACTGAGGAAACAGAAGACAAGAAGTATAACCTGGATGCTGAGACTTTGTTTGTGGCTTGGTTGAGCCTTGAATTTCCAGGAGCAGAAATTATGAAGTAATTGAGATGGACTGGAGCTTGTAAACTTCAGTGTGGAGCAGGACCTACCCAGAGAACTGGACAAGGAACTAGGAGCTGTCTGCCATTGAACCCAGGTGACATTCTGGTGAATCCAGGTAGAATTTGGGACCATGGAAGGGGATCCAAGGAATCTGAGAACTGGCCCCAAGTCAAGATGAAAAGACCTCTCCATGGGTACTGAGTAATGATGAAATTGTAGTTTACTAGTGACCTAGGGGTGGAGGATTTGTGTATGATACTTAGTAATTGATTGCTGAATAAGTGACTGATTGAGTTAACTCAAGTGTGCCCCATGAGTGGAAGACTTTGACTTTTGTACTTTGAGATGATTGTTCTTTGTTTTAAATATTATGACCACTTTGGTGAAAACTACATGGCCAATTTAATGATAAGCTGTTTGTGAATATAAGTTGTAATATTGTGCATGCTGTACCTTGATTTTCTGTGAATGTTTTGCTTTGATTTGTTATGGAATAAATAGAGTGTTCATTATACTGTGTAATCAGAACATTAAAAGCTATTTACAGTAACATTCTTCTGGAAAGCTTCTGTGCATGGCATTACAAAGCTATTTCAGATTGCTTGCTCTCTTGGGGAAGGAGGAAGGGAGAGGGGAGGTATAAAATTTTAGAGCTCAAAACCTTACAAAAATGAATGCTAAAAGTTATCTTTACATATAATTGGAAAAAAAATAAAATACTATTAAGTGAAAAAAAATGCCAGTGCTCCCTAAACCATGACAGAACAGAAAAATCTTAAATGAGGATTCAGGAGGCCTGGACTCTGGAAGAACTTTCAAATATATATTTATGGAGATACACTATAGCAAGCTACTCAATTAGAGGAAGGTTAATTCAATGTAGAGAGTACTGGCTCTAAAGTTTGAGGATTGGTTTCAGTGTTCACATCTGACACTAACAACCCATCTGACCATGCACCAATCACTTAACCACTCTAGGCCTCAGTTTTCTTATCTGTAAAATAAGAAGATTAGAGTGGATGACTTCTGAGATCCCTCCCAGTTATCAATCTATAAGCCTGGGGTTTGCTGCCTCACACTTGAGATTCCTACTAATACCATTCCTTCTTCTTCCATGGCTTCATAGAGCTATTCTTTTTTTTTTTATTGGAGTGGAGAAGACAGGGTAATTGGAGTTAAGTGACTTGTCCAAGGTCACACAACTAGTAGATATTAAGTGTCTGAGGTTGGATTTGAACTCAGGTCCTCCTGACTCCAGGGCCAGTGCTCTATTCACTGCACCACCTAGCCGCCCCACATGAGCTATTCTGCCTATGTTCAAGATCCACTGCTACTAGGTTCAAGTCCTTAGGTGCCATGGAGGACTAGCAGTTCTTCAGTCTGGGCTCCTATGTCCCAAGGACCATAGACTTTAGTTATTTCCAGGTTTTCTAAGTGTGCATCAGAAATCATAAATCATGAAGGCCATAACATGCATAGACTATTCAAATTTATTCATGCTCAGAGTCTCCCTAGTAGACAGGGAAGAAGAGACCTGGTGTTTTACAATGAATGAACATACCATGGAGTTATTCTACTGCTTTCTGCAACTACCTCCCAAAGAGGGAGGGACTCCATTTTTATGATTGTAGACCATAGAATTAACATAAACAATTTATATTATTCTATATCTACTGAGAAAAAACAAACACTGGCAGACAATGTTTCCATATTGACATAATAACCTGATGTTCAGATAGCATATGCTACTTACAGCAGTTTCCTTATGGCCTTGAGACATCAATCTTTCCGACTATTAGATCCCTATGTCCCAGACCACAAGAGCACAACTGTGAGAACTAGATTTTGTCATTTACTCTCCTTGTACTCTGAATCTCATTACATATTCAGGATTGTAGTCACTAGAACTGAAAGACACTTTACCTATATTCTCTAATGTAAATATCTCATTTCACGGATGAAGAAACTGAGGGAGATCTGGAGGTTAAGTGACTTTGCTTATGACACTCCAAATAATAAGAGGTGACCAACCTGATGACTCCACTCTAAATCCAATGTTTCTTTTTTCTTTTTGTTGATGTTGTTTTATTGTTGTTGTTTGTTTGTTTTTCTGTTATGCTCAGCAGTCACTGAGTGATTTCCACTCCAGAAGTTTTCATTCTCAGAGAAGTCCCTTATTCCTTTTAGCTACATAAAGGGTAGTTATCATAAGATTAGGTCCATAGGACCATAGATTTAGAGCTAAAAGGAACCTCAGGCAATATATAGTCTAACCTCTCATATTTTATAGGAAAAGAAACTGAGGTCCACAAAATTGAATATTTTGCCCAAATTTAGACAGATGATAAGTTCTGGACATAGGATTTTAACCCAGTTTAGAAAATTAAGCACAGAGTCATATTTTAAACAAAGACTATTCTTAAGTAACAAGGACTCATGAGTCTTTGTTGCCTAAGAATGCGTGAAGAGTTATAGATTAGGAGTCAGAATTCTGTTCCCTTGTTGCACTGCTGTTCAGGATGTGACTTTGATCAAGTCATTTCCCCATCTAGGAACTCAATTTACTTATTTGAAAATCAAGGGGTTACACTTGATTAATTCTAAAGGTTCCTTCTACTCCTAACATTTTATAAAATTTAAGATAAGCACAGTATTAATTAACTTTCCAAAATGGAAAAAAAAAGTTGTTTCTTTGTCACTAGGATAACCGTTGAAAGTCCAGGTCAAAGAACCTCTTTTGAGATTCTGGAATCAATGTCTTGTCTAGACCTGGCAGCATTAGAACCTGAGAGCTATACAATGAGTACAACCTTTATATCAGGGGATTCATAAAAGAAATGTACGATCTAAACAGAAGAGCGGCTCATGAAGCAAAAATGAGACATGACTGGTAGGGTACTAGCATATCTGCAGAGTGCCAAGAGAACTTCTCTCCCATCACATTGGGTAGACCCCCTAAGGTGAACCCACTGTATATCATGGACATAAATTATACAAAATAGGCTGGTAGAGATGGATAGATCTGTAACCTTGAACCAAATATTCACTCCTTAAATTACTGATCCATTAGAATATCACTGCATCAAGACCTATTTGAATTTTAAAGGAATAATAAAGGAGAAAAGTTGAATTCTTATTCAGAATATCCAGTGTGGAAAGTTTGTTATTAGAATCATATGCAGGCTATACATGTATAATCTTATTAGACATATTTCCACAGTAGTCCTTTTTGAAAGGATGATCAGGACAAAAGGGAAAAAAGAGAGAAAATAGTATGCTTTGATCTGCATTCAGATTTCATAGTTCTTTCTCTGGAGATGGATAGAATTTTCCATCATGAGTCTTTTGGACTTGTCTTATATCGTTGTACTGCTGAGAAGAGCAAAGTCTATCAAAGTTGATCATCTCATAGTGTTGTGTTACTGTGTATAGTGTTCTGGTTCTGCTCGCTTCACTCAGCATCAGTTCATGTAAGTCTTTTCAGAAAACCTGGACTCATTTAGAGACCTCCCTGTATATCCATACTGGTTTTTGTAGAACCCTCTCTTTTTTCTTCTTTATTAATTTTATTTTGACTATTTTATTAGAAGGAATTTAAAGACCTTCCCTGCTTTGAAAATGAAGTGCCTCTTAATAGGCTGAATGTACAAACTTGGGGCCTGTGGTGGAAGTAGTTTGCTGAAGGGTGGAGCTAAATCCACAGGAAGGTGGGAGACAGAGCTAGGCTAAACGAGTAGAGCATAATCAGGCAAGGGGTCAGGCTCATGAGTAAATATTGATCTTGTATTGGTTTGTGGGAAGGCTAAAGGATGGTGTGGTTCTCTGCTATGTTGCAGTACATTAACTTCTATATTGCTTTGATGGATTTGGTTTTCTGGTGTTGGGATTTGGTTTTTTGAATAAATGTTTCGCTTCTGTCCTCTATATGTAGAGTTTGTATTGTAGAATATTTTTTTATATTTTGCAATCAAGCACCATGTGGGAATATTTATAGTCACGGTTGGTGTCTTTATCGTGATCATTGGTGCTGTAAATATTGCACTGGTACTGTATCTACCTTCTTAAAGTCCAAAATCAAGCATTCTTTCTTATCTACTATAAATCTGTTGTGTATTCCCTCAAAAGTTCCTATTATTTTCATTATACCAAATATATATTTTTCCTTATTGGTCAGAACTTTACCATCAATGTTTATTTATTAAACACTTGCTGTTTTAAGAAACACTTTTACTATATTTGAAACTGGGGGAAGTACAAAATCTAGAAAAGAGAAGGTTCCTGCTCACATGAAGCGCAATAAGTAAGCCTTCCTTCCACTAGTACAGGGGTTCTGAGTTGTGTGAGGGACCACTTTGGCAAAGCCTACAGAGACCTCTCTAACAATGAAATTTATAGGCATAAAATAAATAGAATTATAACATAAACCAATTTTGTTGCAATAGTTATCAAATATATGCATATATGTGTATATGCATATGTATACATATGTGTATATACACATATACATACATATGTATACATACATGCGGATAGATAATTTCTTTAAAATATACATTCATGGATCCCAGACTAAAGGGATTATCTTTGGCAGAATGATACTTCCAACATATGTCTATATAAATCAAGTCCCAGTAAATTATCTAATAACTCTAGATAGTTTTGTTAGGTGAGTCAGGGAGAACAAAAATCTATCAGATCCCCACAGTACTAGAAAATATGTAGTAAACTCTCCTAATTGCATAATTTCTATTTTTCTTCCCTCTTCCTGAAACTCAAATGCTTTCTGTCAATGGTTCTGCTTACAAGTTTATACATTTTCAAGGAGGTATATATCTTTTGGACATACAGTCCACTCCTGTGATTTTTTATCAGATTTGATTATAGTTGCTTTATTTTTCTCCTTCAAGGTATTGATCTTGGGATAAGATGATTAATGGGCATTCTGTCCCCTTTGGGCTAATGGTACAATTCTCTTTCTTTGTACCACTTGACTGACTTTTTCTTTTAATCCAAAATTTTACTGTAAGACATGGGTATGTGTGACTAGTGCCTACTAAAAACACTTTCTCAACTTTAGATGCCTTAGTTTGCTTGGTGGCTGTGGGGTTTTGTGACAGTGAACTTAGAATAAAAAATTGAAGGCGAAAGCTTATTGCTGACATGAGCTATAGTCTGCATCCTTCAGCCATAGCTGCCTCAAGTAGTTTATTGTAATGATGCTTGAACCTTCAAGTCCAATGGTAAATGAGTTCCGTTGGGATGTCACACCCCTGAAATATGACTGGAAGTGTGAGGTGAGATTCCAAGGCTCCAAATAAACATTGCTTTGGTATCACTACGCCTCATCACTGGATTTCTTCAGGGATAGTAGATTGCCTCTCCAATGTGTCAAAACTTCCTCACTTTAAGTGAATTAATTTAAATTCTACCAGTAGGTACTTTCATTAAAAAGTTTCAGCACCTACTTCCCCTTGTCATGTTTCTGCTCTGTGAAGAGATAGATAGCAATATGAGGGATTGCAATGAAATTTCAGAAAGCCATGTGCTCTCAAGGCCTGTGAATAAAAAATAGTATCACCAGGTTTAAGTAAATATATAATTGCTGTATGCAAGTTTTTGGACATTTGGTTGTACGTGGTAGATGGGTATGAGGGGACAGAAGGTTGTATAGGTATTATACTGAGGCACTTAGATTTTTCGGAACCTTATTTCATTAACCAGTTATTTAGATGACTGCCTCATTTCTCCAGCTCACTTTGCATGCATAGACACAATCAATAACTGAATAACGTAGGTCCATTTTTTTCTACAGACCATATTTGCACCTGTTAAGTAGGTACCAGAAATAGGTAACCTAGATCACTGTCTAAAGCATAAAATGCATTGAGAAGCAGCGAATTGTACTTTTTGCCTCAATCTAATCCAAATGCATCTACATGGAGTTCAAAGTCCTCTACAACTAGGAATCACATTCACTTTCAAACCTGTCATGTTATTCTCACTTAGAGTTCCAATCAAAGTGGACTGCTCACTATATCGCAAGTGTATGTGTGTATATATCTATGTATATGCACACACTTCTATCTACATGTATATATACATACACATAAACACACATCTATATATGTACACATATAATTGTATGTGTATATATACACACCTGTGTGCATTTTCATGCAATCATGTTTTCTTTTGTTTTTCTTGGAATGTCTACTCATTTTTTAAGTCAAGTCTCATACCACATCCTTCAGGAAGTTTTCCCTGATCCCCACAACTGCGATATACAGTAGCACACATTAAAAATGAATGATCTCTTGGGGCAGCCAGGTAGCACAGCAAGTAAGAGCACTGGCTCCAGTGTCAGGATGACCTGGAGATCGAACCCTGGGCTCAGACACTTAGCACCCACCCAGAAACACCTGGCCGCGTAAACTTGAGCAAGTTACTTAACCCCAATTGCTTAGGGGTGGCCAGGTGGCTCAGCGAGTAAGAGCACCAGCTCTAGTGTCGGGATGACCTGGATCAAATCCGGGCTCAGACACTCAGCCCCACACCCAGAAATAACTAGCCATGTAACCTTGAGCAAGTTACCTAACCCCGATTGCTTAAAAAAAAAAAAAGAAATGAATGATCTCTTCTTTGGTACATCACCCAGAGATGAATAGGGACAAATGACATATAGGAGAAGAAGGCATTTTCAAAAATCTACAGGGATGAAGTAATATATCCAAATTGATAAAAAGCCTACATCCAAGAATATCTTGGCAAAAAATGTTCATTGCAATAGAAATCATGCCATGAACATCAAACATTTTAAAGCAAGATGTTATGTAATATTCCCATTAAGAACAAGCAAACTTCATTAAGAAAAATGTCATTAGCAAGAACAATGGGAGCAATAATTTCCTGAATTAAATGTCTTACATTTTTACTCAATGGAAAAGATTTACATGATAATAAGTAGCAATAATGGGATTTGCTTAATGCTTTTCATTCTCGAAGCATTCTAGAGGCATTAACTAAAAGCCATCATTGTAATTGTGAATGAAATGAAAACATTACTATTAGTGAATAATGAGCTTCCCCTCAAATTATCCTCATTAGTCCTAAAATTTAATCAATGGTTGTTTATTTTGCAATTATTATTTTTAGTCCTTTTCCTCTGTCACTCTAATTTAATAGTGTGGCATTTGCTACAAGAAATTTAGCATTCTTGAAAAGTAACAGGAAAGTAAACTTTTTAAGAAATAAAAATGTAGTTCAAAGACACAAAAACCCCTATCCTTGTGAAGATATTCTCTAATGAATCCTTTTGTAAACTGAAGAATTCTGTAATATGAATATTCGTGCCCTAAAAATTGATTTTTAAAATCAGATTTCCATATAACTTATAACTTTGTTTTCTTTATCTTCTTGGACTAGTACTTCTGAACTTTATTTTGTATTATAGTTGACTACCTAAGCTGAAGACAAGACAGGAAAACAAATGAGGGCAGTTTCTTAAGTCAAGAAACCTTTCCACAGTTTGCTCTTGTAGCATCTTTCATGTACTTTCAAAATGATAATAAAACATATTTCCTTCTCTAGTCTTCAGATTTTAATGTCCTTTTGATCTGTCCTATTCATAAGTCAACCACTGCTTATAAATCTTCCAATTTTACAATGCCCACCTAGGAACCTGCTTATTCCATGCATTTTTACATAATTCAGAAAACTATTTAAATAAAATTTGTGTTAAAAATGAATGAAAAATCAACACACTTTAAATGATGAGCTACTGTATGTTAGGTTTTATTAGGAACAAAAAATAACTATGCATATATGATATATATGCCATATGTGTACATTTCCATGTTTATTATATGTATAAGTATAATCATATATACATGACATTGATTCTGCCGTACAAGATCTTATAAGCTAGGTGGGGGAGATAAGACAAACTCATGAAAAGAAAATTCTATATCCTACTCTCTCTACCTTTTCTCCTCTCCATTCTCTTACATTCCATATTCCCTCTTTCTTTACCATTCTCTTTTTTCCAGAATGATTCCACTTTGCCACCCCCTCCTACTTCATATACTCTGCTTTCTATAATGTCACCCTGTCTAACATTTCAATGGCATTGCATTCTTCTACCTCTTTCTTTTCTTTCCATTATTTTATCCTATTCACAATTTCCTGTTCCTAAGTCTCCCTTTCTATTATCCTTCTCCTTCATAGATCTGATCACAGTAGGTCCCTGCCCAAGCACCACTCAATGGTTATATTTTAGGCCCTCCTGGCTCAGAATGAATGTCAATAGTAAGTGTTTACAGCAACCCTGAGGGTCTTCCCCTCCCAGTTTGTTTGTTTATTTATTTATTCATTCATTCACTCACTCACTTGTTTCTTTGTTTGTTTATTCATTCATTCATTCATTTGTCTGTCTATCTATCTATCTATCTATCCATCTATCTAGTTATTTATTTATTCATTCATTTATTCATTCAATGATTCATTTATTTGTGGATTTATTCATTCATTCATTCACTCACTCATTCATTCATTTATATTTTTAATTAAAGGGGCCATCTCTTGACTCACTTCTTTAAGAGTCCTATTTACTGAATGGGAGTTACCTCACTCAAAATGAGAACCTGAAAAGATCTTAGATTAAAAGGGCCAGGGTCTCTCATTGCATCCTAGGCCATCTCCAGGCCTCCTGATGAATATCTGGCCACTGGACCCAGATGGCTCTGGAGGAGAAAGGGAGGCTGGTGACCTTGAACAGCCTTCCCTCCTTCATATCAAAGTCAATTGAAAATCATATCATCATTTCCCTGATATCATGGTTGTCTTTGAAAAGGAAGGACAAACACTACAGCAAGAACCTCTAGGTAACTGAGAGGAGCTTGGTGACTGGAATCATCAGCAGAAAGATAGATGTGAAGAGGTTGACATCTGAACCATTGAAATGATTATTCTGAGTGTTGGGAAGTATATATTTAATGTGGCAGTGGAGTTCAGGATTATTCAGGGTAGGTAGATGCTTGAGTTTGAAATACCACTAATCATTCAACAAAAATTATCTATTTGCTATGTGTCTGCTACCATTATATACACACACACATATGTATATGTGTGTTTGTATGTGTGTGTGTGTGTGTGTGTGTGGCACCAACACAATATTCACAGTTCCTATGGTGGCTTTGAATATACCGCCATAATTCTGAATCACAAAATAAAACAGACTCTCCACATGGAAGACAGAACCAAAACATTTATTCAAACACCATAAAGTTTAATTCCAACATCAGAAAGCCAAATCCATCATAGAAACAAACAAAAAAAATCTATACACAATTACCATGCAGGGGGCACCACCATCCCCAAGCCTCCCCCTACTAGGTCCTTCCCACAAATGAACACTCACAGCTTGCTGACTGTTTCCTCTGTCTCCCTCAGTTCTAACTGTTCTAACCAATTTCCTCTGGGCTCTGCTCCACCCTTCCTGCTCCACCCATTCAGCAAACTCCTCCAACCACATGCTTTATGTGACTCAAACTCTTATATCTTAGGCTTCCATGTGATTTATGCAGGTCACATGGGACTATTAATGAATGGGAAATATCTTCCTATTTACATTATCATTATAATAAGGATAGAGCAGAGAATTTATTCCACATTCTATAATCATAAGAACCTATGGAAATCTCAGGGCAGCTAGGTGGCAAGTGGATGGACTTCCATGCCTGAAGTCAGGAAGACTCATCTTCCTGAGTTCAAATCTGGTCTCAAACACTTACTAGCTTTTTAACCCTGGGCAATGTAGCATCATCAAGATATTGTAAGGGTTATGGAATTTAAAGATCTTCCATGCCCTGTTGGACTTACTGATGTAGCAGGAAGGGGTGGGGCAAGAGGAAGCAGAAGCCAAGCTAGAGTTTATGTGGTGACTGACAGTGGCGGCAGCAGCAGCAGTGGCCAGTAGCAGCCACAGTAGTGGCAGAGGTGGAGGCAGAGGCACAAATCCCTTTTTTGAGCCAGCCAGAATTTCTGCTAAGGACTCCTGCTGAGGACTGCCAGGGACTGGAATTGTGGGGGGCCAGAGCAGCTGGGAGCATGCTTCTTGGAAGCTGAGCAGTTGCTGTGAGTGGGGAGAGGAGGACTTTTGCCTGAGGTAGCCTGTTCTGTTTTGAAGGCTTGAGAATGTAGGTGTTTACTACATTAACTACGTGTGCCAATTTCATAAGTACTGTGATGGCTTTGACTTTCTTGCTTTGGGACTCTGTTTTCTGGTATTTGAATAAATCTTCTAGCTTTATCCCCCATGTAGAGAGCCTGGGATATTTTGTGATTAACACATAAGATTAACCACATCAGCATATTTACAGTTGCCATAGGCATTGTGAATATTGCATTGTTGATACAGATATTCACAATATCTAGGGCAGCTATGAATATGCCAGCATAATTCTGAATCACAAAATATACAGACTCTCCACATGGAAGACAGAATCAAAACATTTATTGAAGCCCCTTTCTGCTCCATGTGACTTAGATTCATGTGACTCAGGTTTCCATGTGACTCAACCATCTTTCACATGGATCTATTAATGAATGGGAAAAATCTCATTTACATTACCATTACATTGTGCTGGGGATACAAAGACAAAAATAAAACAAGAACTATCAAAGAGCTTTTACATCAAATCAGGGAAAACTATAAATATACAAGTATATCCAAAATAAAGAAAAGGCATTTTTTTGGCAAGAAGGTCACTGGTAACTCAGGGATTAGAAAAGCTTCATATAGGAGGAATTTAAACTGAGTTTTGAAAGAGATAAGGGGATTTCTGAGGCAGAGAAGTGTTTTGTAAACATTCTGGTTGTGGAGAAAGGCAGATATAAAAGCAGAGAAATGGAATATAGAATATCATATATTTAGAACAAGAAGGACATTTTGACTGGACCATAAAGGGAGGTAAAGGCAATGTAGAAGACAAGCAGAATTTATATTTTATCTTAGATGCATTGAGGAAACTCTGGAGTTTATTGAGTAGAGCAATGATATGGACAGATCTGAGCCTTAGGAAGTTCATTTTTACCATTCTGTGTCAGAGTGGACAGAGAAGTGAGACCGTGATAACAATAGGAAGCTATTATAGGGTAGTGACTATGTGAAAAATTATAAGGGCAAAGATATGAAAGATACTGTTATGGTAGAACTGGCAGGTTCTGGCAATTGATTAAATGTGTGGACTGAGGGAGAGAGAGGAATCAAAGATAATTGCAAGGTTGTGAGCCTTGGAATCTGAAAGAGGATTAGCTTGGAGTGGGGTGTGGTGGAGATAATGAATTACATGTCAGACATATTTATATTCAGATGCTTTTGAAGCATTCAGTGTGAAGTGAATGATAGGTAGTTCATAACATGGGATCATTAGGAATAGACTAGCAGTGTATATAAAGATCCTGGAGTCAGTTGCATAGAGATAATAATTAAATCTATGGGAGCTGATGAAGTCATGAAGAGAGATAGTGTTAAAGAAAAAAGAGGTACAAGTAGAGAATCTTAGGGAGGGATAATATAAATGACAAGCTACTAAAAGAGAATAAGGATCAGCTATAAAATGGAAGGTGAATGAAGAGAAAGTAGTATGAAATCCTAGAGAAGAGAAAATATCCAGGATATGAGGATAGCAAGCAGTGTCAAGTGACTTAAATCTCTTTTGGGGGAGGGAGGGCAAAACTTACTATATAGACTTTCACAGAATTCAATTTCACTTTTTTGGGGGTGTGTGGCTGTTTTTCATTCAGTTTACATCATTACAGTAATTGCATATGTTGTTTTTTGTTTTTCTTTTTTTTTGTGGGGCAGGGAGGTTCTGCTTACTTTGCATCAGTTAATGTAAATCTTTCAATACTTCATATCCATTCTATTTGTCATTTCTTATCACTCAGTAGTAATTTATTACCTTAATGTATAGTAAATTGTTTAGCAATTCTCACATAAATAGGCATCTGCTTTGTTTCCAGTTTTTCTTACCACTAAAAGTGCTACTACATATATATACATATATATGTATGTATGTATGTATTTCAATGTGTACTGAGACTTTTTTTTGTCAAAGACTGCCTTGGGATATATATCAGACAATGGAATTTCTAAGTCAAAAGAAGAGGTATGAACATTTTAGTAACTTTATTTGAATAATTCCAAATTGCTTACCACAATGGTTGTACCAATTCACAGCTCCACCAACCACACACTACTATCATGAATTTCTGGATTTGATTCACCCTAACAGAAAGAAATCTATTTTGATTTGCATATCATACTGCTCATTCATATTGACCTTGTGGCAGTCCCAGATCTTTTTCAGATACATTGTTAATTAAACATGCCTTCTCTATGCTATACTTGCAAGACTGAATTTTTGAAATAAGATATAAGATTTCACATTTATTCCTATTAAATTTTATCTTATTAGATTTGGCCCATTGCTCTATCCTGTCAAAATCTTTTGGAATTTTTATTTTTTTTTTGAGGCTATTAGATATCTCTTTAATCTTTAACAAATCTATACATTTGAAGAGCAGATGAGATGAGATTCAGTCCCTGAGGTCAAGGAGTTTACTAAAGGAGTACAGAATCCAACCTATCATTAAAAATCACACTTAAGTAGTGTTTTAAGATTTTCAGAGTGCATTTCTCCCAAGAATCCTTTCAAAGGCCTGGTATTCCAAACACAGAGATAGGAGAATACAGAATTTGTTCAGTGGACAGAAACTAGTCCAGTTTGGCTAGAGGAGAGAATGAAGTATTGTGAGATAAACCTGTAAAGGACACAGAGTCTCCAAGTACCATATTTTTTACTGTCCAATTGCATCTCTTCTGCATTGTAAATGCCTTTCATCAGCTGTGTGACTGTGCACTGATCATTTTTCAAAATAATAGAAACTTTGTCTTAAACATAAACAGAAATATTTCTTTTTGATCCTCTGTCCTCTTCATAACTCCCATGGCCTATTCTAGCTTTTTTTTTTTCTCTCCCAGTAATCATGCCTGTGGGAAGGTAATCTGATATACTATGTAAAATCTTTTGGTTTATTTACTGTTTCAGTATTTTGGGGAAATTTTAATTGAATGTGGAATAAATTCACCTTGTTTATACTTAAAATAGCAGCTGCCCTTGGGTGGGTAACTAGAATGAGAGTTCTTGAGCTGAATGCAATTTTTGTCCCATGCATCCTGCTAGTCAATGTAGTAGATTCTTTAGGACATGTAATAGTTCCACAGTTCTTTCAGTTAATGCTGACTACACATGTCATTATAGAGTTATAGAACAATAGTATAATTTGCTATGATTCTTTATGCATAACATCTTATTGAAGGAGAGTCAGCGAGAAACAAGAGCTAGTTTTGAAGTCAGTTTGTGTCCTTCCTCTGACACTCCTACTCTGTGAATTTGGGCAAATTACCTAACTTCTCATTGCCCTGGGAAATTGACTAATAAACCTGCATTGATAGAGAGAGTTTCCCCACCTGGAACTTCCCAATACTAATGAGAAGCTAAAATCTCATCCTATCCCTAACTTATTCCTTAACAATTACCAACAAATTATGTATTGAAGAAAAGAAAGGTAAAGACACATGCATAAACTAGACCATTATTCACTATTATGATTATAATTTTGAAGCTGGACAGTACTTCAGAGGTCAGGAATATTTATATCCCCAGTTTAGAGAGTAAGAAACTGAGTTCCAGTGGCATTAAATAATGTGGCCATGGTTACATAGGTAGTGTCAGAAGAGGGCTCTGAACCCAGATCCTCTTACTCCAGAAACAGGGGGCTACATAACTGTAAATAATATATCAGGGACTGGAAGTGAGGTCATATGTTTCAAAGCCAATATTAGACCACTAATTCCACTGGTGAAGAAAATTCAGTGTGAAGAAACACCAAAGCAGACTGGCCCCTGCATGGAAGCACCTATCCCACCTGAGGTCCCCTACCTGCTTCTATGGAACATAGGTACTGTGACCATCTGGGGTTCATGACCCCCAAAGCAGACTCTGACACCACTTCAAGAAGAACACCAAAAAAATTTAAACACATACAAGTGCACGTGTGCATGGACACACATGAGCACACACAAGCACAACCACACACACACACACACACACACACACAGAGGCCACCTACTTATTGGAGACTGATGGAAACATCCCTATCTATTCTACCTTCAGGTCAGGCATCAGTCTATTGGTAGCGAACACACCAGCTGGAGAAAAGACTTAATCTGGGTTGAATGGAGGTTGAAACCTGAATGGAGCTTGCCAATTAGTGACACATCAGAGCATCTGTAACCAGGGTGGGTCAGTCTCATACCAGGTAGCAGCACTCCCCGGATTCTCAGTCTCACATCTAGCACTGTCACCCTACCTCACCCTCCTCCTCACTCAGACTCATAGTTTGGCCGCAGATAATGTTATGCTCCCTCACTTCTGCCTTGAAAATGAAGTTTTGTAAAAAGTTATCAGTTGATAAATGAAATTTATAAACAAACATAGAAGACCGGGGTTTGAGTCCTGCCTCTAACATACAATATAACAAGTCAATTTATCTGCTATTGCACAAAATACCACTTTAAATTTCATAATTTGCTGCTCTGTATCAGTCAAGACAATCCCCCACACCAATAAAGTCACAGACTTGAATCAAAAACAATAAATAAAGCCTCTCCCCATGCCCCCAGCACCCTGGAATCATCCATCCATGGGGAGTGGGCAAAAGAGATAGTTTAGATACTCAATATCAGGATTGAAACAAGGAAAATGAGCTGAAAAGAAAATGAGTATTCATTCTTACTTACCCTAGGAATTAAAGCATCATGGCTTTCCTGACTCTTATAGTCTAGTGACTTCTCAACTGAACTAGAAATATGAAAGTGATGCTATAAGTAGATAATGTCATTTCTTACCATAGCAGAATCAAGATAAGCCATTCAGTGGCTTGCCATTCTGAAGGACATGAAAAATTGTAGCCCCTTGCACTGGAAGACTGGATCTTCTGATCCCTTGATTTTCACAGTTCACTAGAGTATTTGAGCCTTAACTGTCACACATGTGATATGGTGTCACAAAATGCCTATACTCTGTGAAAAAATGTCACATGGCTACATATATATGTATTATACACACATGTGTGAGTATATACACAAACAAAAATATATAGATACAGATAGATAATTACATTACAACAACCATTTAACAAGAATGTATTTGTTCCCATCTATGCCCCAGGGAGTGTGTAGGCAATGGAAAAACAAACACTGCAATGAAACAGGCTCTGTCCTCAAGGAGCTCATATTTTATCAAGAGAGATAATGTGTGCTTTTACAGAGTGAAAAGAACGTCAGGTCTGGAGTCGAATCAACTCATCTGCATCAGTTCAAATCCAGTGCCAGACACTTACTAGCCAGGTGACCCTGGACAAGTCACTTAAGCTTATTTGCCTGATTCTCCTCATCTGTAAAGTGAGCTAGAGAAGGAAATAGCAAATGACTGCAGTATCTTTGCCAAGAAAACCCCAAATGGGGTCACAAAAGGTTAGACATGACTGAAAAATTACTGACCAAAAAAATGGGGGGAATACATTGGCAGTTATGGGGATCCAAAAAGGCTTTAGGTAAAAGGTATTGCTTCATTTGAGTTTTGAAGGAAATTAGTAATCCAAACAATACAATACAATAAGCATTCATTAAATATCTACTGGATGCAAATCTCTATATTAAGCTTCTTACAGCTCATAACCCAGTAGGCTGGGATAATACAGAAACTCTAATAGGCATAACACACAATATTTCAACATAAGTCCATCAGATGGTAAGAAAATTAGTCATATTAATAGTGGCCTTTTGTGCTCCTCCCTTGAATGTTGAATGCAAATATTTAATTTACCTACCTTGATAATTCCTACTCATCACTGAATAATTAATATGCTGATAAGTTGTTCTTTAAGGCCTCTACCATCTATAGTTTAAGTTAATATAGATTTTACAAAAAAGCATTTTCATTGACAATTTATTTGATTCTCACAATAATCCTGGGAGGTGAGCAGCCCAGTTATTATTTTCCACCTTTCCCAAATTAGGAAATTGTCTTGAAGTCTTGTCATAGGCTATCAGCTAGAAAATAGGAGAATTAGAATTAAATGCAAGTTCTCAAAATTGTCTAGAGCTCTTTCTACTATATATGGGATAATGATAGGGAATTGATCTGTGATTTTTATTACCTCAAAGAATGTCCAAGTGAGGAAACTCCATATACTGATGGTCAGCCTCTTCTCTGTCATTTTGAGATTTAGGGAAATGCCTGGAGAGCTGAGAAGTTACATGATTAGACCAGACTGATACAATCATCATGTGTCAGAGGCAAAACTGGTCTCTACAACTTCCTGGCTATGAGTCTACATTTTATCAATTATGCCACATTTCCTCTTTTGTAGAGATTCAGGCACACTATGATGAACCTTTTCAGAGAGCAGAGGATCAAGGAATGTAACTCAAAGTGGGTGGTAAACTCCTAGGCTCAATATTTCCAGGAAACAGAATATCGATGAGTTCCATAAAAGAAGATGGAAAAAAAAACTATATAATGAAGCATATTAGTGAGTAAATTAACTTTATGGGCTTAATTTGAGTTACTGGAAAGTAGGATTATAGTACTTAATGTTAGAAGTAACCAAGAAAAGACTATGAAAGAGGAAGTGTCATCCAAATTCACATAGGTAGAAAATTATAGAGTAAGATTCAGACTCCATCCCTCTGACACCAAGGATAATATTCTTAGAGCTTCATATTTTGTTTTGTTTTAATCTGTATTCCATGGTATTTTATGATGTTTGCATGGTCTCAGCAAGGAATTATGTTTGCTTGCTCAGGAAAAGTCTTGATAAATATAGAAAAAAGCTCAATGTCCATGAAGTGGCCACATTATGCTAAGTTATTTGGCAAAGGAGACCAATAAAGGAAAAAGAAAATGGTCCCCAGTCTTATTTGCGCCCCTTTTCTGTTTCTTCAGTTATGATAGTAGGGTGGCATAAAGAGTAATGGAGAGTTAAAAAATACAGTTTTTAGATTATATATGAAGACTAACAGCTGTTGGGGATTTTAAAATGAATCCTTGTCTAGTGACCAATAAAAAGACATACTATAGGGGCAACTAGGTGGTGCAGTGAATAGAGCACTAGCCCTGGAGTCAGGAGGACCTGAGTTCAAATCCAACATCAGACATTTGACACACTTACTAGCCATGTGACCTTGGGCAAGTCACTTAACCCTAATTGCCGTCCAAAAAGCAAAAAAAAAGGACATATTACTAGAGGAACTAAATCATGTATACCTTGGCATTCTTGACATAAGTGAAATCAGGAAACAAAAGGGGATTATAGCTTACAGGTTATCTTTAGAAACACAAATAAAGAAGTACATAGACTGACTTTATTCTAAAGCCAAGAACAAAGGAACATCATTTCTTTTAAATTTCCATGACCTCATATTGTAGTATTAATGATAAATGTATACCAAAAGACCATTATGGAAACAAATGATATACCAACATTTGTTGCAAAGGATAAAAAGGTGAAGAAAATCTGTGAAGGAGGACGAGATGAGATGTTTGAAATTAAATCATTCAGTCAAATTAACACATACCATCATACTTGGTGACTTTAATGGAAAAGTGGGCATGGTGAAGAATAATGAAAAATACTTTGGAAAATATGGTTCATGAATAAGAAGCAAGAAAGATGAAACTCTCTATATAAATTTCATTTCTATGTATTATGAATGTTTAAGAAAAGAGTTGCTGGGTCTTAGACATGATGAGCACCAGAAAACATAGCCCCCTGAAAATGAAATTGATTTTAACACACAGAGAATTGCTGGTTACTTACATAGGAGTCATTTCTAAATTAGCTGAGTATGGCCAATGACTTTTTAGAACAAAGATCAAAATCAATATCAAGCTAGCATAAAAGTTATATATGAGAAGAAAATACGGCATTCAATTAAAGTAATATCAAACTGAATGACCTATTTTAACAAGCTGTTGATGCTGAAAAATGAGAAATTGATAAAATAACAGACATTATCATGCACTTTTGCTATTTCCTAAGAACATTTAACCAATTTAAGATAATCATGACAAAATGAGACCAACAGAATTTTAAAAGACCTTAGCTAACAAATATTTGGTTTCTTTGTGAAAAGCAAATATATGATAATTAAAGATAAAACTGATATTGGAAAGAAATTTGTTTACAAAATTTCACAAAGGAGGATAAGATTATAAACTGAATTGCCATATAAAATGGATGATTAAAGTAATAAAGGGAAAAATAAGTTTTAAAATTTAGATAAGTATCAATCCCTCTGGGTCTTCATTTATACATTTATAAGGTCAAGGGCTTGGACATTATTTCTTTTAACATCCTTTCCAACTTGAAAGTTCTGTAATATTAAGGTGAACATGTGATTCCCTACAGTAAAGAAAAAAAAGAGGGAACATGTTTTTGTTGATGCAAACAACTGACCTCTAGGACATTTGAGAAATCTTCTCTGTGATGGAAATACTGCCTTATTGGTTTTCTACCTGCCTGCCTCATCTCCTGTCATTGATCTCAGTTACTTTAATGTCTGCAGTGATAATCAACATAACACTGTATCTTCAAATACCGTTTATCCTCTCATCCAATGAAATTCATCCCCACTCCAATGCAGTCCCTCATCCACTCATTGTTTTGGCTACATCACAAGGATTATCCCATACAATTCTTTTTTAACATCTAAAAGTTATGGCTTCTATTTGTTTGATGATGCTGTTTGTTTCAGTTACATTTTCTTCATATTTGTTGAGTCTAATCTTCTAATTAATCATTTCTAGGCTATGTTATAGTTATTTATATACATTATTCACTCATCTACTAAAATGCACTCTCCTTTGGGTCAGGAATGTGTGTGTGTGTGTGGGTGTTTCTATTCTGCACCAAACTCAATGTTTTATATTTAAAAGGTATCTATTAAATTAAATAGAATTTGTTTTCATCATGATTTCAACTCCTTAACACTTGCCTATGCAGTCATGCTATCAACTCTTTTGGCTTCATTTGACTCCATACTCTGAGTCAACTTTTTGGTTATTCATTTTGGTGATGTCTTCTGTAATGCCCTAAATAATTTAGCTATTAATATAATCTAGCATACATACACATAAGTGTATAAAGATATATGTATGTGTAGATATACATATATACATACATACACATATACATTCCATAGAACAGAATAAAGCTAGGAAGCTAGATAGAAACAATACTGAGGAGAACCTTGAATGCTTCAACAATAAGATAAGGAATGTATATTTTATTTTATAGATGATCAAAAATAAAATCAAGCTTTTCAAGCAATGAAGTGATGCTATTATGACCTGCACTTTAGGAAGTTTACTGTACAGAAATAAAGATGCGTCAATAGGTTTATAAGTAATTGGCAGACCAAAGGACACTGTTAACAAGTATAACTACCCAGTTATTTTATAGCAGCCAGTTGCTGATTCCATTCGATAAAATCTAGAGAAGAAGAAAAAAGAAAACCGAGCGGTGGTTTTCCTAATAGTTATTTAGAACATAAGTGCCTAATTTTCAGTTGATAACTAATTGGGGTTTCAAATAAATACATTTTCAAAAGTTCATTTAAATCTCTGTAACGGTAGAATTTGATAAGATCAATTAATCAGTCAATTACCTAATCCTCCTTAAAGTAATTAATACGATGCCTCACACACTGATACTTTTACCTAGGAAGAACACATCTATTAAACTGATCAACCAAAGGCATCATACTAAGTGTGAAAATAGTGAAAAGGATTACATTTAAAAGATAAAATATTAAACTTGAAAAATAGCATATTCATTGAAGAGACCATTTGGTGTTCTTGGGTATTTGATAAAATTAAAAGCCAGTTCAAATCCAGAATTCCATTGGCAAGCTAGTCCAGTGATGGAATCAGTCCAAACCAAGCACATAGAAGGAACCATTGGGTTGGAAAGAATTTCTGCCCCCCCCCCATACTCTTTGACTTGCACTTTAATATTTTCAAAGAGATTGTACTTTTCAATGGTGTCTTTGCAGTGTATCTGGAATTGTAGCTGCTGTTGATGGCATCATACTTGGGAGCTGAGGACAGACTAGGCACACTGAGGAATAATAGATTCTACATAATATAATATAATAAAAATAATAAATATAATATAATGTAATGTAATATAACATAATATAACATATAATTAATTAATATAATATATATGTATATAATATTTAATAACAATAGATTCTACAAGGAACCCCGTAGGAGGAGTAGCAGAAACCCTGACAATCTATACTCAAGTGGAACAAATGGATTCCCAGCAAACATCATCTGTGAGTTAGTCCATTGCCACCCATGATCTTTAAGGTTGGGCCTACTTTTCCCTATACTCTGAATTTTTTAAATATTGTGCCCCCAGTATGTGTAGGATGTCGTGTTCCAACTGTTTTCTTTTTTTTTTTTAATACTATATGAGGTTTAATAAGTCTAATTGGCTAATTGATATAAAGTGCTAAACAAGGGGGAAGCACACTATGTGCTATACCGGTAGAAAATTACCCCATCACTTCAGAAGAACAGTAGACCCCTACGCTGTTATGTAGCACCTTCTGGGAATCCATACTGTCAATGTAAGTGTTAATCGGGACAGTGTCCCCAGAAACTATATTAAAGATGATTGGTAAATAATCTTTGTTAAATGATCATTTCACATTCAGCTTTTTAACCTTTAGGTGCCATAGAATATCTTTTAGATGATGGCTAATTCAATAGCACATTTGGAAGCTACATGCATGTAAAGTTTGTTTAAAGGATCAAGTAAAATCAGGCTCTATATTTATTAAAGTGTCATAGAATCAAAGTATTTTGGAGTTGGATAATATGTAAGTGGCCATATAGTCTAATCCATAGTTGTGAAGTAATACTGACTTCAACATACCCCAAAATTGGGCACCTTATTTTATTTTATTTTTGCTTAAAGAACTTTAATGATGATAACCAACCACTTCCTGGGATAGATCAATCTCTAATTTTGCAAAGTTTGCTTATTTGATACCTAAACCTGCTTCTTTGTAAGATCAAAATTGTTCCAAATTCTACCTTATAGGATTAAATGAAACAAAGCTTATTATACCTGTGTATGACAGCTCCCACTGCCCCCTAATCCCCCCAAAAATAAAACTTGGAAAGTCAGCTATTATGTGCCTTCTGACTCTTCCTTTCTACATACTTAGTATCTCAAATTCCTTTAACTCATCTTCATAAAGCATAAATTCAAGTCCCTTAGTTCACAATGGTTTCCTTTTTTTCGGTGGTTTTCAAACTCCTTTCTAAAATGTGAGGCTCATAACTCTTCCAAATGTAGTCTGACCTAGATGGAATGCCGAGACACTATCATCTCCTTTTTCTGGCACATTATGATTCTCTTAAAGTCCCTCTGGGACCAAAATTACATTTGCTTTTTTGGTTGACCTATCACACTTTGGACCCATATTGAACTTACAGTGCAATAAAACCCAAAGAACTTTTTTGCAAGCTGCTCTCTAATAATATCTCCACTATCATTTACTTGTAAAATTGATTTTTTTAACTCAAGAATAAAATTTTACACACACCTGGCCAAGGCATATACCTCTACTTGAACAAGTGATTGTCCATGCTGTCATCCTCCCTTTCTCACTAATCTTCAGGATTTCCCTGTCTACTAGCTGCTTCCATGTTGCCTACAAAGACATCAATGTCTTCCCAATCTCTAAAAAAAGTACTCTCTTGAAGCATGTATCTTCACTACCTATTATACTACATCAACTTTTTTGTGCTAAACTCCTTGAGAAAGTGCCCTATAATCAGTGGGTGGGGCCACTTCTTTCCTTTTATTCTCTTCTAATCTCTCTGTGAATTGGAATTGGATTTAAGCAAGGGAGGGTTATGCAAAGGCACCATTCTCATTTTCTCCATCAGAGTCATCTGGCTCCAGTGGCAAGCTATAGAATGGAGCACAGCATTGCCTCTCTGATGTCATGGTCCTATCTGAGAATGAAGGACAAACAACAATCTCTCTGGAGTCTGACTTCAAGCCTCATCATTCAACTGAAACTGATCTTTCCAAAGTTACTAATAATCTTTTAAATGTCAAATCTGATTTCCTTTTCTAAGTCCCTCTCCTTTTTGATCTCTGTTCTGTCTCTGCAGTGTCTGGCAACAACAACTAGAATTTTGGATAGTCAAATTGCTCAACTATTGTCTGACAGCTCCTCAGTCTTCTTTGCTAGATCTTCAAAAAGGTCACATGTATTACCTGTGGAGAGTTCTCTAAAAATCGATCATCGACCCTATTCTCTTCTCTCTCTGTATCATGTCAAGTGATCATCGCATAAGCTCCCATAAATTCAATTATCAATTCTAAGCAGAAGACTCTCAAATCTACTTCTGTAGTTCTGACCTAATGATTAGTATCGCCACTCCACTATTTGAAAACCCAAACTAAAGTCAACACATCCAAAACTGAAATCATTATCTTTGCCCCCAAACTCTCTCTTCTTACTAATTCTATTATTATTAATATGGGTACCACCTCCTTTCATCACCCAGCATTTCAACCTCTGTATCATCCTCAACTTTTCACCATTTTTCACCTCACTCCAATATTTTGCCAAATCATGTCTATTCTAACTCTGCAATATCGCAAGTATACATTTTCTTCTCTGATCTGACGCTGCCACCGTCTTGGTACAGGCCCTCATCACCTCATGCTTGAACTATTGCAGGAGCCTTTGGGCTGTTCTCCCTGCTACCAGTCTCTCCCCACTTTATTTTGTACTCCACTCAGCTTTTAAAAAATTACCTTCCAAAAGCGCAGATCTGACCAATTCTCTTTCCTCCTCTCCAATTCAACAAATGACCTCCAAGATCAAATATATACCCCCATTTGGTTTTTAAGTTTTTCATAGCTGCCTTTTATTTGCCTTTACGGTTTTCTTATACTTTATCTCCATATACATACTCTATGATATGAACAGCCTCATATGGTACACTCCATCTTCCAACTGTAGATATTTTTTCTGGCTATCCCCTCTGGCCAAAATGTCCTTCTTCCTTTTATTCCTGGATCTTAGCTCCAATTGCCATAACACAATACCGAGAGCTCTTCAGAAGGAAGATTTAATGAACAATAAGTAGGTTTTGTTTTGTTTGTTTAAACAGAGGGGGTATTGAACTTCTATGGTTTTATTTCTAGTCTCTTTCACTTAATGCTACTATTAGGTTGAACCAATCCATACAAGATGGCTTGATCATTTTTTTTCCTTAAAATAACTGACAACATTAATTTTAAAATGGAAAAAAGTCAGTATTAGAATGTTTTGACTAATTTTTTTTATAATATAGTAGTAACTATTTGAAATAATTGCACAGGTGATATTACCCTGGGCATGTGAGCAGTCTTTCCCTCTAACTGAATATTTCAGTACCCAAAAATAGCTACATTGTCAAAGAAAGGAAACTGAATTTATTTGTAGATCACACTGATGTATCAAGTGTTTGATTGTATGTTGAAATATAATTTTGTCATAACCAACTGGCCATTCACTGCCAATGTGCAAGATGAATATATTCATGTACCTTGAATGTAAGGTTCTAAGAAGTCCTACTTTATCAACAGCCACATATTGAATAATGGAATGTCTCTTGCCTGCTAAATAACATATGTACTGCCTTATCTGTGCTACAATGGGAATTGGAAGCTTCTCTGTGGTATAATCTAGTGTCAGCCTTCCTAAACTATCTATGGAATAGCTCATCTATAATTTGCTCTTCAAAACTATATTTAGCCTCTTGGAACAAACACTGAACAAAGAAATGACTACTGATCTGTGTGATACTTCATTTAAGCAGGCTGCCAAAACATTCTTGTATTGCATAAGACTGCTCTCTGGTACACTTTAAACAGCAAAGAAATGGTCACATTACTTAGCTGTCAGGTCTTATTTATGGTGTTGACACCAAATTCTAGCCTTTAATCAAGACTATATAGTTTGGCTTTTTTTCTCTGTCTGAGGCTGTAGCTGCAAGGTTTTAGTTAGTTTGTTTATTTTTGTTTTTTGGAGTTTTTTTTTTTTGTTTTTTTTGCTTGTTTGTAAATAGCCTTTACTCCTGGAAGGATGGGAGGAAAGGGAGCCTGGTGTAGTGGATAGAGAACTGTCCTTGAAGTGAGGAAGAACTAGTTTCAAGTCCTCTGACACAAACTACCTGTGTGACACTAATTCTATGTTTATGTGTTTCAGAGTAATTGCAGATGTGCACTGGCAAAGAGACTTTTTTTCATTAGGAATATCCTGTGCCAGTGAACTCACAGATCCAAATACTTTCCCCTCCAAAAAAAAAAAAAACAGTTAGATAAACAGATAAGTGAATAAATGAATGAGTTTGTAAAAAAATAAATATATGAATGAATTAATGAGTAAATAGATGCTTGGTAAAACATTACAAGTAAAGCTTGACCAACCAATAGTCCTTATTGTAGCTTTTTCCTTTGTTCCTAAAATATAATTGGTGTCACTTTTTTTTTTACTTTTTTTTGGAGGGGGAAGGGCAGGGCAGTTGGGGTTAAGTGACTTGCCCAAGATCACATGGCTAGTAAGTGTTAAGTGTCTGAGGGCAGATTTGAAATCAGATCCTCCTGACTTTAGGGCTGGTTCTCTAATCATTGTGCCTCCCAGCTGCCCCTAGATGTCACTTTTTTAAAGGAAAAGTTTGCGTGAAAAAGTCAGGGTGACAGAATGTTGTTTCAATTTTAAGCTTCAAAGGAAAGTGTTGAAAAGTGGTACTTTGCCTTACCTCTGCTACCACTATCCATAGTGCACTGTCCTTTTTCATATTGCAAGAGACATTTGGAAGAGTGAACAGAAACCCATGTTTATCGTGATGAAATGTTGGGTTTTATCATTATCATCAATAAAAACAGGTTCAATGCCCAAGATGTATAAAGAATGGTGTTAGGGACTAAGGATGCAAAAAGACATGGGAGTAATACATACATAGTCCTTACCCTTAAGGAACTGTAATCAAAGTTAGAAAAAGGGAGATGTTGATATCCTAAGTATATTTACACATACTAATTAAGTATATATACATATATGCATGCATATTTGTATATATGCTCATGCGTGCATGTATATCAATTATGTGTGTTTATATGTGCACACATGCACACATATATACATATACATACATACACATGCATGCATATATACCAGTGGTATACTCTAGCTATTCCTCTGTTATGCCTTGGCCTTACTGCATAATGGTCTGCTTCACTTTATGTTGATGCATGTCCATGATTTATTCCTACATGACCCTTCTTATGTACAGACCATCATTAGAACATGCTGTTGCCTATTCTCACACACACACACACACAAAATGGTATTTCCTTTCTCTTTGGTAACCTTCCATCTTTGTTCATCTGAGATAATCATTCTCAATGATTCAAAGCCACATACTATTGTAGAAGAATACTGTTGTTAATACAAGACCAAGGTCATAGACCTAGGGCTGGAAGGGACATCAGGAGCAATTTATTCTAACCTTTATTATTTTAGAAATGAGGTGGGATGGCTAGGTGGTGCAGTGAATAGAGCACCGGCCCTGGAGTCAGGAGAACCTGAATTCAAATCTGACCTTAGACACTTAACACTTACTAGCTGTGTGGTCCTGGGCATGTTACTTAACCCCAATTTCCCTCCCCTTCCCCTTCCAAAAAAAGCAAAAAACAAAACAATACAAAAAAAAAATAAAAATAAAGAAATGAGGAAACAGAAACCCAGGGAAGTTATGTGACACACCCAAGTTTATACCAATAATAAATTAAGAGCTGTACATAACTATAGAACTGCAGTTTGAATTCAGGTCCTTTGACTCCAAAGGCTCAAGC
This sequence comes from Petaurus breviceps papuanus, assembly GCF_028583685.1. Classification (NCBI taxonomy): domain Eukaryota; kingdom Metazoa; phylum Chordata; class Mammalia; order Diprotodontia; family Petauridae; genus Petaurus; species Petaurus breviceps. Next base: position 5,890,585 of record NW_027185799.1, read on the forward strand.
AGAGAAAGATCCTATGATTCTGAAAAATAATAATAAAGACAACTTATTAAAGGTATTTTCTGGATAAGAAAGATAAAGACAAGATAGAAGAGAAACAGAGAGGAAAGGATTAGATTCTTGATCAAGTTTGGTCCCAGAGTAGCGATGAGGTGAAATTACTCTCTCTCTTCTTTATAGAGGTGGGAGATTAAGTGTTAGGAATAGCATATATATTGTCAGACTTTTGAGGTATTTGCTAGTTTTTCTAAACTGTTACTGATTTTTCTTTAAAACAATTCTTTCTTGTAGGATATGATTCATACCTGATAGGGGATAGGGAAAAAAATGAAGTATATAATTAGAAATGGAAGTGATGGGATGGCTAGGTGGCACAGTGAGTAAGAGCGCCCATCCCAGCCTCCAGAGGACCCGGGATCAGTTCCAGCCTCAGATACTTGACACCCACACAATATAACTGTCCATCTAACCTTGGGCAAGTTACTTAACCTCAATGGCTTGCAAAAAGGAAAAAAAAAGAAGTGGAAGTGACATACAATCAAAAGATAATAATAAAAAAACCTTTTTTAAGGGGAAAAATGTTGTAGATAACACAGTCTGCTCCCATCATTTATGTCAGGGAGAATGATCTTCACGATGCAAAGGACAGGGGACCAAGATAGGTAAGAGAACACCTGAAAAGTAATGTGAATCCATTTTCTTTACTTGCTACTCTCAATGCACACATGTGTACACACATAAACATATAAACACATATGCACAGGATATTTTTAGAAGCCGATTCATATAGGTTTAATATAGAAAATAGTTTACACATAATAATGAACAATAAGCATGTTAATATAATCTTATAATCATATAATCATATAATGTTAATAAGCATGTATATATAATCTTAAAATGTATAAGGAGGATAAATATATGAATCTTAGTAATACAAAATTATTTGCCCCACCAGTCAATCAATCAAAAAACATTTATTAAGTACCTACTATGTACCAGGGACTTTGCTAAACACTGGATATACACACATGTATGTGCATGTATATGTATGTATATACACAGAAATCCATATATACACACATATCTATATCCATATCTACAACCATATGGTCTGACTGTATGTATAAAGTCCCTGCCTCCAAGGAGCCTGAAATCTAATAGTAGAAGACAACATATAGTGGAGGAAGGGGGAGAGAAAATACCTATCATGGTAGAAAAGACTGAGAAGTTCCTGTAATAGTAATGGCATTTAAAGATTCCCCTGTATTGGCTTGGTTTTTGGTTTGATTGTGTTAAAACCCAGAGTTTGTTAATCCCACCTGTGGGATGGACTTGTTGACATGAAAAGAAAGTCCTGGACTGGGAGGAGCTGGTGACTTAGATTTGGAGAGACACAAAAGAGAGGCAGAACTTTTTGGAAGCAGCACTTGTGGAGGCAGAGAGAGACTGAGAGGATTGCTGAGGGCCACTTTGAATTGCCCTGGACTTTTGAGACCTGCCCCCGGAGCTGCCAAGGACTGAGGAGACATGGCTGCTTTGCTGGTATTTTGTCTGTCTGTTTTGATGCTGTTTTGCCAGATTTGTCCACTGGTGAAGGACAGTGCTGTTGTTGCAGGGGTCTGGGAACCTTTCTGTTGGTTCAGAGCTACTGAGACTGTCCTGCAGACAGAGAGTGAATACTGTCCACTGGTGAAGGACAGTGCTGTTGTTGCAGGAGTCTGGGAACCTTTCTGTTGGTTCAGAAGCCCTGAAGAAGGATTTTCTTGTTGTATGTTTACAGAAATCCTGGGAGAGGGTTTTGCTAATGTTTTCAGGGGGCTGTAGCAGCAAGCACCCCAAGCGCGTCTTCAGGGTTTGAAAGCCCATACAGGTTCTTGGATCTGCTTTGTTAAAGGAAAGCAACTCAAAATGGGTTAACAAGCTTACTTTAATCAGTCAGACATATATCGTTTACCTTGTTCAGGAGAAAAGGTCAGCACCCTGAACCTCAAAGTATACAGGCATAATTATCAAGACAGAAACATCAAGTAGACAGATTTCCAAACTGTCCAACCATTACATCCATACCCAGTCAACATCTGGGTTTCCAAATCTGGGTTTTTCAAAGCCGGGGGACTCTCAACAACGGCTTCCCATAATTCAGATCAAATCACAGAACACTTCTCAAAGTGAGTCCCAAAACAAAGCTACACATCAGGGCTTATATAGCCTTCTCCTGGCTCAGAAAATGTAACAACCTTATTGACTCACTGGCCAATCAAGAAGTATCTACTGAAAAACAAGCCTCCCTCCCCAGGCTTCAGGTGCACATTAGCCTAGGGGCAGGGAAGATCTTTAAAATTTACATTCTTATTACAGGGGCCTAGCACTGTTCTGCAGACAGAGGATGAATTAATGAAGAGACTGGCAATGTATCTTGTGGCCTTGCTAAGCCTTGTCTCCCCAGGAACAAAGATTGCTGAGAACTTGCCTCTGTGTCAAGATGAAGAAAAGACCTCCATTTGGGTATTAAGTGCTGTGCTTAAACTTGTTGTAACTCTGGGGTAGATTCAATTGTGATCCAGGGGTGGAGAACTTTTGACCTTTTTGTGTTCTATAATTGAACAAATGAATGTACTTTACTTATGTTTGGAAACTAATCTCCATTTGAGAAGAGGGGCTTTGTGATGGACTAAATGAAGGTACAGCCTAGGGGTGGAGTAGTATTTAGAACTGGGACTTTGTAATACATTGAATGAATGTAAGGTCCTGGGGTGGGGTAGTACTTGGAGATTATTTAATCACACTTAGTCAATGCTGTATTTTGAATGATGTCATATTTTGATTCCCTGTGTTCTTAATTTGTCACTGAATAAAATGGAGAGCACCTATGCTGGTATTCTGAACCTTGGGAAGTTGCCTTTCCTTGGCATTACATTACAGTTCCAAAGTTGTGTAACCAGGTAAGGAAAGAGAACATGTTCTGACTATAGTTTCATTAAATGGATATTTTGAAGTTTATAATGGTATTCTCCAAACAGAGGAAGAGAGATTGAGTCCAAGGCTAATGGGATCTTACAAGATGATGAGGTTTTCAAAATGATTAACTTTCTAGGTATAAAAGTCAGAGGAGTCCCAAAGTAGTGCAACCAGGTGAGAAATTGAGGAGAGGAGGCTCAATTTAACATGGTTTGTGTCTTACTATTATATAACTGATATTCTCATATAAATTTGTTTACTCCATGTGTACATATATATTGTGTCCCCAAACACCGTAACTTATTTGGGATAGAGAATATATCAAATATTTCTCTGTATCTCCAATAGGCCATAGACTATTGTTATACACAAAGTAGGCTCAATAAATATTTGTTAAATGAATGAATAAATATTGCAAATTGAGTACACTGTATCACTTCCCTTCCTTAGACATATTTGCTGTAAACTTATCAAGTGAAATATTAGCAACACTGAAATAACTCAGTAGCAGAGGTTTAAAGCTGGAAGACACATCAGAGAGAAGCTATTATGAACCCCTCATTTTACAAAGCAAAACTGAGACCCAGCGTGGTTAAGTCACTCACCAATGTCTCTTCCAGGTCTGGGTCTACTATCCTTGCATCCTATTGACAACAAAATTCTTTTCCATCTTCCATCTAACTGCAAATGCAGTAGAATTTCTACTATACCATTAAGGGTTTGGGGGGGGAAACAGTAACATGGACTCACTTGCTATAAATTCTGAGGGTCAATGACAGGGTAAATTGCAGTTTCTCATAACACTCTACTATATACTTCTTGTCCAGCAAATATCTTACTCAAATATAGCATAGCAAAAGACATTTGAATTTCTTTTGGTTTAAACACATCATAGCAAAGGACAGAAAATGCCTAATGTTATGTCATTTTTTATTTATGAGCCTGGACTTTAAGTGGTCAATGGTGCCATATAAGATTTATTAATCCCAGCATAAATATTCCTTATTTCCACAGAAATTCAATGTAAGCATTCAGCTCATTGAAGTTTCTGGCCCAGCAAGGGTACTTATTATATTGCTTCCACTCCATTGAAATTTTTTCACCACAGAATTTTCTAAACTAAGCAATTCAACTGGGAGCTACTAATCTATTAATTACCATTCTTTAAATAAAATATTTCTGACACAACATAAAAATATCATTAGAGAAGAACAGTCAGTAATAGGAAAGAAAATAAATAACATTTCATTGAGTGTCATAATTGAACAAGTATTTTATCAACATTAAAAACTAATTTAAATAGTAGAGAATAAGAATTGATTTTTCTCCATGCCAGATTATTTTCTATTATGAAAATCTATGAAAATTTTAGTAATTATAAAATATTTCAAATGTAAAATTGTATTGAAAACACCACAGCTCCACAACAAATTTGCTGTTCAACAACCTTATTAAGTACTTACTTTATGTAGCTACCTGGAACATTAGTCCTAAAATTGATCTTTAACTAACGTATACTTGTCTAGAGTAGTTAAATTTTTGCCTTCTTTCTTTCTCTCTCTCTCTTTCTTTCTTTCTTTCTTTCTTTCTTTCTTTCTTTCTTTCTTTCT